>NC_090440.1:1116712387-1117337387 GCF_031143425.1 Pleurodeles waltl
CTGATGGAGACTTCTAGTTGCAAGTTCCTTACCTCAGAATAGATACCCAAGCAATGCCATCCTCGGAGGAGGGCTGCAAACCAAGATCATACTAGAAAGTCCTGCAGGACCGAACAACCACAGTAGCCTTCCCAACAGATCTGACTGTCCAGGCATTAATGTTTAGTAAACATGTGCACGGATGTCCACGTAGCTGCCTGGCGGATATCCAGGACAGGAACTCTGCAGGCTAATGTAGTGGAAGTAGCAGTCGCTCTGGAGGAATGAGCACGCAAGTCCTCAGGGGGTTGCTTCTTGACCAAAGCATATCACATCTTGATGCAAAGAAGTACCCATCGAGAGATGGTACGTTTTCGTACAGTCTTCTCGTTCTTTGCACCCACACATCCAAAGACTTGATCGTCCACCCGGAAATCTTTAGTATGATTGAGATAGAACGCCAATGCTCTTTTTGGGTCCAGACCGTGAAGTCTCTCCTACTGATGAGAAGGATGTGGAGGCGAGTAAAAAGGAGGCAAGGTGATGGACTGGCCTACATGAAAAGGTGTAACGACTTGGGAAGGAAGGAAGCCTTAGTGCGTAACACCACTTTGTCAGGATGCACAGACAAGTATGGGGGCTTTGAAGAAAGAGCCTCAAGCTCACTCTATCACCAGCAGTGATGGCAACAAGAAAAACAGTCTTGAATGTAAGGAGGCATAATGGACAATTGTGCATCGACTCAAAGGGAGTACACACTAAGAAAGTAAGTACAAGATTGAGGTCCCACTGAAGCATGATAAATGGAGTGGAAGGAAACAAATGGGTGAGACCCTTAGTGAATCGACTGACAATAGGAGATTTAAAGAGTGAAGGCTGATCAGGCAACCTTAGAAAGGCCGAAATAGCCGATAAATAACATTTTAAGGGGCCCAAAGCAGAGCCCTGCTGGGCCAAAGAAAGAATGAACAAAATAACCTCAGAAAGATTAACACAGAGGGGGTCAACAGATTTGTTGGTACACCATGTCACAAATTTATGCCATTTATGCCAACGACAGGCGTATACCGTTTTAGTGGAGGGACGCCTGGCTGCCAAGATAACGTCAGACTTTGGATGGAAGGTCAAAAGCCGTCAACTGCCACAGCTCAATCTCCACGCATGAAGGCGGAGATTGGACAGGTTCGGGTGGAGAACCTTCCCCTCCTGTTGCGACAGAAGATCCTCCCGAAAAGGCAGTCTGAGTGGAGGATGGGTGCCCATGCTCAATAGCTCTGGATACCATACTCTCCATATCCAGTACAGAGCCACCAAGATAACTTGGGCCCGGTCGTTCCTGATATTGTTGAGAACTCTGGGCATATATGGAATAGGCGGAAAGGCAACCGGAGTTCCACTCGAGATGAAAAGCGTCTCCGAGCGAGTGCCGCCTTGAAAAATTCAAAGCGTAAAACAGCTGACATTGCATGTTCTCTGCAGAGGCAAACAGATCTAACCAAGGCTCTCCCCACTGCTGAACAAGTCCTTGCGCAACCTCCGGATGGAGACTCCATTTGTGATCGGCTATGCATCTACGGTGGAGTTTGCCTGCTCTGGCGTTCAGATGTTGAACCACCAGGGTAATGTCCTGATGTGCCAGCCATGTCCAGAGGCGCAGTGCCTCCTGACAAAGGGTCTAGGACCCTACTCCGCCCTGTTTGTTGCAGAACCACATGGCAGTAGTGTTGTCAGTGAACACTTGACTACTTTCTCTTTGAGAGAGGGAAGAAATGCTTTCAACGCAAGCCTGATTGCCCGGAGCTCCAGAATATTGATATGGAGCCCAGAATCCGCCGAAGATCAGAGGCCTCTGATCGCCACCGCTCCCATGTGGCCACCCCATCCCAGGTAACGCATCAGTCACAATGGATAGATCTGGCTGGGTAAGGGAGAGGGATCTGTCGTTGACCCAATGCGGATTCAAAAGCCACCACTGCAGGTCTTTTGCAGTCCCGTCCGAGATCTGGACTATGTCGGAGAGATTTCCCTGATGCTGCGCCCACTGGAACTTCAAGTCCCACTGCAGAGCCCGCATATGCCATCTGGCATGTGTTACTAGCAGAATGCAGGAGGCCATGAGGCCCAGCAGCCTCAGAGTCGGTCTCACTGAAACCCAAGACAGAGGCTGAACGATCAGAATCATAGCCTGATCATCTTGGACATGCTTTTCGGGAGGATAGGGCCGAAACTGTACAGCGTCCAGAACAGTTCTGATGAAAGGGAGCGTCTGAGTGGGAGTCGGGTGTGACTTTGGCACATTTATAGTGAACCCCAGCATGTGCAGGAGTTTCGCCTTAGTCTGAAGGTGGGGCCGGCTTTCTGGGGTGAGTCTGCCTTCAACAGCCAGTCGTCGAGGTAGGGGAAGATAGCCGAAGGGGAGCATGGTAAATTGAAAGTGCTCGTGACCTACCACGAATCATATAATGTCTGTGGCCAGGCAGGATGGGAATATGGAAATAAGCGACCTGTACGATCAACGCTACCATCCAGTCTCCTGGGTCCAAGGCTGACAGGACCAGAGCCAGGCTCAGCATTTTGAATTTCTCCTTCTTGAGGAAGAGACTGAAGTCCCGAAGGTCGAGGATAGGACTTATGCCCTTGTCTTTTTTGGACTCCTGATGTAGCAGGAATAATAACCACAACCTACTTCTGGTGTGGGGACCCTCTCTATGGCTCGCTTGGCCAAGAGAACAACAACTTCCTGGCGGAGAAGTGCCAAATTATCCTTCGGAATATGGATGACTGATGGAGAAATGGCTAGGGGGGCAGATTCGAAGGGGAGGAAGTAGCCTCTTCGAACGATCTGCAAAACTCACCTGTCCGTAGTGATGGATTCCCAGTGATGGCGAATCCTGCTGCCAACTGGAGTGAGGGGACAGACTAGGAGGGTTTGGATGGACTGGGCAGACCTCTGGTTGCCTGTCCCACGCCCATGTGGGATTCTGCTTCCCCAGCCATGCAGCGGCTGAACAACATGGGAGGCACGGTGGCTAGGATAGGAGTGCAACAGGGAGCCCCTTCCATGGCCACAAAAGGGGCGAAAGGTGGACTGTTGTGGGGCAAGGAGCATTGGAAAGGCTGACGGACCGACCCGTAGTCCGGGAGCCCTTGAACCTCTCCAAAGCCAAGTCCACCTTGTCTCCAAAGAGATGGGAGCCATCAAAGGGCATGTCAATAAGAGTCTGTTGGACATCCCCCCAAAAAACAGATGTATGGAACCAGGCATGGTGCCTCAAGGCCACCATCGTCGCAACCAATCTACTCAGAGTCGGTCGTGTCCAGCCCACATCCGATAGTGAACTTTGCTGCGTCCCTCCCCTCGGTGACGGCTTGGGAGACGATAGCACGGGCCTCCTGCGGTATCTGCGGCAGAACTTGCACGACTGTATCACACAGAGAGTGGGTATAGCGGCCTTAGGAAAATGGCTCCCTGTTGCAGTTAACCCCTACTTTTTGCCTGGTATTGATGCGGACTTGACTGAGAAGTGTGCTGGGACCCTGCTAACCAGGCTCCAGCACCAGTGTTCTTTCACTAAAAATTTACCATTGTTTCCACAATTGGCACACAGATAAGTCCCTTGTAAAAGGTACCAGTGGTACCAAGGGCCCTGTGACCAGGGAAGGTCACTAAGGGCTGCGGCATGTGTTGTGCCACCCTAAGGGACCCCTCACCTAACACATGCACATTGCCATTACAGATTGAGTGTGTTGGTGGGGAGAACAAGGCTAAGTCGACATGGTATCCCCCTAAGGATGCCATGCACACAAAATACTGCCTGTGGCATAGGTAAGTCACCCCTCTAGCAGGCCTTACAGGCCTAAGGTAGGGTGCACTATACAACAGGTGAGGGCATAGCTGAATGAGCAATATGCCCCTGCAGTGTCTAAGTCTATTGTTAGACATTGTAAGTACAGTGTGGCCATATTAAGTATATGGTCTGGGAGTTTGTCAAAACGAACTCCACAGCCCCATCATGGCTTCACTGGATACTGGGAAGTTTTGTATCAAACTTCTCAGAATAATAAATCCATTCTAATGCCAGTGTTGGATTTATTACAAAATGCACACAGAGGGCATCTTAGAAGATGCCCCCTGTAATTTACCCAATCCTTCAGTGCACTGACTGGTCAGTGCCAGCCTGCCACTGAGAAGAGTTTCTGCCCCCCTTGGGCGAGAGCCTTTGTGCTCTCTGAGGACAGAAACAAAGCCTGCATTGGGTTGAGGTGCTTCTCACCTCCCCCTGCAGGAACTAACACCTGGCGGTGAGCCTCAAAGGCTCATGTTTTTGTTACAGCACCCTAGGGCATCCCAGCTAGTGGAGATGCCCGCCCCTCCGGCCACTGCCCCCACTTTTGGCAGCAAGGCTGGAGCCTAAGGTGACCCCTGCCTTTAGAAATCCTCCGTCTTGTGATTGGAGGATTCTTCCAACAGGATTGGGGTGTGCCCCCCTCCCCTCAGGGAGGAGGCACAAGGAGGGTGTAGCCACCCTCCAGGACAGGAGCCATTGGCTACTGCCCTTCTGACCTAAACACACCCCTAAATCTAGTATTGAGGGGCGACCCAGAACCCAGGAAATCGGATTCCTGCAACCTACACCAAGAAGGACTGCTGACCTGAAAGCCCTGCAGAGACAACGGAGACAACAACTGCTTTGGTCCCAGCCCTACGGGCCTGTCTCCAGACAGAAAGAAAACTGCACAGCGACGCAGACAGGGACCAGCGACCTCTGAAGCCTCAGAGGACTGCCTTGAAACCCGAAGGACCAAGAAACTCCAGAGAACAGCGCCACTGTCCACCCAAAGCAACATTTTTGCAACAAAGAAGCAACTCTTAAACAACTCACTCTTCCTGCCGGAAGCGTGAGACTTCACCGGACACCCCTAGCTCGAGCTCCAGAAAACCAACACTACAGGGAGGACTCCCAGTCGACTGCGACCTCGTGAGTAACTCGAGACGACCCCCCGGGACCTCTACAGCGACGCAGGCAGAGAATCCAGAGGCTCCCCCTGACTGCAACTGCCTGTAATAAGGAACCTGACGCCTGGACCAAGCACTGCACCCGCAGCCCCCAGGACCAGAAAGAACCGAACTCCAATGCAGGAGTGACCCTCGGGCAACCCTCTGCCTAGCCCTGTCAGTGGCTGGCCCGAGAAGCCCCCCTGTGCCCTGCCTGCACCGTTAGAGTGACCCCGGGTCCCTCCATTGACTTCTATTACAAAGCAGGCGCCTGCTTGGCACCCTGCACCCGGCTGCCCCTGTGCCAATGAGGGTGTGTTTCGTGTGCCTACTTGTGTCCCCCCCAGTGCTCTACAAAACCCCCCTGGTCTGCCCTCCGAAGATGCAGGTACTTACTTACCTGTTGAGAGACTGGAACCGGAGCACCCCTGTTCTTCATAGGCGCCTATGTGTTTTGGGCCCTCCTTTGACCTCTGCACCTGACCGGCCCTGGGTTGCTGGTGCAGTGACTTTGGGGGTTGTCTTGAACCCCCAGGAACTTGAACTTGTAAGTACCTTAATTACCTGAAAAACTAACCATTACTTACCTCCCCCAGGAACTGTTGATTTTGCACTGTGTTCACTTTGAAAATAGCTTATTGCCATTTTAACTATTTATTGCCTGTGTGTGTACAACAAATGCTTAACACTACCCTCTGATAAGCCTATGGCTCGACCATACTACCATAAAATAGAGCATTATAATTATCTAATTTTGCCACTATCTTACCTCTAAGGGGAACCCTTGGACTCTGTGCACACTATCTGTCACTTTCAGATAGTATACATAGAGCAAACTTCCTACCGGGGCCCAAAAGGCATGCGGTGTTCACGGACCGCAGCACAATACTGGAGGAAGAAAACATCTTCTGCCCAAATTGTTCCAGCTTTTTGATTCCCTATCCAGGGGTGCGGAAGGGAATGCACCCGAGGAGGAGGATGACAAGGCTCTCAGGCATGGGGTGTTGGGACAGGAATTTAGGATCGTTCGGGGCGGCTTGATGGTGGCGTGCGATAATCCTGTCCACAGGAGGCCCTGTGTTGTGTATGGACCAAATACCCAAAAGGACATCGGTGAGGGCTTCATTGAATGGCAGAAGAGGCACAGATGTGGAAGCCCCTGGCTGAAGCACCTACAACAGGAGATTAGACCTGACCTGATCAGTAGGCAGCTCAAGACCGAGGACCTCAGCCACCCTACTGACCACCATGGAATTAGGTGCTCCCTCTGCCGTAGCAACGGTAGGAGGAGACAGCATGCCAGCGTCTGGAAAGGTATCCAGACCATTGACCTCGCCCAACTCCTGTGCCTAGTCCAAGTTAGGGTCATCCTGGTATGCATAAGGGTCCAGAGGACCCCTCCAATCCTTCCCCGAATTCGTACCCATAAGAAAAAGGGTCAGAATTCAACCTGGGGCGAATAGGCCCCATCAAAGAAGGAGGTGGCGGCGGCAGACGCCCATTCGACTCAGAGTCGTCAGGGATGAGGATCGGGTTGACATTGATGGTGGGCACCACCGACGTCGGGAGTGTCGACAATCGAAGCGGCACCAGGGAAGGTATCAATGGTACGACTGGCGCCTGTGCAGATCCGAGAGCAGATCCAGAGAGGACCTCGGTGGCCGGGGCCAAAGCTGCCAGCACAGAACCCGAAGGCCCTCAACCGAACCCCTTGGGACCAAAAGCGCCGTATAGTGGTCAGTCTACCCATAAATGAGGCGCATGGCCTCATAAAACTCCTTAAATTGGGCAGGAGTCTCCCTAGCTCCCAGAAAATCGGAGAAGCACAGAGCGGACCCAGAAGCAGGCTCTAAAGATGTAGGCCTTAAGCGTTGACGCTGCTCCAGCATTGCATCTCTGACTTCTTCTTACCATGACCCAAAGACTTCGAAGAAGGAGAATGGTGGTGGCTCCGTGACCGGCCTCGAGATCTTCCTCTCGAGCGTGACCGGAACCTATGTGGAGTCGAGTGTGGGGCCACCATAAGCTTGAGGGACAGCTGCTTCAAGGCCTTTGGGTGCATGGCCCGGCCCTCGGAGCATGACTTCGGGTCGTGGTTGCGCTCTAGGCGCCACAAACAGACCTGATGCAGAACACTCATCGACATCATGCGGTGACAGTCCGCGCACAGTTTCAAGCAGGTCTTTGGGGACACCCCTCGACTCACCAAAAAGTTGATAAGAGTCGAAGTTGGTCAAAAAGCGACCAAGTGTAGCTCTCTCATTGTCAGCACGTGGCGTGGAAAAGAACTGACGTCACTTTGGTAAAGCGACGTCTATGTACTACTCCGGACATCATCACAGGTAACTATGACACCAATGACGCCCACGGAGTCGACAGACGGCACCTACCAACGCGCAAGACAAAATCTCCAGATCCAGTCTCGCACCTGGGGGAAAATTCAAAAGGTAAGGAATCTGCAACTAGAAGACTATCAGACACTGCTGGTGATTCTAAAGACCTTGGCACCTACTTACCTTAAGTCCAGAAGAACAGTCCTGTAAGTCCATTGCAAGTGACCCTTTGCAGCACATGTTTTCTTCATGGAGGAAAATTACCGCATTCGAAGCTCCCAACTCAAATCTGTCAGCTGTATTTTCTTAGTGTTGAAATAATAGTAACTCAAAAAGTACTTATCTGATCTTGAAGATCTTGGTGTCTAAATTGAGATTAAAAATCTGTTCTTTTTCTAAATCAGGCTTGAGTTTTTTCTTGAGTGTGTCTCTCATATATTGGCCTTGTGTTCAACAAATGCTTACCACTACCCTCTGATAAGCCTAAACTGCTCGCCCACACTACCACAAAAGAAAGCATTTGGAATTATTAATATATGTAAAACAACTAGGATTGTCAGGACTATCTGCACACTGCCCCCTTAAATTGGTACATTGCATAGCTAGCCCCAGCAAATAGAAAGCCAGAAAAAAATGAGTTACAAACCACAAGCAAATGATAATCAACAGGCGGAATGCATTCCTAGGTCAACTTTCTGAAAGGTCCCCCAAGACGTCTTTAGCAAAGCAGACAGCTGTGCTGTCTGCTAAGTTGAAACCTAAAAAAAACAGAACAAACAGCATGGAAAGCCCTAATACAAGTGGTTCCACCTGCTTACGGCTACTATTCTTCATCACAGACCCCACGCAGCATCTCGAAGCACATTCTCTACTCTCCATCTACCTACCCAAATAGACTCATTGTGAGACTAGAGAGCATGACATTTCCAAAGGGACTGGTGGTAAAAGGAGAGTTGTGGTGTGTGGCTTGTATACTTTCAAATCCACTAGCCCCTTTCTTTGTTATCATAGGGAAATGTGCCTGGCATACAAAACAATGAGGAATGACAGCTAGGAAGAAAGCTGATGATTCGCCAAACACTTCATTGCACAAGTTAATAGAAATTAGCATCTTATGTAAAGCCAAACACATTGTGACTGTGGCGAACAGGGAATGTTTTGAGAGTGTCTTCTTCACATATCACCTCTAAAGGATTTTGCCAGTGAAATCAGCTTAATCTGCCTTTAGTCTGATTGCATGAGCATGCCACTAATCCTAGTGCACAAGCTGCCTTACACAGAAATCTGCAACCATACAGAAAATTACAAAGTCAATCAAGAAAGCGTTAGAAACATCTTCCACCACAAAGGAGTCACAACAGTGAAGAAAATAGGTTTTCATGAACAACGCAGATTGTGTGCTCTACAAGTTGTGGGTGATTATTTCAGCATTTATACAAAATTATCTGGGGAAAAAAATAAAAAAAGGTAATAATTCTAGCTGTTACTTCTGACATCAACTTTAATCGATTAATGGAAATTTTAGAAAAACAAAATGATAGAAATACATTTTTGAGAAAACAAATAATGAAAACCTATTCAACGGAAAACCGTTGGAGAATTTGTCAAAAATAAGAGGGAAACGTAAGAGAAAAACAAAAGGGCAAAAAAATAGAATAATGATTTACTTTGCCCAGCAGACAAGGACACATCTGAATAAGAAGAGGGGGCATATGGACGACCTTTAAACTCCTGGAGAAGTGTCCTACCCATTAAAAGAGCTAACGACTATAAGCCCCCCCCACAGCCATCCTGAGATAAGATGTGCATTTTCAGTTTGTTGCTGTGTTAACATGCACCAGTTGATGTGCGCATGAAGGAGACACACCAAACTCACAAAAATCAAATAATTATGTAAACATGTTACATTTCACCAAAACCATTCATCTATCTAAACATCCACAACTCTGATATCGAATTTATGCATGTATTCCCAATAACCAGTTTGATTCATCTGGCACCTGACAGACAAATATAAACGCCAAAAGCTATGTAAATTAATGAATCCCGGCATTGAAACTCTCACACTATGCTGGAGGTGGCTAGGGGACTCGTCTTATCACCGAAAGCAGAAACATATTCAGGGTTTTCTTAAAGAACCCCAGGTTGGGCATTAGCCAAAGTTTAAGCATTAGGAAAATCCAAAAAGACGGCCTTTGCACAGAACAAGCTCTGGTACCTCTAACTTTTAGATTTACCCCAGTGCACGCCCAACACTCAGGACTCCTTAGTTTCTGTTAGAATTATACCAGGAGACTGCTCTCATTAGATTATCGAGGGCTGAGATGTTGAACATAAAGCTGCCTTATTTAAACAGAGCCCTGTATAGCCTTATAGAGTAATACTCTACAAGGCCCACTGAGGTTATCCATTCAATCAGTTTCTCTCAGACTATTTAGGAACACAGTTAATCTCTAAGCAAGTTACTTTCCACTGTGTTCCTGTTTCTTTTCCCACTCCCGGGACTTGGAAGTTGTTTAGTTAACCACTACTGTTTGAGAAAATACAGCTTCGTTTCTCCAAAATGTACTTTGCCTTAACCTCATAACATGTTCTCCTCAGAGCCTCATGTCAGCAAGGGCACATCTGTGATGCACATACCTTTTCCCATCAAACAATGGAATGTTTCTGTGACATCGCAGACAAATACACAGATTGAAGCTCCCCCTCTATCTCCATATCCATGCACACGGTTTGGATCACCACGCCGAGTCCAGTTGTCCCAGAATCACACAATCTACATTTCTCCTCACAAGAGTGAAGATCCTCTTAAGCTGCGAGAGAAGATTTTCTATTATTTCAGTAGCAGTCCCTCAAAGGTATGCTGGACATTTTGGAGAATTTGATTAACTTATTGGCAGTTCATAATACACATGGATTATTGAGTGCTGCATGAAGGGGAAGGCTTGACCAAATTTTAACCAGACAGAGGTATCACAAGGTGCTTATATAGTAAACTGTCTTACTGAGAATACTATTAACCCCTGGGAGTTTTGATGAATATGGTGTGTTGCTTGGCTTGTACCATGGTGTAGGAAGTTGGCTCTGTATGTGCTATTTCAAAGTAAGGAATAGCATGCACAGAGTCCAAGGGTTCCCCTTAGAGGTAAGATAGTGGCAAAAAGAGATAATACTAATGCTCTATTTTGTGGTAGTGTGGTCGAGCAGTAGGCTTATCCAAGGAGTAGTGTTAAGCATTTGTTGTACATACACATAGACAATAAATGAGGTACACACACTCAGAGACAAATCCAGCCAATAGGTTTTTGTATAGAAAAATATCTTTTCTTAGTTTATTTTAAGAACCACAGGTTCAAATTTAACATGTAATATCTTGTTCGAAAGGTATTGCAGGTAAGTACTTTAGGAACTTCAAATCATAAAAATTGCATGTATACTTTTCAAGTTATTCACAAATAGCTGTTTTAAAAGTGGACACTTAGTGCAATTTTCACAGTTCCTGGGGGAGGTAAGTTTTTGTTAGGTTAACCAGGTAAGTAAGACACTTACAGGGCTTAGTTCTTGGTCCAAGGTAGCCCACCGTTGGGGGTTCAGAGCAACCCCAAAGTCACCACACCAGCAGCTCAGGGCCGGTCAGGTGCAGAGTTCAAAGTGGTGCCCAAAACACATAGGCTAGAATGGAGAGAAGGGGGTGCCCCGGTTCCGGTCGGCTTGCAGGTAAGTACCCGCGTCTTCGGAGGGCAGACCAGGGGGGTTTTGTAGGGCACCGGGGGGACACAAGCCCACACAGAAATTTCACCCTCAGCGGCGCGGGGGCGGCCGGGTGCAGTGTAGAAGCAAGCGTCGGGTTCGCAGTGTTTAGTCTATGAGAGGTCTCGGGATCTCTTCAGCGCTGCAGGCAGGCAAGGGGGGGGTTCCTCGGGGAAACCTCCACTTGATCAAGGGAGAGGGACTCCTGGGGGTCACTCCTCCAGTGAAAGTCCGGTCCTTCAGGTCCTGGGGGCTGCGGGTGCAGGGTCTCTCCCAGGTGTCGGGACTTTGGATTCAAAGAGTCGCGGTCAGGGGAAGCCTCGGGATTCCCTCTGCAGGCGGCGCTGTGGGGGCTCAGGGGGGACAGGTTTTGGTACTCACAGTATCAGAGTAGTCCTGGGGTCCCTCCTGAGGTGTTGGATCGCCACCAGCCGAGTCGGGGTCGCCGGGTGCAGTGTTGCAAGTCTCACGCTTCTTGCGGGGAGCTTGCAGGGTTCTTTAAAGCTGCTGGAAACAAAGTTGCAGCTTTTCTTGGAGCAGGTCCGCTGTCCTCGGGAGTTTCTTGTCTTTTCGAAGCAGGGGCAGTCCTCAGAGGATGTCGAGGTCGCTGGTCCCTTTGGAAGGCGTCGCTGGAGCAGGATCTTTGGAAGGCAGGAGACAGGCCGGTGAGTTTCTGGAGCCAAGGCAGTTGTCGTCTTCTGGTCTTCCGCTGCAGGGGTTTTCAGCTGGGCAGTCCTTCTTCTTGTAGTTGCAGGAATCTAATTTTCTAGGGTTCAGGGTAGCCCTTAAATACTAGATTTAAGGGCGTGTTTAGGTCTGGGGGGTTAGTAGCCAATGGCTACTAGCCCTGAGGGTGGGTACACCCTCTTTGTGCCTCCTCCCAAGGGGAGGGGGTCACAATCCTAACCCTATTGGGGGAATCCTCCATCTGCAAGATGGAGGATTTCTAAAAGTCAGAGTCACCTCAGCTCAGGACACCTTAGGGGCTGTCCTGACTGGCCAGTGACTCCTCCTTGTTTTTCTCATTATTTTCTCCGGCCTTGCCGCCAAAAGTGGGGCCTGGCCGGAGGGGGCGGGCAACTCCACTAGCTGGAGTGTCCTGCTGGGTTGGCACAAAGGAGGTGAGCCTTTGAGGCTCACCGCCAGGTGTGACAATTCCTGCCTGGGGGAGGTGTTAGCATCTCCACCCAGTGCAGGCTTTGTTACTGGCCTCAGAGTGACAAAGGCACTCTCCCCATGGGGCCAGCAACATGTCTCGGTTTGTGGCAGGCTGCTAAAACTAGTCAGCCTACACAGATAGTCGGTTAAGTTTCAGGGGGCACCTCTAAGGTGCCCTCTGGGGTGTATTTTACAATAAAATGTACACTGGCATCAGTGTGCATTTATTGTGCTGAGAAGTTTGATACCAAACTTCCCAGTTTTCAGTGTAGCCAT
The DNA here is from genome assembly GCF_031143425.1 of Pleurodeles waltl. Lineage (NCBI taxonomy): Eukaryota > Metazoa > Chordata > Amphibia > Caudata > Salamandridae > Pleurodeles > Pleurodeles waltl. Next base: position 1,116,724,880 of record NC_090440.1, read on the forward strand.
TATGGTGCTGTGGAGTTCGTGTTTGACAAACTCCCAGACCATATACTCTTATGGCTACCCTGCACTTACAATGTCTAAGGTTTTGTTTAGACACTGTAGGGGTACCATGCTCATGCACTGGTACCCTCACCTATGGTATAGTGCACCCTGCCTTAGGGCTGTAAGGCCTGCTAGAGGGGTGTCTTACCTATACTGCATAGGCAGTGAGAGGCTGGCATGGCACCCTGAGGGGAGTGCCATGTCGACTTACTCGTTTTGTCTTCACTAGCACACACAAGCTGGCAAGCAGGGTGTCTGTGCTGAGTGAGAGGTCTCCAGGGTGGCATAAGACATGCTGCAGCCCTTAGAGACCTTCCTTGGCATCAGGGCCCTTGGTACTAGAAGTACCAGTTACAAGGGACTTATCTGGATGCCAGGGTCTGCCAATTGTGGATACAAAAGTACAGGTTAGGGAAAGAACACTGGTGCTGGGGCCTGGTTAGCAGGCCTCAGCACACTTTCAATTGTAAACATAGCATCAGCAAAGGCAAAAAGTCAGGGGGCAACCATGCCAAGGAGGCATTTCCTTACACAACCCCCCCCCCCCCAAACGAAAGAGGATGAGACTAACCTTTCCCAAGAGAGTCTTCATTTTCTAAGTGGAAGAACCTGGAAAGGCCATCTGCATTGGCATGGGCAGTCCCAGGTCTGTGTTCCACTATAAAGTCCATTCCCTGTAGGGAGATGGACCACCTCAACAGTTTAGGATTTTCACCTTTCATTTGCATCAGCCATTTGAGAGGTCTGTGGTCAGTTTGAACTAGGAAGTGAGTCCCAAAGAGGTATGGTCTCAGCTTCTTCAGGGACCAAACCACAGCAAAGGCCTCCCTCTCAATGGCACTCCAACGCTGCTCCCTGGGGAGTAACCTCCTGCTAATGAAAGCAACAGGCTGGTCAAGGCCATCATCATTTGTTTGGGACAAAACTGCCCCTATCCCATGTTCAGAGGCATCAGTCTGCACAATGAACTGCTTAGAATAATCTGGAGCTTTTAGAACTGGTGCTGAGCACATTGCTTGTTTCAGGGTGTCAAAGGCCTGTTGGCATTCCACAGTCCAGTTCACTTTCTTGGGCATTTTCTTGGAGGTGAGTTCAGTGAGGGCTGTCACAATGGATCCATATCCCTTCACAAACCTCCTGTAATACCCAGTCAAGCCAAGGAATGCCCTGACTTGAGTCTGGGTTTTTGGAGCTACCCAGTCCAGAATAGTCTGGATCTTGGGTTGGAGTGGCTGAACTTGGCCTCCACCTACAAGGTGGCCCAAGTAAACCACAGTTCCCTGCCCTATCTGGCATTTGGATGCCTTGATAGAGAGGCCTGCAGATTGCAGAGCCTTCAAAACCTTCTTCAGGTGGACCAGGTGATCCTGCCAGGTGGAGCTAAAGACAGCAATATCATCAAGATAAGCTGTGCTAAAGGACTCCAAGCCAGCAAGGACTTGATTCACCAACCTTTGGAAGGTGGCAGGGGCATTCTTTAAACCAAAGGGCATAACAGTAAACTGATAATGCCCATCAGGTGTGGAGAATGCTGTCTTTTCTTTTGCTCCAGGTGCCATTTTTATTTGCCAGTACCCTGCTGTCAAGTCAAAGGTACTTAGAAATTTGGCAGCACCTAATTTATCAATGAGCTCATCAGCTCTTGGAATTGGATGGGCATCTGTCTTGGTGACAGAATTGAGCCCTCTGTAGTCCACACAAAACCTCATCTCTTTCTTTCCATCTTTGGTGTGAGGTTTGGGGACTAAGACCACTGGGCTAGCCCAGGGGCTGTCAGAGCGCTCAATTACTCCCAATTCCAGCATCTTGTGGACTTCCACCTTGATGCTTTCCTTAACATGGTCAGATTGTCTAAAGATTTTGTTCTTGACAGGCATGCTGTCTCCTGTGTCCACATCATGGGTACACAGGTGTGTCTGACCAGGGGTTAAGGAGAAGAGTTCAGGAAACTGTTGTAGGACTCTCCTACAATCAGCTTGCTGTTGGCCAGAGAGGGTGTCTGAGTAGATCACTCCATCTACTGTGCCATCTTTTGGGTCTGATGACAGAAGATCAGGGAGAGGTTCACTCTCTGCCTCCTGATCCTCATCTGTTACCATCAACAGATTCACATCAGCCCTGTCATGGAAGAGCTTAAGGCGGTTCACATGGATCACCCTCTTGGGGCTCCTGCTTGTGCCCAGGTCCACCAGGTAGGTGACCTGACTCTTCCTTTCTAGTACTGGGTAAGGGCCACTCCATTTGTCCTGGAGTGCCCTGGGAGCCACAGGCTCCAGAACCCAGACTTTCTGCCCTGGTTGGAACTCAACCAGTGCAGCCTTTTGGTCATACCAAAACTTCTGGAGCTGTTGGCTGGCCTCAAGGTTTTTGGTTGCCTTTTCCATGTACTCTGCCATTCTAGAGCGAAGGCCAAGTACATAGTCCACTATGTCCTGTTTAGGCTCATGGAGAGGTCTCTCCCAGCCTTCTTTAACAAGGGCAAGTGGTCCCCTTACAGGATGACCAAACAGAAGTTCAAAGGGTGAGAATCCTACTCCCTTCTGTGGCACCTCTCTGTAAGCGAAAAGCAGACATGGCAAGAGGACATCCCATCTCCTTTTGAGTTTTTCTGGGAGCCCCATGATCATGCCTTTTAATGTCTTGTTGAATCTCTCAACCAAGCCATTAGTTTGTGGATGGTATGGTGTAGTGAATTTATAAGTCACTCCACACTCATTCCACATGTGCTTTAGGTATGCTGACATGAAGTTGGTACCTCTGTCAGACACCACCTCCTTAGGGAAACCCACTCTGGTAAAGATACCAATGAGGGCCTTGGCTACTGCAGGGGCAGTAGTCGACCTAAGGGGAATAGCTTCAGGATACCTGGTAGCATGATCCACTACTACCAGGATATACATATTTCCTGAGGCTGTGGGAGGTTCTAGTGGACCAACTATGTCCACACCCACTCTTTCAAAGGGAACCCCCACCACTGGAAGTGGAATGAGGGGGGCCTTTGGATGTCCACCTGTCTTACCACTGGCTTGACAGGTGGGGCAGGAGAGGCAAAACTCCTTAACCATGTTGGACATATTGGGCCAGTAGAAGTGGTTGACTAACCTCTCCCACGTCTTGGTTTGTCCCAAATGTCCAGCAAGGGGAATGTCATGGGCCAATGTTAGGATGAACTTCCTGAACAGCTGAGGCACTACCACTCTCCTAGTGGCACCAGGTTTGGGGTCTCTGGCCTCAGTGTACAGGAGTCCATCTTCCCAATAGACCCTATGCGTTCCATTTTTCTTGCCTTTGGACTCTTCAGCAGCTTGCTGCCTAAGGCCTTCAAGAGAGGGACAGGTTTCTTGTCCCTTACACAGCTCCTCCCTTGAGGGTCCCCCTGGGCCTAAGAGCTCAACCTGATAAGGTTCAAGCTCCAAAGGCTCAGTTCCCTCAGAGGGCAGAACTTCTTCCTGAGAAGAGAGGTTCCCTTTCTTTTGCTGTGTTGTAGTTGGTTTCCCAACTGACTTTCCTGTTCTCTTGGTAGGCTGGGCCATTCTTCCAGACTCCAGCTCTACTTGTTCACCCTGTGCCTTGCACTGTGCTCTTGTTTTCACACACACCAGTTCAGGGATACCCAGCATTGCTGCATGGGTTTTTAGTTCTACCTCAGCCCATGCTGAGGACTCCAGGTCATTTCCAAGCAGACAGTCCACTGGGATATTTGAGGAGACCACCACCTGTTTCAGGCCATTGACCCCTCCCCATTCTAAAGTAACCATTGCCATGGGATGTACTTTTCTCTGATTGTCAGCGTTGGTGACTGTGTAAGTTTTTCCAGTCAGGTATTGGCCAGGGGAAACCAGTTTCTCTGTCACCATGGTGACACTGGCACCTGTATCCCTCAGGCCCTCTATTCTAGTCCCATTAATTAAGAGTTGCTGTCTGTATTTTTGCATGTTAGGCGGCCAGACAGCTAGTGTGGCTAAATCCACCCCACCCTCAGAAACTAGAATAGCTTCAGTGTGGACCCTGATTTGCTCTGGGCACACTGTTGATCCCACTTGGAGACTAGCCATACCAGTGTTACCTGGATGGGAGTTTGGAGTGGAACCTTTCTTGGGACAGGCCTTGTCTCCAGTTTGGTGTCCATGCTGTTTACAGCTATGACACCAGGCCTTTTTGGGATCAAAGTTTTTACCCTTGTACCCATTGTTTTGTGAAGAGGCTCTGGGCCCACCCTCCTGTGCAGGTTTTTGGGGGCCTGTAGAAGACTCTTTACTATTTTTAGTTTTGGTTGTCTCATCACCCTTCCCCTGGGGAGTCTTTGTGACCCCTTTCTTTTGGTCACCCCCTGTTGAAGTCTTGGACACCCTTGTCTTGACCCAATGGTCCGCCTTCTTTCCCAATTCTTGGGGAGAAATTGGTCCTAGGTCTACCAGATGCTGATGCAGTTTATCATTGAAACAATTACTCAATAGGTGTTCTTTCACAAATAAATTGTACAGCCCATCATAATTACTTACACCACTGCCTTGAATCCAACCATCTAGTGTTTTCACTGAGTAGTCAACAAAGTCAACCCAGGTCTGGCTCGAGGATTTTTGAGCCCCCCTGAACCTAATCCTGTACTCCTCAGTGGAGAATCCAAAGCCCTCAATCAGGGTACCCTTCATGAGGTCATAAGATTCTGCATCTTTTCCAGAGAGTGTGAGGAGTCTATCCCTACACTTTCCAGTGAACATTTCCCAAAGGAGAGCACCCCAGTGAGATCTGTTCACTTTTCTGGTTACACAAGCCCTCTCAAAAGCTGTGAACCATTTGGTGATGTCATCACCATCTTCATATTTTGTCACAATCCCTTTGGGGATTTTTAACATGTCAGGAGAATCTCTGACCCTATTTATATTGCTGCCACCATTGATGGGTCCTAGGCCCATCTCTTGTCTTTCCCTTTCTATGGCTAGGAGCTGTCTCTCTAAAGCCAATCTTTTGGCCATCCTGGCTAACAGGAGGTCATCTTCACTGAGAGCATCCTCAGTGATTTCAGAAATGTGGGACCCTCCTGTGAGGGACTCACTATTTCTGACTAACACAGTTGGAGACAGGACTTGAGGGGTCCTGTTCTCCCTATTTAGGACTGGAGGAGGGACATTGGCCTCCAAGTCACTAATTTCTTCCTCTGTGAGGTCATCATCAGAGGGGTTGGCTTTTTCAAACTCTGCCAACAGCTCCTGGAGCTGAATTTTGGTAGGTCTGGAGCCAATGGTTATTTTTTTGATATTACAGAGAGACCTTAGCTCCCTCATCTTAAGATGGAGGTAAGGTGTGGTGTCGAGTTCCACCACCTGCATCTCTGTATCAGACATTATTCTGCTAAGAGTTGGAATACTTTTTAAAGAATCTAAAACTGTTTCTAGAATCTAATTTCAAACTTTTAACAAACTTTTAAACTCTAAAAGACAATGCTAAACAGGGACTTAACACACAAGGCCCTAGCAGGACTTTTAAGAATTTAGAAAAATTTCAAATTGCAAAAATGAATTTCTAATGACAATTTTGGAATTTGTCGTGTGATCAGGTATTGGCTGAGTAGTCCAGCAAATGCAAAGTCTTGTATCCCACCGCTGCCACCAATGTAGGAAGTTGGCTCTGTATGTGCTATTTCAAAGTAAAGAATAGCATGCACAGAGTCCAAGGGTTCCCCTTAGAGGTAAGATAGTGGCAAAAAGAGATAATACTAATGCTCTATTTTGTGGTAGTGTGGTCGAGCAGTAGGCTTATCCAAGGAGTAGTGTTAAGCATTTGTTGTACATACACATAGACAATAAATGAGGTACACACACTCAGAGACAAATCCAGCCAATAGGTTTTTGTATAGAAAAATATCTTTTCTTAGTTTATTTTAAGAACCACAGGTTCAAATTCTACATGTAATATCTCATTCGAAAGGTATTGCAAGTAAGTACTTTAGGAACTTCAAATCATCAAAATTGCATGTATACTTTTCAAGTTATTCACAAATAGCTGTTTTAAAAGTGGACACTTAGTGCAATTTTCACAGTTCCTAGGGGAGGTAAGTATTTGTTAGGTTAACCAGGTAAGTAAGACACTTACAGGGCTTAGTTCTTGGTCCAAGGTAGCCCACCGTTGGGGGTTCAGAGCAACCCCAAAGTCACCACACCAGCAGCTCAGGGCCGGTCAGGTGCAGAGTTCAAAGTGGTGCCCAAAACACATAGGCTAGAATGGAGAGAAGGGGGTGCCCCGGTTCCGGTCTGCTTGCAGGTAAGTACCCGCGTCTTCGGAGGGCAGACCAGGGGGGTTTTGTAGGGCACCGGGGGGGACACAAGCCCACACAGAAATTTCACCCTCAGCAGCGCGGGGGCGGCCGGGTGCAGTGTAGAAACAAGCGTCGGGTTTGTAATGGAAGTCAATGGGAGATCTAGGGATCTCTTCAGCGCTGCAGGCAGGCAAGGGGGGGGTTCCTCGGGGAAACCTCCACTTGGTCAAGGGAGAGGGACTCCTGGGGGTCACTCCTCCAGTGAAAGTCCGGTCCTTCAGGTCCTGGGGGCTGCGGGTGCAGGGTCTCTCCCAGGTGTCGGGACTTAGGATTCAAAGAGTCGCGGTCAGGGGAAGCCTCGGGATTCCCTCTGCAGGCGGCGCTGTTGGGGCTCAGGGGGGACAGGTTTTGGTACTCACAGTATCAGAGTAGTCCTGGGGTCCCTCCTGAGGTGTTGGATCTCCACCAGCCGAGTCGGGGTCGCCGGGTACAGTGTTGCAAGTCTCACGCTTCTTGCGGGGAGCTTGCAGGGTTCTTTAAAGCTGCTGGAAACAAAGTTGCAGCTTTTCTTGGAGCAGGTCCGCTGTCCTCGGGAGTTTCTTGTCTTTTCGAAGCCGGGGCAGTCCTCAGAGGATGTCGAGGTCGCTGGTCCCTTTGGAAGGCGTCGCTGGAGCAGGATCTTTGGAAGGCAGGAGACAGGCCGGTGAGTTTCTGGAGCCAAGGCAGTTGTCGTCTTCTGGTCTTCCTCTGCAGGGGTTTTCAGCTAGGCAGTCCTTCTTCTTGTAGTTGCAGGAATCTAATTTTCTAGGGTTCAGGGTAGCCCTTAAATACTAAATTTAAGGGCGTGTTTAGGTCTGGGGGGTTAGTAGCCAATGGCTACTAGCCCTGAGGGTGGGTACACCCTCTTTGTGCCTCCTCCCAAGGGGAGGGGGACACAATCCTAACCCTATTGGGGGAATCCTCCATCTGCAAGATGGAGGATTTCTAAAAGTTAGAGTCACCTCAGCTCAGGACACCTTAGGGGCTGTCCTGACTGGTCAGTGACTCCTCCTTGTTTTTCTCATTATCTTCTCCGGCCTTGCCGCCAAAAGTGGGGCCTGGCCGGAGGGGGCGGGCAACTCCACTAGCTGGAGTGTCCTGCTGGGTTGGCACAAAGGAGGTGAGCCTTTGAGGCTCACCGCCAGGTGTGACAATTCCTGCCTGGGGGAGGTGTTAGCATCTCCACCCAGTGCAGGCTTTGTTACTGGCCTCAGAGTGACAAAGGCACTCTCCCCATGGGGCCAGCAACATGTCTCGGTTTGTGGCAGGCTGCTAAAACTAGTCAGCCTACACAGATAGTCGGTTAAGTTTCAGGGGGCACCTCTAAGGTGCCCTCTGTGGTGTATTTTACAATAAAATGTACACTGGCATCAGTGTGCATTTATTGTGCTGAGAAGTTTGATACCAATCTTCCCAGTTTTCAGTGTAGCCATTATGGTGCTGTGGAGTTCGTGTTTGACAAACTCCCAGACCATATACTCTTATGGCTACCCTGCACTTACAATGTCTAAGGTTTGGTTTAGACACTGTAGGGGTACCATGCTCATGCACTGGTACCCTCACCTATGGTATAGTGCACCCTGCCTTAGGGCTGTAAGGCCTGCTAGAGGGGTGTCTTACCTATACTGCATAGGCAGTGAGAGGCTGGCATGGCACCCTGAGGGGAGTGCCATGTCGACTTACTCGTTTTGTCTTCACTAGCACACACAAGCTGGCAAGCAGGGTGTCTGTGCTGAGTGAGAGGTCTCCAGGGTGGCATAAGACATGCTGCAGCCCTTAGAGACCTTCCTTGGCATCAGGGCCCTTGGTACTAGAAGTACCAGTTACAAGGGACTTATCTGGATGCCAGGGTCTGCCAATTGTGGATACAAAAGTACAGGTTAGGGAAAGAACACTGGTGCTGGGGCCTGGTTAGCAGGCCTCAGCACACTTTCAATTGTAAACATAGCATCAGCAAAGGCAAAAAGTCAGGGGGCAACCATGCCAAGGAGGCATTTCCTTACACATGGCATAATGCTTCAAAAGAGACATAGGCCCTCATTATGAAAACGGCGGTCTTCACCGCTGTGTTCAGGCAGGCGGTCATTTCACTGACCGCCAGCCCCCCTAGGATCCCGCCGGCCCAGCAGAATGCCTGGCCAGGACATTACCGGCGGCTCCTCTGTGCGGCGGGTGCAGCTGCACCTGTCGCACAGATCACTGCCTGTAAATCGGGCAGTGACCTGCGCGATAGGGCACTGCACAGGGGCCCCTGGACTTCCCATGCCAAGTGCATGGGAAGTGCAGAGGCCCCCAGGGGTGCCCCGGAGCACCCCTTCCGCCAGCCTTTAAGGCTGAGGCAGTAGAGATCTGTATCCGAAGGGCAGCAGCACTGCCCTGTCGGATAATGATTCCATCCACCGTCAGGCTGCCTGTCGGAGGCAGCCTGGCAGTGGAGGAGGTGTTCATTATATGGCTGTTCAGACCACTATGCCGGTGGCGGGCTTTTCAGCCGCCGCCGGCATGGCGGGCTGAACCGCCGGGGTTCGTAATGACCCCCATAATATCTATCTTCGTAATAAGAACTAAAAATACAGATTTGGATTTAAAGGACTTGAAGTATTTTTCTTTCTACATAAAAAGTCATCTCTTCTTCAGAAAATGTGTGTATTATTTGCGTTTCAAATACCGAATTGTCTGACCACTTCAAGAAATTTCCAAGGTTTACCTGCAAGAATGGAGAGAAAATCTCTCTTCATAGACTGAAGAGCTCAGATGTTTATTGTTCCTCTCAGGAGAATCTGGAATGTCAGCAGAGAGAGAACAAGGGAAACCTATAAGTGCACGTATTTCCATTCCTGAGGTCTGCGTAAGAGGGAGCTCTCGCCATTCTAGTTACTCTAGAAGATATTGTTCTTTGAGTTATTGTTTAAGACGTTTTTCAAGGCATGAGCATATTCTGTGTCTTCAAGTTCTTCAAAGTGAAGAACCAGAAGATACCTTCCGATCTTGGCAGATTTACCACCGGCCTTAAGGATGATATTGATGATATCGATACTTGTCAAAGAGTTTTAATTTTGATGGATGCTTCTAACCACAGATTCCTCACCTTTAGAAAATCCCTTATGTGTCAGACATGAACCGGAGATTTTCACAGCATTGCTCCCACGTGCCACTAGTTGGAGCACTGCGGCTCCACTTTGAGTTCATTCTTCCCCGGAAGTGACAGAGCAGACCCGCATACAGGTGCCACCCCTGCTCATCGACATCAGTTCCTTTCTTTCCATGCTTTCAAATGCATATCTAGAACTCCGCTCACCTTTTCGTTGGTTGACAAATCTTTTCAGAAATCCTCTTTTCCAATGTGCAAGAGAGTGATTACCCCACCGAACAATACAGAAGTCAAACTGTGTCTAGACTGTTGGAAACCAAGGGGGTCATTATGACCCTGGTGGTTGGTGATAATGTGGTGGTAGTACCGCCAACAGGCTGGCGGTACATACTGCCACATTATGACATTGGCGGGTTGGCTGCAGCCAACCCGCCCATATACCACTCCGACCGCCATGGCAGTAGCAGCCGCTGGGCCAGAGATAACAATCTCAGCCCGGCGGCATTTTGACCCTGCCTACCGCCATGGTTTTCATGGCATTCCTAACACCACGAAAACCATGGCAGTAGGCTCTACCAGTGACAGGGAATTCCTTCCCTGTCACTGGTAGGAGGAAAATACTCCCCAGACACCCCTATTCCCCTCCATCCATGCTCCCTCCCTTCCAATCCCCCCTATTCATGCACACTGGCTGACATGCACCACACATACATACACTCACTCACACAGGCATACACGCATTCATTCATTCAAGCACACGTCCATATACACATTCATGCAGACACGCATTCACATTTGTATTCATACATGCATTTTCACACATGCATACACACACGCAAACAACACTACACTATCTTCCTCTCCGGGAGACACAGAGTAGAAGGTTCTCCCTTCATAAAGCTCCTGTAAGCTCCGCCCGCTGAGCCACGCCCCGTCCACCCTCGAAGTAGGTAAAGGAATTCCCGCCTCTTACCAGGATGATGGACAGCTTTCCAAAACGACCCCACTGCGTTTACTGCCGATTTCACGTGGTGCGCTGTTGATGCGCAGAAGCACGAGGACATCTCCACAAAGACGCACTAGTAACAATAACATTGCCAAAGGCACACAAGGTTGCTGGAGACGTTTACCCCATGGCCCATCACGTACCCCTAGTGTACAATATAAACGCAGCAGATACCGCAGTTGAAGCTCACCTTCTGGAAAGGACAAGCCACCCTAACTCTTGGGCTTGGCAAAGATAAAGCAAGGCTGTGCGCTCAGAGATCCCATAGCAGAAAAGATCTAGAATCCTGCCTGGAGGTGAACTGATGATGTACTGGAGCATAATCTGTATCTGACTGAGACGCGCGGTGTAGGAAGTTGGCTCTGTATGTGCTATTTCAAAGTAAGGAATAGCATGCACAGAGTCCAAGGGTTCCCCTTAGAGGTAAAATAGTGGTAAAAAGAGATAATACTAATGCTCTATTTTGTGGTAGTGTGGTCGAGCAGTAGGCTTATCCAAGGAGTAGTGTTAAGCATTTGTTGTACATACACATAGACAATAAATGAGGTACACACACTCAGAGACAAATCCAGCCAATAGGTTTTGTTATAGAAAAATATCTTTTCTTAGTTTATTTTAAGAACCACAGGTTCAAATTTAACATGTAATATCTTGTTTGAAAGGTATTGCAGGTAAGTACATTAGGAACTTTGAATTATTTCAATTGCATGTATACTTTTCAAGTTATTCACAAATAGCTACTTTAAAAGTGGACACTTAGTGCAATTTTCACAGTTCCTGGGGGAGGTAAGTTTTTGTTAGTTTTACCAGGTAAGTAAGACACTTACAGGGTTCAGTTCTTGGTCCAAGGTAGCCCACCGTTGGGGGTTCAGAGCAACCCCAAAGTCACCACACCAGCAGCTCAGGGCCGGTCAGGTGCAGAGTTCAAAGTGGTGCCCAAAACGCATAGGCTAGAATGGAGAGAAGGGGGTGCCCCGGTTCCGGTCTGCTTGCAGGTAAGTACCCGCGTCTTCGGAGGGCAGACCAGGGGGGTTTTGTAGGGCACCGGGGGGGACACAAGCCCACACAGAAATTTCACCCTCAGCAGCGCGGGGGCGGCCGGGTGCAGTGTAGAAACAAGCGTCGGGTTCGCAATGTTAGTCTATGAGAGATCAACGGATCTCTTCAGCGCTGCAGGCAGGCAAGGGGGGGCTTCCTCGGGGAAACCTCCACTTGGGCAAGGGAGAGGGACTCCTGGGGGTCACTTCTCCAGTGAAAGTCCGGTCCTTCCGGTCCTGGGGGCTGCGGGTGCAGGGTCCTTTCCAGGCGTCGGGACTTAGGTTTCAGAGAGTCGCGGTCAGGGGAAGCCTCGGGATTCCCTCTGCAGGCGGCGCTGTGGGGGCTCAGGGGGGACAGGTTTTGGTACTCACAGTTGGAGAGTAGTCCGGGGGTCCTCCCTGAGGTGTTGGTTCTCCACCAGCCGAGTCGGGCCGCCGGGTGCAGTGTTGCAAGTCTCACGCTTCTTGAGGGGAGATTGCAGGGTCTTTAAAGCTGCTCCTCGAAACAAAGTTGCAGTCTTTTTGGAGCAGGTCCGCTGTCCTCGGGAGTTTCTTGTCTTTTTCGAAGCAGGGCAGTCCTCAGAGGATTCAGAGGTCGCTGGTCCCTTGGAAGGCGTCGCTGGAGCAGAGTTCTTTGGAAGGCAGGAGACAGGCCGGTGAGTTTCTGGAGCCAAGGCAGTTGTGGTCTTCTGGTCTTCCTCTGCAGGGGTTTTCAGCTAGGCAGTCCTTCTTCTTGTAGTTTGCAGGAATCTAATTTTCTAGGGTTCAGGGTAGCCCTTAAATACTAAATTTAAGGGCGTGTTTAGGTCTGGGGGGTTAGTAGCCAATGGCTACTAGCCCTGAGGGTGGGTACACCCTCTTTGTGCCTCCTCCCAAGGGGAGGGGGTCACAATCCTAACCCTATTGGGGGAATCCTCCATCTGCAAGATGGAGGATTTCTACAAGTTAGAGTCACCTCAGCTCAGGACACCTTAGGGGCTGTCCTGACTGGCCAGTGACTCCTCCTTGTTGCTTTCTTTGTTCCCTCCAGCCTTGCCGCCAAAAGTGGGGGCCGTGGCCGGAGGGGGCGGGCAACTCCACTAAGCTGGAGTGCCCTGCTGGGCTGTGACAAAGGGGTGAGCCTTTGAGGCTCACCGCCAGGTGTTACAGCTCCTGCCTGGGGGAGGTGTTAGCATCTCCACCCAGTGCAGGCTTTGTTACTGGCCTCAGAGTGACAAAGGCACTCTCCCCATGGGGCCAGCAACATGTCTCTAGTGTGGCAGGCTGCTGGAACTAGTCAGCCTACACAGACAGTCGGTTAAGTTTCAGGGGGCACCTCTAAGGTGCCCTCTGGGGTGTATTTTGCAATAAAATGTACACTGGCATCAGTGTGCATTTATTGTGCTGAGAAGTTTGATACCAAACTTCCCAGTTTTCAGTGTAGCCATTATGGTGCTGTGGAGTTCGTGTTTGACAGACTCCCAGACCATATACTCTTATGGCTACCCTGCACTTACAATGTCTAAGGTTTTGTTTAGACACTGTAGGGGTACCATGCTCATGCACTGGTACCCTCACCTATGGTATAGTGCACCCTGCCTTAGGGCTGTAAGGCCTGCTAGAGGGGTGTCTTACCTATACTGCATAGGCAGTGAGAGGCTGGCATGGCACCCTGAGGGGAGTGCCATGTCGACTTACTTGTTTTGTCTTCACTAGCACACACAAGCTGGCAAGCAGAGTGTCTGTGCTGAGTGAGAGGTCTCCAGGGTGGCATAAGAAATGCTGCAGCCCTTAGAGACCTTCCTTGGCATCAGGGCCCTTGGTACTAGAAGTACCAGTTACAAGGGACTTATCTGGATGCCAGGGTCTGCCAATTGTGGATACAAAAGTACAGGTTAGGGAAAGAACACTGGTGCTGGGGCCTGGTTAGCAGGCCTCAGCACACTTTCAATTGTAAACATAGCATCAGCAAAGGCAAAAAGTCAGGGGGCAACCATGCCAAGGAGGCATTTCCTTACACGCGGGTTCTATCTTCCTCTGCTGGAGACACAGAGTAGAAGATTCTCCCTTTATAAAGCACCTGTAAGCTCCGCCCGCTGAGCCACACCCCGTCCACCCTCGAAGTAGGTAAAGGAATTCCCGCCTTTTACCAGGATGATGGATGGATGACTAAGTATTTTTTACCCATGATTCTAATTATGTATTGTATATGCATATGTGTGTGTAGTCATGTGTGTGTGTGTATAAATATATATATATGTGTATGTATGTGTATATGTTGTTTCTGTGCCTGGCATGTTTGTGGATCATTGCATGGCTCCTGGTTTTTTTTTGGGTTGTTATACTAGATATCTATGAATTTCTGCTCTCTTTTTATCACACTTATCTACTCATCACTCTTATGTCATGTCTCTATCAAACTATCCTCCATTCTCACTCGGACTCATCCCAAATCCCTTCGACCACTTTCATCTCCTAAATATCTCTGCCTAAGCTCTTCCCTCCACCTCCACATCTAACTCACCAAACCTCACTCTACCTCTGTGACCTCCCACACAACCCTACTAAATTCTCCTGCATTCATCTCACCCTGCTACTATGCTCTCCCTAACCCTTCCACATCCTCTTTCCCCTCCGCCCCCCTTTTATTCATCTCAAGCCTTGGATTGAGTAAATGAAGGATAAACTCCCAATTAACACTTCTGGATTTCTTTCCTCCTCCACCCCTCCATTACTCCAGTCAATCTAACTAACAAACTCTCATATCCGCAACTGAAATGAACTCATAATAATACTAAAACTGTACTCCTTATTAAATTATACTAATCCATCACTAATTCTTGTTGGGTACCGGAGTAGCGTGCTACTCATCGAAAAGCGCTTCGACGCCTCGTCAGGGGTAGTAAGCGCTATATAAATACGATTACAATACAATACAATACAATCTCCTTTTCTTACTGGATTAAGTCAGAGCAAAATGTTAGGTTTGGCACCAATCAAGCACTCTAATAAATTACATCCTAATAGAACACAAAACGTTCTTTTATACTTTGCATCACAAGAACGTGTAACTACAGCTTTGTTTTCCCAGATTTCATTCGTTCACTTGCATTGACTAAGCATTATTTACAAACATAGGAGCTTTAACCCAGCTACAGTCACTACAATACTGATTACATTACATGAACAATGCAACAAAAAAAAAAAAGAGTAAAGCGACAATTACATTTGCCAATTTTCACAAAACATTTACATGGGGCTTCTACAGCACGGAGGAAAAAACGTAAACGCAGTACCTCCGGGGTATTGTGACGGAGCCAATAGTATGCCTCGCGAAAATCATCAAAGATGATTCTGCTGCCATCTCCACCTCGTGCTGATAGTACAATTGATGGAGAGGAATAGGCCTCACTAGTCACCCATGTAGAATGGAAGGTGTACGTTATTAGAAAGAACGCCATGACCAGGATCATCCCACTGGCAACCTACGGAAAAAAACAAAGGGACACTAAGTCAGGCTGCATTTTATTTTTGCACAAACTGGGTGCCTGAATTGAGAGCTCACCTGACATCACTTCTAAAAGGTTCAGCAACAGCCAGTTTCAAATCCGCAATTAGTATCTGCCTAGGTTAATATCTAAAAATAAACACTGATGCAAGTTAGGAGAATATTTCTACTTTCATTGGAAAATGTGTTTTTTTTCCTTAAGAGTTTATGAAGGGCAGAAGTCTTGCGTTGCCCTGTGTGCATCTTTATTGTTCCCTCTGGACCTTTTCCAGCTCGTTATTGTATAGTTCTAATACAATTCCCTCGTATTGTTGCATACTTCGGGTTTAGGAGCAGGAGTTAAAACAATGAAATATAAAGTCTTATTAATTCAACATTTTCACTTCACTATTTTAAATTAATCAAACGTGACCATGGGAAACCATGCACATATCACAGTCCTAAGTATATGCGTCATACCAGGACTGGAGGGCATTTAAAAGTGCAGGTACATTCTGATCTCTGTCGCCCTCCCACTGTGAAAGTAATGTTCTGCTGGGCACTGATTTCACGTCACTAATTCACATTAGTAGGTCACCAAAGAGCCATATGCCATTAATCAGTTATTACTGACCTTACTCGACTGAGAGGCGCAAAGGGATAAATGCTTGCTAACGTCCTCTTCAAATTATTGACAACAGTGTTTGGTGTTTCATGAAACCCATACAACCACGACCTATGCAACTGACTTGGGGCAGGAATACGTTTATAAAGTGGATATTTATTACAAGCTAGCTACAAAACCAAGGGAGTATGTATTGCATCTCACAGGTACTTATAACATCAAACCATCGTCATCCATTCGACTACTGCTTTTGAGCTCACCCACTTTAAGTCGCACATTTAATGTTTCGATTAGAAAGAGACTTGACAAACGTAAATTGGTTTAGATTGCCTTTCATACTGAGTTCCACTGATGTGTGCATTTGGAAATCTAATTGATACTCATTACGGGCAATTTCCTTGTATGACTCCCGTTTCAATCACCAGACTGGATTTAAGCGCCTGTCCTCGTTGACATTTGTAGCCATGGAAAAGTTTCTAAATCCAATCTCGCACCTGGGAAGGGATTCAGTCAAAATCTAGGAAGGTAACTCACTCATTCTTACAATAGTCTAAAGTACCAAGGGCAAAGTCAATTTATCACTGTGCTCCACTGTTTTACTCTCTAGCATAGTGTTTCCCAAACTTTTTAAAACCACGATCCAATTTTAACACCAAAAAACATTCACGACCCCCCTAACTTTAACAGACATGAGGCGAGGGCAATCTAAAATGTTGTGGATTACCAAATAACATTCTTTACAATGTTCTGTGTTCCTCTAAAACAGCAATTTTTGTAAAAGTCACAATCCTGACCACACGCTTTGATATGTCTTTATCAGACCATGGCCACAATATTGATCTGCACATACGAGTGGCAGGTGGTGAACTGCCACGGAGCTGGAACACTTTTCAGAACAGGGTGCTGGCCTGTAGCACTTGCCATTAAAATCACAAGTATTCTGAAAAATATTGATATTATCGGTGATTTTGGCAAATGTGAAAATCCCAAATTGCAGCTGAGTATTGGGTAAGGCTTTATATCAATGTTTCTGTTAAAAAGAGAGCCAGTATTGCATTATGGACAGATACGGATATTTAGCACGAACAATGCACAAAGGACTTTGGAGCATTTCACATGGGCACAAGATCACATTACTTGAGGTCAAATGATTTTAAGCACAGGAGATTAAGTGGTTTGCCCAGAGCCAACGCCATGACTTAAATCTGGTTCCCCAGATGCAAGGCAGCAGATTACGCCTCTAGGCCTCGTCCATTTTCCATTTTTCTCAAAATGTGTGAAAGTCATACTGAAGTGGGATGATTGTGTATCATCATAAATAGTGACCTTATTCTCTGCTGAAATGTGTTAGTGAAGAGAAAAAACGAAACAAAAAACACTACAGCAAAAACATTCTGAAGATTCACTTGGGATTCCTGCTTGTGAATATTTACAGGGGTTTGTTTTAAAATTGAACTCTGCGCCTTTGCACCAGTAGTGCTATAACAATTTTCAGAGAAGGGGTGCCGACATCAATGTTATATCACTGAAGTCAGAGGGATTTAAAACAATTCTAGCGTCAAACAAAGAGTAGCACATATGTTCGGCAGGAGTTGTAAGGGTAGGTTATGCAGCTGGTGGTGCTCTTTGGAGCACACAGTCACAAAAAAATATATATATATATTGCCCAAGTGTCATCCGTGAGCGCACTAAATTTACGGACGGCACACTATCCATTAATTATGGCCAATACATTTGTAGAAAGTTTTACTGATAAAACCACAAACACACAAGTGATAAGGTGTGGAAAACTGATTTGTGTATATTCATTATTTGCGCATCACCATGATTTGTTTTGATCGTATTAAAATGTTTGTTTTCATCACACTTCAGAATTACAAAAAAAAAACGTGCTTCATTTCTGCTTTCCTAACTGCTGATGTATTGTAAAATCTGCACAGTTCGTTATAAATTTGGTTGAGCATTACAAAGTAATTACAGTCTTTCCTTTCACATTCCTTGTATCCCAGCAAAACTGTCTATAGTTTACTGTAAAAACTAGTCTCACTTTGCAGTTAGAGTAAGAAAAGTAATGAAAATGTCACTTACCCAGTGTACATCTGTTCGTGGCATCAGTCGCAGTAGATTCGCATGTTCTGCAATAGCTCGCCATCTGGTGTTGGGCCGGAGTGTTACAAGTTGTTTTTCTTCGAAGAAGTCTTTCGAGTCACGGGACCGAGTGACTCCTCCTTTTGTCTCCATTGCGCATGGGCGTCGACTCTATCCTCGATTGTTTTTCCCCGCAGAGGGTGAGGTAGGAGTTGAATTGTAGTAATAGTGCCCATGCAATGGAGTGACTAAGTATGCACCTATTTAAGGTTGAGATGATACATATATAAATAATTGAAGGTAACTTCCAAACTGCTACAGGCTCCCGGGGAGGCGGGTGGGCACATGCGAATCTACTGCGACTGATGCCACGAACAGATGTACACTGGGTAAGTGACATTTTCAGTTCGATGGCATCTGTCGCTGTAGATACGCATGTTCTGCATAGACTAGTAAGCAGTTATTTCCCCAAAAGCGGTGGATCAGCCTGTAGGAGTGGAAGTAGTCTGAAATAATGTCCTTAATACGGCTTGACCTACGGTGGCTTGTTGTGCGGATAACACGTCTACACAGTAGTGCTTGGTGAATGTGTGAGGCGTAGACCATGTGGCTGCCTTACATATTTCTTGCATTGGGATGTTTCCTAGAAAGGCCATGGTAGCACCTTTCTTTCTGGTTGAGAGTGCCCTTGGTGTAATGGGCAGCTGTCGTTTAGCTTTAAGGTAGCAGATTTGGATGCATTTAACTATCCATCTGGCTATACCTTGTTTTGAAATTGGGTTTCCTGCGTGAGGTTTTTGAAATGCAATAAAGAGTTGTTTAGTCTTTCTGATGTTTTTTGTTCTGTCAATGTAATACATTAATGCTCTTTTGACATCTAATGTATGTAGTGCCCTTTCAGCTACGGTATGTGGCTGTGGAAAGAACACTGGAAGTTCCACTGTTTGATTTAGATGGAACGGTGAAATAACCTTTGGCAAAAATTTAGGATTGGTTCTTAGGACGACTTTATTTTTGTGTAGTTGTATAAAAGGTTCCTGTATAGTAAACGCCTGAATCTCGCTTACTCTTCTTAGGGAAGTAATGGCGATGAGAAATGCCACCTTCCAGGTTAGGAACTGTATGTCGCAGGAGTGCATGGGTTCAAAAGGTGGACCCATAAGTCTAGTTAGGACAACATTTAGGTTCCATGAAGGAACAGGTGGTGTTCTTGGTGGTATAATTCTCCTAAGGCCCTCCATGAATGCTTTAATGACTGGTATCCTATATAGGGAAGTTGAATAGGTAGTTTGCAGGTATGCAGATATTGCTGCAAGGTGAATCTTAATGGAAGAGAAAGCTAGGTTAGATTTTTGTAAGTGAAGCAAGTAACCCACTACCTGTTCTGGAGTTGTGTGTAATGGTTGTATTTGATTAATATGGCAGTAGCAAACAAACCTCTTCCATTTACTTGCATAGCAGTGCCTGGTGGATGGCCTTCTGGCTTGTTTTATGACTTCCATACATTCTTGGGTAAGTTGTAAGTGCCCGAATTCTAGGATTTCAGGAGCCAGATTGCTAGATTCAGCGATGCTGGATCTGGGTG
Organism: Pleurodeles waltl; assembly: GCF_031143425.1. Taxonomy (NCBI): domain Eukaryota; kingdom Metazoa; phylum Chordata; class Amphibia; order Caudata; family Salamandridae; genus Pleurodeles; species Pleurodeles waltl. The sequence goes on from NC_090440.1 coordinate 1,116,744,112, forward strand.
TCTGATCTTTTGGTTGTGCTGTGTCAACAGATCTGGCCTGTTGGGCAATTTGATGCAGGGTACCACTGATAGGTCTAGCAGCGTTGTGTACCAGGGTTGCCTTGCCCAAGTTGGTGCTATCAATATGAGTTTGAGTTTGCTTTGACTGAGTTTGTTTACCAGGTAAGGAAGGAGAGGGAGAGGAGGAAAAGCGTAAGCAAATATCCCTGACCAGTTCATCCATAGGGCATTGCCTTGGGATTGTTTGTGTGGGTATCTGGATGCGAAGTTTTGGCATTTTGCGTTCTCCCTTGTCGCAAACAAGTCTATCTGAGGTGTTCCCCAGAGTTTGAAATAAGTGTTCAGAATTTGGGGGTGAATTTCCCATTCGTGGACCTGTTGGTGATCTTGAGAGAGATTGTCTGCGAGTTGATTTTGTATCCCTGGTATAAACTGTGCAATTAGGCGAATTTGGTTGTGAATTGCCCAATGCCAAATTTTTTGTGCTAGCAGGCTTAACTGCGTGGAGTGCGTCCCCCCCTGCTTGTTTAGATAATACATTGTTGTCATGTTGTCTGTTTTGACGAGAATGTATTTGTGAACTATTATTGGTTGGAAAGCTTTTAGTGCTTGAAAAACTGCTAGAAGTTCTAGGTGATTGATATGCAGTTTTGTTTGATGTACGTTCCATTGTCCTTGTATGCTGTGTTGATCGAGGTGTGCTCCCCACCCTGTCATGGAAGCATCTGTTGTGATTACGTATTGTGGCACTGGGTCTTGGAAAGGCCGCCCCTTGTTTAAATTTATGTTGTTCCACCACAGAAGCGAGAGGTAAGTTTGGCGGTCTATTAACACCAGATCTAGAAGGTGACCCTGTGCTTGAGACCACTGTGATGCTAGGCATTGTTGTAAGGGCCTCATGTGCAGTCTTGCGTTTGGGACAATGGCTATGCATGATGACATCATGCCTAGGAGTTGTAATACCATCTTTGCTTGTATCTTTTGTGTTGGATACATGCGTTGTATGATGGTGTTGAAATTTTGAATTCTTTGTGGACTTGGAGTGGCTACTCCTTTTGATGGGTCTATTATGGCTCCCAGGTATTGTTGTACCTTGCGTGGCAGAATTTTGGATTTTGTGAAATTGACGGTGAACCCTAGTTTGAAGAGGGTTTGTATGATATGATTTGTGTGATTTGAGCACTCTATTAACGAATGGGCCTTGATTAGCCAGTCGTCTAGATATGGGAACACATGTATCTGCTGCCTTCTTATGTGTGCTGCGACTACCGCTAGACATTTGGTAAAGACTCTTGGTGCGGTTGTTAATCCGAAAGGCAGTACCTTGAATTGGTAATGTATTCCTTTGAATACAAACCTTAGGTATTTCCTGTGCGATGGGTGTATTGGTATATGGAAATAAGCATCCTTGAGGTCTAAAGTTGCCATGTAGTCGTGCAGCTTTAGCAATGGCAATACTTCTTGTAGTGTGACCATGTGGAAGTGGTCTGATTTGATGAAAGTGTTCACTACTCTGAGGTCTAGGATTGGTCTCAGTGTTTTGTCCTTCTTTGGTATCAGAAAGTACAGTGAGTAAACTCCTGTGTTTATTTGTGTGTTTGGCACTAATTCGATTGCATTCTTTTGCAATAGTGCCTGCACTTCTATCTCCAGGAGATTGGAATGGTGTGTTGTTAAATTTTGTGCTTTTGGTGGTATGTTTGGAGGGAACTGTAGAAATTCTATGCAATAACCATGTTGGATAATTGCTAGAACCCAAGTGTCTGTAGTGATTTTCTCCCATGCTCTGTAATAATGACCTATTCGTCCCCCCACTGGTGTTGTGTGGAGGGGGTGAGTGACATGTGAGTCACTGTTTAGTCGTAGGGGTTTTGGGGCTTTGGAATCTTCCTCTATTTCTAGGGAATTGCCCTCCTCTATATTGTCCCCGAAAACCTCCTCTATACTGTCCTTGGTAACTGGACGGTGTGGCTTGTGAGGTGCTGGCTTGTGTGCTTTGACCCCGAAACCCCCCTCGAAAGGGCGTTTTACGGAATGAGCTGTAATTCCCTCTGCTCTGCGGGGAGTAGAGTGCGCCCATGGCTTTGGCAGTGTCCGTATCTTTTTTGAGTTTCTCAATCGCTGTGTCCACTTCTGGACCGAACAGTTCCTTTTTCATTAAAAGGCATATTGAGAACTGCTTGTTGAATCTCTGGTTTAAATCCAGACGTTCGGAGCCATGCATGCCTTCTGATAGTTACAGATGTATTAATTGTCCGTGCAGCTGTATCTGCAGCGTCCATGGAGGAGCGGATCTGGTTGTTGGAGATGGCCTGTCCCTCCTCAACCACTTGTTTTGCCCTATTTTGTAAGTCCTTGGGCAGATGTTCAATGAGATGTTGCATCTCGTCCCAGTGGGCTCTGTCATAGCGCGCAAGTAGTGCCTGGGAGTTCGCGATGCGCCACTGGTTTGCAGCTTGTGCTGCGACTCTTTTACCAGCTGCATCAAACTTGCGGCTTTCTTTATCTGGGGGTGGTGCATCTCCAGATGTGTGAGAGTTGGCCCTTTTCCTAGCTGCTCCTACAACGACAGAGTCTGGTGGCAGCTGTGTAGTGATGAAAACCGGGTCCGTAGGAGGCGGCTTATACTTTTTTTCTACCCTTGGTGTGATTGCCCTACTTTTAACCGGCTCCTTAAAGATGTCTTTTGCGTGGCGGAGCATACCAGGGAGCATAGGCAGGCTTTGGTATGAGCTGTGGGTGGAGGAGAGTGTGTTGAATAAGAAATCATCCTCGACCTGTTCTGAGTGGAGGCTTACGTGGTGAAATTGTGCTGCTCTAGCCACCACTTGAGAGTACGCGGTGCTGTCTTCTGGTGGAGATGGCTTCGCAGGGTATGCCTCCGGACTGTTATCTGACACTGGGGCGTCGTATAGGTCCCATGCGTCCTGATCTTGGTCACCCTGGCTCATGGTGGTGTGAGCTGGGGAGTGTGATGGAGTTTGTGCTGGTGAAACGTCAATCACGGGCGGAGGTGAGGGTGGTGGTGTAACTCTTTTCACCACTTTTGGTTGTGGTGTTTGTTCCGTCTGGAACTCCAACCTCCTCTTTCTCCTAATGGGGGGAAGGGTGCTTATTTTTCCTGTCCCCTGCTGAATGAAGATACGCTTTTGCGTATGGTCCACATCAGTTGCTTGTAGCTCTTCCTCAAACCTATGCTTCTGCATTTGGGAGGTTAGCGAGTGCCCTTCTGTATAAGAGCCTGAAGCTGGGTCGCTTGCAGTTTGTTTCGGCATCGAAACTTTGTCTGCGTGTTTTTTCGGCTCCGAGGTGACTTTTTTCCTTTTCGGGGCCGAAACCTCTCGGCGTCGGTCTGTTTCTGTGCCGCTGTCTCGGCGTCGAGCCGTGTCCACACCGGCATCACGGTGTCGAGGCTTGTCTCCAGCACTTTCTCGGTCCCGAGAAGGCTGCGTGCCGGTGTCTCGACCGGAGTCGGACGATCTCGGCACTGTTTGGGCCTTTTTCGGTGCCGATGGTCGGTCACCGAATTTATGGGTCGAGCCATGGCCTGGTGGCAGTGGCGTCCCCTGGGCCTTGTAAATGTTTCTCTGTGTGGTTTTCGACGTCTTACTCACGGTTTGTGTATCGTCGAATCCTTCGGAGTCGGAGTCTTGGATCGAGAAGGTACCTTCCTCTTCCTGTTCCTCGAACTCCCGTTGGGCTGTCGGTGCGGACGCCATCTGAAGTCTTCTGGCTCGACGGTCTCGGAGTGTTTTTCGGGACCGGAACGCACGACAGGCCTCGCAGGTGTCTTCGCTGTGCTCAGGTGACAGGCACAGGTTGCAGACCAAGTGTTGGTCTGTGTAGGGGTATTTATTGTGGCATTTGGGGCAGAAACGAAACGGGGTCCGTTCCATCGGCGTTCTTCAGCACGCGGTCGGGCCGACCAGGCCCCGACGGAGGATCGAAAAAACTACCCCGAAGGGCACCGGAGCTCTTCGATCTTCGATGCGGTGTTGAATGTAAGTACGCCGATCCCGAACGCAACAATACCGACGAAAATCTTCCGAAATTAGCTAATTTTCCGTTCCGAAACTCGGAGCGACAGGAACACGTCCGAACCCGATGGCGGAAAAAAAACAATCGAGGATAGAGTCGACGCCCATGCGCAATGGAGACAAAAGGAGGAGTCACTCGGTCCCGTGACTCGAAAGACTTCTTCGAAGAAAAACAACTTGTAACACTCCGGCCCAACACCAGATGGCGAGCTATTGCAGAACATGCGTATCTACAGCGACAGATGCCATCGAACACACCAATTCCCATGTTAAAATAAAAAGCATCAGTCAGAAGACATAGCCTGACATTTGACTTCTATTTTTTTTGAAGCACAGCAAAGGTGACAAGATAAATACAAAATGTAAATGCATTTTTATTTGTTGCTCTTTTGCGACACCTGAAATTGGTGACTTACCAGTGGGTTGTAACACAAGTCTGAGAAACACTGCTCTAGCTGACCAGGTTTGTTTTCTGGTACAGGAGATGAATATCAAGGGTCCCTGACCAGTGCCCCGCATGATTATGACATGGTTGTTAACAGAGTTCTAGGCAATTTCATAGTTTTGGGATCTACCAAAAGTGGTACTCCATTATTGTGAGCAATTTCTTTCCCCACGTCCAGACTATGAGACAACTAAAGGTTACCTAACATCTGATTCCAAGGGTGAGGAGGTACAGGCTTTTTACTTGAACTTCCTTATTTGGACAGCCTAATGGTTTACCTGGTAAATATGTGTAGCGAGTCATTATTGGATCACACTGGCAACGATTGCATGTGAATGATTTGTTGAATGTGAGGTGTAAACCCAAGACACAGGCACCTTCCGGCATGGGTGAAGCCCACAAAGTGGTACGATGCTCCATAGGGTTAGTGGTAGTAAGAGACCACCACAGCATGTCCCTCTATGCTGCCCCTACACATTTACACCTCCCCTACGTATTAAAAGTAAAGGAGAATGCACTTTCAAGCGATTGACAGGGAGGACATTTTGTGCTCTGGAGGAATGTAAGAAAGTCAAGATATGACCTGGACAAAGACTTTGGATGGCTGGCCTAATCAGATAGCACACAAAAGATAGAACAAAATAGGCTTGTCGCCCCCCACAGAACCACGTGTTTTGTACGTTTTGACGATCTGCAGTACACGGGAGGCAAGATGACAGTTCCACACCGAATGATTTCCACAGAGAGGGGGCTACCTGAAAGAAGTATAACAATCTTCAAGAAGTGCTTTCTCACAAATGTTTCCAGATAAATAGGGAATTCGACTGAACATTTGGAGATACCAACTGTCCCAAGGAATGTATCTACATAAGCAAGCCTCTCTAATGTATGAAGTCTTTATCTTTAACTCAAAAAAGCGCGGGCCAGCTGTCAGAGCAGAACTGGTAGAGTCAAATTCCATTCAGGGGTTAGATATAAATCTCTAGGACAGCAGAAAAGATCTATGCTTCTGAGTCCTCAGAGGAGGAGGTAGCCTGCCATGCCGACTTAGAACCTCTCTCCACTAGAGACCTCAAATGCCCATGTTTTATTTTGAGCTCCTAAGTACGACCAATGAAGGCTAATTTGCGCAGCCTGACGCAAAGCTGAACACCAAGCAGTCTGCTCAACTAAGTACTCCAAGTGCAAATCTCAAGTGATCCTGCTAAAGCACCCTGGGAAGGCGCTAGTCACTGTTGCAAGACCCTGCATCCAGAAGACAGGAGGACAGTGTGTAAACCACACTTTGTGAGGTGGGCTGTAACCTTTATAGGCCCTTGTGTAACCTAAAACAAGTTGTGCTCGATAGGTCCTCACGAAAGCGATGCTCCCAAAGTGCAAAGAAGATATTGTCTCCCCTCTATATGCCAACGACAGTCATCAAGGCCCACATGATGTTCTGCAAGCTGAACTCTGTATGGAGGATTAGCTAGCACCACTACCCTGAAGAGCAAGAGCTAAAGGTCTCAAATCGCCAAAGGCCAACCGGAAATCTCCAGGCCTTTACATATTCCTGTGAAACCACTTGTCACTTACTGTGGAGGGCCAGACATCACAGAGACTCTGGGCTCCTCAGTAAATTCCTGAACTAGCAGAAGATCTTTGAAGTGTTTCATAAGTATGCCTCAGTCTCATAGTTAAAAGTTTACTAGATTCAATTCTAGCTTAGTTCTTGTGAAATTGCCAGCCTGGTTTTCCTGTACCCATGCTGAGCAGTGCAGGTAGAAAAGAAATATACCAGAAACTGAAAAGTGAGCCACTAAGCAGGTTTGCTTAGTACTAATAAATGTTTTATTTCTTTCTATAAAAAGTCTAACTTGGATTGGATATTTTTTTTATTCCACGAGATGCTGGTGCTGCCTGAACCAGACTTTCAGCTTACAAAAGTAACTCCTGAATATGCAATCACATTACCCCCCTTAAGGTCAAAGTCTAAAAAGTAGGAATCTGGCATGTTAGTGACCTTGCAGTGATGTTCTACATTTCCAGGCACAGCAATATTGGTTGTTGGGGTTGCCTTTCTGATCAAATTGCACAGGTCCTAAAAAACTGGCAAGGCACATTTTTCTTTCACACTTTCCTTCCTCACCCACAGATAGTTCACAAGGTTAAAGCACTATCGCAACCCTTCCAATTCTGTTCGGTTCAATAAAAGCCTTTCTTGAACACCCAATTCTTCAGCTGACAAACAATACAATGTGCAGGTCTTGCACTGCTTTATAACTTCACCTCGTTTTTGATTGGGTAGGTAGAGTCCTGCTGCTTTTTTGTTTTCTTATCCGGCCTGGTGACATCCAGGTTCTTCATATACGTGGACAACACTTGAGAAACACCAATGCCAGAGAGGATGCACATGACCGGGGCCAGGACAAGCATCAGACGCACCTATTGTTATTGAAAGCACATTTTTAGTCAATGTATACATATTTAATAAAAGGACTGTAAATATTTTGCAGAGGAATTTGTTTCTCAAGTCTACTACGGTAAGCACGAAAATAATAGGCAGCTTGTGGCACTTTCTCAACCACTGTTGGTCTGCTATGTGTTGGTGGGAGAAGGATTAAGCAAAATAATAGCCTGAGTAGGACAGAGAGCTGAGGTGCAATGATACTCTGCTTCTACATGGGTAGAGTACAAGCAATGCAAAGTTAAAGATAGTAACCCTCAAATAATCTGCCCTTTTACCAGCCTCCTATTGAAACACTACTCACCCTGCAGAGCAAGAACAAAAACACCATGAAAGCCTGTGCTTTCCCATTTCCTTGTTGCACACTTTATGGCATTTTTGTTTCTCTACTAACTGATTAAAATGTCTGCCTCTATATAAATGTTTTCTACTCCTTTGAGTGAGGCCAGCAAAGCGTAGAGAGCTTCCTCCTCCGACTGTAAACTATGAAAACAAAGCTGAAGCTAATCCAAGCGAAGTCCACTTCTACCATTCAGCAATATGGACTATCAGGCTTTGCACAGAATAAATTGCAATGTTGTACACGGTGTAAGAATGCATGTAATAGCAGTATGGTGAGCCTCCAACTGCACATCTCATTCATTGCCACAACACACCTTAAATAAAGAAGCAAACAACACATTTGTTCACGTACAGAATTACCCATAAATACTCATTTTCGAACCAGTCGGAGACATTCAATACTGAACGACAGCCGCAAAAATGTTATGCTTAGGTAATCTTTAGAAGCAGACAGAGAATATCAACACCAAGTTTTTGGAAATTAAGTCGAACTTTAGTTTACAAGAGACTGTTTAGGAAAGAATTACACGAGGAACTTATTACACAAACATTTTGAACTTTTTGACACTAAAACAAAAGTAAATTAAAAGACGGTAATTAAACTTGATTTTATATACTAGCCTTAACACTACATCTGCCACTGATGGATGACCTGTATAGAGATAGTCAGAATAAACATGATTTGGTTGGTGGGAAAATGACATGTCTACAAAAATAAAAAGCTTACCATGACAGCAGAGAAGTACATACTGGTCACTCCATACATGATGATAAAAATTCTGGCATCAGACAAGTTATTGAAACAATAATAAAGGCCAACTGAGGAAAACAAGATAGTAGAAATTAGCTTTCAGTAATAGAACCCAAAAACTCCAAGAATATTGGCAAAACATTAATTTTGACAAATGACTGTATATTAAGCCCTACTTAACATCACTGAAAATACAAAATGTATATTTCAGATGAGCAAAAATCTCACACGGGAGTGAAGCTATGATGGCAGATTGCACACATCCTGACCCTTCAAGTAAGATACCTAATATGCACAGGAATTCCTTAGATGATTCCCCTATAAAGGAAAATTACCTTGCAGCATACAGTCATGGAGTTAGGTGTTGGTGCGTCATTTTCAGACCAAATTTAAATACTAAGTCTCCTAACTCCCGTAGAGGTTAAAATCTTTACACATCTTCTTTGGTGTTCTCATACGCTTGAGGTATACCAAAAATATGACTACTCAGTGCAGAATGACAGAGTTACTGTAATGAAGCTATACATTCCAACCTCCATTCATTTCTAACTGTTGAAATATTCTTAAGCATGGTAATACTTGTGAGAAATAGCTGCCGCATCCAGGATACATAAAAACATTCTTTAACAAGGGTAGGGCACAATGATCAGCAACTGTGGGACTGGTATACAATGTACTATGCTGCCTACAGACATGCAATGTTAATTCTAGAGAGTTTCTCGAAGGCCATGGATGTGGTCTGGGTTTTACAGCTAGTGCTTAAACAGTAGACAATGAACAATGGCCTTTATAAGAACAGGTTAAAAAAAGAGACAAGAGACTATTCACAGTACAACAGATTCCTTGGAAATGCCCTTAGTACATTTATAACCACTGCACGTGAAAAAACACTAATATAGAATTATCAAATGTGCTTATTCCTTTCCTCAAACATTACACACAGGGGTTATCGGCAAAATGCACAGAGACCATTCTTGTAGGAAGGGTGCTGGGGATTCTCTTTGAAATGTTAGATAAAGCAAGAAGGGCCATTTCCAAAATGAAGTAGAAATATGACAAATTCTCAGAAAATCACTTATGACGTATTATATGACATCACTGATAACATCACTGCAACATCTGAAATGACATCATTGATAACAACAATGAGCATTGCAGGAACAGAAGTTATGGTTAAGTCAGTTAACGTTGAATGGTAAGATTCAGGTTTTTAGCTCAAAATGTAATGCTACAATTTTCATTGTCACTTTACTATCATTGTTATTCAAGCCTTTGGTTTTTTTCCCAATTCACTTTAAGGTTATTTTTAGTATAAGTCACTGTCAACGTAGACAAAACAGGACTATTGGTTTTGTCGAAGGGTCATTGCAATATCTGTCAAAAAGTATTCAAATAAAGCAGCTGTAAACAAATTAATATTAAATACGTGCAAATACTCTTTTACACTCTTTATGCCACATAATGCAGCCATAAGACCAATCACAGGAGGTCTCTGCATTCCCAGGCTGAAGAGCAAAAGCTCCAGCTTAGGAATGCTTAAAGAATTATCAACTTTTCCAGGGGGTCAGGTTCTACAGATCACAGAAGACATAAGGTTATATTCTGTAAGTATTTCTTGGGAGCTACTGTACTGCCTGCAACTCCGCACATTTAAGAATTCTGGTGGTGCCCATGGCCAGATGAGGGCACCACCATACAAGAAAATATATTTAAACAAACCCCCAAAGGGGGGCATAAGCCAGAAAAGAGCATGCCCTTGAATTTCTCCAATCATACAAACAAGTTATGGCAAGATCAAAAACGGAATCAAGAACACAGACTAACTCCGAAGGTTATATAGTCGAGGATTACGGAAAGGCAATCTTTCTCAAAGAAAGACTGATCTACATACCTAAAACAAGAGAACATATAATTGCCTCACCAAGTGTATGGACTGCAGCCGAAGAGGAAATACTAGCCAGGTAATAATGAATATTTCAAAACCAAGGTAGCTACAAGAATACTGCAGGTAGAAATATTATATCTATTATAATAAGGAACGTTTTACAAAGAGTGACTCAGTTGTAAAACACATTTCAGTTGTCTACCCTACAAGAAAATACTAATTTGCATTATTTAAGTGCTGTAAAGTTATAAGTATTAAAAGCCTAGTTATTAATTTAACAAACAAAGACATATAAACAAGCACAAAGGTGTGTACACATAACAAAACAAATTACCAACCATCTCAGAACACACATACCTGGGAACATGAAGACAAGCAACTGCAAGTCAAAGTAATAGGAGGACCATGTGGTAGGCTGATGCTCGGAAACTGAGGCAATGATGGGGATGTTATTCTTGGCATACGAAGGATCCAGCAGAGAGTAAAAACGGCCAGTCCAGGGAGAGATTTTACCTTACAGAACAAAAAATAGCCACAAATAAATAAGACTAAATGTAACACGACCAAAGATTTGTCACAACATACCTATTGGTGACTGCCTAGTAATGTGGACTAGCAACACATCAAGCTCACAAAATAGGGTCACTTCTCTAAGGCACTTGCTGACAAGTTCATGGCTAAGATGGAAAGATTATTTTGACAGTTGGTTCCATACAACATAACGACACACACAAATATGTGTGACCAAGCATTTGTATTTTGTACAGTAGAAAACCAATTCTACACAGGGCAGTATCTGCTTCTAAAATTAATGTGAAAACAGAAAAGCAGTCTAAAATTTAGCCAAAAACATATCTTGAACAGGATTAGCCACCAAATATGTTCAGTTATCTTGAGACCTGAGCTGCTAGAAGACTCTACCTGAACATCGGTTTGCAGTGGAACCAAAGACTAAAGTTATTTTCTCTGTCTAATTTTTTTAATCTATCTTTCTCTGTTTAACTGCTAAGAAATAACACATGAACCTCTTGTTATGAATAAATACCACAGAAAATCAAAGCTAGTACTGGTCGCAAAATTAAAACGCCCTAAACAAATACTCTTGGAACAACAAATATGAATAATGTAATGGAGGCAATAGAATATTGTTTTTGCAACATAAAATAATTTAAATGGATCAAGTTATGCGAATGTTTACTGTAGCAGCAATGCAATCAAACTTTGTCCTTTTTTCTACAGGTACTCAGCAGATTTCTGAACCATCCTATATCTTACCTGTAATCATTAAAACACCGCCAACAGTGAGAAGAACAAATCCAACCAAAGAGATGACGCTTCGAAAGAGGACTTCAAACTGTTGGGGATTCAGCTTGCTGCGCAAATAATCCACAAAGGCATGAATCTGACACAGGCCAAACACACCAAATGCGGCCATATGTTCAGACGATAGGACTGGCTGTGAAGAGATCACAAGTCAGCGTATGCAGCATATGACTCATTGCATTAGTAGAATTGCATGTCAATCGAGCATATGTTCTCAGAAACGTTTCCACCACACCGAGGCGCTGCACGTTGATCAGAGAATGTTCATACAATCATATGCTAAATTCAAATAACTATGGTGCGAACAATATTGTTAAAGGGATGGCTATAAGGTGCAATTTGTTTTTTGGAAGCACATTGAAGGGAAAAAAACATTTTAAGAAAAGCATTATTTCACAACATGCCAGCCCTGTGAGAATTTGACTAGCTAATTTCTATAACATTCCTATTTTTACAATAATGAAAGCCAAACAGCTGACAGGTACATGAAAAGAACATGCTAAAATATCTCTAAAAAATGAATGAAGAGCATTTACCACTGACAAATGATATTTTACAAAATAGTTACGATTACGAATTGCAGCGAATACATGAAGAGCAAAACCAAGGCACAATTACTATAAAAAGAAGCAAGGAAAAAAGAATATGAATAACAAGGATCAAGAATCAGGCTAAACACAGACCATTAATTCCAGTGCCAGTTTATTAGAGACCAAGAATCAATGTTGAAAGGGGAAATTACAGGTAGAATAATGCACATAGTGTTCTCAGAGAAACGTATCTAGCCAATGAACAGTCAATTAGCTGCTGCAGAAATTGTGTTGGAAAGTCAATGTTTAAACAGAAACAAATTAGTCTTATTGAGCATTTACACTTTCAAGCATGATGTTTCTAAGTGAATAGCAAGGAGTAATATGCTTCACAGTTTGTATATAAAATAGGACCAAAAGCAAAGTTCCAGACTGAATCTCTGAAACAATACAGAGGGAAGTACACATTTGTCAGCAGAGTTTAATGTCTGCAACTGTAACAGCTTGCATTTAGTAATGGTCAAAGTTGCAAGGACATTTATGAATCAACAATTAATTTTTAAACTTAATTGAGTTTTCTAATTTCAGATATGCAATATTTGTAGGGTACCATTGTGATACTTTGCTGCAACAATGGGGGCATACTATGTTCAGTCATGTTCTGGCCAACATCATGGAATTCCAAAAGAGTGGTGCAGGGGTTTCGGGGGTGGTGTAATGAGGATCGCAGTTGGTGGTGGTGTGCTCATCTCATCCGCAACACATTCCCCCGCGGCCATATTAATTTGCATGATTACGTATGCAAATGGCTGTTCAAGTAGAATTGTCTTTTGGAGAATGACTTCTATTTGACCAACATTTTGCAACGTTAGCTACATGTAAAGAAATGGCTCCCTGTTGCAGTTACCCCCCCACTTTTTGCTGATACTGATGCTGACTTGACTGAGAAGTGTGCTGGGACCCTGCTAACCAGGCCCCAGCACCAGTGTTCTTTCACCTAAAATGTACCATTGTTTCCACAATTGGCACAACCCTGGCACCTAGGTAAGTCCCTTGTAACTGGTACCCCTGGTACCAAGGGCCCTGATGCCAGGGAAGGTCTCTAAGGGCTGCAGCATATCTTATGCCACCCTGGGAACCCCTCACTCAGCACAGACACACTGCTTGCCAGCTTGTGTGTGCTGGTGGGGAGAAAACGACAAAGTCGACATGGCACTCCCCTCAGGGTGCCATGCCAACCTCACACTGCCTGTGTGTAGGAAGTTGGCTCTGTATGCACTATTTCACAGTAAGGAATAGTATGCACAGAGTCCAAGGGTTCCCCTTAGAGGTAAGATAGTGGCAAAAAGAGATAATACTAATGCTCTATTTTGTGGTAGTGTGGTCGAGCAGTAGGCTTATCCAAGGAGTAGTGTTAAGCATTTGTTGTACATACACACAGGCAATAAATGAGGAACACACACTCAGAAACAATTCCAGGCCAATAGGTTTTTGTTATAGAAAAATATATTTTCTTAGTTTATTTTAAGAACCACAGGTTCAAATTCTACATGTAATATCTCATTTGAAAGGTATTGCAGGTACGTACTTTAGGAACTTTGAATAATCACAATAGCATATATACTTTTTACATAAAACACATTTAGCTGTTTTAAAAGTGGACACAGTGCAATTTTCACAGTTCCTGGGGGAGGTAAAGTAATGTTAGTTTTTGAAGGTAAGTAAACCACCTACGGGGTTAAGATTGGGGTCCAAGGTAGCCCACCATTGGGGGTTCAGAGCAACCCCAAAGTCACCACACCAGTAGCTCAGGGCCGGTCAGGTGCAGAGGTCAAAGAGGTGCCCAAAACACATAGGCTTCAAAGGAGAGAAGGGGGTGCCCGGTTCCAGTCTGCCATCAGGTAAGTATCCGCGTCTTCGGAGGGCAGACCAGGGGGGTTTTGTAGGGCACGTGGGGGGGGGGGGGGGGACGACACAGGTCAGCACAAAAAAGTACACCCTCAGCAGCGCGGGGGCGGCCGGGTGCAGTGTGCAAACACGCGTCGGGTTTCCAATGGTTTTCAATGAGAGACCAAGGGGTCTCTTCAGCAATGCAGGCAGGCAAGGGGGGGCTCCTTGGGGTAGCCACCACCTGGGCAAGGGAGAGGGCCTCCTGGGGGTCACTCCTGCACTGGAGTTCCGATCCTTCAGGTCGTGGGGGCTGCGGGTGCAGGGTCTTTTCCAGGCGCCAGGATTTCAGAGTCAGGCAGTCGCGGTCAGGGGGAGCCTCGGGATTCCCTCTGCAGGCGTCGCTGTGGGGGCTCAGGGGTGACAACTTTGGTTACTCACAGTCTTGGAGTCGCCGGAGGGTCCTCCCTGAGGTGTTGGTTCTCCACCAGTCGAGTCGGGGTCGCCGGGTGCAGTGTTGCAAGTCTCACGCTTCTTGCGGGGATTGCAGGGGTCTTTAAATCTGCTCCTCTGAAACAAAGTTGCAGTCTTTTTGGAACAGGGCCGCTGTCCTCGGGAGTTTCTAGTCTTTCTTGAAGCAGAGCAGTCCTCTGAGGATTCAGAGGTCGCTGGTCCTGGGGAAAGCGTCGCTGGAGCAGGTTTCTTTGGAAGGCAGGAGACAGGCCGGTAGGACTGGGGCCAAAGCAGTTGGTGTCTTCTTTCTTCTTCTGCAGGGGTTTTCAGCTCAGCAGTCCTCTTCTTCTTGTAAGTTGCAGGAATCTAAATTCTTAGGTTCAGGGAAGCCCTTAAATACTAAATTTAAGGGCGTGTTTAGGTCTGGGGGGTTAGTAGCCAATGGCTACTAGCCCTGAGGGTGGGTACACCCTCTTTGTGCCTCCTCCCAAGGGGAGGGGGGTCACAATCCTATCCCTATTGGGGGAATCCTCCATCTGCAAGATGGAGGATTTCTAAAAGTTAGAGTCACTTCAGCTCAGGACACCTTAGGGGCTGTCCTGACTGGCCAGTGACTCCTTGTTATTCTCATTATTTTCTCCGGCCTTGCCGCCAAAAGTGGGGCCGTGGCCGGAGGGGGCGGGCAACTCCACTAGCTGGAGTGCCCTGCGGTGCTGGAACAAAGGGGGTGAGCCTTTGAGGCTCACCGCCAGGTGTTACAGCTCCTGCCTGGGGGAGGTGTTAGCATCTCCACCCAGTGCAGGCTTTGTTACTGGCCTCAGAGTGACAAAGGCACTCTCCCCATGGGGCCAGCAACATGTCTCGAGTGTGGCAGGCTGCTAGAACCAGTCAGCCTACACAGGTAGTTGGTTACAGTTTCAGGGGGCACCTCTAAGGTGCCCTCTGGGGTGTATTTTACAATAAAATGTACACTGGCATCAGTGTGCATTTATTGTTCTGAGAAGTTTGATACCAAACTTCCCAGTTTTCAGTGTAGCCATTATGGTGCTGTGGAGTTCGTGTTTGACAAACTCCCAGACCATATACTCTTATGGCTACCCTGCACTTACAATGTCTAAGGTTTTGTTTAGACACTGTAGGGGTACCATGCTCATGCACTGGTACCCTCACCTATGGTATAGTGCACCCTGCCTTAGGGCTGTAAGGCCTGCTAGAGGGGTGACTGACCTATACTTGCATAGGCAGTGAGAGGCTGGCAGGGCACCCTGAGGGGAGTGCCATGTCGACTTACTCGTTTTGTTCTCACTAGCACACACAAGCTGGCAAGCAGTGTGTCTGTGCTAAGTGAGGGGTCCCCAGGGTGGCATAAGATATGCTGCAGCCCTTAGAGACCTTCCCTGGCATCAGGGCCCTTGGTACCAGGGGTACCAGTTACAAGGGACTTACCTGGATGCCAGGGGGTGCCAACTGTGTAAAACAAAAGTACAGGTTAGGGAAAGAACACTGGTGCTGGGGCCTGGTTAGCAGGCCTCAGCAAACTTTCAATTCAAAACATAGCATCAGCAAAGGCAAAAAGTCAGGGGGTAACCATGCCAAGGAGGCATTTCCTTACACAGTGGCATAGGTAAGTCACCCCTCTAGCAGGCCTTCCAGCCCTAAGGCAGGGTGCACTATACCACAGGTGAGGGCATAGGTGAATGAGCATTGTGCCCCTACAGTGTCTAAGCAAGACATTGTAAGTGCAGGATAGCCATAAGAGTATATGGTCTGGGAGTCTGTCAAAAATGAACTCCACAGCTCCATAATGGCTACACTGAATACTGGGAAGTTTAGTATCAAAACTTCTCAGAATAATAAACCCACACTGATGCCAGTGTTGGATTTATTAAAAAATGCACACAGAGGGCATCTTAGAGATGCCCCCTGTATTTTACCCAACTTTTCAGTGCAGGACTGACTGGTCTGTGCCAGCCTGCTGCTGAGAGACGAGTTTCTGACCCCATGTGGTGAGGGCCTTTGTGCTCTCTGGGGACAGAAACAAAAGCCTGCTCTGGGTGGAGATGCTTCACACCTCCCTCCTGCAGGATCTGTAACACCTAGCATTGGGCCTCAAAGGCTCAGGCTTCGTGTTACAATGCCCCAGGGCAATCCAGCTAGTTGAGATGCCCGCCCCCTGGACACAGCCCCCACTTTTGGCAGCAAGTCCAGGAGAGATAATGAGAAAAACAAGGAGGAGTCACTGGCCAGTCAGGACAGCCCCTAAGGTGTCCTGAGCTGAGGTGACTCTGACTTTTGGAAATCCTCCATCTTGCAGATGGAGGATTCCCCCAATAGGGATAGGAATGTGCATCCCTCCCCCCAGGGAGGAGGCACAAAGAGGGTGTAGCCACCCTCAAGGACAGTAGCCATTGGCTACTGCCCTCCCAGACCTAAAACACACCCCTAAATTCAGTATTTAGGGGCCCCCCAGAACCTAGGAAACTAGATTCCTGCAACCTAAGAAGAAGAGGACTGCTGAGCTGAAAAACCCTGCAGAGAAGACGGAGACACCAACTGCTTTGTCCCCAGCCCTACCGGCCTGTCTCCCCCCCCCCCCTTCTGAAGAAACTGCTCCAGCGACGCTTTCCCCAGGACCAGCGACCTCTGAATCCTCAGAGGACTGCCCTGCTCTAAAAGGACCAAGAAACTCCAGAGAAGAGCGGCCCTGTTCACCCAAGACTGCAACTTTGTTTCCAAAGAAGAAACTTAAAGACAACTGCATTTCCCGCCAGAAGCGTGAGACTTGCAACTCTGCACCCGACGCCCCCGGCTCGACTTGTGGAGAAACAACACTTCAGGGAGGACTCCCTGGCGACTACGAGACCGTGAGTAGCCAGAGTCGCCCCCCCCTGAGCCCCCACAGTGACACCTGCAGAGGGAATCCCGAGGCTCCCCCCGACCGCGACTGCCTGACTCCCAGATCCCGACGCCTGGAAAAGACTCTGCACCCGCAGCCCCCAGGACCTGAAAGATCGGAACCCCAGTGCAGGAGTGACCCCCAGGAGGCCCTCTCCCTTGCCCAGGTGGTGGCTACCCTGAGGAGCCCCCCCCCTTGCCTGCTTTGCTGAAGAGACCCCTTGGTCTCCCATTGATTCCAATTGAAAACCCGACGTGTGTGTGCACACTGCACCCGGCCGCCCCCGTGCTGCTGAGGGTGTATGTAAGGAAATGCCTCCTTGGCATGGTTGCCCCCTGACTTTTTGCCTTTGCTGATGCTATGTTTACAATTGAAAGTGTGCTGAGGCCTGCTAACCAGGCCCCAGCACCAGTGTTCTTTCCCTAACCTGTACTTTTGTATCCACAATTGGCAGACCCTGGCATCCAGATAAGTCCCTTGTAACTGGTACTTCTAGTACCAAGGGCCCTGATGCCAAGGAAGGTCTCTAAGGGCTGCAGCATGTCTTATGCCACCCTGGAGACCTCTCACTCAGCACAGACACCCTGCTTGCCAGCTTGTGTGTGCTACCAACTTCCTACAGTGTACTTTCTGTGGTAACTTGTGTCCCCCCCGGTGCCCTACAAAACCCCCCTGGTCTGCCCTCCGAAGACGCGGGTACTTACCTGCTGGCAGACCGGAACCGGGACACCCCCTTCTCCATTGAAGCCTATGTGTTTTGGGCACCCCTTTGAACTCTGCACCTGACCGGCCCTGAGCTGCTGGTGTGGTAACTTTGGGGTTGCTCTGAACCCCCAACGGTGGGCTACCTTGGACCCAAACTTGAACCCCGTAGGTGGTTTACTTACCTGCAAGAACTAACAATTACTTACCTCCCCTAGGAACTGTGAAAATTGCACAGTGTCTAGTTTTAAAATAGCTATATGTGTTTTATTTGAAAAAGTATATATGCTATTGTGATTATTCAAAGTTCCTAAAATACTTACCTGCAATACCTTTCATGCAAAGTATTACATGTAGAATTTGAACCTGTGGTTCTTAAAATAAACGAAGAAAATATATTTTTCTATACAAAAACCTATTGGCCTGGAATTGTCTCTGAGTGTGTGTTCCTCATTTATTGCCTGTGTGTATGTACAACAAATGCTTAACACTACTCCTTTGATAAGCCTACTGCTCGACCACACTACCACAAAATAGAGCATTAGTATTATCTCTTTTTGCCACTATCTTACCTCTAAGGGGAACCCTTGGACTCTGTGCATACTATTCCTTACTTTGAAATAGTGCATACAGAGCCAGTTTCCTACACTACAGGACTGTGACATAACGCCACATAAAGTTGGTAACGCTTCCGTGCAGAAACTGATCCTTTTGGTTATCGCAAGGGTTCTCAAAATACGAGATCACACGTACAATAGAAAAGCTTCACATTAAGCCATGTACTATAAATTTTATGTTGTGGACTAGTCAAGTTCAAGCAGCTCTGAATCTTTAAATACATGGACCGCTCCTTACCTGAAATCCAACGAAAGAGATCTGCATTGAAAGGATGGTGCCCAAGCAGTAAACTGTGCAATAAGCAACGTAGATTCTGTGTGAAAATCTTCCAGTCAGCATCAGCACCAAGACATGCAGGGGAATCAGGTTAATAAGAAACACGTAGCCACCCCAGGAGGATACCTAGTGAAGAGATAGTTTTATTATTAATTGGAAATTAACATCAGTCTCAAACTTATCTGACAAAAGGCAAACCTGCATGTGATACATAGCTCAAGGCTGCTTCAACATTCTTTAAAAAATCTGAAGAGTACTTGAATTGTCAAACCCATTACACGGAAGAATTGGCTGATTTGTATACCAAGTGTTTTGTCATGATTAGATCATTAGTAAATTGCAACTTCTCTGGGTCCAATGCAGTCCATGGCCTATTTGTTATAACAGCAAACCTAGCATAGGGGAGGAACCTAGTGGCAGGACTTCATACAATGGGCACACTGAATATCATTAACTGGACTCAACAGGATTCAATTCTGAACTTGTAACATAATATGGAAGATTCATAACCCTGTTGCGAATATTGTGCTCTTAGCACCATAAGAAGTACAAAAGAACACTGAAGTTTTATTTAAACTCCTAAACCCATGTCCATAGCATCAATATTTACAAGGTATGAGTGTAATGAAAAAAATCAACAATTTACCATGTAGAAATATGCCAGAGCACACATGGCTCCCCAGTAGATAGAGCCAGTCTTCACAGATTTGATCCACATGTAGTAGGTAAGAAGCATGCAGAAAATGGCAATTCCTAAACAAACACAAATTAAAATGTATAAAAAACAAGCACGTTTAGGAGGAGAGAACTCATCCCAATAACATCAACATTTTGTACCAAAGGACGTGCACCAAAAATGAAGACACGTAGCAAGCACGGTCTTCATTAGCAATTCATATCTCATCTTATAACTCAATTGTTTTAAACACAATGCTGTACATTATCACTCAAAGATACACACATAAATTCAACAATTAAGACATATTTTACTGCTCACAGGATTTCCCACATTTAAGAAAAATCCTAACTCTAGTTCCAAGAGTTCTCACCCACTGCTCACCTCGCTGGTCTACTCCTTTTATAAATAAGAATGCTTCCATTATGTGTCTTTGTTTGTTTCCACTCCACTAATGCCTGTGTTTGAGGCTACAAATAGGTCTCTTAAATCCTGTACCTCTTAGCCACTGACAAACAAGTGCAATGCTGCTGTGGGGATCACAGAAGTGTGTATCACTTCTGAAATCTGAAGGCATTTTGGTGAATTGCTATGCATGGCGTCTCCTACAGATCCTTCCTCAATAGCAAGTGAGTGGCTAATTTTACCCTGGCAGGTGTTGAGCCCTAATACTGCAAGAGACCAGGTAATTCTGTTCGTTAAGAAGTTGAATGCCAATTGAAGCAAGCTACTTCCCTTCTCCCTGTTGCTGTGAGAGGTATGTAGCTTAGCAACTTAGTCGCTTCTTTGGCAACTCTCAGGCAGAATTTTGACCTGGTTGAAGCAGAGTGGATGCTTCTGCCTGTAGTGGATGAAGTAAGGGAGGAGAACTCTAGAAATGTAGGCACAATAACACTGACACAAATTTGACATGGTCAGTCACACCCCCCCCCCCCCCCCCCCACACACACACTTTTAAGCCAATTAAGGGCGATTGGCCTTAAGGGCCCGTGCCTGACAAGGATGAAGTATTTTCACTTTATCTGGTCCCAAACAATCATGCTTTGTTTTTTTCCTGTGTAGCCGTACATGGATGCTTACTGTTTCCACTTTTCTAACATCATGTTTCGTCTCTGTCCAAGCTTGTACTATTTTGGCATCTGCTTCTACAGGCATGCAGATGACATAAATGGTCAGGAAATCTTATCAAAAGATGCATGGAGCAGGTCAATGACTAGATGAGCAACTATTATCTCAACTGACTGGCCATTAAGGATAGGATTGTCTTCAAGGTTTTGTGCATAATACATAGAGCTGTACGTGGACACTTTACTACTTTTATTTGGGACACTCAATTCTTATTTAACCCTTTCCATCTTTATTTGCAACTTTACATTCAATCTCAGATTGAAGGGTGAGAGTACCGAGTTGCCACATTGGTTCCTATCATGTGGAACCTCCTTCCTTAACCCTGTGATATTTAACATATCAGTGATCAGCCTTGTCGATACCTACTATAGCCTTTTTATCTTTTTCTTGAAGATTTTGAGGTTGCTAATCATTCATAACACAACATCACTGGGTGCATGCAAGCTATGGAAAATCCAAACAACATAATAATCTATGTGGATTTGGACTCACATGTGCCATAATGACATTCACGAGACGGCCAATGCTTTAGAATTAGGTTGCAGCCAGTTGAGCATCCATGATAACTAGATACATGGTCATAAATGATGACCTCTTATAATAAAACCACATTTCTGAATTCACAAGTGGGGTGACTGGTTCTGTCACTCACCTTCATTATCATAGGAGCCGGCAACTGATCTGGAGATGTAACCTGGCACTACAGCAATCATGGCAGCTGCTAAAAGACCTGCTCCTGCATCCTGTGGGAAACATAATACAATAATGAATGCACAGATCACATGAAACTAACATTTGTACCCTCAAACCACAGACAGGCAATGGATTGCGTGCCCTGAATTTGGCACCTGTAAGGAAAACAGTATTGAAAATAAAATAACCTTTCTGAAATAAATCAAGGTACACACCTGATCCACTGGCCCTACATGGTGCAGACAGTCACTTATTTGCATAATATTCTATTCTGAATTAGGTAGGAGTGAATCCGTATAGATGTGACACGTATACCTCACAGCCTGCTTTATTTCACCAATATTATTACTATCCTATTCAATTTACAGTCTAACAAATCGCTGACATCCTTAGATCAGTGAGGATTCCTTCTTGAAGCTTCCACTATGCATAAAACCCTGAGACCTTCCCAAGCCAGGGAGAATGTGGGCACGAGGTCAAGTACTGCAACCAGATGTGGCAAAGACTTCAACATTGTGTTCTTGGCATGCACTGTTGGGGGCAGGAGAATCCTGGAGTAAAGCTCCTCTCCCACCTTCTATCCACTACAAAACAGACAAGGAACGAAGAGGTCCGTAGACTTCTGTTGCCCGCACTCGCATGCATACACTCTTGGATGAGAACGTCCAAGGGCAGGCTCCTGCCCGGAGGCGCGGCTTTCTGCTGCCCACGCCATATGCGTTCTCTCTGTGAACATGCACTGCTGCTGCTCACTCTGTACGTGTTCTTTGTGAGCGAGAGTGGCTTCAACTACTCCTAAGACTTGTTCGCTTTGTTGTATGTGCTACAGCTAAATAGAAATTGTTTGAAGAGGAACAGATAATTTCATTCCAGCTGTAATAGACTAGCTTTACATGCAGATTTATTTTAATGATAAGGATTTATACCCTGTCGTAATCCCTCGTTACACAAGTTTATCTTGGTTTGTCAAGTAGTTACCCAAGTTAATATGGCAAATATCCTACTGAGCGTTTTCCTGTTTTGCTAATATTAATATTTGGTCCGCTCCACAGTGCAACAGCATGTAATTAAAAAGATATACTTTACTACAGACAATTTCAGAATTTTCCCAGAATGAAATTAGAATCCCAACCATTACCTTTCTTTACATTTTTAGCTACATATGTCGGAAGGTGCCCCAAACTCAGTTTGCTCTTTATATTTAAAAAAGAAAACCTAAAATCAGCATGACTGCCCAGTCAAGTCTTTAATAATGGCAGCTAGTGTAACCCACAAGTCAGAAGAGTGAATCCAGTCAAAACCCTCTCTGAGCATCATCAAAATAGGTAACGCCAGCACTTGTTATTTACAACACACAGAACCAATGCGAATGGATGCAAGTAGTTCTAGGCAATAATGAAGTTTATTATACTGAAACACTTTATCTGACCTTTCTCACAGTCAGAAAAATACATTCTGGCAAAATGAAAGCTGGTCACTGGTCACATATACTCACCCTGCCAGGTAGGATAATAGTAAGAGAACATTTGCAACCCACTGTAGACTTTGTTATGAATGTAAAAAAACATACTGAAAACAAGGTGAAGAAACTAGTGCTGTTAAAAAAAGAAAATCATTCAGAAGTACATATCTGCTTTCAGGATTACGGAGGAACCACAACTTGGTCTCTGGGCTGTTGCTTTCAAAAGCATCTCAAACCACCACAAATGTACCCTAGTCATACTTGTGATATAAAAGGAACCGCAGGGTTGGTCAAGGGCCACATTTTGTTTCATAAAAAAATTGTCTTCTGTTTGTAGGAAGTTCCTGGGTCTTTGTTTAAGGGGGGCAGGCCTCCCAGGCTTTCGGAGGCACAGCAGCCTACAGGACGAGTCCACCTTGGTGCAGATCGGCAGGAACAGCAGACAGGTTGGCACTGGCTTTGCTTTTGCAGCTCTTGGGTGTCCTCCTTTTTAGGTCAGCTTGAATGTGCTTTCCTAGTGCCAGAGGCTCCCCTAAATACTGCTTTTAGGGGTATTTTGGGGAGCGCAGAGTAGTAGACTATGGGCTACTTACCCTGGGGTTTACTACACCCTGTACATGACCACTTCTTGTGCGAAGTGGGCATAACCCAGTCCCAGAGTTCCTAAATCTGCTAATACCAAGATGGCAGATTTTTTAAAGTTGTGTCCACATCAGGCAGCGCCTTAGGGGTGGGACTGACCTGAGGGGTAGACATACTTCCCCGAATACTAAATTTCCCCCCTGTCCAGGTGCAAATGGGCCCTGGGGTCAGCAACTCTCCTTTGAGTGTTGCCAGATCCGCATACCAAGGGCGGTGGGCTTCCTTGAAGCCCCCCCTGGCTTGGAATGCAGAGTCACGGGTCATCCTGTTGGGTGGGGTATGCAGGTACCTCTCCCAGAGCAGGCTTTGTTTCTGACCGCCCAAGGGCAAAGGCTATCACCCTGGGAAGTCAGATTTGTGTCTGGTGGTGGCAGGCTGGCTAAAACTAGTCATTCCACACAAGGATACTTGGTAGGGTCTCAGGGGGCATCTCAAAGGTGCCTTCTGCGAGCATGTATTAATAAATCTACCACTGGCGTCAGTGACAGTTTATTAATATGAGATGTTTGATACCAAACATCCCTATTTTCACTGAAGCCAACATGTAGCTGGGGAACTCATACTGACCAGCACATGTACTTAAAATGGCTTCCCTGTTCACTCACTATGTCTAGGCTAAGACTCGTCAAAACATAGCAGGGGCATATCTGCTTAAGCCGATATATCCTCACATGTAATACAATGCACCCTGCCTTAGGGCTCTAAAGCCTGCTGTAGGGGTGATGTACATATAATGCATGCAGTGTCAGGGGACATGGCACGCAGAATGTGTGCTATGTCGTGTTTTCAGTTTTAGCTGCACTGCAATGTGCATGTGCTAGGTGAGGGCTCACTAAGGGTGGAACAATAAAGGCTGCATCCCTTGGTGACCCTCTTTGGTAGCCATGCCCTAAGTACCAGGGGGGTACCATTTACTAGGGACTTACAAGGAACCTAAAGGTACTGCCAATTGGGGAACAAGTGCACAGGTTTAGGCTGGGGACCTGGTAGCAGAAACAAAGTGCACTTTCACTCAAAATTGCAAATAGTGAGGGTGACAATGTCAAAAAGGGACACATTCCTAAACTGTATATACACCTAGGAAACAGGGATTCTGAGTAGATACTCAGAGAAACAAAGTGGTGCATGTCCTTTATAAGTAAGAATGTTAGATCCAATTCACAATTTGCATTTTATGCACATAAAATAGTATTACAACAAAAAAAGCAATTCACAAACATATGGGTGGAGATCTCCGCCTCTCCTAGCTTTCCTGTGGTGCAGATCCCTGCATGAGAATAGTATTTTGTAGTAAATGTGGGAAGAACCTAGAACTGGTGGGAAAATGTGGAATATTTACTCAAAAATTGGTGGGTTAAGACAAAATTAAGGAGCTCAGCCCTGGAGTACGTCAAGCATCACACTTGCCCATTCCTGGTGACAACCCATAGGAATTAATGTTAAATTAATTATGTTCTACATTGAAAGTCGCATGCGCACACAAACACACACACACACGGATGATAAAATATTAGGCACGATCAGTGGTTTATTTTTTAATTTGAAAACACTTGAAAAAGTAAACATATAAAAATAACTTTAAAATAATATAAAAAATATTAATTAAAATGTTAATATTTAATGTACTGTAATGTTGTACTGAAAAAAAGGTTTACATTTATATTTTACACAGAAATAAGTCTTATAAAAAAAATATTACATTTTGCTATACATTTACATGGATTGGGGGGGAATCACCACCAACAGGTAAAGGGCTAAGTGATAGTAAATTTACACTAATAAATTCAGATAGAGGAAGTTCCAATTCCTCACAAAAACAGGTGGAGAAATGAAAGGCTACACCCAAGTATAAATCTTCAAACGGAAACCGCGACTAGCAAAAAAAATGGAGTTTTACATCCAGCTGTATGAGTAGCTATACACAGAAGTTAATTTGTCTCGTGTAAATTTAACTTTGTGAATCTCGTCCTATATCACTATAGGTGCAATATCCCCAGTCAATAGTAGATAAATGAAAAATAAAATGGTTTCATATGTTTCATTTTTGATTTGTGTTTTTGGATCATTAGAGAAGTAAGTTAGCTTAGATCAACACTGCTGATACAGGCCACATTTTTTGCATGACATTTTTAAAACTGGTGGATGTGTTGCAGTGATGATGTACTATTTCTGGAACCACGAGACCTATATACTTCAATTTGGTTGCAAAACATAGGTTTTGGGGGACACGCGGTCTCAGACAGAAACTAACTCCTCAGAGCAACCCTTCTGCCATTTTCCAAAATGGCAGCTATATTAGAGGAAGAGACATATATAGCAATTAAACATATAATGGTTCTTAATCCTTTTATGTACACAACCAACAATGTTTATGATCTGATAGTTCACTTTATTTGTTTCGGCAATCACTCCTGGTACACTTGCAGAAGTTGAACATTTAAGAAGAGCATATCGCCAGGTACATCTTTTTTTGAGCACAGGTTTTGCAAGTACATGTACGTGCAAGTTCTGTGGGTAGAGGCTTTAGAAACTTCATAGGTTTTGCACCCCATCAATATCTTCACAACCAAATTCACATGGATGTTTCTCTACATATGCATGATCCAAACATCTACACATCTTCTGATCAAGTAGAACGTTCTTTTAATGTGTCCATGCACAAAATATGACATCGGTGGAAGGCCATTTAGTGGGATTGATCTCTTGAACTCACTGTATCGAAAATCATCAAATGTGTAAGTCAGGACTCGTTTTCCACATACACACAAGGTATTCTTCCAAGTCTTTAAAGTCACATTCTTCTTCTGTCTCAGCAAATCCTTTAGGAAACTTCACAGGTTTAGCAGTTAAAGCTCCAAGCTTTGTTCCAATTTTGCCAATTGTGTCATCACGTGTGCCTTGATAAGAACACTGGGAATCTCTGGGTCACGTTTCTTGCAGAGAAAATGAAGTGGGATTGAGTGTCTTTTCTCGCCTGTTCAATAACTTATCCATAAGTCTGACAATCCTTCACTTATGAACATTGCAACACATCTAAGTAGCACAATAATATCTGTGCCATTTGATAGTACAATGACTCGAATGGAACCATTCCGAAAGGCCCACTCAACAAGTGGCACAACAAGGTCAGCTTCCTCCAATTTGCTGTTAAGATCTTAAACAATATGGCCCATACCTTTTGAATAGAATATCTCTGAAGTCACCAATTCCTTATTGACAATTATTCCACTTGCAATAAGTGGAAATTCAGTGTTCTGTTAAAATCTCCAAGTTCATCTTGTTCGATGTTGATGACCAGAATTTATCAAGTTACACAGGTATGTGTCGAAATTCCTATGCAGGCAAGGTCAATTGTCACACTTGGAGACATTTGTCTGTTTCTCTCACATTCCTTGACAAATATTACAAGCTAACTGTCAAAGACAATGTGCAGTTCTTGCAAGAAGCACACTGATATCTGTAGAATAGTCTGAATGACCTCTCAAAAGTTTTGCATGGATGAAAACTTGACCATTCGTAACTGTGACATAGTTCACAGCAACAGCAGTTTTCAATGTGAACACCTTTTCCAATTGAAATTCTTCAGGTGAAAGTGTTTTTTCGTGCTCTTGTACGAGTTTTTGCTTAACTGGTTTGGTTGCAGCTTCTCCATCAAATAATGCGTTTGTTGGAAAAAGATCATGTGACAGGATGTCCTTGATAAATTCACACCTTTCTTTTCCTACATCCATCTCTCTATGTGCTTGCAAAAGTTGTTGGATGAAACTCTTACTCAGGCAATTAAATCATGAAAGTTTAGCATTAGTGATTATATAACGGCCTTTTCTCTTTCAAAACAAATCTCTCCTGCTTCAGTTCTGCCTATAGTTTTGATCCTTGTTCCAGGACATCTAACACACCTGTCTTATTATACCGTTAGCCACATACTGTTTGGTCACAAGTTGTTTCAAAGGGATTTCCTCGCTTCTGCATGAAATGAAGAAGGCTGTCAATATGTTTATTAGAACGTTCCCCTCTATTCCCCACAAGTTTGTGGTGAGGAACAGTTTCACAATGGTCCATTACTTTTGAATTGGTCATCTCTCTGAAAACATTGCGAACAGAAAGGACTTCATGGTAAACTAGCTGACACTGAGCAACATTCACTTTTATGTGTCTTTACCAACAATTTCCTTGGAGCTTTTCTTTGATCTCTGGATTGTTTGTTCCAGTTTCACATCTGGAGCCTCAGCATTGAAACATCTCTCTCCATCTTTCACCACAAAATGTCTTAGGATTAATTATCTGTAGTGCTACGGTTTTTTCACCTCTAGCTTCTTCACTCTTTCGAAATACCAGGACCCATATCTCGGGTAGTTTATGCAATTGAATTTGTGAAACACCGTAATCAGTGGTTCCACAGTCTTCACGTGCAGCTCCTAATCACCTTTGTGATCAGCATGTACCAAGTTTTTCACTAGAGCGATCATGTATAAAACATTTCCCCAGCACTTGCAAAGTTCTGATTTTAATTCACATTCTTTGACAAACTCAACAAACTTGATTTTCAGGTTTTCAGATCTTGAACTGAGTGTACTGAACATTGCCTGGCTTTGCATTATTTCTTATGAATGAAGTGCACCCAGTGCCTTGTTTACTTCTAAGATAAGATATGCAAAACCTAATTTGCCATTCTTGTTTAGAAAGCATTTCAACGTAATGTTTCTATAGCCTCAGATATGATGAGCATACCCTGTAACGAACATAATGAGTTACGCTTAATATTGACTGGACAGTTTTGTTTCCAAAGATTCCAGCCTCAATAAGTGCATCGTCGATGCCACATTTACAGAGATAACTTTTTGCACACCACATCTTTTGGTCATGTGGAAAATGCCCATCATTAGATAAAGATCATCAAACTTTAGTGGATAACTCATATCAATGTCAGCTACAATATGGAAAAACAACTTTATTGCAGAAAATTGGCAGGATACGCTGGTTTTCAAGCACACATTTTGGACATTATTTAAAGCTGTGTATACTGTTGCGTAGTTTGTGACTGGAGATGGTATTACTGGCAAAAACCCAACCTTCTTCCGTGGGACGGTATAAGGGGAGATCAGAGCAAGAATTTCAGCCCACGGAGGAACTGGCTTTTCTTCATCCTTCAGTTCACACTGAATTAGCTATATGATAAAATCAGTTAAATCAGCTTTGCAGACAGCAGCCCCAGGTAGAAGAAGATCCATGTTCTCAGCTACTTTTAAACTTTCTGGTAGACTGGGATGTGTTGATAGCTTGTACTGATTTTGCACACGTTGGTGAGGCAGTTGGATTATACATTTGCAGCTTTGTTTGTTTTTGCCTACAGCTGACAGCTTGTTTTCCATCAGTTACTTCATTGGTACAGTCTTGAAAAAGCACCATGGCAGTATCATGTGTGCTGGATTATCCAGACAAAGAAGAGCTGACTTCAAAATCAAAATTATGAAGAGCAGCAATTGTAAATTATTTCCTGGAAAAGTGATTTGGAATTGGTATCCTGTTGGATTCACAAGATTTTACAGCATGAGTTGATAATAAGTTCCTGCTCCCTACTATGCCATTATAACTTTTTGATACACCAATCCTATTCATAGAAGTGATTAGCTCTCTATTTTTGCACTTGTCATAGATTGCGTGGGCATATGTAGCAGAGTTTTCTTTTTGCCGTGATGAAATTTAAAATAATGTTTTGGAAAAGGCAGTACATTTGCACAGCATCAGCCTGTTGGTTTGTGGAATTGTCTTCCACTTCACCTCTTATATCTTCAAAGCCATCATCAATGTTTTCGGCTTCTGTTCTGAACTCAAGAACTTAAGCTTTGTAAAAGTTCTACTTTTCTGATATTAACCGAAGTAAAAAATGTTAACACAACATCAGGAATTCTTATTGATTTCCATGATCTGTGGCGCTGTGGGGAATCATAATTTGCCAGTAAGTCCAAAATCTAAATCTTTCAGGACGTTTCTTAAAATGGTTCCTGCTGATTTTACTGCATACTGTTATCTTATTTTGGCAGCAAGAACTTCAGGAGTCAAATCAGCTGAGAACACTAAGTGTTTCCTTTTTGTTTTTTTTTGTTAGACTGACAAAAACGAATTCTGTCATTGTACACTCTCACCAGAAAAATCTTAATTTCATTATTATGGATCAATACAGTTTCATCAATGTTGACCGTTATTTCTCTGATCTCACCGAGTGTGAACTCAAGAGTGGCTTTAAAACTTCATTTGGTTTTTCAAAAAGTGCAAACTTTATTGAAGGCTGGCAGTTGCACTGCTTCTGGAAGCTCACTGTACATTCATATTTTTGAATGTTTGCATGCATGCAGTCTGGGTGGGCTTACAAATCTGCTGCAAATACATTCACCTCATTGTTCAGATCAGCTACTCTGCTGAAAACAAGCTGCAGATAAAAATAGGTTTGCCCTTTGAGACTCACATACTCTGTACTTTGTTCTTTCATCAGTCCCTTTGGCCCTTTTTCTGGCTAAACCACAGATAACACACAGAAAATCCTCTTGTTGGAGGTGGACGAGGGGTAGCCATTGATCTTTTAAGTGGATGGCCATCACGTTTGGTTGTCAACGCCTTCTCAGAAGATTCCGATTCTTGTTGTGATTC
This sequence comes from Pleurodeles waltl, assembly GCF_031143425.1. Classification (NCBI taxonomy): domain Eukaryota; kingdom Metazoa; phylum Chordata; class Amphibia; order Caudata; family Salamandridae; genus Pleurodeles; species Pleurodeles waltl. The sequence goes on from NC_090440.1 coordinate 1,116,773,952, forward strand.
ACTGGTTTCTGCAATTTTTCGACTGATTTTTTTCCAGGAAATGTTTCAAGACATGTAGCACTTATTGTTACAATGTCATAATATTTGATCCTCTTCACCCATTAGTTTCAATCTTTTGTGAACTTCATCTTTCTGTGTTTCTGCAGCATCTCAAACTCTCTTCTGTTCAGCTGCAGTTTATGTTAGTTTTTCTTTCGGATTAGTTTGGCACATTTTTCTTTGTTGAAGTCCTCAGATTTTGTAGTTAGCATCACTCTGTCAGGAGGTAAAGATCCTCTGCTACCACCTGCTTCGCTCATTTTTACGAATCTGAATCAATGGAAAACCTGAAACAAAAACAATTTTAAAATAAATTACCAACACGATGGCTAAAACACATTACAGAGCTGCCATTCTGGAAAATGGCGGAAGGGTTGCTCTGAGGAGTTATTATCTGTCTCTATAAGACTACTTGACCCCTAAAACCTATGTTTTGACACCAAAATGAAGTACATAAGTGTCATGGTTCCTGAAATATTACATCATCACTGCAACACATCCGTCTTTTTAAAAATGTCATTTGGTGGAGGGGGGGAGGGGGGTTGTTCAGAATGCATTAGAAATGTATACTAAAGCTAAATTACTTCTATAATGATACAAAACACAAATCAAAAATGAAACTTTCTGGAGAACAATTTTGTAGTGAGGTTTTCGAGAGACAAAGGCTACTCACTGCAAATGCATCTCAGATGTAAACGGCATGCAAGATAGGATGGGAAGGGGTAAAAATGAGCTTTGTTTTACCTTGAGTTCTTTAGTCAGGTGGTACGTGACTATTGTGGTGAAGGATGAGAAGAGCGGAGCCAGGAACACACAAACATTCCTGATATCAATACTAATGTGGAAGAAATTGAGAACATGGTATAATGCAGCAGATGTGATCATCAAACCTGTAATACAAAAAACATGAGCAACAGAGTTATGACTACAGATGGAGGCTCTCCATTGCCATGGCTAGCATTTTCAGAAAACAGGGTCACATCTGTCAGCACTTACAAAGGCTGGCAGCTCAAATCTAAAACACAATTTCTCCTCTGGCAGTCTACTGCAATCCTAGGAAAGGATATACAGTCTTTAAGGGAAACGAATTGTGGGAAGTCTCTCAATTTTGCCTTGAAACTACATAAAAATACAAAACTGTTATTCATGGCATCTCATCAAAAGATTGGAATTTACATTTAGGACTGCACAGCACACAAAAGTGCACATTATTTTACAAATATTCTAAACATTTAAGAAATATTCAGTTTTATAAGTGAACATAGAAAGACAAACACATACCATACATTTTAAAGAATTCAAAGTTCTAATTTGCAAGTTAAGATGCCAGGCTTTTAAAATGAAATCTAAACCAAAACAGAGTGCAAGACAACATTATATGCAGTATCACCCAAAACAATCTTGAGACCCAAAGAAACCTTGACAGTGTAAGACTATATTGAATTAAAAACCAGTTTTTTTCCAAATGATTTAATGTGCACAATAAATTACTGGGTTGTTGTAAAGTCATTGAAAAATACAGCACCAACTGATTCATAAAAATAAAATGTACAATTGTAAACTGTTGTGACACAAACAAAATTACTTCAAACAAAAGAGACAATTTTATAAAGTTCCTTAGAATACACAGAACTACAGAACTGACTGATGCAATAACACCCAATGCATAGGCACCACAGAAGCATATTGTTTTGGAGGGGAATTGAGGTTTTCCCTAACTGCCCATCAAGTTAATTAAAAGAGGCTGAGTGGAGTGGGAGATTATTTTCTTGACATTTAAGAAGTGATTTCTATTTAAGGTACGAAGAATATAAAAAATAAATAATAAAAACAAAAAAAAAAGTTCATAACGGATTGACCTAGCTAGAACAGTATAGTCTTAACAGCAGCAAAGTAGTTTGCTTTGTGGTAGCAAGCTTAAGTGGTTCTCTGTATGAATGTGAAGTAAAAAAGCACTAACAGGCTTTTTCAGAGACAGGTCCGGAGAAGAAGAAAGGACAGATGGAGGATCAGATGAAGATGAAATGCACAAAAAACGGTGAAAGGGGCTATGTTTATTGAAGTGGTGAAAAACAATCTGTGTTTTCCGTTTAAATGTGATATCAACCTCCCCAAAACAAAACTAGCACGAGCCCAGAGTTCCTGTAAACCGCGTTAGGATGACAAATGCAGTAAGAACCTCCAGGCTAAGTCCCTTGCTCTCGTTTATCAAGGTATGGCACTGTGGCTCATGACAATTAAAACAGTCACTTAGGCAGCAAATTAACAGTTTGTTCAGTTGAAGAATTTTCTTCTTGATGGCTTTGATTTAAGGGTAACTATTTAAGCTGGTTACATATCCAGTGCTTTGCTACGATCTCTGGAACATGCTGGATTGGTTTTGCACACTAAAGAAGGGCTAATCTTCTCTGCCTTTTCTATTTTGACTATTCTTTGCCTCTGATAGTATAAGTACGACTCTACATGCCAGAGTTTGCATCTTGAGCTAAGTTACACACAAGCAGCCCTCAGACAGCTCTTATGAGAGCTATTAATGAATAAGTATCTCGCACTGAGATCCTCAGCCTCCAGTAAATCCGGAGTGATTTAGTCTTCAGCAGGTGTCTGCCATCCGAATAGGGCTTAACATAGAAAACAATAACTACTTCTTCACTGTCCTAATCACAATAAATTTGCTACACTATTTGCATACAACAAAAAAAGTGAATCAGTAACTCTCCTGTGTGCCTGACATACTGCAGTCAGGGACATGGACAGACCGAAACACTGCTGTGGGTCTCTGCTTAAATCTCAACGTGGTAGACATCCTGCACGCAGTTTAGTTCTAAGGGATGATGCAGCAATGAATCCTGACAACCAGAAGCACACAATGGAATTGGTCAGTGAAAAGCCTACTACATTTTAATGAGCAGTGGCAGTACTTGAAATAAATATTGAATAACGGTTTCAATTTTTTTTCAAAAAGACATTACCATTAGTCGGCTTTTTTATTTGAGACATTCAACACAAGCGCAAATTCAGTTAACAAAACTAACGGGGCGGAAATGACAAATTCTCCTGTTCACTTAAAAAAAATAAAAATAAAAAAATAAAAAAGTGCAATGCCCCATATGAAAAAAACAGGACTTTCTAAATGAGAAACGCATCTCACTATACATGGGAGCATAACGCTAGGGAAACAATATTTTCCACATAACTATCAACGGAATTTTTTGTGCACTGGCAAGGACACATTTTGTTTAACAAAACGTGACCTGACGCTTAAAGGGTGCATGTGGAACCATTCTCAAGATTACTACATCTACACAACTGTTCACGAATTCCAGCAGCAAAAGGTGGGTTCTAACCATAACCCCACGTGTGGCAGTATTTAAAGAACTATCGCCAGCAACTCTGTTAAAAACTAAATCACAAACGTATACCAACTTTTTTACATATAGGTTGCCATTCCAGTGTGTAGTATTCGAATTACAAAACTACCCATTCAAGTGTAAAAATTATGGCTCATGGTGCTTATAAACATAAATATCATTTATGCTTCTTCAACTCTGGCACACATTCACACTAAGATTTTGGAGGTTACCTGGATAAATAGTTCCACCAATGATCCTTCCTAGAGGGTACCAGGCCCGATCATCAAACCAGTTATGAAACTTATAAAATCCTTCTTCTGTCAGAAAGCGGGTGGTGCGATAATTGAAATAGCTGTAATAGAAATAAATACATGCAAATTTATAATTGTGATAACCCTCAATGCCAATCACAATCCTCGTCATTCTACTATGCCACTGATGTCATGATCTTTGCTGTTTCTAGTCAGCATTTATCTCAGTTTAATTTCAAATTTAGATTTTTCGGATTGTGTGTGTTCTTTTATTTGAGCAACATGAATATATTAACTATAAAAGCTATAAATTGTCAGGCCTTGATTCTCATGATGTTGGCTGACCAATCAGATTTTGTGGTGTACACACATAAATGTTCAGCATTTTAATTTTCTCACCAATGTGTCATACACAAAATGCATTCAAGTTACACTATGTATTGAAAACTTTTGACAGATTACAAAGTAATGTTTTCTTGCAAGGATCAAGCACTAGACAGATTTACAGACCTGATACATATTAAGGCGTTAGAAGTATTGTACGATTTGACATATGAGCTTTACTAACAGTGAGATACTGTTTCAATGATGGATAAAAGGACAAAAGGGAACTTCTTGCATGCCTGAGGGATCGTGGCCAGGACGCTTAGGAAACATGGCACCCAGCATGTACGCTCCAATGATCGATGAGCCGGCACAGTGCCAATCGGTGTTTCTCGGGATTTGCCGACCACATCTTCCGGTCAAAGATACTGCAAAGAGGCAGCTGGTAGGACCGGCAGCCGTAGGGATGGTATTAATCCGCTACACTGTGCGGACGCTGCCAACAAGCCATGTGCCAAAGATGGAGGTTGGACCGTGCCCGTGACACAGCCTGGAGGTTGGGAACCCTGCTGTGGTCACCCAGGACACCTGCACAATGGACTTTGGGTAAGCGGCATCAACCTGGTGTCTTCCTAAATCCATCCCTCCCCTCCAGACGGCATCTATTGAGCAGCAGAAGAGCTGTGAAGACTCAACTCACCCAGAGAGCCACCAGATTAGGGCTGTGAGTTGGTAAGCCAGGGTGGCCGTCTCTCCCTGTCTTTGGACCACTCCTCTACCACAAGACAGACCACATCCAGGAGGGGTCTGGAGATAGGCTGCTTTACAGCAGGCACAGTAACCTACTAGCCAGGTTAGAAAACCCTTGCTTCTGAGGCTCGGGCCCAGACCCATGGGGAAGGACAAAGGTTTCACAGAGTCCGATATCAATCGCCTGAATAAATATGCCTTTCGGAGTGCTGGAGGGTCCAGTGGTGCGGACCATCTGGCCGACACAGAGGGTGCAGTCATAGAAGACCAGGGCCCCACATGCAAGGAACTGTTCAGGCCTTCAGGGCCGACCTTGAGATGACAACTGACATGGTGGATATCACTTTGATCCGAGCAGACGTGGGGAAGGTAGTGGACTGTGTATCTACTGCGGAGGAACTCTGCAAGACCAGGCCAGCTTCATCACGATCCTGAATACGAAAGTTTGCCAACTTAAAGCGATTACTCAACAGCACCATGCCAGGGCTGAAGAAACAGAAGGCAGATCCTGTGGCAATAAGGTCCACTTCATGGGGGATAATGGGATAAGCAGAAGGAACGGATGTGGTGAAATTCATCTTAGAATTCCTACCCACTAGAGTGAATACCAGAGATTTCCCCCCCTGTTTGCGGTGGAGCTGGCTCACAAAGTTCCTTGAACGCCGCCAGAGTGAGGGACCTGTCCGAGGTTGATAACTACCTGATTTTACAACTTCAATGAAAGAGATGCTGTACTTCGTGCAGTCCAGCGTACAAGGCCCTCTTCTCTATGAAAATCACAAAGTTTGCAACACTAGGGAAACACCTAACCTCCGCTACTTTGTCTTATTTTAAGAAAAATGCAGGGACTGTGTCGTCGGAGGCTGTGACCTGTGAAGTCTATAAGGCTGTGCTAAGGGGTGTCTGATACCAAACATTACCTGCAAAAGGCGAGAAAGACAATGGGACTGATAGATTCGGAAGGAGAAAATACCCTGAAGCTGTATCCCACAAGCCTGCACTGCATCACCTCCATCAGGGAAGAGAAAAGAAACATGGTGGAAGACAGGGCAAGGGCCTAATACTGGTTCAAACATTATTAGCTGTACGAACTGGGTAACATAGATGGGAAACTTGGCCTAGCTGGCAAGATGGGAGGAGGGAAGGTGCTGGAAACCCAAAGTATTAAACGGGGAGGGGTGCTGGTAAGAACAGCAGAATAAATCTCCAACACGTTTGTGCACATCTTGCAGAGCTTTGTAAACTCAGGGCGGACCTGCCCAGAACAGACCTGCAAACTCCAACACTAGCTCGGTCGAAACGACTCAATAGCCCTTGATCAGCCTTGAGGAGATTCAAGAGGCAAACCAGCAACTCTGGAGAGGGAAGATCCCGGGGCCGAATGGCTCCTCTCCACACACACACACACACCTACCACCCCCAGAAGCCCGAGTTCTATAGTTGTGTGGTCCCCTTGGTGGCTGACCCAATAGGATGAATGCTGTATGCAGGAAGGAAGTGGGTATCTACCCCAGAATCTGAGAACTGCCATAAGATCCACAAGTATGTTAAGCCTAAAGAAAAATCTGCCTCTTATAGGCTGATCACTCTATTTAACTATGAAGTTAAAATAACAGAAACGGTTCTGGTCAACCGACTGACGTAACTGATTGATAAACTGGTGACTCCAGATCAATTGGGTTTTATGACCATGCACTCCACTCATCATAACATGCAGCGGCTCTTTGCGTGCCTGGCAAGGAGGCAGGCCTCCTGGAAGTGGCTGTGCTGCTGGCCCTTTGACTAGGTTGCGGAGGATTTCCTGTGGTCGATTCTGGACAAGACAGGGTTTGGAGGCGAGTCTGTGTTCTGGATACAGTTGCTGTATAGAGACAATGGCCTGAGTTCGGTAAACGGGTCACTCTCTAAACAGTTTGCCCGGGGCAAGGGACGAGGCAAGGATACTTGCTCTCCACCCCTGTTATTTGCCCTGGAACCCCAGGCCTGCTGGGTGTGCACTGACGCTCACATTCGCAGACTGCAGTGGCCTCTGAAATGGGAGTATATCATCTCAATTTGCATGGATGACATGCTCCTTTATTAGGCTGATCCACACGTAACAGCAGATACTCAGGGATCGGCATCAATTGTCAGAAATCAGTGTTGTTTCCACTTGACCTGATAGTCACCACTGCCGAAAGGTCCTGCCCCCTTAATATGGCCTACGGAGGCTTTCCAGGACCTGGGTGTCTATGTTATGTGGGATCCTCAAATAATTCCTGTAAAGAAATGGCTCCCTGTTGCAGTTACCCCCCCACTTTTTGCCTGATACTGATGCTGACTTGACTGAGAAGTGTGCCGGGACATAGCATAGCATCAGCAAAGGCAAAAAGTCAGGGGGTAACCATGCCAAGGAGGCATTTCCTTACACAACCCCCCCCCCCCCCCCCAAACGAAAGAGGATGAGACTAACCTTTCCCAAGAGAGTCTTCATTTTCTAAGTGGAAGAACCTGGAAAGGCCATCTGCATTGGCATGGGCAGTCCCAGGTCTGTGTTCCACTATAAAGTCCATTCCCTGTAGGGAGATGGACCACCTCAACAGTTTTGGATTTTCACCTTTCATTTGCATCAGCCATCTGAGAGGTCTGTGGTCCGTCTGAACTAGGAAGTGAGTACCAAAGAAGTATGGTCTCAGCTTCTTCAGGGACCAAACCACAGCAAAGGCCTCCCTCTAAATGGCACTCCAACGCTGCTCCCTGGGGAGTAACCTCCTGCTAATGAAAGCAACAGGCTGGTCAAGGCCATCATCATTTGTTTGGGACAAAACTGCCCCTATCCCATGTTAAGAGGCATCTGTTTGCACAATGAATTGCTTGGAGTAATCTGGAGCTTTTAGAACTGGTGCTGTGCACATAGCTTGCTTCAGGGTGTCAAAGGCCTGTTGGCATTCTACAGTCCAGTTTACTTTCTTGGGCATTTTCTTGGAGGTGAGTTCTGTCACAATGGATCCATATCCCTTCACAAACCTCCTATAGTACCCAGTCAAGCCAAGGAATGCCCTGACTTGAGTCTGGGTTTTTGGAGCTGCCCAGTCCAGAATAGTCTGGATCTTAGGCTGTAGTGGCTGAACTTGGCCTCCACCTACAAGGTGTCCCAAGTAAACCACAGTTCCCTGCCCTATCTGGCATTTGGATGCCTTGATAGAGAGGCCTGAAGATTGCAGAGCCTTCAAAACCTTTTTCAGGTGGACCAGGTGATCCTGCCAGGTGGAGCTGAAGACAGCAATATCATCAAGATAAGCTGCACTAAAGGATTCCAACCCAGCAAGGACTTGATTCACCAACCTTTGGAAGGTGGCAGGGGCATTCTTTAAACCAAAGGGCATAACAGTGAACTGATAATGCCCATCAGGTGTGGAGAATGCTGTCTTTTCTTTTGCTCCAGGGGCCATTTTGATTTGCCAGTACCCTGCTGTTAAGTCAAAGGTACTTAAGAATTTGGCAGCCCCTAATTTGTCTATTAGCTCATCAGCTCTAGGAATGGGATGAGCATCTGTCTTGGTGACAGAGTTGAGACCTCTGTAGTCCACACAAAACCTCATCTCTCTCTTTCCTTCTTTGGTGTGAGGTTTGGGGACTAAGCCCACTGGGCTAGCCCAGGGGCTGTCAGAGTACTCAATTACTCCCAATTCCAGCATCTTGTGGACTTCCACCTTGATGCTTTCCTTAACTTGGTCAGACTGTCTAAATATTTTGTTTTTGACAGGCATGCTGTCTCCTGTGTCCACATCATGGGTACACAGGTGTGTCTGACCAGGGGTTAGGGAAAAGAGTTCAGCAAACTGCTGCAGGACCTTCCTACAGTCAGACTGCTGTTGGCTAGAGAGGGTGTCTGAGTAGATCACTCCATCCACTGAGCCATCTTTAGGGTCTGATGAGAGGAGATCAGGGAGAGGTTCACTCTCAGCTTCCTGGTCCTCATCTGTTACCATCAACAGATTTACATCAGCCCTGTCATGGAAGAGCTTAAGGCGGTTCACATGGATCACCCTCTTGGGGCTCCTGCTTGTGCCCAGGTCCACCAGGTAGGTGACCTGACTCTTCCTTTCTAGTACTGGGTAAGGGCCACTCCATTTGTCCTGAAGTGCCCTGGGAGCCACAGGATCCAGAACCCAGACTTTCTGCCCTGGTTGAAATTCAACCAGTGCAGCCTTTTGGTCATACCACAACTTCTGGAGTTGTTGGCTGGCCTCAAGGTTTTTACTTGCCTTTTCCATGTACTCTGCCATCCTTGAGCGAAGGCCAAGTACATAGTCCACATGTAGGAAGTTGGCTCTGTATGTGCTATTTCAAAGTAAGGAATAGCATGCACAGAGTCCAAGGGTTCCCCTTAGAGGTAAAATAGTGGTAAAAATAGATAATACTAATGCTCTATTTTGTGGTAGTGTGGTCGAGCAGTAGGCTTATCCAAGGAGTAGTGTTAAGCATTTGTTGTACATACACATAGACAATAAATGAGGTACACACACTCAGAGACAAATCCAGCCAATAGGTTTTTGTATAGAAAAATATCTTTTCTTAGTTTATTTTAAGAACCACAGGTTCAAATTCTACATGTAATATCTCATTCGAAAGGTATTGCAGGTAAGTACTTTAGGAACTTCAAATCATAAAAATTGCATGTATACTTTACAAGTTATTGACAAATAGCTGTTTTAAAAGTGGACACTTAGTGCAATTTTCACAGTTCCTGGGGGAGGTAAGTTTTTGTTAGTTTTACCAGGTAAGTACGACACTTACAGGGTTCAGTTCTTGGTCCAAGGTAGCCCACCGTTGGGGGTTCAGAGCAACCCCAAAGTCACCACACCAGCAGCTCAGGGCCGGTCAGGTGCAGAGTTCAAAGTGGTGCCCAAAACACATAGGCTAGAATGGAGAGAAGGGGGTGCCCCGGTTCCGGTCTGCTTGCAGGTAAGTACCCGCGTCTTCGGAGGGCAGACCAGGGGGGTTTTGTAGGGCACCGGGGGGGACACAAGCCCACACAGAAATTTCACCCTCAGCAGCGCGGGGGCGGCCGGGTGCAGTGTAGAAACCAGCGTCGGGTTTGTAATGGAAGTCAATGGGAGATCTAGGGATCTCTTCAGCGCTGCAGGCAGGCAAGGGGGGGGTTCCTCGGGGAAACCTCCACTTGGTCAAGGGAGAGGGACTCCTGGGGGTCACTCCTCCAGTGAAAGTCCGGTCCTTCAGGTCCTGGGGGCTGCGGGTGCAGGGTCTCTCCCAGGCGTCGGGACTTTAGGTTCAAAGAGTCGCGGTCAGGGGAAGCCTCGGGATTCCCTCTGCAGGCGGCGCTGTGGGGGCTCAGGGGGGACAGGTTTTGGTACTCACAGTATCAGAGTAGTCCTGGGGTCCCTCCTGAGGCGTCGGATCTCCACCAGCCGAGTCGGGGTCGCCGGGTGCAGTGTTGCAAGTCTCACGCTTCTTGCGGGGAGCTTGCAGGGTTCTTTCAAAGCTGCTGGAAACAAAGTTGCAGCTTTTCTTGGAGCAGGTCCGCTGTCCTCGGGAGTTTCTTGTCTTTTCGAAGCAGGGGCAGTCCTCAGAGGATGTCGAGGTCGCTGGTCCCTTCGGAAGGCGTCGCTGGAGCAGGATCTTTGGAAGGCAGGAGACAGGCCGGTGAGTTTCTGGAGCCAAGGCAGTTGTCGTCTTCTGGTCTTCCGCTGCAGGGGTTTTCAGCTGGGCAGTCCTTCTTCTTGTAGTTGCAGGAATCTAATTTTCTAGGGTTCAGGGTAGCCCTTAAATACTAAATTTAAGGGCGTGTTTAGGTCTGGGGGGTTAGTAGCCAATGGCTACTAGCCCTGAGGGTGGGTACACCCTCTTTGTGCCTCCTCCCAAGGGGAGGGGGTCACAATCCTAACCCTATTGGGGGAATCCTCCATCTGCAAGATGGAGGATTTCTAAAAGTCAGAGTCACCTCAGCTCAGGACACCTTAGGGGCTGTCCTGACTGGCCAGTGACTCCTCCTTGTTTTTCTCATTATTTTCTCCGGCCTTGCCGCCAAAAGTGGGGCCTGGCCGGAGGGGGCGGGCAACTCCACTAGCTGGAGTGTCCTGCTGGGTTGGCACAAAGGAGGTGAGCCTTTGAGGCTCACCGCCAGGTGTGACAATTCCTGCCTGGGGGAGGTGTTAGCATCTCCACCCAGTGCAGGCTTTGTTACTGGCCTCAGAGTGACAAAGGCACTCTCCCCATGGGGCCAGCAACATGTCTCGGTTTGTGGCAGGCTGCTAAAACTAGTCAGCCTACACAGATAGTCGGTTAAGTTTCAGGGGGCACCTCTAAGGTGCCCTCTGGGGTGTATTTTACAATAAAATGTACACTGGCATCAGTGTGCATTTATTGTGCTGAGAAGTTTGATACCAAACTTCCCAGTTTTCAGTGTAGCCATTATGGTGCTGTGGAGTTCGTGTTTGACAAACTCCCAGACCATATACTCTTATGGCTACCCTGCACTTACAATGTCTAAGGTTTTGTTTAGACACTGTAGGGGTACCATGCTCATGCACTGGTACCCTCACCTATGGTATAGTGCACCCTGCCTTAGGGCTGTAAGGCCTGCTAGAGGGGTGTCTTACCTATACTGCATAGGCAGTGAGAGGCTGGCATGGCACCCTGAGGGGAGTGCCATGTCGACTTACTCGTTTTGTCCTCACTAGCACACACAAGCTGGCAAGCAGTGTGTCTGTGCTGAGTGAGAGGTCTCCAGGGTGGCATAAGACATGCTGCAGCCCTTAGAGACCTTCCTTGGCATCAGGGCCCTTGGTACTAGAAGTACCAGTTACAAGGGACTTATCTGGATGCCAGGGTCTGCCAATTGTGGATACAAAAGTACAGGTTAGGGAAAGAACACTGGTGCTGGGGCCTGGTTAGCAGGCCTCAGCACACTTTCAATTGTAAACATAGCATCAGCAAAGGCAAAAAGTCAGGGGGCAACCATGCCAAGGAGGCATTTCCTTACAACTATGTCTTGTTTAGGCTCATGAAGAGGTCTCTCCCAGCCTTCTTTAACAAGAGCAAGTGGTCCCCTTACAGGGTGGCCAAACAGAAGTTCAAAGGGTGAGAATCCTACTCCCTTCTGAGGCACCCCTCTGTAAGCGAAAAGCAGACATGGCAAGAGGACATCCCATCTCCTTTTGAGTTTTTCTGGGAGCCCCATGATCATGCCCTTTAATGTCTTGTTGAATCTCTCAACAAGGCCATTAGTTTGTGGATGATATGGTGTAGTGAACTTGTAAGTCACTCCACACTCATTCCACATGTGTTTTAGGTATGCTGACATGAAGTTGGTACCTCTGTCAGACGCCACCTCCTTAGGGAAGCGCACTCTGGTAAAGATACCAATGAGGGCCTTGGCTACTGCAGGGGCAGTAGTCGACCTAAGGGGAATAGCTTCAGGATACCTAGTAGCATGATCCACTACTACTAGGATGTACATATTTCCTGAGGCTGTGGGAGGTTCTAGTGGACCAACTATGTCCACACCCACTCTTTCAAAGGGGACCCCCACCACTGGAAGTGGAATGAGGGGGGCCTTTGGATGCCTACCTGTCTTACCACTGGCTTGACAGGTGGGGCAGGAGAGGCAAAACTCCTTAACTTTCTGGGACATATTGGGCCAGTAGAAGTGGTTGACTAACCTCTCCCACGTCTTGGTTTGTCCCAAATTCCCAGCAAGGTGAATATCATGGGCTAAGGTCAGAATAAACTCTCTGAAACTCTGAGGCACTACCACTCTCCTAGTGGCACCAGGTTTGGGATCTCTTGCCTCAGTGTACAGGAGTCCATCTTCCCAATAGACCCTATGCGTTCCATTTTGCTTGCCATTGGACTCTTCAGCAGCTTGCTGCCTAAGGCCTTCAAGAGAGGGACAGGTTTCTTGTCCCTTACACAACTCTTCCCTTGAGGGTCCCCCTGGGCCTAAGAGCTCAACCTGATAAGGTTCCAGCTCCATAGGCTCAGTTCCCTCAGAGGGCAGAACTTCTTCCTGAGAAGAGAGGTTCTCTTTTTCTTGTTGTGTTGCAGCTGGTTTCCCAGCTGACTTTCCTTTTCTCTTGGTAGGCTGGGCCTTTCTTCCAGACTCCAGCTCTACTTTTTCACCCTGTGCCTTGCACTATGCCCTTGTCTTGACACACACCAGTTCAGGGATACCCAGCATGGCTGCATGGGTTTTCAGTTCTACCTCAGCCCATGCTGAGGACTCCAGGTCATTTCCAAGCAAACAGTCTACTGGGATATTTGAGGAGACCACCACCTGTTTCAGGCCATTGCCCCTCCCCACTCTAAAGTTACCATAGCCATGGGATGTACTTTAGTCTGATTGTCAGCATTGGTGACTGGATAAGTTTGTCCAGCCAGGTATTAGCCAGGGGAAACCAGTTTCTCTGTCACCATGGTGACACTGGCACCTGTATCCCTCAGGCCCTATACACTTGTCCCATTAATTAAGAGCTGCTGCCTGTATTTTTGCATGTTAGGGGGCAAGGCAGCCAGTGTGGCTAAATCCACCCCACCCTCAGAGACTAATGTAGCTTCAGTGTGACACCTGATTTGCTCTGGGCACACTGTTGATCCCACTTGGAGACTGGCCATTCCAGTTTTAGCTGGATGGGAGTTAGAAGTGGTATCTTTCTTGGGACAGGCCTTGTCTCCAGTTTGGTGTCCAGACTGACTACAGCTACGACACCAGGCCTTTTTGGGATCAAAGTTTTTACCCTTGTACCCAGAATTGTTTTGTGAAGAGGCTCTGGGCCCACCCTCCTGTGCAGGTTTTTGGGGGCCTGTAGAAGACTCTTTACTATTTTTGTTTTTGGCTGTCTCACCACCTTTCCCCTGGGGAGGTTTTGTGACCCCTTTCTTTTGGTCACCCCCTGTGGAAGTTTTGGACACCCTAGTCTTGACCCAATGGTCCGCCTTCTTTCCCAATTCTTGGGGAGAAATTGGTCCTAGGTCTACCAGATGCTGATGCAGTTTATCATTGAAACAATTACTTAATAGGTGTTCTTTCACAAATAAATTGTACAGCCCATCATAATTACTTACATCACTGCCTTGAATCCAACCATCTAGTGTTTTTACTGAGTAGTCTACAAAGTCAACCCAGGTCTGGCTCGAGGATTTTTGAGCCCCCCTGAATCTAATCCTATACTCCTCAGTGGAGAATCCAAAGCCCTCAATCAGGGTACCCTTCATGAGGTCATAAGATTCTGCATATTTTCCAGAGAGTGTGAGGAGTCTATCCCTACACTTTCCTGTGAACATTTCCCAAAGGAGAGCACCCCAGTGAGATTTGTTCACTTTTCTGGTTACACAAGCCCTCTCAAAAGCTGTGAACCATTTGGTGATGTCATCACCATCTTCATATTTAGTTACAATCCCTTTAGGGATTTTCAACATGTCAGGATAATCTCTGACCCTATTTAGGTTGCTGCCACCATTGATGGGTCCTAGGCCCATCTCTTGTCTTTCCCTTTCTATGGCTAGGATCTGTCTTTCCAAAGCCAATCTTTTGGCCATCCTGGCTAACTGGATGTCCTCTTCACTGGAGTTATCCTCAGTGATTTCAGAGAGGTTGGTCCCTCCTGTGAGGGAACAGCATCTCTGACTAGTATTTGTGGAGTCAGGGCTTGAGAGGCCCTGTCTTCCCTAGAAAGGACTGGTAGGGGGGAATCACCCTCCAAGTCACTATCATCTTCCTCTGAGTTGCCATCCTCAGAGGGGTTGGCTCTTTCAAACTCTGCCAACAGCTCCTGGAGCTGTAGTTTGGAAGGTCTGGAGCCCATTGCTATTTTCTTTATTTTACAGAGTGACCTTAGCTCCCTCATCTTAAGATGGAGGTAAGGTGTGGTGTCGAGTTCCACCACATTCATCTCTGCACTAGACATTATGCTTCTAAAAATTGGAATACTTTTTAAGAATCTAAAACTAGTTCTAGAATCTAATTAAAACTTTTACCAAACTTTTAAACTCTAAAAGAAATGCTAACAGGGACTAACACAAGGCCCTAGCAGGACTTTAAAGAATTTAGAAAAATTTCAAATTACAAAAAATCAAGTTCTAATGACAGTTTTTGGAATTTGTCGTGTGATCAGGTATTGGCTGAGTAGTCCAGCAAATGCAAAGTCTTGTACCCCACCGCTGATCCACCAATGTAGGAAGTTGGCTCTGCATGTGCTATTTCAATGTAAGGAATAGCATGCACAGAGTCCAAGGGTTCCCCTTAGAGGTAAGATAGTGGCAAAAAGAGATAATACTAATGCTCTATTTTGTGGTAGTGTGGTCGAGCAGTAGGCTTATCCAAGGAGTAGTGTTAAGCATTTGTTGTACATACACACAGGCAATAAATGAGGAACACACACTCAGAGACAAATCCAGGCAATAGGTTTTGTTATAGAAAAATATATTTTCTTAGTTTATTTTAAGAACCACAGGTTCAAATTCTACATGTAATATCTCATTTGAAAGGTGTAGGAAGTTGGCTCTGTATGTGCTATTTCAAAGTAAGGAATAGCATGCACAGAGTCCAAGGGTTCCCCTTAGAGGTAAAATAGTGGTAAAAATAGATAATACTAATGCTCTATTTTGTGGTAGTGTGGTCGAGCAGTAGGCTTATCCAAGGAGTAGTGTTAAGCATTTGTTGTACATACACATAGACAATAAATGAGGTACACACACTCAGAGACAAATCCAGCCAATAGGTTTTTATATAGAAAAATATCTTTTCTTGGTTTATTTTAAGAACCACAGGTTCAAATTCTACATGTAATATCTCATTCGAAAGGTGTTGCAGGTAAGTACTTTAGGAACTTCAAATCATCAAAATTGCATGTATACTTTTCAAGTTATTCACAAATAGCTGTTTTAAAAGTGGACACTTAGTGCAATTTTCACAGTTCCTAGGGGAGGTAAGTATTTGTTAGGTTAACCAGGTAAGTAAGACACTTACAGGGCTTAGTTCTTGGTCCAAGGTAGCCCACCGTTGGGGGTTCAGAGCAACCCCAAAGTTACCACACCAGCAGCTCAGGGCCGGTCAGGTGCAGAGTTCAAAGTGGTGCCCAAAACACATAGGCTAGAATGGAGAGAAGGGGGTGCCCCGGTTCCGGTCTGCTTGCAGGTAAGTACCCGCGTCTTCGGAGGGCAGACCAGGGGGGTTTTGTAGGGCACCGGGGGGGAAACAAGCCCACACAGAAATTTCACCCTCAGCAGCGCGGGGGCGGCCGGGTGCAGTGTAGAAACAAGCGTCGGGTTTGTAATGGAAGTCAATGAGAGATCTCGGGATCTCTTCAGCGCTGCAGGCAGGCAAGGGGGGGATTCCTCGGGGAAACCTCCACTTGGGTAAGGGAGAGGGACTCCTGGGGGTCACTTCTCCAGTGAAAGTCCGGTCCTTCAGGTCCTGGGGGCTGCGGGTGCAGGGTCTCTCCCAGGCGTCGGGACTTTAGGTTCAAAGAGTCGCGGTCAGGGGAAGCCTCGGGATTCCCTCTGCAGGCGGCGCTGTGGGGGCTCAGGGGGGACAAGTTTTGGTACTCACAGTCTCAGAGTAGTCCTGGGGTCCCTCCTGAGGTGTTGGATCGCCACCAGCCGAGTCGGGGTCGCCGGGTGCAGTGTTGCAAGTCTCACGCTTCTTGCGGGGAGCTTGCAGGGTTCTTTAAAGCTGCTGGAAACAAAGTTGCAGCTTTTCTTGGAGCAGGTCCGCTGTCCTCGGGAGTTTCTTGTCTTTTCGAAGCAGGGGCAGTCCTCAGAGGATGTCGAGGTCGCTGGTCCCTTTGGAAGGCGTCGCTGGAGCAGGATCTTTGGAAGGCAGGAGACAGGCCGGTGAGTTTCTGGAGCCAAGGCAGTTGTCGTCTTCTGGTCTTCCTCTGCAGGGGTTTTTCAGCTAGGCAGTCCTTCTTCTTGTAGTTGCAGAAATCTAATTTTCTAGGGTTCAGGGTAGCCCTTAAATACTAAATTTAAGGGCGTGTTTAGGTCTGGGGGGTTAGTAGCCAATGGCTACTAGCCCTGAGGGTGGGTACACCCTCTTTGTGCCTCCTCCCAAGGGGAGGGGGTCACAATCCTAACCCTATTGGGGGAATCCTCCATCTGCAAGATGGAGGATTTCTAAAAGTTAGAGTCACCTCAGCTCAGGACACCTTAGGGGCTGTCCTGACTGGCCAGTGACTCCTCCTTGTTATTCTCATTATTTTCTCCGGCCTTGCCGCCAAAAGTGGGGCCTGGCCGGAGGGGGCGGGCAACTCCACTAGCTGGAGTGTCCTGCTGGGTTGGCACAAAGGAGGTGAGCCTTTGAGGCTCACCGCCAGGTGTGACAATTCCTGCCTGGGAGAGGTGTTAGCATCTCCACCCAGTGCAGGCTTTGTTACTGGCCTCAGAGTGACAAAGGCACTCTCCCCATGGGGCCAGCAACATGTCTCGGTTTGTGGCAGGCTGCTAAAACTAGTCAGCCTACACAGATAGTCGGTTAAGTTTCAGGGGGCACCTCTAAGGTGCCCTCTGTGGTGTATTTTACAATAAAATGTACACTGGCATCAGTGTGCATTTATTGTGCTGAGAAGTTTGATACCAAACTTCCCAGTTTTCAGTGTAGCCATTATGGTGCTGTGGAGTTCGTGTTTGACAAACTCCCAGACCATATACTCTTATGGCTACCCTGCACTTACAATGTCTAAGGTTTTGTTTAGACACTGTAGGGGTACCATGCTCATGCGCTGGTACCCTCACCTATGGTATAGTGCACCCTGCCTTAGGGCTGTAAGGCCTGCTAGAGGGGTGTCTTACCTATACTTCATAGGCAGTGAGAGGCTGGCATGGCACCCTGAGGGGAGTGCCATGTCGACTTACTCGTTTTGTCCTCACTAGCACACACAAGCTGGCAAGCAGTGTGTCTGTGCTGAGTGAGAGGTCTCCAGGGTGGCATAAGACATGCTGCAGCCCTTAGAGACCTTCCTTGGCATCAGGGCCCTTGGTACTAGAAGTACCAGTTACAAGGGACTTATCTGGATGCCAGGGTCTGCCAATTGTGGATACAAAAGTACAGGTTAGGGAAAGAACACTGGTGCTGGGGCCTGGTTAGCAGGCCTCAGCACACTTTCAATTGTAAACATAGCATCAGCAAAGGCAAAAAGTCAGGGGGCAACCATGCCAAGGAGGCATTTCCTTACAAAAGGTATTGCAGGTAAGTACTTTAGGAACTTTAAATCATTACATTAGCATGTATACTTTTTTCATAAAACACAATAAGCGGTTTTAAAAGTGGACACAGTGCAATTTTCACAGTTCCTGGGGGAGGTAAAGTAATGTTAGTTTTCACAGGTAAGTAAGTCACTTACAGGTTTTAGTTCTTGGTCCAAGGTAGCCCACCGTTGGGGGTTCAGAGCAACCCCAAAGTTATCACACCAGCAGCTCAGGGCCGGTCAGGTGCAAAGGTCAAAGAGGTGCCCAAAACACATAGGCTTCAATGGAGAGAAGGGGGTGCCCCGGTTCCAGTCTGCCAGCAGGTAAGTACCCGCGTCTTCGGAGGGGAGACCAGGGGGGTTTTGTAGGGCACCGGGGGGGACACAGGTCAGCACAAAAAGTACACCCTCAGCAGCGCGGGGGCGGCCGGGTGCAGTGTGCAAACACGCGTCGGGTTTTCAATGGTTTCCTATGAGAGATCAAGGGATCTCTTCAGCGTCGCAGGCAGGCAAGGGGGGGGCTCCTCGGGGTAGCCACCACCTGGGCAAGGGAGAGGGCCTCCTGGGGGTCACTCCTGCACAGGAGTTCCGTTCCTTTAGGTGCTGGGGGCTGCGGGTGCAGGGTCTTTTCCAGCCGTCGGGAAATGGAGTTCAGGCAGTCGCGGTCAGGGGGGAGCCTCGGGATTCCCTCTGCAGTCGTCGCTGTGGGGGCTCAGGGGGGACAACTTTGGTTACTCACAGCCTTGGAGTCGCCAGAGGGTCCTCCCTGAGGTGTTCGTTCTCCACCAGTCGAGTCGGGGTCGCCGGGTGCAGTGTTGCAAGTCTCACGCTTCTTGCAGGGAGTTGCAGGGGTCTTTAAATCTGCTCCTTGAAACAAAGTTGCAGTTCTTTTGGAGCAGTGCCGCTGTCCTCGGGAGTTTCTTGTCTTTCTTGAAGCAGGGCAGTCCTCAGAGGATTCAGAGGTCGCTGGTCCCTTGGAAAGCGTCGCTGGAGCAGGTTTCTTTGGAAGGCAGGAGACAGGCCGGTAAGTCTGGGGCCAAAGCAGTTGGTGTCTTCTGTTCTTCCTCTGCAGGGGTTTTTCAGCTCAGCAATCCTCTTCTTCTTGTAGTTTCAGGAATCTAAAGTTTTAGGTTCAGGGAAGCCCTTAAATACTAAATTTAAGGGCGTGTTTAGGTCTGGGGGGTTAGTAGCCAATGGCTACTAGCCCTGAGGGTGGGTACACCCTCTTTGTGCCTCCTCCCAAGGGGAGGGGGTCACATCCCTAATCCTATTGGGGGAATCCTCCATCTGCAAGATGGAGGATTTCTAAAAGTTAGAGTCACCTCAGCTCAGGACGCCTTAGGGGCTGTCCTGACTGGCCAGTGACTCCTCCTTGTTGTTTTCTTTGTTTCCTCCGGCCTTGCCGCCAAAAGTGGGGGCCGTGGCCGGAGGGGGCGGGCAACTCCACTAGCTGGAGTGTCCTGCGGTGCTGTGACAAAGGGGTGAGCCTTTGAGGCTCACCGCCAGATGTTACAGCTCCTGCCTGGGGGAGGTGTTAGCATCTCCACCCAGTGCAGGCTTTGTTACTGGCCTCAGAGTGACAAAGGCACTCTCCCCATGGGGCCAGCAACATGTCTCTAGTGTGGCAGGCTGCTGGAACCAGTCAGCCTACACAGCTAGTTGGTGAAGGTTTCAGGGGGCACCTCTAAGGTGCCCTCTGTGGTGTATTTTACAATAAAATGTACACTGGCATCAGTGTGCATTTATTGTGCTGAGAAGTTTGATACCAAACTTCCCAGTTTTCAGTGTAGCCATTATGGTGCTGTGGAGTTCGTGTAAAACAGACTCCCGGACCCTATACTCTTATGGCTACCCTGCACTTACAATGTCTAAGGTATTGCTTAGACACTGTAGGGGCACAGTGCTCATGCACTGGTGCCCTCACCTATGGTATAGTGCACCCTGCCTTAGGGCTGTAAGGCCTACTAGAGGGGTGACTTATCTATACCTGCATAGGCAGTGAGAGGCTGGCATGGCACCCTGAGGGGAGTGCCATGTCGACTTTACTTGTTTTGTTCTCACCAGCACACACAAGCTGGCAAGCAGTGTGTCTGTGCTGAGTGAGGGGTCTCCAGGGTGGCATAAGACATGCTGCAGCCCTTAGAGACCTTCCCTGGCATCAGGGCCCTTGGTACCAGGGGTACCACTTACAAGGGACTTATCTGGATGCCAGGGTGTGCCAATTGTGGAATCAAAAGTACAGGTTAGGGAAAGAACACTGGTGCTGGTGCCTGGTTAGCAGGCCTCAGCACACTTTCAATTCAAAACATAGCATCAGCAAAGGCAAAAAGTCAGGGGGTAACCATGCCAAGGAGGCATTTCCTTACACAGTCTCACAACGCTCAGGACAATCCCTAGATGGTTTAATAGGGCAGATATTAAATGTGCTTGCTCCAGATACAAAAGGGCACTTAAAGGGGCAAAAGAAAAATTGGAACGAGGACAAATACAAGAACTGCTTAAATTCCTGAAAGCGAGAGATAATTACACCTTGTGGTCACTAGTAGCAGATGGGACTAGAGAACAGCGAAAACCTAGGTGTTCTCACATTTCACCGGATAAGTGGGTGGATCACTTTGGTGCATAATAATCTGAGTCATAACGATGTGCACTACCTGGAAGCATGGGAGGTGGAGATGCCTATTGGCACTCCAAACTTTGTGCCTGGTGTTTGTGCCTCATTCTTCTCTATGGAGGAAACTCTGGCAGCAATTGACAGTCAAAACCCTTAAAAGCCCCTGGCCTGTACTGTATTCCTGGGGATTTATATAAATTGGAACCCCAACCACGGTACATAAGGAAAATGTCACTTACCCAGTGTAGGAAGTTGGCTCTGTATGTGTTCAAAGTAAGGAATAGCATGCACAGAGTCCAAGGGTTCCCCTTAGAGGTAAAATAGTGGTAAAAATAGATAATACTAATGCTCTATTTTGTGGTAGTGTGGTCGAGCAGTAGGCTTATCCAAGGAGTAGTGTTAAGCATTTGTTGTACATACACATAGACAATAAATGAGGTACACACACTCAGAGACAAATCCAGCCAATAGGTTTTGTTATAGAAAAATATCTTTTCTTAGTTTATTTTAAGAACCACAGCTTCAAATTTAACATGTAATATCTTGTTTGAAAGGTATTGCAGTTAAGTACATTAGGAACTTTGAATCATTTCAATTGCATGTATACTTTTCAAGTTATTCACAAATAGCTACTTTAAAAGTGGACACAGTGCAATTTTCACAGTTCCTGGGGGAGGTAAGTTTTTGTTAGTTTTACCAGGTAAGTAAGACACTTACAGGGTTCAGTTCTTGGTCCAAGGTAGCCCACCGTTGGGGGTTCAGAGCAACCCCAAAGTCACCACACCAGCAGCTCAGGGCCGGTCAGGTGCAGAGTTCAAAGTGGTGCCCAAAACGCATAGGCTAGAATGGAGAGAAGGGGGTGCCCCGGTTCCGGTCTGCTTGCAGGTAAGTTCCCGCGTCTTCGGAGGGCAGACCAGGGGGGTTTTGTAGGGCACCGGGGGGGACACAAGCCCACACAGAAATTTCACCCTCAGCGGCGCGGGGGCGGCCGGGTGCAGTGTTAGAACAAGCGTCGGGTTCGCAATGTAAGTCAATGAGAGATCGAGGGATCTCTTCAGCGCTGCAGGCAGGCAAGGGGGGGCTTCCTCGGGGAAACCTCCACTTGGGCAAGGGAGAGGGACTCCTGGGGGTCACTTCTGCAGTGAAAGTCCGGTCCTTCAGGTCCTGGGGGCTGCGGGTGCAGGGTCTTTTCCAGGCGTCGGGACTTAGGTTTCAGAGAGTCGCGGTCAGGGGAAGCCTCGGGATTCCCTCTGCAGGCGGCGCTGTGGGGGCTCAGGGGGGACAGGTTTTGGTACTCACAGTCGTAGAGTAGTCCGGGGGTCCTCCCTGAGGTGTTGGTTCTCCACCAGCCGAGTCGGGGTCGCCGGGTGCAGTGTTGCAAGTCTCACGCTTCTTGCGGGGAGTTGCAGGGTTCTTTAAAGCTGCTCCTTTGGATAAAGTTGCAGTCTTTTTGGAGCAGGTCCGCTGTCCTCGGGAGTTTCTTGTCGTCGTCGAAGCAGGGCAGTCCTCAGAGGATTCAGAGGTCGATGGTCCCTTTGGAAGGCGTCGCTGGAGCAGAGTTCTTTGGAAGGCAGGAGACAGGCCGGTGAGTTTCTGGAGCCAAGGCAGTTGTTGTCTTCTGGTCTTCCTCTGCAGGGGTTTTCAGCTAGGCAGTCCTTCTTCTTGTTGTTGCAGGAATCTAATTTTCTAGGGTTCAGGGTAGCCCTTAAATACAAATTTAAGGGCGTGTTTAGGTCTGGGGGGTTAGTAGCCAATGGCTACTAGCCCTGAGGGTGGGTACACCCTCTTTGTGCCTCCTCCCAAGGGGAGGGGGTCACAATCCTAACCCTATTGGGGGAATCCTCCATCTGCAAGATGGAGGATTTCTAAAAGTTAGAGTCACCTCAGCTCAGGACACCTTAGGGGCTGTCCTGACTGGCCAGTGACTCCTCCTTGTTGCTTTCTTTGTTCCCTCCAGCCTTGCCACCAAAAGTGGGGGCCGTGGCCGGAGGGGGCGGGCAACTCCAGCAAGCTGGAGTGCCCTGCTGGGCTGTGACAAAAGGGTGAGCCTTTGAGGCTCACCGCCAGGTGTCACAGCTCCTGCCTGGGGGAGGTGTTAGCATCTCCACCCAGTGCAGGCTTTGTTACTGGCCTCAGAGTGACAAAGGCACTCTCCCCATGGGGCCAGCAACATGTCTCTAGCGTGGCAGGCTGCTGGAACTAGTCAGCCTACACAGACAGTCGGTTAAGTTTCAGGGGGCACCTCTAAGGTGCCGTCTGGGGTGTATTTTGCAATAAAATGTACACTGGCATCAGTGTGCATTTATTGTGCTGAGAAGTTTGGCACCAAACTTCCCAGTTTTCAGTGTAGCCATTATGGTGCTGTGGAGTTCGTGTTTGACAAACTCCCAGACCATATACTCTTATGGCTACCCTGCACTTACAATGTCTAAGGTTTTGTTTAGACACTGTAGGGGTACCATGCTCATGCACTGGTACCCTCACCTATGGTATAGTGCACCCTGCCTTAGGGCTGTAAGGCCTGCTAGAGGGGTGTCTTACCTATACTGCATAGGCAGTGAGAGGCTGGCATGGCACCCTGAGGGGAGTGCCATGTCGACTTACTCGTTTTGTCCTCACTAGCACACACAAGCTGGCAAGCAGTGTGTCTGTGCTGAGTGAGAGGTCTCCAGGGTGGCATAAGACATGCTGCAGCCCTTAGAGACCTTCCTTGGCATCAGGGCCCTTGGTACTAGAAGTACCAGTTACAAGGGACTTATCTGGATGCCAGGGTCTGCCAATTGTGGATACAAAAGTACAGGTTAGGGAAAGAACACTGGTGCTGGGGCCTGGTTAGCAGGCCTCAGCACACTTTCAATTGTAAACATAGCATCAGCAAAGGCAAAAAGTCAGGGGGCAACCATGCCAAGGAGGCATTTCCTTACACCCAGTGTACATCTGTTCGTGGCATTAGTCGCCGCAGATTCACATGCTGTGCATAGTCCGCCGTCTGGTGTTGGGCTCGGAGTGTTACAAGTTGTTTTTCTTCGAAGAAGTCTTTTCGAGTCACGAGACCGAGGGACTCCTCCCACTTCGGTTCCATTGCGCATGGGCGTCGACTCCATCTTAGATTGTTTTCCCCGCAGAGGGTGAGGTAGGAGTTGTGTATGCTAATAATAGTGCCCATGCAATGGAATAAACGTATGTACAAAAATGAAGGTTTAATGTAATATATTTACAAATGTACAAATGTTCAAGATCTACTTCTAAACGGCTACAGGCTCCCGGGGAGGAAGGTGGGCACATGTGAATCTGCAGCGACTAATGCCACAAACAGATGTACACTGGGTAAGTAACATTTTCCGTTCGGTGGCATGTGTAGCTGCAGATACACATGCTGTGCATAGACTAGTAAGCAGTTATCTCCCCAAAAGCGGTGGTTCAGCCTGTAGGAGTGGAAGTAGTTTGAAATAAAGTTCTTAGTACAGCTTGACCTACTGTGGCTTGTTGTGCAGATAACACATCTACACAGTAGTGTTTAGTAAATGTATGAGGCGTAGACCATGTTGCTGCCTTACATATTTCGTTCATTGGAATATTTCCTAGAAAGGCCATAGTAGCACCTTTCTTTCTGGTTGAGTGTGCCTTTGGTGTAATAGGCAGTTCTCTCTTTGCTTTAAGGTAGCAGGTTTGGATGCACCTTACTATCCATCTGGCAATACCTTGTTTTGAAATTGGATTTCCTGTATGAGGTTTTTGGAAGGCAATAAATAGTTGTTTTGTCTTCCTAATTTCTTTTGTCCTGTCAATGTAGTACATTAGCGCTCTCTTGATGTCTAATGTATGTAGTGCTCTTTCAGCTATTGAATCTGGCTGTGGGAAGAACACTGGTAATTCCACTGTTTGGAAAGGTGAGATAACCTTTGGTAAGAATTTTGGATTTGTTCTTAGAACGACCTTATTTTTGTGTATTTGAATAAATGGTTCTTCTATGGTAAACGCCTGTATTTCGCTTACTCTTCTTAGAGATGTAATGGCAATGAGAAATGCAACTTTCCACGTTAAGTATTGCATTTCACAAGAATGCATGGGTTCGAAAGGTGGACCCATGAGCCTTGTTAAGACAATGTTGAGGTTCCATGAAGGAACAGGTGGTGTCCTTGGTGGTATAATTCTCTTTAGGCCCTCAATAAACGATTTAATGACAGGTATTCTAAATAGGGAAGTTGAATGAGTAATCTGCAGGTAAGCAGATATTGCTGCGAGATGTATTTTTATGGAAGAGAAAGCTAGATTAGATTTTTGTAAATGTAGTAAATATCCTACTACATCTTTCGGAGATGCATGCACTGGTTGAATTTGATTATTATGACGGTAACAAACAAATCTTTTCCATTTACTTGCATAAAAGTGTCTAGTGGAAGGTTTTCTAGCTTGTTTTATGACCTCCATACACTCTTGAGTGAGGCCTAAGTGTCCAAATTCTAGGATTTCAGGAGCCAAATTGCTAGATTCAGCGATGCAGGGTTTTGGATGCCTGATCTGTTGTTTGTGTTGTGTTAACAGATCCGGTCTGTTGGGTAGTTTGACATGAGGTACTACTGACAGGTCTAGTAGTGTCGTATACCAAGGTTGTCTTGCCCATGTTGGTGCTATTAGTATGAGTTTGAGTTTGTTTTGACTCAATCTGTTTACTAGATATGGAAGGAGAGGGAGAGGGGGAAAAGCGTACGCAAATATCCCTGACCAATTCATCCATAGAGCATTGCCTTGGGATTGCCTGTGTGGGTACCTGGATGCGAAGTTTTGGCATTTTGCGTTTTCTTTTGTTGCAAATACTTCCAAATTTGGGGAACACCTCAAATAGATCTAAGTGTTCAGGATTTGGGGGTGAATTTCCCATTCGTGGACCTGTTGGTGATCCCGAGAGAGATTGTCTGCTAGCTGGTTCTGGATCCCTGGAATAAACTGTGCTATTAGGCGAATGTGGTTGTGAATTGCCCAATGCCATATTTTTTGTATTAGGAGACACAACTGTGTCGAATGTGTCCCCCCCCTGTTTGTTTAAATAATACATTGTCGTCATGTTTTCTGTTTTGACAAGAATGTATTTGTGGGTTACCATGGGTTGGAATGCTTTCAACGCTAGAAATTCTGCTAACAGTTCTAGGTGATTTATATGAAACTTTCTTTGATGTACGTCCCATTGTCCTTGGATGCTGTGTTGATTGAGGTGTGCTCCCCACCCTGTCATGGAAGCATCTGTTGTTATCACGTATTGTGGCACTGGGTCTTGGAAAGGCCGCCCTTTGTTTAAATTTGTACTGTTCCACCATAGAAGCGAGATGTATGTTTGGCGGTCTATCAACACCAGATCTAGAAGTTGACCCTGTGCATGTGACCATTGTGATGCTAGGCACTGTTGTAAGGGCCGCATGTGCAATCTTGCGTTTGGGACAATGGTTATGCATGAGGACATCATGCCTAGGAGTTTTAATACCATCTTTGCATGTATCTTTTGTGTTGGATACATGGCTTGTATCACCTTGTGAAAAGTTTGAACCCTTTGTGGACTTGGAGTGGCTATCCCTTGTGTTGTGTTGATTGCCGCTCCTAAGTATTGCTATGTTTGACACGGCAAAAGGTGTGACTTTGCATAGTTGATGGAGAAACCCAGCTTTTGTAAAGGGTTTGTATAACATAATCTGTGTGGTGTGAACACTTTGTTAGCGAGTTGGTTTTGATTAACCAATCGTCTAGGTACGGGAACACGTGCCTCCTGATATGTGCAGCTACTACTGCTAGACATTTTGTAAAGACTCTTGGCGCTGTTGTTATTCCGAACGGCAACACTTTGAATTGGTAATGTATTCCTTTGAATACGAACCTTAGGTATATCCTGTGCGAGGGATGTATCGGTATATGGAAATACGCGTCTTTTAGATCTAACGTTGTCATGTAGTCTTGCTGTTTCAGCAGTGGTATTACGTCTTGTAACGTGACCATGTGGAAGTGGTCTGATTTGATGTAGGTGTTTAGTGTTCTGAGATCTAATATTGGTCTCCGACTTTTGTCCTTTTTTGGTATTAGAAAGTACAGTGAGTAAACTCCTGTGTTCTTTTGTGGACTTGGTACTAATTCTATTGCGTCTTTTTGTAGTAATGCTTGAACTTCTAGTCCTAGAAGGTTTATATGCTGTTTTGACATATTGTGTGTTTTCGGTGGGACGTTTGGAGGGAGTTGGAGAAATTCTATGCAATAACCATGTTGGATAATTGCTAAGACCCAAGTGTCTGTTGTTATTTCCTCCCAAGATTTGTAGAACTGGCTTAGTCTTCCCCCCACTGGTGTTGTGTGAAGGGGTTGTGTGACCTGTGAGTCACTGTTTATTTTGAGGGGTTTTGGGACCTTGAAATTTTCCCCGGTTTCTTGGGAATTGGCCCCCTCTGTATTGGCCCCGAAAGCCTCCCCTTTGATATTGTCCCTGGTAGGTAGGTGGTCTTGTTTGTGAGGTGCTGGCTTCTGTGGCTTGACCTCGAAACCCTCCTCTGAAAGTTGTTTTGCGAAATGTGCCAAATGTGCCTCTGCCCTGCGGGGAATAGAGTGCGCCCATGGCTTTGGCTGTGTCGGTGTCCTTCTTTAAATTTTTCTATTGCAGTGTCCACTTCCGGCCCAAACAATTGCTGTTCGTTAAACGGCATATTGAGCACTGCCTGTTGTATCTCAGGTTTGAAGCCAGATGTGCGCAGCCATGCGTGCCTCCTTATCGTCACAGCAGTATTTATTGTTCTTGCAGCTGTATCTGCTGCATCCATAGAAGAACGTATCTGGTTGTTGGAGATATTTTGTCCCTCTTCAACCACTTGTTGCGCTCATTTCTGGTATTCTTTGGGGAGGTGCTCGATGAGATGCTGCATCTCGTCCCAATGGGCCCTGTCGTATCGCGCTAGGAGTGCTTGCGAGTTGGCGATGCGCCACTGATTTGCAGCTTGTGCTGCAACCCTTTTCCCAGCTGCGTCAAACTTGCGGCTCTCCTTGTCCGGAGGTGGTGCGTCACCTGATGTATGCGAGTTGGCTCTTTTACGAGCTGCTCCTACGACTACTGAATCTGGTGTCAGTTGTGATGTAATAAAAGCAGGGTCTGTGGGCGGTGCCTTGTATTTTTTATCCACCCTTGGAGTTATTGCTCTGCTTTTAACTGGCTCCTTAAAAATCTGTTTAGCGTGCCTTAGCATTCCCGGGAGCATAGGAAGGCTTTGATAATGGCTATGGGTGGAGGACAGGGTGTTAAAGAGGAAGTCATCCTCGATAGGCTCCGAATGTAGCGATACATTATGAAATTGGGCTGCCCTAGCTACCACCTGTGCATATGCTGTACTGTCCTCAGGTGGTGAGGGTTTAGTTGGGTACGACTCTGGGCTATTGTCCGATACTGGAGCGTCATAGAGGTCCCATGCATCCTGATCATCTTGGCTCATGGTGGTATGAGCTGGTGACTGTGGTGGAGTCTGTGCCGGTGATACATGAGTTGACGGTGGTGGAGTTACCTTCTTTACCACCTTTGCTTGTGGTAGCTTGTCTTGTTGCTGGAAGTCAAGTTTCCTTTTCCTTCTGATTGGGGGAAGAGTGCTGATCTTCCCTGTGCCCCTTTGGATAAAGATCCGCTTTTGCGTGTGATCTACTTCTGTTGTTTGTAATTCCTCCTCAAATCTGTGTCTTTTTAGTTGGGAGGACAGGGATTGTTCCTCTGAGTAGGAACTGGTTTTCGGTTCGGTTGCCGGGTGTTTTGGCACCGAAACCGTCTCTTTAGTTTTTTTCGGCTCCGACGAGATCTTTCTTTTTGGTGTCGTGCCTTCTCGGTGCCGACCATCTTCGGTGCCGATGTCTCTGTGCCGAGCAGTTTCGGTGCCGCTGTCTCTGTGCCGAGCAGCTTCGGTGCCGGTATCTCGGTGTCGAACCTTTTCTGCAGCACTCTCTCGGTACCGAGATTGCTGCGTGCCGGTGTCTCGACCTGAGTCGGACGACTTCGGCACTAGCTCGCCCTTTTTCGGTGCCGATGGACGGTCACCTACTTTATGGGTTAAGCCATGGCCTGCTGGCAGTGGCATCCCCTGGGCTTTCTCTGTTTTTTCGTGTAATCTTTGTTTCGACGTCTTACTCACGGTTGGTTGCTCTTCGACGTCGAATTCGTCGGAGTCTGACTCGGGGATGGAGAATGTTTCTCCTTCCTCCTCCTAGAACCGTTGTTGTCCTGTCGGCGTGGAC
The DNA here is from genome assembly GCF_031143425.1 of Pleurodeles waltl. Taxonomy (NCBI): domain Eukaryota; kingdom Metazoa; phylum Chordata; class Amphibia; order Caudata; family Salamandridae; genus Pleurodeles; species Pleurodeles waltl. The sequence continues at coordinate 1,116,802,714 of NC_090440.1, forward strand.
GCCATCTGCAACCTCCTGGCTCTTCGGTCTCTGAGCGTTTTTCTCGACCGAAACGCGCGACAGGCCTCACACATCTCCTCCTTGTGCTCGGGGGACAGGCACAAGTTACAGACCAAATGTTGGTCTGTATAAGGATATTTACTGTGGCATTTAGGACAGGATCGGAACGGGTCCGTTCCATCAGTCTCGATATTGCATGCGGTCGGGCCGACCAGGCCCTGACGGGGGATCAAAAATACCCCGAAGGGCTATCGGAGCTCTTTAAGGTTCGGTGTCGATTTGCCCTAACTATCCCGATACCGAACGAAACAATACCGACGAATTTTCCCGAGATTCTGACTAACTTTCCGACCCGAAACACGGAGCGAAAAGGAACACGTCCGAACCCGATGGCGGAAAAAAAACAATCTAAGATGGAGTCGATGCCCATGCGCAATGGAACCGAAGTGGGAGGAGTCCCTCGGTCTCGTGACTCGAAAAGACTTCTTCGAAGAAAAACAACTTGTAACACTCCGAGCCCAACACCAGACGGCGGACTATGCACAGCATGTGTATCTGCAGCTACACATGCCACCGAACATACCGTATCAGATGTAATAGCTAGAGGGGTCATGATGCTGGACACTAGGAAAGGGGCCGAAATCATCCTGGTATTAAAAAAAAAAAAAAAAAAAAAAAAAAAAAAGGAGATCACAGTAATCCTGCTAATTATCGTTCAATTAACCTACTGGATAATCTCAAAAAAATCTTTGCGAGACAAGTGCTCGACAAATTACTGATGTGGGCAGCCACCAAAGATGTGTTTTCGTCTCTGCAGGCAGGCATCCGGCCTAAGATTAGTACTACTGACCAGGAATTTGGGTTTTCTGTCCTATACTGGAAACGTCCTCCTACGACAGCAGAAGCTATAAGTAGCTTTTGTGGATTTGCCAGTTGCCTTTGATTTGATTCTGTGTGATAATCTCTGGAGGGTCCTGAGGAAGATGGGCGTCCCAAGTTAACTTGTATTTTGATTAGATTGCACACTGAGAACTATGCTCAAGTATGTTGGGGAGTGAGGGGTACAGAGAACTGACATCCAGAATCCCTATTGGCCGTTTGCTGGCACCCAGTCTTTTCTCTCTTTACATGAATGATGTTACTGAATGTCAACGACTCCCCCACTATAAATCGAGGTGAAAAGTCCAATCCTGCTATTTGTGGACGACTCGCTGCTAATCTCTAAATCCCCAATGGGGCTTCAAAATCTGCTGATAAGGTTTGGGTCATTTTGCGAAGAGAGAGGACTGGAGATAAACTGTGCAAAAACAAAATTTATGGCTTTTGGCAAGTGCCATGCACGATCGAAGAACGCTAGAGTGGGCAACGTAAACCTTGAAAGGGTGTCATGTTTTGATTATCTAGGTATCACTCTGTCGGACAATTTTAAATGGGATCCCCAAATTTTAAAGAGCTCTTTGATGCTGTTGCATAAGTCAAACGCCATTCTGTGTTTTATTTTTTTTATTTTTTAGAAGAACTACCACCCGTTCTATTTCACATGCTCTTGAGGTTTACCGTGTTAAGGTCTTGTCTGCCGCTACTTATAGCGCTGAAATTTGGGGGTACACTAAATCACACAACCTACCGGTTGCTGAAAATAACTTATTTAGGGCGCTAGTAGCTGTCCCAGTAAATACACCGCTCACCCCCCTGCACTATGATTTGGGTGCCCAGGATGACAGACTTTGTACAGCTAAAACCCCACCCCTTCTCTGCTGGGTTTATATTTGGTCCTGCCCCGAAATGGCCCCATATAGAGCCTGTTTAATCCATTTACTAAGATTGGATGCAGCCTTAAAAAGTTCACTGGCTGAGTTTCATTTACACCTGGTGTAGAAGCTCGAGACATTTTGTGAGCATCCTGGCCAAATCTGTAATTCAGATAAACAGGCTGTAACGATGGGATTTTGGCACCAAATCTCGAAGCATCAACAATTAAGGGCTAAGCAGGACCATTTAACTGAAAGGTTTATGGGACTCAAACCAGTGCCGAGGTTTGAAGATTTGTTAGATACTATAACTCTCCCAAGGGTGCAATGCCTTTACCTGCATTTTAGATATGGTTGTCTACAGCTCAACGCTTTTTGTAGTTCTTGGCACAAAGATGGCACACACGTTTTTTGTCCTGTAACTCTGTGCTTGAGAGTGAATCATATTGTTGCTGTATGCCCAGGGTATCGAGACATAAGGCAGTGCTGGCTTGGGCCCATTTATCTAGTTCTGGGAATTAGGGATTACCAGGTTGCAATATACAATTTCACAACAAACACTGAGGAACCCATTGTTTATCCAGTAAGCCATTTTCTACTTAGTGTCTGGCATAAGCGAGCAACGATACTCACCCAGATAGTGCAAGAGTAGTTAGCCATTGCTCAACTGGGGGTCGGGCAAGGTAATACTACCAGCCTTCATTATAGTGAAGGAATTTGGGTTTTTTACTTATTCGTTATGCACGCACCCTAGTGATTATCTTGATTGAAGAATAGGGCAGGGCAAGAATGAAGGCAATACGGTGTTTAAGAGATTTTTCAGGCTAGCATTATCTGTTTTTACAATTAGTTTTGGCACTTTATATATATATATATATATTGTTTGTGCACACAGGCTACTGTGGTGGAACGAGTATTCTCTGATGAGACCCTAAGTAAATGATAGTTTCCCTTTTTTTTTAATATAATGTTTTTTACCTAGTGATTATTCACTTTTGCTTATTGATTACAGTGGCAACTATGGTGGAAATAAGTGTTCTTGCTAGGACCCTGGATGGATGTTTGTCTTTCTTATTTATTGTATTTTTACCCAGTGACTATTTATATATGTTCACTGTTTTTACTGAATCTTAATGTAATTGAAGTTACAATACTGTTTTAAATGTTTTATGTGCTGAAATAAAGATAAAAAATGAAAGAATTTTGGGACATTTTACATCTGATTTTTATCCTCAAGTTAAAGACATTGCTGCAAGTATTTTTTCACAATGCCGATTCCTGCTCCCTTCTGAAAAGTTTCAAACTCAGAGGCAGTATTTGGTCCCTGGAGCTTCATTACGGATATTTTTAAAAGAAAATTGCTATCTATAACTCTAAATAGGAACTTTGGGCAGCCATTATGTTTCTGTAGTTCTGCTGTACACCCAAAAAGTAATGCACAATTCTGCTGCTAGCGTGCGGAAACTTGCACTCGCTAACATTTTTTGTTACATGAAACTTGGATATATTTTTTTAAATCAATATGCTTCATAGTTACGTGACTTTTTTTTTCCCTAATTTAATAACAGAAAGGATATCTAGCTAACTACCTTCCAGAGAGATGCCTAAGCAAAAGTGTTTCATCAGCAAGGAGATGCAAAGGTCTTTACCTTTTTTTAGCAAAGTCGGGAACAGTGATGCCAGAGTGTTCTGCAAGATATGCAAATCCACATTCTCCATTAGCAATGCGGAAAGTCTGATGTAAAGGAGCACACGCAGACGAAAAAACACAAGCTGTGGATTGAATCTTCAAACTTCAACGTTACCACTTTTTTGAGGAAGACAGCCCCCGGAAATGCTGAACTCAGTAGGGCGGCTGCTGAAGATACATTAGCATATCATCTCACTAAGCATAACCACAGTTTTCAGTCAATGAACTGTACAACAGCACTGATTCGGAAACTGTATGATGAGAAGTTGTGCTGTGCTCGCCCCAAGACAGAAGCCTTGATTACGAACGTGCTTGCCCCCTTGCAAAGAGAGACCTAACTTCTGACTTGAATAACATTCCTTGCATATGTGTCTATCAATGCTTCCAACAAGAAAGAAGTTAAATACCAATTTTTATTAGGTTTTCAGGTACTTTGAGTGTGTGAAAGTGAAAAATTTAGAGTTTGCCTCCGTTCCTGGTGAAACATATACAATTGTACCAAGCCCTCGTGAAGTGTAATGTGCTTGAAAAAGTAGTTGGTTTTGTGCAGATAACACTAACACAAACGTTGGGGGAAAGGCAAGAGCAGGAAAGAACAATGTGTTCTGCAAGCTTAAGAAAGCCATTCTTGATAATAACGTACTTAGAATAGGGTATGCAGCACACTTTTGACGACTACTGCATATGTATATTGCATTATTTTATAAGAACACATACTTGGAGGTTCAAGGCAAGGGTGGTCACCAACTACAGTAAATGTTGAGGCAAAGTCTGTTAAAATGAAACTAGGTTTACTGCCTATAAAAGACCTCTGATTTATCTGTAATTCTTCATATGTGTCTGTGGAAGAGTCAGTCGTAGTAATTTTTCTATGTCTGACAGCTGTCAAGTAGTCATACTTTTACGTTGATGGTTGTTTTAAACTGTAGTGCTATTTCTATGTCTATAACCCGTCCCGTTTTTTTGCTTTGAGAATCTGGTCACCCTATTTATTGACCACCTATTCTGAACAAGAAATTGAGCTCTCTTCAGCACTTAGTTCTCTACTGTTTTAATCAGCTACTTCCTCCAATGGGCATAGGAAGGAAAACAGATTGCTGGGTGGGTTGGAGACAGGCCACGGACCAAGACGGCCACTCCTATTTGAACTTGTCCAAGCTGCAGAGTCTGCACTACCGTTTACTCCTGACCAGGCCCGATATTTTGAAGGCCAGCTGAGGCAGTGTGTATGGGAACATGCGGAAAGCCGGGGGATGCTTGATTTTGTGGGGGTGACGGCCGGCTGCGCTTTTAATCCTGCATGTTGATTGGGATGGGCACTCCTCCCCACCTCCCTTTTTCGCAGGAATGGAGAGACCGGGTGCCTGTTCACAACGGCCAATAATAAGGCTGCCTAATGCCATGGGGCAGCTCCTCTTTTTCTCCCTGGGCCTTCTACAAGTGTTCTAGCCTGCCGTATGTGGACACAAAGAACTGATTAGTGGCGCACATGTCCGCTCATTGGAGGCCTGCCGGTCAGCATCTTTATCACCCCTAGAAGCCTTAACCTGGGTTCAACAGCCATTGCCAGCCCTACTTCATGACCACAGCACGCCGGCTTGGGAACCGCAGGTGTGTTGAGCCAATCCCCGCCCAAGTGAATGCTCGTTATCTGGCGGGGTCGGCGCAGCTTGTCTCACCTCTCACCTGCCGCAATCCTGTCTGTGACTGGTGGCCTACTGCTCCTCCCTAACTTCCGCAGTCTGCCAGGGGCCACTGGGGGTGTAGTTTGGAGACTTAGTGCCCCGGGTGCTGTACCTAGGGGAGCCGAACGCCGCTGCTGGGTAAACACTGATTCACTGAGGATCCGAATAAGAACATTTGCTAACGGGGGTGCTGTATGGGCTCACTTCTTACCTCCTAGGATGCATTTGTAGTCCGCCCATCAAAACTCACAGCGGTAGAGCACCCTTCTGCTCCTTCCTTTTTTGGGGTGCTCAGTGTGCTGGCACACATAGATGCCCTACCTCCTACTCTACCAATATAATTTATCTTCTTACAGGATACCAACGACTTGTAGGACGTCTCTGGCCATGCACGTAGACTACTGACAACAGCTGTCTCTACAGCCAAAATATGCGTACTCCGCACTGGCAATCCCCACAGTGACCCACCGGTGACAAATGGCTTGCGGAGATGTACAAAGTGGCTTAAATATGAACAGCTCATCTACACTTTACATGATGCCCTAGACACATTCCAGGCTACGTGGTCCCACTTTCTCAAACCCGGCACACCTACTCTCTAGTCCCGGTCTTTGCCTCCCACTTCCAGGGCAGCCTGGATTTTGCAAAAATCTGCAAAGTTAGTGCCAGTGTCCATTGATCCTTGAGAACGCATTAACACTCCCTAGGCACGGTCTTATTTTTGCTGTGCTCCCCCCCCCCCATAATGGCAGAAGCAATCTTTGTCCTTATCACAGCAAAGGCTGTCACTTCTGGTCTCTCCTGCAGTCTTACATCCCGACAAACACCATCTTCATCTACACATAAAGGTCATCCACCCCTGTCCTTGTTTACCATGGCTTCCTCCCAGACTCTTTATTTCCTGCACCTTCTCACCAATCCACCCCCGTTCACCTTATAAGGGTCGAACAAGATTCCATCATGAGACCTTACTTCAATCGGTACTGGTCTGCTTAGTTCATGGCATGGCAGAGTCTTGGTCTTTAGGTCCATCTACCCGACTACCTTGCCATTTCTTCTCACACACTTCCTATATGGAACCTGTAACTTGCTCCACTACACATGCTGTCAGGAGTGGGACCAAATGAAACAGCTACTGGGGTTTCACCAGGTTATCTCTCCCACATCCCCTCCAATTAAGACTGGTCCCTTTGTTTGCACGTCAGTGCCTCGTCACTGGGTTAAAGGAAACAGCAACGTACCCTTTATACTGACCTGTTTCTCTTCTATGCTTCCTTTTGTAATGATGTTTCTGCTGTTGAAATGAATGGTCACTTTGCAGTAGGACAGGCCTTGAAAAATCATAAAATTTTTACTAAACCTGCAGGTCGAGTACTTGACCCGTAAATTGGCCTTAAATTGTGTGACCCTAGACAAATAGTTTAGAGTTGCCTTTTTCTTCATTCTCACATGATTGCACCTTCTGCAGTACAAAAAAAACCTCGTTTGACTACGTAGACTAAAGTTTGCTGCCTGTATCACAAGAATCTAGCCCACATATAGAGGGTCACATGACCCCGACATCTTTTAGTTTACTAACAGCATTGCCATCAGGGCAGGAGTGTTTCTCAGTTTGTTTAAGCACTCCCTTTTAATAAATATATTACTAAACCCTGATTTGGAAGCATATTGTCATCTACGCACACTAAATTTCCAAGAAATGCCCAAAAAACCTTTCAACTAACTTGCATTACTGATAAAAATATAGTGTATTAACAACATGTGAAAATTGGGTTTCAGAAGACATCCCTTCCACATCAACACTCAATGTATTCTGATTTGTTTTCATCCCATTAAAATATTTTTTTTTTCCATCGCACAAAAATATAAAAAATGGGCTTTCACAACTACTGGAACATATTTTGGAATGTTTGCACAGTGACTCAGTCATTTAAATATTATGTGTTAGGAAAAACCTGACACCCTATATAACCTTTTATTTTACACTCTAAACAGCAGGTCACACAATTCACCTTACAAAGTCCTGCAAATCTGCAGTCAGAAAGAAGATTAATTGTAAGACAAACTGACTTTTGACCTCTGTCTGTGAACACAGAGCAAATGTGACAAGAGAACAAGATTTAAAGGCATCTTTTATTGCCCTTCCACTTTTCAACTTAACACAACACCTGTTCTTTGTCAACTTCCCAAAGGGGCGACTAAGGCCTAAAAATAGCTCGACCTGATCAAATAAGACTTACCATAGCGAGTGGTTGAGTAAATCTTTCTAGCCCTGTATGAGTTATTCCTTAAATGCACAAACGGCTGTTCGTTACCATCCATGTGGTTGCTGTTTCTCAGTATTGTACTGCATTGAAACTTCATAAACATGTTTACAAACAATAATAATTGCAAAATACAATGCACCATTAAGTAGAGAACCATGTCCATTTTCAAAGCATGTGATTAACCATAAAAAAAATACAGCACCCATAAACTGGCCTTTTCAAAAATTAGGAGGTGCTACTTAAAAAGAGAAACATTTCAAATCAAATTAACCTGGTATGAATATGGGAAATAAAGACTTAGGGGCAGTAACTAATCACTTTGAGAGAATGACAACAGACAAAAGCCATTTATCCCATAATGAGAAGTTCAACTCAAAGCAAAAGCGCCAGGAAGCATTTTACTCATTTTTTTTGTGAACCGAAAAGTGAGAACAGCGATCAGAACACAGCAATTATGAAAGAATCTTAGGTCACAAAGTACTTACGGGTCAAATTCATGAATGACGCTTTCAAATCTCAAAACGGAGAATAATCTGGTAGAAAATGCTGAAATATACACATAAAACAAGCAGTGAATTAGTAGACTAGGTCATAGTGCATAACAAATGGTTGAGTGTGCATATTTCCAATATAATTTATTACACTCTGGAGCACACAATCAAATTGTTAGTCTTTGTCCTTCTACAGATATAGGGGGTCATTACGATCTCGGCAGATTGGCGCTGACAGTCAACATAAGACCGCCAGCACGCAGAACCCCCCCGCCGGCCACATAATATACATCAAGCTGGGCCAGCTGGCAGAAACAGCGTTTACGCCAGCCGGCCCAGTTGGAAGCCGGGCCTGAACATTGACACCGGCCACAAATGGAGCCAGCGGCAAAGTAGCAGTGTGGTGGGTGCAGCAGCACCCGTCACGCATATCACTGCCCATGCGAAGTGCAGGGGCCCCCAGAGGGGGCCCAAGTCACTCATTCGACCAACATTTCCCTGGCAGTCTAAACCGCACATCATTTGTGCCGGCAGAAGCAAGCATGTTTTTTTTTTTCAATTTATTTATTTATTATTAACTGGGTGTCCCTGTGCCCACCCGAGGCACCCACAGCTACATTACTGTTGGGGGTGCCAGAACCTCCACAGTTCCAGCCGGCTCCACCTGTGGGAGAATATCATATTTTTTTTGTTTTCGTTTTATTGTGGGTGCTCTGGTGCCCACTGGGCCACCCACAATGCAGGGGTTGCTGAGGGTTGTGGGGAGGAGCCATAAGACCCCAGATGGCTCCCAAACCAGGACCATACTGGGTGCGTGTGGAAGCCGACACTACTTCTTTGCCCCTGTCATGTGATATAAACACCAGTTCTGACACAACCATGCTAAATGTGGTAGAGATTTACCAAACACTTCTAATAGTCATTCCTCATATATATTGAATTAATTAACTGTAGTTGTGGTCATCTCTAAATTAGACCGACAGTATTGACAATTAAGTGTTGGTGCCGAGCACTGGAAACCATCAGCTCGAATTAAGCACTGCATGTAAGGGTTCACGGGTAGAATATGTTGAGGTGTATTTGAGCCAGGGTGTACAAGGATTCTTAAAATCATTTTTGGATGTGGCTCCAATGTTCTTATAAGCATGAGTACATTCAATGTTGTCAGTGTGAGAAATATTGAGGTGTGCTGTTGCTATACTCTGTATGGTATTGGGGTAACAATGGTTTCCTTAGCGGTTTTAACAGGAGGGCAAGGTTGTGAGTGATCTTTAGTTGACTTGAGGGTACTGGGGGATTACCTGCTGTCCAAGCCCATCTTATAAGCTTTGGGGGCTTGGAATAGTCTGAATTGTCACACTTGTAGGAGCGTGATGGTTAGTAGTTGTGTTGTTACTATCATTGGCAGCATTGCAGGGATAATGTGTGGTGCAAGTTGCAGTGACTCCCTGGTGAGAGCCCTGGCACTGTTTTTTTAAACTAATTAAGCACTGCATACTTGAAGGCAAAGTGTATGCTGCTCATTCAACTTATATACTGAGATACCTTATAATGAGTTTGCAGTCCTGCTTCGTAACATTTACTCAATATAATATGCCATAATTAATCTGAAGAATCACACCTATCCGATTAAACCGATCTCATCCTGCCACACTCTACAGCATAACATCAGTCCTCCTAATTTGGATACTACACTTCCACTAATTGCCTAAGAGAAAGGCCACATCGAACCTTATATCCCAAACCACATAGTACATACCCTTCCCACAAACTACCCAATCTACAACAGAATGAACAATCGCAACAGTTCCCTTAGTGATCTCTCAAAAGATACCGTACTCCAACCACATATGAATGATTCTTTGACAAATATCTAAATCACTAATAGCTCCAAACAGGTGGCCTACAAACAAAAGTGCTGTCATTCCTAAACCAGCAGCATTGCCTAGGAGTGAGAGTCCAACTACAACACTATCCTTGGAGTCAACTTGTTTAATAGCTTCCTGAATGACCGCAATAGTGAAACCTTGTTGCTTGAAGTTAGTCACCATCATGTTTTTTGTCTGTGTTTTAATAACTAGAATTTTATGTAATGCGTTTCACTCAAATGAGAATATGGAAGGTGTCTTTTCAATGAGTTCTGATGAAAACTGCTGAAGTGTACAAGGTATTGCTATTCGTGAGTTTGGCATGTATGTTGGTTTTTAAAGAATTACCATTTCTGATAACATCCATGTCCAAATATGGGATCTTTTCCTCATAATGGTTTTGGTGAAACCTATCCGGTTATCAATGGTGTTGAGCCTGTCTATGGCTATGGTTATGGCTGCTGTCAATTCTGCTTTCGGCCCATTCCATATCAGGAAAATGTTGTTGATATATCTCCAGTATGTGAGAAGATTATGCTGCCACTCCTGGTTGCAGATTATGGTATCAAGCTCAAACCTATGCATAAAAAGGTTAAAGTAACATGGGGCGACACAAGTTCCCATGGATGCCCCAGTCTTTTGTAAGTACTACTCATTATTCCACAAAAAATAATTGTGCTATAGAGTAAAGTGTAATAACTCCAGTTAGGACACCTTGATATCTTCGTCCAGGGGGGAATGCAGTAGGAACGACCCCAGAGCCTTGAATCATACGTTATGCAGAATGTAGGTGTATAAAGAGTTTACATCTAATGTACACAAGATGGCGTTATCATTATCTTCAAAATGGATTAGCACTATCCTATTCAGGAAGTCAGGGGTTTCCTTTAAGTAGGCGCTCATGTTGCGTACCATAGGTTGTAAATGATGATCTAAATATTTGACAACTGGTTTGTGTATAGAATTCTGAGTTGAGACAACAGGTCTGAAAGGTGGCTTTGCTAAGGTCTTGTGTATCTTGGGTAACGTGTATGCTCGGAGTCCTTGGGTTGCTTTGTGTGAGGTATCATTTATTATCCTCCATGATGGTACCCAGGTTGGTGGCTCTGCTGAGAATGTCGGATAACATTTTTAAAAATTCTCTTGTGTGATTCGACTTCGTGTATGTGCAACTGTCATTAATATGATCATTGACATTCTAAATGTAAAAAGAACTGCCCATTATAACTATGGCACAGCGCCGCTGTCTGCTTTGCAACACATTATTTCAGCATTGTTGGCAATTTGTCTGATGGCTCCTTTCTCTTTCATGCTCAAATTAGAGGTCGTAGGAGTCTTAAATTTAAATACATTAAGAAATTCTTTCTGGACAATTACTTTAAATGAATCTAGTACCTTATGGCTCACTTGTGCTAAGAAGGTATTCTTGATTCTTAATTCTATTAGAGTCCCTTCATGTTTGTGTGACCGTTCCTCTACTACATTTTCAAAAAATGGTGTAATCTTAAATTTATCATTAACTTAAACAGGCTTATTGGTTGTTTGTAAGGAAATGCCTCCTTGGCATGGTTACCCCCTGACTTTTTGCCTTTGCTGATGCTATGTTTTGAATTGAAAGTGTGCTGAGGCCTGCTAACCAAGCCCCAGCACCAGTGTTCTTTCCCTAACCTGTACTTTTGATTCCACAATTGGCACACCCTGGCATCCAGATAAGTCCCTTGTAACTGGTACCTCTGGTACCAAGGGCCCTGATGCCAGGGAAGGTCTCTAAGGGCTGCAGCATGTATTATGCCACCCTAGAGACCCCTCACTCAGCACAGACACACTGCTGACCAGCTTGTGTGTGCTAGTGAGAACAAAATGAGTAAGTCGACATGGCACTCCCCTCAGGGTGCCATGCCAGCCTCTCACTGCCTATGCAGTATAGGTAAGACACCCCTCTAGCAGGCCTTACAGCCCTAAGGCAGGGTGCACTATACCATAGGTGAGGGTACCAGTGCATGAGCACTGTGCCCCTACAGTGTCTAAGCAAAACTTTAGACATTGTAAGTGCAGGGTAGCCATAAGAGTATATGGTCTGGGAGTCTGTTTTACACGAACTCCACAGCACCATAATGGCTACACTGAAAACTGGGAAGTTTGGTATCAAACTTCTCAGCACAATAAATGCACACTGATGCCAGTGTACATTTTATTGTAAAATACACCCCAGAGGGCACCTTAGAGGTGCCCCCTGAAACTTAACCGACTATCTGTGTAGGCTGACTGGTTCCAGCAGCCTGCCACACTAGAGACATGTTGCTGGCCCCATGGGGAGAGTGCCTTTGTCACTCTGAGGCCAGTAACAAAGCCTGCCCTGGGTGGAGATGCTAACACCTCACCCAGGAAGGAGCTGTAACACCTGGCGGTGAGCCTCAAAGGCTCACCCCTTTGTCACAGCACCGCAGGACACTCCAGCTAGTGGAGTTGCCCGCCCCCTCCGGCCCCGGCCCCCACTTTTGGCGGCAAGGCCGGAGAAAATAATGAGAATAACAAGGAGGAGTCACTGGCCAGTCAGGACAGCCCCTAAGGTGTCCTGAGCTGAGGTGACTAACTGTTAGAAATCCTCCATCTTGCAGATGGAGGATTCCCCCAATAGGATTAGGGATGTGACCCCCTCCCCTTGGGAGGAGGCACAAAGAGGGTGTACTCACCCTCAGGGCAAGTAGCCATTGGCTACTAACCCCCCAGACCTAAACACGCCCATAAATTTAGTATTTAAGGGCTCTCCCTGAACCTAGAAATTAGATTCCTGCAACTAACAAGAAGAAGGACTGCTGAGCTGACAAACCCCTGCAGAGGAAGAACAGAAGACACCAACTGCCTTGGCCCCAGACTTACCGGCCTGTCTCCTGCCTCCCAAAGAAACCTGCTCCAGCGACGCTTTCCAAGGGACCAGCGACCTCTGAATCCTCTGAGGACTGCCCTGCTTCGAAAAAGACAAGAAACTCCCGAGGACAGCGGCATTGCTCCAAAAGAACTGCAACTTTGTTACAAGTAGCAGATTTAAAGACCCCTGCAACTCCCCGCAAGAAGCGTGAGACTTGCAACACTGCACCCGGCGACCCCGACTCGACTGGTGGAGAACAACCAACTCAGGGAGGACCCTCCGGCGACTCTACGACTGTGAGTAACCAAAGTTGTCCCCCCTGAGCCTCCACAGCGACGCCTGCAGAGGGAATCCCCAGGCTCCCCCTGACCGCGACTGTCTGAACTCCATTTCCCGACGGCTGGAAAAGACCCTGCACCCGCAGCCCCTAAAGAAACAGAACTTCTGTGCAGGAGTGACCCCCAGGAGGCCCTCTCCCTTGCCCAGGTGGTGGCTACCCCGAGGAGCCCCCCCTTGCCTGCCTGCATCGCTGAAGGGACCCCTTGGTCTCCCATTGAAACCTGAAGGAAACCCGACGCGTGTTTGCACACTGCACCCGGCCGCCCCCGCGCTGCTGAGGGTGTACTTTCTGTGCTACTTTGTGTCCTCCCCGGTGCCCTACAAAACCCCCCTGGTCTGCCCTCCGAAGACGCGGGTACTTACCTGCTGGCAGACTGGAACCGGGGCACCCCCTTCTCTCCATTATAGCCTATGTGTTTTGGGCACCTCTTTGACCTTTGCACCTGACCGGCCCTGAACTGCTGGTGTGATAACTTTGGGGTTGCTCTGAACCCCCAACGGTGGGCTACCTTGGACCAAAAACTCAAACCTGTAAGTGACTTACTTACCTGTGAAAACTAACAATAACTTACCTCCCCCAGGAACTGTGAAAATTGCACTGTGTCCACTTTTAAAACAGCTTATTGTGTTTTATGTAAAAAGTATACATGCTAAAGTAATGATTCAAAGTTCCTAGAGTACTTACCTGCAATACCTTTCAAAAGAGCGATTACATGTAAAATTTGAACCTGTGGTTCTTAAAATAAACTAAGAAAATATATTTTTCTATAACAAAACCTATTGGCTGGATTTGTCTCTGAGTGTGTGTACCTCATTTATTGTCTATGTGTATGTACAACAAATGCTTAACACTACTCCTTGGATAAGCCTACTGCTCGACCACACTACCACAAAATAGAGCATTAGTATTATCTCTTTTTACCACTATTTTACCTCTAAGGGGAACCCTTGGACTCTGTGCATGCTATTCCTTACTTTGAAATAGCACATACTTAGCCAACTTCCTACATTGGTGGATCAGCGGTGGGGTACAAGACTTTGCATTTGCTGGACTACTCAGCCAATACCTGATCACACGACAAATTCCAAAAATTGTCATAAGAAATTGATTTTTGCAATTTGAAATTTTTCTAAATTCTTTAAAGTCCTGCTAGGGCCTTGTGTTAGTCCCGGTTAGCATTTCTTTTAGAGTTTAAAAGTTTGTAAAAGTTTGAATTAGATTCTAGAACTAGTTTTAGATTCTTAAAAGCATTCCAACTTTTAGAAGAATAATGTCTAGTACAGAGATGAATGTGGTGGAACTCGACACCACACCTTACCTCCATCTCCAGATGAAAGAGCTAAGGTCACTCTGTAACATAAGAAAAATAACAATGGGCTCCAGACCTACCAAAGTACAGCTCCAGGAGCTGTTGGCAGAGTATGATAGAGCCAACCCCTCTGTGGATAACCCAGAGGAGGATGATAGTGAACTGGAGGAAGAATCCCCTCCACCAGTCCTATCTAGGGAGAACAGGGCTTCTCAAGCCCTGACTCCAAAAATAATAGTCAGAGATGCTGGCTCCCTCACAGGAGGGTCCAGCCTCTCTGAAATCACTGAGGATAACTCCAGTGAAGAGGACATCCAGTTAGCCAGGATGGCCAAAAGATTGGCTTTGGAAAAACAGATCCTAGCCATAGAAAGGGAAAGACAAGAGATGGGCCTAGGACCCATCAATGGTGGCAGCAACATAACTAGGGTCAGAGATTCTCCTGACATGTTGAAAATCCCCAAAGGGATTGTAACTAAATATGAAGATGGTGATGACATCACCAAATGGTTCACAGCTTTTGAGAGGGCTTGTGAAACCAGAAAAGTGAACAAATCTCACTGGGGTGCTCTCCTTTGGGAAATGTTCACAGTAAAGTGTAGGGATAGACTCCTCACACTCTCTAAAAAAGATGCAGAATCTTATGACCTCATGAAGGGTACCCTGATTGAGGGCTTTGGATTCTCCACTGAGGAGTATAGGATTAGATTCAGGGGGGCTCAAAAATCCTCGAGCCAGACCTGGGTTGACTTTGTAGACTACTCAGTAAAAACACTAGATGGTTGGATTCAAGGCAATGGTGTAAATGATTATGATGGGCTGTACAATTTATTTGTGAAAGAACACCTATTAAGTAATTGTTTCAATGATAAACTGCATCAGCATCTGGTGGACCTAGGACCAATTTCTCCCCAAGAATTGGGAAAGAAGGCGGACCATTGGGTCAAGACTAGGGTGTCCAAAACTTCCACAGGGGGTGACCAAAAGAAAGGGGTCACAAAACCTCCCCAGGGGAAAGGTGGTGAGACAGCCAAAAACAAAGATAGTAAAGAGTCTTCTACAGGCCCCCAAACACCTGCAGAGGAGGGTGGGCCCAGAGCCTCTTCACAAAACAATTCTGGGTACAAGGGTAAAAACTTTGATCCCAAAAAGGCCTGGTGTCGTAACTGTAGTCAGTCTGGACACCAAACTGGAGACAAGGCCTGTCCCAAGAAAGATACCACTTCTAACTCCCATCCAGCTAAAACTGGAATGGCCAGTCTCCAAGTGGGATCAACAGTGTGCCCAGAGCAAATCAGGTGTCACACTGAAGCTACATTAGTCTCTGAGGGTGGGGTGGATTTAGCCACACTGGCTGCCTGGCCCCCTAACATGCAAAAATACAGGCAGCAGCTCTTAATTAATGGGACAAGTGTAGAGGGCCTGAGGGATACAGGTGCCAGTGTCACCACGGTGACAGAGAAACTGGTTTCCCCTGGCCAATACCTGGCTGGACAAACTTATCCAGTCACCAACGCTGACAATCAGACTAAAGTACATCCCATGGCTATGGTAACTTTAGAGTGGGGAGGGGTCAAAGGCCTGAAACAGGTGGTGGTCTCCTCAAATATCCCAGTAGACTGTTTGCTTGGAAATGACCTAGAGTCCTCAGCATGGGCTGAGGTAGAACTGAAAACCCATGCAGCCATGCTGGGTATCCCTGAACTGGTGTGTGTCAAGACTAGGGCACAGTGCAAGGCACAGGGTGAAAAAGTAGAGCTGGAGTCTGGAAAAATGGCCCAGCCTACCAAGAGAAAAGGAAAGTCAGCTGGGAAACCAGCTGCAACACAACACCAAAAAGAGAACCTCTCTTCTCAGGAAGAAGTTCTGCCCTCTGAGGGAACTGAGCCTATGGAGCTGGGACCTTATCAGGTTGAGCTCTTGGGCCCAGGGGGACCCTCAAGGGAAGAGTTGTGTAAAGGACAAGAAACCTGTCCCTCTCTTGAAGGCCTTAGGCAGCAAGCTGCTGAAGAGTCCAAAGGCAAGAAAAATGGAACACATAGGGTCTATTGGGAAGATGGACTCCTGTACACTGAGGCAAGAGATCCCAAACCTGGTGCCACTAGGAGAGTGGTAGTGCCTCAGGGTTTCAGAGAGTTTATTCTGACCTTAGCCCATGATATTCCCCTTGCTGGGCATTTGGGACAAACCAAGACGTGGGAGAGGTTAGTCAACCACTTCTACTGGCCCAATATGTCCCAGAGGGTTAAGGAGTTTTGCCTCTCCTGCCCCACCTGTCAATCCAGTGGTAAGACAGGTGGGCATCCAAAGGCCCCCCTCATTCCACTTCCAGTGGTGGGGGTCCCCTTTGAAAGAGTGGGTGTGGACATAGTTGGTCCACTAGAACCTCCCACAGCCTCAGGAAATATGTACATCCTAGTAGTAGTGGATCATGCTACTAGGTATCCTGAAGCTATTCCCCTTAGGTCGACTACTGCCCCTGCAGTAGCCAAGGCCCTCATTGGTATCTTTACCAGAGTGGGTTTCCCTAAGGAGGTGGTGTCTGACAGAGGTACCAACTTCATGTCAGCATACCTAAAACACATGTGGAATGAGTGTGGAGTGACTTACAAATTCACTACACCATATCATCCACAAACTAATGGCCGTGTTGAGAGATTCAACAAGACGTTAAAGGGCATGATCATGGGGCTCCCAGAAAAACTCAAAAGGAGATGGGATGTCCTCCTGCCATGTCTGCTTTTCGCTTACAGAGAGGTGCCTCAGAAGGGAGTAGGATTCTCACCCTTTGAACTTCTGTTTGGCCACCCTGTAAGGGGACCACTTGCTCTTGTTAAAGAAGGCTGGGAGAGACCTCTTCATGAGCCTAAACAAGACATAGTGGACTATGTACTTGGCCTTCGCTCAAGGATGGCAGAGTACATGGAAAAGGCAAGTAAAAACCTTGAGGCCAGCCAACAACTCCAGAAGTTGTGGTATGACCAAAAGGCTGCACTGGTTGAATTTCAACCAGGGCAGAAAGTCTGGGTTCTGGAGCCTGTGGCTCCCAGGGCACTTCAGGACAAATGGAGTGGCCCTTACCCAGTACTAGAGAGGAAGAGTCAGGTCACCTACCTGGTGGACCTGGGCACAAGCAGGAGCCCCAAGAGGGTGATCCATGTGAACCGCCTTAAGCTCTTCCATGACAGGGCTGATGTAAATCTGTTGATGGTAACAGATGAGGACCAGGAAGCTGAGAGTGAACCTCTCCCTGATCTCCTCTCATCAGACCCTAAAGATGGCTCAGTAGATGGAGTGATCTACTCAGACACCCTCTCTAGCCAACAGCAGTCTGACTGCAGGAAGGTCCTGCAGCAGTTTGCTGAACTCTTTTCCCTAACCCCTGGTCAGACACACCTGTGTACCCATGATGTGGACACAGGCGACAGCATGCCTGTCAAAAACAAAATATTTAGACAGTCTGACCAAGTTAAGGAAAGCATCAAGGTGGAAGTCCACAAGATGCTGGAATTGGGAGTAATTGAGTACTCTGACAGCCCCTGGGCTAGCCCAGTGGTCTTAGTCCCCAAACCTCACACCAAAGAAGGAAAGAGAGAGATGAGGTTTTGTGTGGACTACAGAGGTCTCAACTCTGTCACCAAGACAGATGCTCATCCCATTCCTAGAGCTGATGAGCTAATAGACAAATTAGGGGCTGCCAAATTCTTAAGTACCTTTGACTTAACAGCAGGGTACAGGCAAATCAAAATGGCCCCTGGAGCTAAAGAAAAGACAGCATTCTCCACACCGGATGGGCATTATCAGTTCACTGTTATGCCCTTTGGTTTAAAGAATGCCCCTGCCACCTTCCAAAGGTTGGTGAATCAAGTCCTTGCTGGGTTGGAATCCTTTAGTGCAGCTTATTTGGATGATATTGCTGTCTTCAGCTCCACCTGGCATGATCACCTGGTCCACCTGAAGAAGGTTTTGAAGGCCCTGCAATCTGCAGGCCTCTCTATCAAGGCATCCAAATGCCAGATAGGGCAGGGAACTGTGGTTTACTTGGGACACCTTGTAGGTGGAGGCCAAGTTCAGCCACTCCAGCCTAAGATCCAGACTATTCTGGACTGGGCAGCTCCAAAAACCCAGACTCAAGTCAGGGCATTCCTTGGCTTGACTGGGTACTATAGGAGGTTTGTGAAGGGATATGGATCCATTGTGACAGCCCTCACAGAACTCACCTCCAAGAAAATGCCCAAGAAAGTAAACTGGACTGTAGAATGCCAACAGGCCTTTGACACCCTGAAGCAAGCTATGTGCACAGCACCAGTTCTAAAAGCTCCAGATTACTCCAAGCAATTCATTGTGCAAACAGATGCCTCTGAACATGGGGTAGGGGCAGTTTTGTCCCAAACAAATGATGATGGCCTTGACCAGACTGTTGCTTTCATTAGCAGGAGTTTACTCCCCAGGGAGCAGCGTTGGAGTGCCATTGAGAGGGAGGCCTTTGCTGTGGTTTGGTCCCTGAAGAAGTTGAGACCATACCTCTTTGGTACTCACTTCCTAGTTCAGACTGACCACAGACCTCTCAGATGGCTGATGCAAATGAAAGGTGAAAATCCAAAACTGTTGAGGTGGTCCATCTCCCTACAGGGAATGGACTTTGTAGTGGAACACCGACCTGGGACTGCCCATGCCAATGCAGATGGCCTTTCCAGGTTCTTCCACTTAGAAAATGAAGACTCTCTTGGGAAAGGTTAGTCTCATCCTCTTTCGTTTGGGGGGGGGGGGGGTTGTGTAAGGAAATGCCTCCTTGGCATGGTTACCCCCTGACTTTTTGCCTTTGCTGATGCTATGTTTTGAATTGAAAGTGTGCTGAGGCCTGCTAACCAGGCCCCAGCACCAGTGTTCTTTCCCTAACCTGTACTTTTGATTCCACAATTGGCACACCCTGGCATCCAGATAAGTCCCTTGTAACTGGTACCTCTGGTACCAAGGGCCCTGATGCCAGGGAAGGTCTCTAAGGGCTGCAGCATGTATTATGCCACCCTAGAGACCCCTCACTCAGCACAGACACACTGCTGACCAGCTTGTGTGTGCTAGTGAGAACAAAATGAGTAAGTCGACATGGCACTCCCCTCAGGGTGCCATGCCAGCCTCTCACTGCCTATGCTGTATAGGTAAGACACCCCTCTAGCAGGCCTTACAGCCCTAAGGCAGGGTGCACTATACCATAGGTGAGGGTACCAGTGCATGAGCACTGTGCCCCTACAGTGTCTAAGCAAAACCTTAGACATTGTAAGTGCAGGGTAGCCATAAGAGTATATGGTCTGGGGGTCTGTTTTACACGAACTCCACAGCACCATAATGGCTACACTGAAAACTGGGAAGTTTGGTATCAAACTTCTCAGCACAATAAATGCACACTGATGCCAGTGTACATTTTATTGTAAAATACACCACAGAGGGCACCTTAGAGGTGCCCCCTGAAACTTAACCGACTATCTGTGTAGGCTGACTGGTTCCAGCAGCCTGCCACACTAGAGACATGTTGCTGGCCCCATGGGGAGAGTGCCTTTGTCACTCTGAGGCCAGTAACAAAGCCTGCCCTGGGTGGAGATGCTAACACCTCCCCCAGCCAGGAGCTGTAACACCTGGCGGTGAGCCTCAAAGGCTCACCCCTTTGTCACAGCACCGCAGGACACTCCATCTAGTGGAGTTGCCCGCCCCCTCCGGCCCCGGACCCCACTTTTGGCGGCAAGGCCGGAGAAAATAATGAGAATAACAAGGAGGAGTCACTGGCCAGTCAGGACAGCCCCTAAGGTGTCCTGAGCTGAGGTGACTAACTGTTAGAAATCCTCCATCTTGCAGATGGAGGATTCCCCCAATAGGATTAGGGATGTGACCCCCTCCCCTTGGGAGGAGGCACAAAGAGGGTGTACTCACCCTCAGGGCTAGTAGCCATTGGCTACTAACCCCCCAGACCTAAACACGCCCTTAAATTTAGTATTTAAGGGCTCTCCCTGAACCTAGAAATTAGATTCCTGCAACTAACAAGAAGAAGGACTGCTGAGCTCACAAATCCCTGCAGAGGAAGAACAGAAGACACCAACTGCCTTGGCCCCAGACTTACCGGCCTGTCTCCTGCCTTCCAAAGAAACCTGCTCCAGCGACGCTTTCCAAGGGACCAGCGACCTCTGAATCCTCTGAGGACTGCCCTGCTTCAAGAAAGACAAGAAACTCCCGAGGACAGCGGCACTGCTCCAAAAGAACTGCAACTTTGTTACAAGGAGCAGATTTAAAGACCCCTGCAACTCCCCGCAAGAAGCGTGAGACTTGCAACACTGCACCCGGCGACCCCGACTCGACTGGTGGAGAACAAGCAACTCAGGGAGGACCCTCCGGCGACTCTACGACTGTGAGTAACCAAAGTTGTCCCCCCTGAGCCCCCACAGCGACGCCTGCAGAGGGAATCCCCAGGCTCCCCCTGACCGCGACTGTCTGAACTCCATTTCCCGACGGCTGGAAAAGACCCTGCACCCGCAGCCCCCAGCCCCTAAAGAAACGGAACTTCTGTGCAGGAGTGACCCCCAGGAGGCCCTCTCCCTTGCCCAGGTGGTGGCTACCCCGAGGAGCCCCCCCCTTGCCTGCATCGCTGAAGAGACCCCTTGGTCTCCCATTGAAACCTGAAGGAAACCCGACGCGTGTTTGCACACTGCACCCGGCCGCCCCCGCGCTGCTGAGGATGTACTTTCTGTGCTACTTTGTGTCCCCCCCGGTGCCCTACAAAACCCCCCTGGTCTGCCCTCCGAAGACGCGGGTACTTACCTGCTGGCAGACTGGAACCGGGGCACCCCCTTCTCTCCATTATAGCCTATGTGTTTTGGGCACCTCTTTGACCTTTGCACCTGACCGGCCCTGAACTGCTGGTGTGATAACTTTGGGGTTGCTCTGAACCCCCAACGGTGGGCTACCTTGGACCAAAAACTCAAACCTGTAAGTGACTTACTTACCTGTGAAAACTAACAATAACTTACCTCCCCCAGGAACTGTGAAAATTGCACTGTGTCCACTTTTAAAACAGCTTATTGTGTTTTATGTAAAAAGTATACATGCTAAAGTAATGATTCAAAGTTCCTAGAGGACTTACCTTCAATACCTTTCAAAAGAGCTATTACATGTAAAATTTGAACCTGTGGTTCTTAAAATAAACTAAGAAAATATATTTTTCTATAACAAAACCTATTGGCTGGATTTGTCTCCGAGTGTGTGTACCTCATTTATTGTCTATGTGTATGTACAACAAATGCTTAACACTACTACTTGGATAAGCCTACTGCTCGACCACACTACCACAAAATAGAGCATTAGTATTATCTCTTTTTACCACTATTTTACCTCTAAGGGGAACCCTTGGACTCTGTGCATGCTATTCCTTACTTTGAAATAGCACATACAGAGCCAACTTCCTACATTGTTCAATAGGATTTTCAGGCCTGCTGTAGCGATGACTTACAAATATTACATGCAGTAGTGGGGGACATTGCACGCAGGGATGTGGCACATGTGTTTTCACTTTTGTCTGCACCAAGACACGCAGCCTACAATGGCACCCTGGCATGTGTTTGGTGAGGAGTCTGTGCTGCAGCCCTTAGGGACCTGCTTTAGTACTGCAGGCCTTAGGTACCAAGGGATACCATTTAATAGGGACATATAGAGGGTGCTAAAGAATTTGGCAATTAGTGAAACAGTTGTACAGTTTTGGGAAAGAGACCTGGCTAATTGGACCTCGTTAGCAGGAACCCAGTGCACTTTCAGTCTAAATCACATTGTGTACCAACCATGTCAAAAAGAGGCACTTTCCTACACTATTAAAACACACACAACATTAAACTTACTTAACCAGCTTGAAACACACTCACATGGACCCACCAAAAACAAACACAATCATCTTCTTCCTGATTGCTATCTAAAACTGATTGGTACATATACCTAATCACCCATGGCTTTCCACTGATACAAGACCAGACCCACATTTATGATGTTCACATCTAAACATTCACTTAGACTTAAATATACTCTTAATATCCCATCAAGTGCTAGCTCCTCCCCCTTCTTTACCCATCTTTTGCCATCTACAACTTCTTTACTTATACAGCAAAACACTAACTAGATAATGTTGTCAAATTAATCCTTTTCAACACTTCTATCTCTGTCTTTGGATATATTTCCTTGTATCAACGTCCTCGGTATAACAAATATCATTAACAGCTATTTTCTGTGTGACCATACATCTCTAAACTGCAATTTCCTGAGTAGATTGCCTTAAATAGTATTTCTCTGCCAAACCCATCTGTAACCTACAACACTTTGCCTTTGGTGTTGGGAACACTACTTCAACAACTAAAATAACTGGCGGGGAGGGACCAGAGCAAGTTAATCTTGATGTAAAAAGACACCTCTAACCTTCCCTGCACTCCACTTCATAAAAATGCACACACTTTTCACTGTTTGCAGGGAAACATGCAATAGAGAGAGCCAATAAGCTGCGACTCTAAAGATTTCAGTGCATTGGGACCATACTTCATTTGCCTTTAAGAACTTAATGTAGTTAGGAATGGATTGAATAAGCAGAAGAACATAACATGAATCTGTGTTCAAATGTTTTGTCCTATATCAAGTGCAAGGTTTCACGTTGATCAGAGACCATCACTCTTATTTCTACAGTATAGTAAAAACAAAATAAACCACTTATAGATGCAAATTTAGAAAGCCCTTCATCGCCACCTTTAAATGAAGCTGCGAATAGAGAGACACATTTTCGATCATTCTTTGTTTTCTCCCCACCCCCACAAAAATACATATATTCACAAGTCTTTAAATTCTAAAAATAACAAACCAATCAGCCAATAAACACAACTTCAGATTAAGAAGAGGAAGTCATTCATAATACTTACATAGCACTGCTGCCATAGACAGGATGAGGAGCTTTAGGAGGGTGTCCTGTTTCTCGTAGGAGAGACGTAGAAATCCTAATCTAGTCATTTTCACAGGGCAGTTGGGGTTGAAGACGCACACACACGCACACACACACCTAAAAATCAAAAGATGGCAGTGTCACACAGTATACATAAGCTAAACCAGCAAAAACATTCTCTATTAAAGGAAAACCAGTATGGTGTACAAAACATTAATGTTATGTTACGTATGTTAAAGAATCAATCGATTACAGTTAAACAAAATAAACCTTAGTTCAAACTGAGAAGAAAATGGGCACAAAAAGGAACAGAGTTGGGACAGGAGAAACAGTGATCCATATAGTGAACAGGTTTGTTGTTACTTACCCTTGTTTTACAATAGCCTGAACATATTTTGTTATGTATTCTATTGAAAATTATACACATAACCTAAACATCCCTCACTTACGTTCCCCTACAACAATGAGGTACTGGGCATATGGGTGGGTTGCTGAGGAAGGTGATGCGTCCTACATTGTACTTGCAACATGAGGACTTTAGGGCATTTTCCTCAACCGACTCCTCCTGTTGCTCCACCAAGTGACTTACCAAGCAGTATCTTCTATTGTCCTCATGTCACTAACCACTTCCCTAGTACTCATCATCCAACAATATAGTTTGTGTCTCACTTACAATCACCAAACCAATTCTACAAAAGCTATATCCCTACCTTATCCCGATGCCCCAGTCTCCCACTCTTTTAGAAACGGATCTTCCATCTACACTAAAGATAACAGCAAAGTTTTCTCACTACAAGTATGTTACGCTGCCTGAACCTCTGATATCTGATTGTCTTGTGTAAGGAAATGCCTCCTTGGCATGGTTACCCCCTGACCTTTTGCCTTTGCTGATGCTATGTTTTGATTTGAAAGTGTGCTGAAGCCTGCTAACCAGGCCCCAGCACCAGTGTTCTTTCCCTAACCTGTACTTTTGTTTATGCAATTGGCACACCCTGGCATCCAGGTAAGTCCCTTGTAACTGGTACCCCTGGTACCAAGGGCCCTAATGCCAGGGAAGGTCTCTAAGGGATGCAGCATATCTTATGCCACCCTGGGGACCCCTCACTCAGCACAGACACACTGCTTGCCAGCATGTGTGTGCTGGTGAGGACAAAACGAGTAAGTCGACATGGCACTCCCCTCAGGGTGCCATGCCAACCTCACACTGCCTATGCAGTACAGATAAGTCACCCCTCTAGCAGGCCTTACAGCGGTACGGCAGGGTGCACTATACCATAGGTGTGGGCACCAGTGCATGAGCACTGTGCCCCTACAGTGTCTAAGCAAAACCTTAGACATTGTAAGTGCAGGGTAGCCATAAGAGTATATGGTCTGGGAGTCTGTCATGCACGAACTCCACAGCACCATAATGGCTACACTGAAAACTGGGAAGTTTGGTATCAAACTTCTCAGCACAATAAATGCACACTGATGCCAGTGTACATTTTATTGTAACATACACCCCAGAGGGCACCTTAGAGGTGCCCCCTGAAACCTTAACCAACTACCCGTGTAGGCTGACTGGTTTTAGCAGCCTGCCACACTCGAGACATGTTGCTGGCCACATGGGGAGAGTGCCGTTGTCACTCTGTGGCTAGTAACAAAGGCTGTACTGGGTGGAGATGCTTATCACCTCCCTCCTTGCAGGACTGTAACACCTGGAGGTCAGCCTCAAAGGCTCACCCCCTTTGTTACAGCACCACAGGGCATTCCAGCTAGTGGAGTTGCCCGCCCCCTCCGGCCACGGCCCCACTTTTGGCAGCAAGGCCGGAGGAGATAATGAGAAAAACAAGGAGGAGTCACTGACCAGTCAGGACAGCCCCTGAGGCAACCTGAGCTGAAGTGACTCTGACTTTTAGGAATCCTCCATCTTGCAGATGGAGGATCCCCCCAATAGGGATAGGAATGTGACCCCCTCCCCTTAGGAGGAGGCACAAAGAGGGTGTAGCCACCCTCAGGGCTAGTAGACATTGGCTACTGTCCTCCATGACCTAAACACACCCCTAAATTCTGTATTTAGGGGCTCCCCTGAACCTAGGAACTCAGATTCCTGCAACCTAAGAAGAAGAGGACTGCTAAGCTGAAAAACCCTGCAGAGAAGACGGAAACACCAACTGCTTTGGCTCCAGCTCTACTGGCCTGTCTCCCTCCCTTCTAAAAGACACTGCTCCAGCGACGCTTTCCCCAGGGACCAGCGACCTCTGAATCCTCAGAGGACTGCCCTGCTCTAGAAGGACCAAGAAACTCCCGAGAATAGCGACCCTGTTCATCCAAGACTGCAACTTTGTTTCCAAAGAAGCAACTTCAAGACAACTGCGTTTCCCACCGGAAGCGTGAGACTTGCTTCTCTGCACCCGACGCCCCCGGCTCGACTTGTGGAGAAACAACACTTCAGGGAGGACTCCCCGGCGACTCAGAGACTGAGTAGCCAGAGTAGCCAGAGTTGCCACCCCTGAGCCCCCACAGCGACACCTGCAGAGGGAATCCCGAGGCTCCCCCTGACCACGACTGCCTGACTCCCAGATCCCGACGCCTGGAAAAGACTCTGCACCCGCAGCCCCCAGGACCTGAAAGATCGGAACTCCAGTGCAGGAATGACCCCCAGGAGGCCCTCTCCCTTGCCCAGGTGGTGGCTACCCCGAGGAGCCCCCCTTGCCTGCCTGCATCGCTGAAGAGACCCCTTGGTCTCCCATTGATTTTCATTGGAAACCCGACGTGTGTTTGCACACTGCACCCAGCTGCCCACGTGCTGCTGAGGGTGTACTTTCTGTGCTAACTTGTGTCCCCCCCCAGTGCCCTACAAAACCCCCCTGGTCTGCCCTCCGAAGACGCGGGTACTTACCTGCTGGCAGACTGGAACCGGGGCACCCCGTTCTCCATTGAAGCCTATGCGTTTTGGGCACCACTTTGAACTCTGCACCTGACCGGGCCTGAGCTGCTGGTGTGGTGACTTTGGGGTTGCTCTGAACCCCCAACGGTGGGCTACCTTGGACCCCAATTTGAACCCCGTAGGTGGTTTACTTACCTACAAAAACTAACAATAACTTACCTCCCCCAGGAACTGTTGAAAATTGCACTGTGTCCACTTTTAAAATAGCTATATGTGTTTTATGTAAAAAGTATATATGCTATTGTGATTATTCAAAGTTCCTAAAGTACTTACCTGCAATACCTTTCAAATGAGATATTACATGTAGAATTTGAACTTGTGGTTCTTAAAATAAACTAAGAAAAGATATTTTTCTATACAAAAACCTATTGGCCTGGAATTGTCTCCGAGTGTGTGTTCCTCATTTATTGCCTGTGTGTATGTACAACAAATGCTTAACACTACTCCTTTGATAAGCCTACTGCTCGACCACACTACCACAAACTAGAGCATTAGTATTATCTCTTTTTGACACTATCTTACCTCTAAGGGGAACCCTTGGACGCTGTGCATACTATTCCTTACTTTGAAATAGTGTATACAGAGCCAACTTCCTACAGTTAACAATTATTGTATTGTAATCATATTTATATAGCACTTACTACCCCTGACGAGGCGTTGAAGCACTTTTTGGTGAGTAGCACGCTACTCTGGAACCCAACAAGAATTAGTGATGGATTAGTATCGGGAAATAATGAGTACAGTTTTACTATTATTATGAGTTCATTTGAGCAGCGGATATGATAATTTGTTAGTTAGATTGACTGGAGTAATGGAGGGGTGGAGGAGGAAAGAAATCCAGATGTGTTAATTGAGAGTATATCCTTAATTTACTCAACCCAGGCTTGGGATGAGTAAAGGGGGGTGGAGGAGGGAAGAGTATGTGGAAGGGCTAGGGAGAGCATAGTAGCAGGGTGAGATAAATGAGGGAGAATTTAGTAGGGTTGTGTGGGAGGTCACAGTAGTAGACTGAGGTTTGGCGAGTTAGATGTGGAAGCGGAGGGAAGAGCTTAGGCAGAGTTATTTAGGAGATGAAAGTAGTAGAAAGGATTTGGGATGAGTCAGAGTGAGAATGGAGGAAAATTTGATAGAGACATGACATATGATGATGGGTAGATAAGTGTGATAAGATGAGAGCAGGAATTCATAGATATCTAGTATAACAACCCACCCAGGAGCCATGCAATGACCCACAAACATGCCAAGCACAGAAACAACATATACACACATATATACACACTAATACACACACATATAATACATAATTAGAACCATGGGTAAAATATACTTAGTCACACAGGTTTAAAGAGTCTGTGTGTATTTTATTGTTATGACGTAGTAGCGATACATATTTTCTAAAGAAACTATAAATAACTAGAAATATACACATAATCTGAAAAAAAATATCAACATAGGCATATGCAGTTCATAGTTGTTTGAATATGGTGGTTATGAAGGAAAGAGCCAACTCTTGAGTAGTTTTCTGAAGACAAGAAAGTTATCTGTGGCTCTTACAGTTGGGGGTAATGAATTCCATAGTTTGGCTGCTTGAACGGAGAAGGATGTACCACCTATAGTCTTTTTCTTGTACGGTGGTGTTCTAAGGCGGGGTGCCAATCTTGAGCGTAGGTTTCTTTGTTGGATATATTCGGTAATTTTGTTTCTGATAAAAAGCGGTCCTGTTCCATGTATAGCTTTGTGGGTGATACAAAGCAGCTTGAAAGTGCATCTTCTGTGCTTTTCTGTGAAAATACGCATCCTGCAAGTCTAACACTACCATCCAGTCCCTTGGTCTAAGGCAGACAAAATCTGAGTGTAGGAAGTTGGCTCTGTACACACCATCCCAAAGTGAGAGACAGCGCGCACAGAGTGCAAGGGCCCCCCCCAGAGGCCGACAGCGGCAACACCAGACAACACCATTGCTCTACTCAGCGGCAGCGCGGTCGAGCAGCAGGCCCACCAGAGGGAAGTGTCAAGCACCTGCCGCACACACACAGGCAACAAACGAGAACACACACTCAAAGAATTAACTCCAGTGCAATAGGTTCTCATATAGAAAAACACTACTTTCTTAATTTACTTCAGAATGACAAGATCCAGAACTAGGCAAGCACATAAATCGCAAGCTACTAATTATAGACTTGCAAACCTCCTAGTTGTATTTAACAAATCTCTCAAAATCATGCAGCTAATAATGCCCGACTAGACCCGTGGTTCTTGACATTTGGACTTTTGAGGATCCGCACTTAATCATTAGTAGAATCCAGGGGACCCTCACTGAGTCATTACCGGAAACTGGGAACCCTGGCCTAAGCAATTTTGATGATTTGAACCACAAAATGATGCACAAATGATAAAATATTTTATTTGATTCACTGACAAATTTAACCAAAAAAAACGAAATGTTAGTGGGAAGGTAGAAGCTTTTCCAAATAATATTAAGTCCGCCAATCTTCCACGTTATGTCCTATTTGATACACATGCATCTCTTCCATGAACCAGTCTGGGTTCATGGAAGCTCAGTTTTTGTTCTTTAATTTCAAACTCTCGCATTTAAAGAACATTTTTAAAATTTTCACTTTTATCAGGGTTGTGGAATTTAAGAAAATATCTACTTGTCCATTGGACAGGTTGCTTCTTAAATCTACTTGTCCTGTAAAAAAATCAACTTGTCTCTTTGGTGCCAACAAATTATGGCAGCTGTCTCTTTATGTAAGAGCTCTGATAATAGCCTCTCTGACTATGCCAGGGCTACTACTATAGTAAGGCTTGAATACTTGTAATTTCAATCCCTATTTTAGCAATTTCCTTATTTTGCCACCTTCCGCAAATCTACATACTTGGGCTGGAGAGAGCAATAGTTCAAGGGCTGGAATGCCTTCGAGTCTGCAAACCTATTAACTTGCATGCTTTAAGGATTTTCACCAACTCCTCTCTAATCTTTTCCAATAATGAGAAAGATTGGAAATGTACTCCTTACAATGGCAGAAGTAGAAGCTGTTCTTCCAGGGTTTAGGAAAAAAGTGAGTGGAGGGAAAGTGAACTTGTAAATGCTCAATAGATTTTCACATGAGCAAATCTACACATGCATATTTGCTTGTGCTAAACTACTGTTCACAAATGTTTTCTATGAGTACAATTTCCTGATCCCTAATTAGGTCTGGTGTTAAGAAAGACGTTTTGTTGATATTAACCTTTTAGTTCTCTCTCTATCGACTGGCTTTATTGTGAGTGATCGCATTTTGCTCTTCCACAAAGAGCATACTGGCACACAAAGTAGTTTTGTTCAGTCCCAGGAACTACTGTGGCAATCAGTGGCATAACAAAACTGGAGGGAGCCCCCTTGCAAAGAACATGGAGCCCCCACCCCCTAGGCTCACTCAAAGCGAGTGCTGTGCTAAGGGCCCCCTAGGAGGGGGGTTGCATGGCCTTTGTTACACCACTGGTGGCAGTGTGTGGTTTTTTGGACCCCAAACTTTTTTATTTTATTTTTGCCAGCGTGTTTTTTTTTTTTTTTTTTTTTTTTAAATAGTGGTGAGGGCCTGGCAGCTCCCACAACAGAAAAGGGGCATATTTAAAAGTCCCTAGCGCCATCTACTAACACATTAGCATCATTTATTTGATGCTAATGTTTCTTTAGATAGCCAAAATCCCTGCGCCATATTTACAAAGTGGCGCAATGCATGCGTTGCGCCACTTTGTAAATCCTTGCACCATATTATGCCTGTGCCAGGCATAATGTATTGGGGGGGGGGGGGAATGGCACAAGGAAATCTAAGAGATTTTCTTGCGCCATTTTTTTCAGCACTTTTATCGCCTGCTCAGGTCAGGCATTAAATGGGGGCATACCATTATTAAAGTTTTGGCACTACTGCTGCAGAATACATCAATAGCGTAATAAAAAAATGATGCCGTTGCCCCCTACCCTATGCCACGGTGAACTATATTTTAAATACAGCGCACACATGGTGGCGGTATGGGACAGTAAAGGACGCAAGAAAGGTGGTTCTTAAATATGCCCCTAAGTGTTTCAAAAGCCATGTAAAAAAACACGCATTGATGAAAACAAAAGACTTAGATGTCAGATCAGTTGGCTTTGCCAGTGCTTGTTTATTTTCATGCTCCCCATAATCTTGTTGAAAATGGTTATACTGATTTTCCATTAGGAATATTTTTTGGAAATGCTAGCATGCATCAACACGTTTTTTTTCTAACTGACACTTCAAAGAAATAGCACCTAAAATTTCATAGTAGCAAAACATTTTTGTTTCCTACTTGCATTTTTTTCTGAACATTTTATTTTGGAAGCAGAGCTTCTGCAAACATTTTCATCTAATCAGAGCATTCTGGGAGCATTAAACATAGCCTCAAACTGTTAAAACTTTTCAAAACGTTTTTTTTTTTTTTTTTTTTTTTACTGGAATCACTGCCAGTAGTGAAGTGTGACCGTAAACCGTTTATGTACAGTGCTCACCCCAATAATGAAGGCTTTTAATTAATGAACCATAAATACAAGTTTGAACAGCATTAGTATATGGACACACATTACCTGAACTGCAGACAGTTCCCTTCTCTCTAAATTGGCAGCCAAAGGGTTTGTGCTGCAGGGGGTTGGGCCTACTTGTCCCAAGGACAAAATAAACATGAAAACTTGTTGCCCTTGACCTCAAATAGGAATTCCACATGCCTGCTTTTATATTGCTTCCTTATTTACAGGGAGTGCAGAATTATTAGGCAAGTTGTATTTTTGAGGATTAATTTTATTATTGAACAACAACCATGTTCTCAATGAACCCAAAAAACTCATTAATATCAAAGCTGAATATTTTTGGAAGTAGTTTTTAGTTTGTTTTTAGTTTTAGCTATGTTAGGGGGATATCTGTGTGTGCAGGTGACTATTACTGTGCATAATTATTAGGCAACTTAACAAAAAAAAATATATACCCATTTCAATTATTTATAATTACCAGTGAAACCAATATAACATCTCAACATTCACAAATATACATTTCTGACATTCAAAAACAAAACAAAAACAAATCAGTGACCAATATAGCCACCTTTCTTTGCAAGGACACTCAAAA
Organism: Pleurodeles waltl; assembly: GCF_031143425.1. Lineage (NCBI taxonomy): Eukaryota > Metazoa > Chordata > Amphibia > Caudata > Salamandridae > Pleurodeles > Pleurodeles waltl. The sequence continues at coordinate 1,116,833,992 of NC_090440.1, forward strand.
GCCTGCCATCCATGGATTCTGTCAGTGTTTTGATCTGTTCACCATCAACATTGCGTGCAGCAGCAACCACAGCCTCCCAGACACTGTTCAGAGAGGTGTACTGTTTTCCCTCCTTGTAAATCTCACATTTGATGATGGACCACAGGTTCTCAATGGGGTTCAGATCAGGTGAACAAGGAGGCCATGTCATTAGATTTCCTTCTTTTATACCCTTTCTTGCCAGCCACGCTGTGGAGTACTTGGACGCGTGTGATGGAGCATTGTCCTGCATGAAAATCATGTTTTTCTTGAAGGATGCAGACTTCTTCCTGTACCACTGCTTGAAGAAGGTGTCTTCCAGGAACTGGCAGTAGGACTGGGAGTTGAGATTGACCCCATCCTCAACCCGAAAAGGCCCCACAAGCTCATCTTTGATGATACCAGCCCAAACCAGTACTCCACCTCCACCTTGCTGGCGTCTGAGTCGGACTGGAGCTCTCTGCCCTTTACCAATACAGCCACGGGCCCATCCATCTGGCCCATCAAGACTCACTCATTTCATCAGTCCATAAAACCTTAGAAAAATCAGTCTTGAGATATTTCTTGGCCCAGTCTTGACATTTCAGCTTGTGTGTCTTGTTCAGTGGTGGTCGTCTTTCAGCCTTTCTTACATTGGCCATGTCTCTGAGTATTGCACACCTTGTGCTTTTGGGCACTCCAGTGATGTTGCAGCTCTGAAATATGGCCAAACTGGTGGCAAGTGGCATCGTGGCAGCTGCACGCTTGACTTTTCTCAGTTCATGGGCAGTTATTTTGCTCCTTGGTTTTTCCACACGCTTCTTGCGACCCTGTTGACTATTTTGAATGAAACGCTTGATTGTTCGATGATCACGCTTCAGAAGCTTTGCAATTTTAAGAGTGCTGCATCCCTCTGCAAGATATCTCACTATTTTTGACTTTTCTGAGCCTGTCAAGTCCTTCTTTTGACCCATTTTGCCAAAGGAAAGGAAGTTGCCTAATAATTATGCACACCTGATATAGGGTGTTGATGTCATTAGACCACACCCCTTCTCATTACAGAGATGCACATCAAATAATATGCTTAATTGGTAGTAGGCTTTCGAGCCTATACAGCTTGGAGTAAGACAACATGCATAAAGAGGATGATGTGGTCAAAATACTAATTTGCCTAATAATTCTGCACTCCCTGTATATACAGCATATTAATCTGTTAATATTTATTTTCTAAGCACCTGTGGACCCCCCCAACGACTAAAGATCCAACTTTTGACCAAATAAAAGCTATTGCAAGCCTAAATGTAGTTGATGTGTTTACATGCAATTGAACCTAATGTATGGGGGAAAACCACTGCAAATTATTTCTCAAACAAAGCCTCCTGGAAAGTAAGATACACGGCATGCACATTGAACTAACTTTCCAAAAGGAGTATCTTCTAGCTGGAGATAGACCCTAAGCCAAGAGGTACAACTCAATACATCCTGTCCTTAATACCAGAGAACCACACTTTTCTTGCAAAGACCAAATCTACCTGTAAAGACAACTTTGGCACAGAGGGCAGAGGACATTTAAGAACTGCAAGTGTTGTGAGTGCGACATCGATCAGATGACATTTATTTTTGCTATGTAATTCGCTCAAAGTTGTAGAATGAATTTGATCAAATTTGGACATTAGGTTATGAAGTCCAAAGATATAAAGCTCAGATTTGGATGGTTGCTCATCTCCTGGAGGACCCTTGGGAACTAGGCAGAAAGGGCAAAGATCTAGAACAATTAAACGCCCAACACTGAATGGTCAACATTCTAGTGAAGAAAAAAGATTTTGTCAGATATATTAAAGCATATGGTAATCAGAATTTCTGATGTGGCATGGACTGTTCATAATGGTTAAGGTGAAAGGGTAGTCTTCACGTCCATTTTGATTTTTTCCTCATCTTAACTGTAATCATGTGGTTGTTAGACGTTTTAGAAACCATTCTACATTTTATCGTTTTGAGCATTAAATATTTAGGCAAAGGAAATACATTTTTTAAAGTAATGAACTTGAAATGAATAGCAGAGTTGGACACAGGTAGTACTGTAGAAGATATAGTCCAAAGTTACTGCTTAACGGTTTACGTTCCAGACAACCCAAAAGTAATTCTGTTCACATCCATGATAGTTTTGCTATCATACACAGGAAACTGCAGATATCATATATGTAACCCTAGGAAATACCAACAAACCTCCATTTAGAACCGACTGTGCCTTTACTTTCGGGCCTCTTATTGCAACCACCCACTTTGAAATCATTACACTACCTGTGGTCAAACTCTAGCTTAACATCTCCTGTTGCATTCATAAAGGATATGGCAGTTCCACCCTTACATAGTTAGAAAAGTCTACATTGCATCATATGCCAAATCTGCAATCATTAGACTTGCTCACAGCCTCCGAATATGAAAAGGACCAAACACAAAGGGGGCATCTTTAGCGTACTCTGTTTTCTCCTACTGAACGAAGCGTCTTCGACCCTGAGGTGAGAGCAGTAACAGTAACCATGCTGACCACTTCCAGGAAGAGCCACAAAAAGTACCATGTTGAAAGAGGTGTCCCCATCCCAGATGTATCACAAAACTTACGCTCTTTAATTCTGCTACCACCATTCTTGCACCTACATGGTCCAAGACTAGTCACCTTTCCAGACTTAGCACTGCAACGTGGCAAGCAGTAGATTTTGAAGCATTTGTATTTAGAAAAATAATTAAATTGAAAGATTAATTCATGTATGATTGGATTAGTGCATGTATATGACATATACGGCAAAGAAAACACACACAGGTCTTCTTTTCTTTCAAATGAAAAGCAGCCTGCTACTGGACCTCAAAAGTTGTAGGTCGCCGTGCTCAGGACTCTGCATCCAAAGAAAGACTTAGAAGCTCAATACAGGGAGTGCAGAATTATTAGGCAAGTTGTATTTTTGAGGATTAATTTTATTATTGAACAACAACCATGTTCTCAATGAACCCAAAAAACTCATTAACATCAAAGCTGAATATTTTTGGAAGTAGTTTTTAGTTTGTTTTTAGTTTTAGCTATGTTAGGGGGATATCTGTGTGTGCAGGTGACTATTACTGTGCATAATTATTAGGCAACTTAACAAAAAACAAATATATACCCATTTCAATTATTTATTATTACCAGTGAAACCAATATAACATCTCAACATTCACAAATATACATTTCTGACATTCAAAAACAAAACAAAAACAAATCAGTGACCAATATAGCCACCTTTCTTTGCAAGGACACTCAAAAGCCTGCCATCCATGGATTCTGTCAGTGTTTTGATCTGTTCACCATCAACATTGCGTGCAGCAGCAACCACAGCCTCCCAGACACTGTTCAGAGAGGTGTACTGTTTTCCCTCCTTGTAAATCTCACATTTGATGATGGACCACAGGTTCTCAATGGGGTTCAGATCAGGTGAACAAGGAGGCCATGTCATTAGATTTCCTTCTTTTATACCCTTTCTTGCCAGCCACGCTGTGGAGTACTTGGACGCGTGTGATGGAGCATTGTCCTGCATGAAAACCATGTTTTTCTTGAAGGATGCAGACTTCTTCCTGTACCACTGCTTGAAGAAGGTGTCTTCCAGGAACTGGCAGTAGGACTGGGAGTTGAGCTTGACTCCATCCTCAACCCGAAAAGGCCCCACAAGCTCATCTTTGATGATACCAGCCCAAACCAGTACTCCACCTCCACCTTGCTGGCGTCTGAGTCGGACTGGAGCTCTCTGCCCTTTACCAATCCAGCCACGGGCCCATCCATCTGGCCCATCAAGACTCACTCTCATTTCATCAGTCCATAAAACCTTAGAAAAATCAGTCTTGAGATATTTCTTGGCCCAGTCTTGACTTTTCAGCTTGTGTGTCTTGTTCAGTGGTGGTCGTCTTTCAGCCTTTCTTACCTTGGCCATGTCTCTGAGTATTGCACACCTTGTGCTTTTGGGCACTCCAGTGATGTTGCAGCTCTGAAATATGGCCAAACTGGTGGCAAGTGGCATCGTGGCAGCTGCACGCTTGACTTTTCTCAGTTCATGGGCAGTTATTTTGCGCCTTGGTTTTTCCACACGCTTCTTGCGACCCTGTTGACTATTTTGAATGAAACGCTTGATTGTTCGATGATCACGCTTCAGAAGCTTTGCAATTTTAAGAGTGCTGCATCCCTCTGCAAGATATCTCACTATTTTTGACTTTTCTGAGCCTGTCAAGTCCTTCTTTTGACCCATTTTGCCAAAGGAAAGGAAGTTGCCTAATAATTATGCACACCTGATATAGGGTGTCGATGTCATTAGACCACACCCCTTCTCATTACAGAGATGCACATCACCTAATATGCTTAATTGGTAGTAGGCTTTCGAGCCTATACAGCTTGGAGTAAGACAACATGCATAAAGAGGAGGATGTGGTCAAAATACTCATTTGCCTAATAATTCTGCACTCCCTGTACACTGGGCCCAGCAGAAGTGGACAAGAACAAACGACCGGCAGATGGTACAGAATCTCCAATATGACTCCCCTCTTGTGGTTGTATAGGGTTAGGCATACAGTTTCTTAGAAGAGAAGAGAAGCTCTTAAGTGGTTAAAAATTACATCCAGCGAAACTGTAAAAGATGGAAATTCCTCACTTCTAATGTTAACAAAGAGTTTATTAAAATTCAGTACCTGGGAAAAGAAGAACGACTGTGGCGAGCATTGGAGTCAAGCAGGAAGACGACAGACATTTGTTTTGAAAACGTTTGAGCGTCAGGACTGCACTGTAATAATTCTCAACTTTCCCAGGAGCAGAATGATATCTAAATCTCAATGCCTCTCACAGAACCCAACAATGCTCCATTTTTTTTTTTTTTATACTGAAGAAAAGAAGTGCTCTGAAGGGGAGAGAGGATGGGGAGAGAAAGAAGAGATTGCCTTGTTCAATTCGGCAGAGTTCTTCCCACTATTTTGTTAATCTTCACTTCAAATGTGGTGTTGTTGTAGTGAAGTAGTTGAACAGCAATGAAAAATTATTAGCCTAATATTATTCCCTTTCTACTTCTTATTAGCAATATTCATATGTGTACATCAATCTACAAGATGTACAACTACACCTACATACCCCATAATACAATGGCCTTTGCTTCTGTTCTATTGAGTAAAAAACAGTTGTGATATTTTAGTTTTACATTTTAAAATATAATCTAATTCTGTGTATTTCCTTTCTTCCAATAGAAGTGCTTGTGTGATCTTCACAGTATCTTACAATGGGCTGCAGCTCCAGGTGGGCGCTGCTTGGTAAGTATTGTATCGTAGAAATATCTTATTTCTCGTTGAGTATTTTATTGTCAATTTTCTTCACTTTGTCTGTAACACTTCTCGTTTCAGTATGTTAGTATGAGCGCTTGTTAAAAACGCCTTCCTCTCAAAAATGCCCAAATCTCAAGCATTGATTTAATCGGAATGTAACCTGCACTTTGCAGAGACACTAATTATTTAGGAAATCTGTGCAGAAAGAAGACACTTTCTTTCAGTTGAGTCTGGGAGCCACAGAGACACTAATCATTCAGGAGTCTGTGCTGTCAGAAAAAAAAAATGTCTTTGGTTTAGTCGGAATGTGTCAAATATGCTAATCATTCAGATGTTTGTGCGGGAACAATAGTTTTCTTCCAGTCAGCTCCGCCTCGTACACGGACTAAAAAAAATGAATTGGAGCGAGCTCGACAGGCTTCTAAACTAAGTTCTTAAAAACGCCACCACTACACTAAATAAAATAATATCATGGTATAGTGTCAGCATAGAAGCTCACTTGATAATATCCAGGGTGAAATGTGCCGCTTCAGGCTTAGCCAGTGCATTACATTCTAAACCAAACTACCTGCAAACATTCGAATAGCTAGACTGGAAACAACTAGTGCGAGACTCTTGAACTCTCATGAGCGGCGTTCTTGATGTTTCTTCTATGCCCACTTGTATTCCAACTGAGTAATCTTGTGGTTCTTGTGATATGTTGCCGTTTTGTGAGTTTCCTGCATTTAACTGCACAGACTAAATGGGGTAATTGTCTTCTTTTCTTCTGTTGGATCCCGACAGAGGCCCAAATCTGTAACCCTCCTCTCTAGCCAACCCGCTGAAGACACTAGACTTCCCACTGACATCTCTAGCTCAAGAACAGCAGGGACAGAAAGGAGACAAGGATCACCAAGTGCAATGTTTATTTTGAGGTAGGTAACTCTCTGTCCCTCCAATAGAACTGTTAGACTTTGTGACAAGATTCCCAAAGCGTTGGTATTCTTTCAAACTTCAGTACACTTTCAGTTACCATAAATGTGTTTCAAGTAAGGGAATAAAAGATGAGTGACGGCATTGAAACAACACTGTTTTATATGATAATTGTTCACGAGAAACAAAGCATTATTCATCATGCTTGTGAACTGCTGTGGGAAACTTTCTTTTTGATCACAGTGACAGAGGGTGGTCAGCGTTCATTGGTTTTACACTGAATGAGTCAACTGAATCACCTACAAAAGGGAACAATGCATAAGGCTATAAGCACATCTGGAAATCCATCCATTAGGGAACACTGGTAAACGCTTCTAAACAGCATTTCAAAAATGACAGTTTTGCTACCTTACCTCCATTAACATGCTAAGGACAGTTAAATGCACAATTGAGTAGGTGGCCTGCCACAATGTTTTTGTGAAAGGCTTAAGTGTTTATTCGAACTATAATGGAGAACTGGAAAAGGAGGAGAGGTTGAAGTAAAATGTTTCCAAGAGACTGAACTTAAGCTTCTTGTCCCAGTAATGTTCTAAACTACTGTCCTAAAACTATTCACCATAACTGTATTTAGACTCCAGCATAAAATCTGTCAAGAATCTGAAAATGACTGTGATTAAAGTTTAAACTCTAACATCAATGTAGTGGTTCTTTATGTTATACTTTATTGCAACTGAAATGTATTGTCTCCTTGTATTAACAGATACAAGTATGTTTTTGTTTCCCGTGTAAGCTGTACATTGGTCCATACCCATCCACTATCACCTAATTTCTAATTTCATAACCTTTATGAAGTTAAGTGTTCTGGTAGTCTTACAGTTCGTAATCAAAAAGACAGTACATCCGACTTTATATTAGTTTTTCCCACTTGCTACCCAGTAGAGAGTGAGCCAAATTTAAATCATTTGTCTGGTTGGAACAGTTGCTCCAAACTCACAAATCTGTGCCTGGCACTTCTCACACATGCCTCCAGTAGCAGATCCCACCTCCAGATTCGGTGAACAAGGAGCCACAACAACCTGAACTGTCTCTAGGCTTTTAAATACCAAAGTCTCATTGCCTACAGTTCATAGAATTAACAGTTATTGTAATGAGATCACGGCATACAATGCTGGGAAAGAGTAACAGTTCTACAGGTAGGTGGAAAATAAACCAATTCACCTTGCTCCACAATCTCATCCAACTGAAGCAGAAAAACAATCTGAGATATGACACTACCTTGCACGGTCACTGAATTTAACATGGCAGAGGCAATCTCAGTAGTACCTACAGTGTTGATAGTGTTATTGTTATCCATACAATGGTACTCATTTTATCTGTAAACGTTGAAAGGCTGCCTCAGCCATGTTCGGTTCAAACCCATATCTTAAGATCCGAGCCAGGCAAACAGCAATGTTGCACCTGTATTTCTTCCTGCAAATCAGAGGCTCGATTTTCTCTGCCTCAATCTAAAAACATGGGGAATGAATTGTGCCTTTAGCCTAAGGAGACTTTGTGACAAATGAGAAATTGGGGACAGGCTGGGAATAATATGGATGAAACGAGGCATTCACAAGTGAAAGGAATCAGTGGCTGTAAGCAGTAGGACAGAAAAGCCACAATAGTGCAGTCAAGTGTATGCAGATAATCAATGGGTTTGGTCAGGTTTGTGCACAGTAATAAATAGTTGTATGCAGTTGTGGTGGGCAGAAGTAGGTGAGTGATATTACAGAGTACATACGCTTGGAGATTGGGCACACACACAAAAGAAAAAGCAGATTGTGCTTGCAGTTAGATGTGCAGACTTCGACGTGTGCATGCATAAAGAGGTTTTGTGGAGAAAATAATGTGAGCACAAGCCCAACTAAGTAGAGGCAACCTTTCAACATGCACATGGGTGCTAGAGGTCAGTCACTCAGATGATGTAGAATATTAGAAAGTGCAGGGACCTGTGAATGTAAAACACACGTTACTGGAATTCCCGTAAGGGAGGCTGTTGAGACGCTAGCAGCATGTGGAGAATTAAGATGTTAGCATCTGTAACTACACTTCCTGCCTTCTTTCAGTTGTGATTGTATTGTATTATACTCCATCCACCCACTTGTACCAACACACTTTGACAGCCAAGAGCACAGGGAAAATCAATTCCGGCTTTAATGCACCTGTGCCTGCGTCAGAGTTAACTGTGTTATAACTCAGTTATCGTATAACAAAGTTACATGTGATTTAAGGCAGGCAATTATTTTCCTGTGCTCCGGGCTGACAGACTGTTCCTAGACAAGTGGGTGCAGGGAGTATAATAGGGTGCAGTCACAGATGGATGCAGCCAGGAAGTGCAATAAGAGTGATGTAAACAGGCACAAACTACAAGAACGTCGAACATCTCAGATGGATGGACGCAAGTGGTGAAATCACAAAATGGTGCAAGTAACGAGAAGGTGCAGAAACGTGAATGCGAGTACGCATGAAGTCACCAATGAGTGAAGGCAGACAGTATTTGCAGTGACCGGTTGGAGAAGGGTAAAAGTCCAGTCGTAGGAGGTGCAGACTTGAGAATGGGGTGGAAATCCATTCATTTTTGTGGGCATTTCCTGCTTTTAACTGGGCTGTCCCATTGCCCACACTGAAATGTTGCAGGACGCCAAATATCCCGATTTTTGCAGCATACATGACAAGCTAAATAAATGCTCATAAGGATTCAAGGTACTCCACGGTACTTCTTGAGAAGCTTAGAAATGTGTTCCACTCCCAGTCGTTAAGCCTGATATGTGGTGTAAGAAGGTGCCTTTCACATAAGGAATCCTGTAAATGGAAGCTTTAGAAAAACGTTTCTATTTGGAGATAATACACATTCTGGACACCTGCGGATAAACAGCGTTGAGTATGTGAGAGAAAACCATGTTTGGGGCTATTGTGGTACTATGTCCCTGATGTTTATTGTTCCCATTCAACATCTCAAAGTGCTCATATTCTGTCAGATTATGAGACAACGTCATGTGGAGAGTACGATTTGCCGAAATACCAAACAGCTTGGCAAAGATTAGAGAGCAAAGCAGCACTGCTTGCTCCAAAGGCTAACATTATATCATTACACTACATTTTGGTGACTAGAGCACAAGGCTGGGCACTACCTACCTCTTCCCCCTTGTAATATTTAGTCCAATTCCCCCCCACACACACACCCCGGCAAGCGCATTTTTGTTTGAATCTACATACTCGATCTTGACAAGAAGTGAGAAGAATAAAATCAGTAAGGGATGTCCCTTGAAACCTACATTGGAGGTTATGGGCGGCGGTAGGCACTGATAACAATAACTGCACGATCTAGGACAGGCACTGGAAATCCTTGGGAAACTTTGCACGGAGTTCAGACTGAATTCCTCGCACTCGTGGAAATACTGCCAACAGTTCCACTGTGTGATGTCCAGACCATCTTCCCGCCGTTACGTCCTAACGTATCTCTGATAAAGATTTACCTCTGAATATGGGGACAATTTAGACTTTATTACTTCATTACTGATTCACTATACACAACTTCGACAGCTGCCATACTTGGGACTCAAAGGAAACAGAATCCAATTTACTGACGGACGCTGGTCCAAACGTCTCTTTATAAGACACTGGATTCAAGAAGATCAAGCTCAAATGTAGCTACTTTAAAACGGAAGTAAGGCATTGTTCCTTACAGACACCACACACAGCTAATTGAAGCCCCGATTCAAATTGTTGGCGATTTGGACAGGGAGGCTATTACATACTACCCATCTTATGGGCCTTCTTTTTTCTAGCGCACTTTTAGACCGGAATGTGGTCTTAAATCTGAGGGTCTTGTAGTTATCAATTCTGGTATCAGCCTCACTGATCACGTTACATGACACGTCAAGCCACACAGGGGAGAATGCTCACAAAAACAGCACTAGCTTTTACAAAATTCTGTTTATTGAAACTCAGAGTCACCAGCAGCACTGGTGACATTCGGACTGGGTCAAGGAAAAGACTAGTTGGATTAAAATGCCTACTACATAATGTTAATAACCAGACCTCCATCTTCGACATGATGTTGGGGAACTTTGTCAACATGACTTCACATTAAATAGCAGAAGGGATGACTGCCTTGTCTCTCAGCCACCCCTCCCACTGTGGTCTGTGTGGCTATTACTCTAGATATTGCCCAATGAAACATAATTTACTGTTCAACTCCCACATCGGTCCTGCTTCCCAGTTGGGATATTTCTGTGTTATGGCAGAGATGCAGCAGAGATCACAACCTTTTTCAATCAATGCAGCTAATACCCTCCCACCAACCTCGGATACTCCAACTCCGACCGCCCCAATTCTTTTGTCCGCTTTATTGGCTTTCTGGACTCATTTGGAAACTTGCATCAAATCTCATTAATTGAGAATGTACACATTATTCTAAATTTGGAATCAACAGAATCCTCGCGCCTGGGAACCGCAGTCTTTTAGTGCCCTTTAGACTCCTATTTTTAAGGAGAGTAGTGCCTGAGGCACATGTGCCACGATTACCCAAGTCCTCCCCCCCCCTTTACTTTGCCATTATTCCATTATTGTTTTTTTAAGTTTGGCTTGTGGGTTAGAATTCCTGCACCTCATTTTGCATGGGCCTGTCCAAGCATCCCAACAATTGTCCTCCTGTCAACAACTTCTTCCTTCTACCGTCCCGAAATGTGGCTATCCCTATAGCTGTTTCCCCATCTACATGCAAACAATATCCTCTTTTTACCAAAGGCTATTGTGTACTACCTAGACGATGTTTTGACAATGTTACTTTGCTGTACATGATCTCATTTAGTGCTCAAGTCTTGTACCATATTATACTTTGAAAATGTGTAATTAAAAAAGTGAGCGTCCAAGGGCTTACCTTTTGGCCACATGGGGAGGTTGGAATTAACAGTGTCTCCTGTGTCCACAGCTTCCAAATAGCCTACTAGACCATAGGCTTCCCAACCATTTTAGAACCACAGTCCAATTTTTAGAACAAAACTTTTCAACCCACCGAGCTTCAATGTACATGAGGTGGGTGATTTTTCCAATGTAACTAAAGCATCGTGTGGTAGTGCACTGTCATTTACAAAGAGCACATTTGCCACTGAAACAGCCACTAAGATTGCACAGAAAGTTTGACTTATTAAACTATATTGCATGCAAATGTTAATGTATGGAAATCGGTTTTTAGTGATTATGTATTATTTATGCATTGCCAAGTCTTGATTTGATCATATTAAAATCATTGTTTCTATCACACTTCAGAATAACAAAAAGCATGCTTCATTTTTCCTTTCCTAATTGCTGAATGTGTACTGTTTATTTACAGGTATGTACATTTTGTTGTGTGGAGTGCCCCAACCCCGCTGAAGTTCACTGCCAGGTGTCAGCGCTGGCACCAGTTTAGCTCGAATTTCGCAAATCAGAGGAGTCAGAAATGCCCCCTTCATTTCAGTCTTAAGTTTCTTTAATGATATTGCCAGAGCAAGGCCTCTTCTCCCAGTTGTCGCTCTGGTGCAGGAATAGGCCCTCCTTGTCAACAATTACCCCCAAGTATTTATGCTAGGATGCAGACTAAAGACGTCGCACCCCAAAACCATGCAAGTGATTTCCTACAGTTTTCCAATTGTCCTGGTGCGTGTTTCCTGAAAATTGATGTTTGGGCCATTTGCCTCAGAGTAATGTTGCATTTTAGTAAGAAGGTGCTGTAAACCAACCCGTGTGCAGCTGACCAAGACACTGTCATCAGCGTACAGGAAGGTAGCTCAACAGCATTAAGCCTCCAAGTCTGTATGTATATTTTGATGTGTGTTAAACATTACATCCCACTGCCTTTCCCATCATACTCCCTGTGTTCCAGCAAGACGGTCACATAATTCACGTAACTTTTTTTTCCTCTGACTACAAAGAGACAGGTGTTTATATACACCAATCTTCATGTTAAAAATGAAGCAGCAAATTCTGAGAAGACACAGTCTGACATTTAACCTCTGTCTTTGAAGCGCAGCAAAAGTGACAAGACATACAGAATTTAAAAGGATCTTTATTGCCTGCTTGGACTTTTGCAATCCACCAAAACTTGTCTCACAACCGACAGTTTGGTAATCACTGTACTAGACGACAACTAGTGTGGCAGTGATTCCAACAGCAAGGTCAAGTGACTATGCATGGAAAGGTTGTTGTGCTCTGAGCTTTACGGTACAGTGTTTTCACTAGCAAAGTGAAGAGTGGGTGCCAATTCTCCTAGCCCTATGGCTAAAACAGTCACTGGATCAAAACTAGTGTCAATTTCTATTCACTCAAGTAAAATGCACCTCCAATAATGGATCCTATCAATGTGTTTTATTTATATCTCTCCTTCCCTCTAGTGTGCATGTTTTTAGTAACTCTCCATATTTTCATATGATGGGGAAAGTACTCAAGTATATTGCAAGAACTTTTCTTTTGAATTGTGGGGCCATAGGAGGTAACTCTCCCATATGCGGGGTGGATACTGTTACCAGGGCCGGCTTGCGAGAAGTGCGGCCGCACCGGGCACTGACCTCAGGGGGGCGCTGTGTTTAGCAATAATTTCTAAAACTTGTGATTTAAAAGCACCTGCTGAAAAGTTCCTTGTGCATCTAGCCCTCAGGAAACAATTAAAATGTCACAATACCTCTTGTGATGAATGTTCCTGCTAGGGAGAGAGATGGGAGTTTTACCCAGCAGCAGCTTTGATTCAACATAAAGTAGCCTAAGGGGTTAATATGCCTGCTGCCAAAACCAGAACTATGGGGCATATTTAAGAAATGTGGCGCTGCACACAATGCAGCACCACTTTTCTTGCACCACTTAGCACCCCCCTAACGCCATCATCTGTGCATCATATTTAAAATACAGCACACTATAGCGGTAGTTAGGGGACTAGGATCAGAATTTGTTTATGATAGTTCAGCACTTTGCAGGATTTGCATAAAAAATGTTGACGCTAATTCTACAAAGCACCCAGAGACCCATTGTAACCAATGGAAGCATCCTTTTAATGCCTGCTCTGAGCAGACAAAGTGCTGTAAAAAAAATAAAAATGATGCAAAGTAATCTGACGGATTTGTCTGCATCATTTTTTTAGGCCCCCTAGCGGGGGATGCACCCTCTGCATGCATTATGCCTGGCGCATGCATAACGTAGCACAAAGGGTTACAAATCAGGGCAATGCATGCAGTGCGCCACTTTGTGAATGTGGCACAGCATTTTTGGCCTTCTAATGCCACATTAGCGTAAAAAAGATGTCACCAATGTGGCGTTAGAATGGCACAAGGGGCTCTAAATAAGCCCATATGGGGAACATTTTAAATAAGTGGCGCTGCACCGCCTTTCTTGCTCCCCTTAGTGCCCCCTAACGCCACCATGTGTGCATCATATCTACACTATGGCGCACCATGGCTGAAAATAGGGGACTAGCATCATAATTTTTTATGCTAGCCCCGCGATTTGCAGGATTAGCATAAAAAATGTTGACGCGAATCCTGCAAAGCACCCAGAGGCCCATGTAACCAATGGAATTCTCCTTTTAATGCGTGCTCTGAGCAGGCATTAAAAGTGCCGGAAAAAAATTATGCAAAGAAATCTCTCAGATTTCTTTGCACCATTTTTTGGCCCCACCAATGGGGGAGTTCCCCCTTTGCATACATTATGCCTGGCATGGGCATAATGCAACGCAAAGGGTTACAAAGTGGTGCAATGCATGCATTGCGCCAATATGTAAATATGGCATTGCGTTTTTAGCCTTCTAACACCACATTGGCGTAAACAAATGACACTAATGTGGCATTAGAACGGCACTAGGGGCTCTTTAATATGCCCCACACAGTGCTGCACCACTTTTCTTGCGTCCCTTAGCGCTCCCCTACCCCACCATGTGTGCGCTGTATTTAAAATACGGCACACAATGGCGGTAGGTAGGAGACTAGCATCAGAAGTTTTGACGCTAGTCAGCTGCTTTGCAGAATTAGCATCACATTTTTTGATGCTACTCCTGCAAAGCACCCAGAGGCCCATTGTAACCAACGGAAGCCTCCTTTTAACGCCTGCTGCCAGAAAGTCACACTGAGAAATCTATAAGATTTCTTTGTGCCATTTTTTGGGCCCCTCCTAACAGGGGGAATGCCACCTTTGCATACATTATGCCTGGTGCATGCATAATGTAGTGCAAAGGGTTACAAAGTGGCACAATACATACATTGCGTCACTCTGTAAATATGGCACAGTTTTTGGCCTTGTAACACCACATTAGCGTCAAAAAGTGGCATTAGGAAGGCGCTAGGGGCTCTTAAAAATGTCCCAATCTTTTATGTGGATAGCTAAGTGAATTAGTAAAACCAGCCTTTACAAGTGCTTTAAAACACATGAATGTATGTGAAAGGGGAGCGATAGAGAGATGAGGGGCACATTGGCCGGATAGTAGTGAGTGAAACTGAGGAGGTGGTCATGGGGTGGGGTGGGGTGGGGCGTCAAAATAAACCGTTGCACAGGGCGCCATCAGTCCTAAAGCCAGCCCTGACCGTTACCATTTGTGTTTTAGGGCTAACCACTATTTCAATCCACTTGGATAACAGGGGTATTCATTAGGTAACTTCTGTCTCCAAATGTGTCAATAATGAGCATTCAAGGTTTACACAAGGTGGTAGTCATTGGATTGGAACTCATATACAGGAGGAAAAAGTAAACACACATGATGTGGAGTTATAACTTTTAAAGGGGCATGAATTAGTTGAGGAGTAAATGGAACTTCAAAAACGAACCTCGTGATTCATAGACCCAGCGCCACACAACAAACACCTTATATCACACGTGCATTATCTTCACTCAAGCTGTGAGTCTCCATGAAAGTAAAGTGCCCTGCGAAGTGATTACAGAGAATCGGCCACTCTTGGGCAGCAAGGTTGCATGTAAATGCAAATCAGGAAGGAGGTATAGTGAAAAGAGTGTGCATTACAAGTGTGACCAAGGCAGGACGGGCTGAGTTGCAGGCAAAACAACCAGGATACACAGACAAATGTGAGTGCTGACATACAGAAAGTGCAGACAAGTAGGCTGCTGCAGTAACATGGGGGGAGTTAACAGGCGGAGGTGCAGTCATGGGTGGGTTTAGCCAGGTTGGGCCAGCATGTAGGCTAGCGAGTGTGCAGGAAGATAGGGAAAACAGTAACACTTGGGAGAAGTCGGAGAGGAGATTAAGTCGCAGGTGAAGTCAGACAGGAAGTGAAGTTAGAGTAAATTGTGGAGGTTCAGAAAGGAAGGGCCATCACAGAGATGTGTAGACAAGCAAATGTTAAAAATGGGTGCTAACAGGAGGTCAAATGAAACTGGGAGGCATTCCTGAGTGGATGCAGACAGATGCTGTAGGTAGCCACGAAGGGTACAAACAAACAGAAGCTGAAAACGCCAATCTGCTGGATGTGGTTACATGGAAGTTGCAGTCATAAATGGCTCTAGACAGGCATGAGGTGCACCTATAGAGAACGCAGTCGGGTGGGAAAACATAATACGTGGAGTCGCCGATGGGCACACAATAGACCGGGGTGGGGACAGAAAGCCTGGCACAACCACATGGATGCCAAAAGAGCAGCGACGTCTTTCTATAAGCAGTCAGAGAAGGGAACCATTTACAGGATAGTCTAGACACACACGAGTTGATGAGACTGAATGCAATCAGTCAAGGATGCATGCATGGTCAGTGTCATTCCGCGTGAGCTGCTATGGGTCAATGTGTTGGACATGTTTCTTTAACTCTAGATTGTGGTCAAAGGAGAGTTACGCCACCCGACAACCAATCTTTCTACTCTGCCATTCCTCCTTACCTGTACCCTCAGCACAGCTCAGCTCCCCATCCGGCCCCTACACATCTAACACCGCTCCACCAAAAAGAACCCGCCCAGTTCTACACTCTCAGCCCATTGGTTGGTTCCAGAACAGCAAGGCCTGGCGAGCGCTGAGTGGACAAGACTAAGCTCAATCACAGTTCACGACTGAAAATGTTCGCGTTTTGGTTGGATCATAGCACAGTCGTCACGACCATCCCGCTGAGAAGGCTGACTTAGTCAGCAAAAACTGCACGTGGATTGGTCAAATCAACTCTGTGTATTAGTTGAACTAGAATGCACCTCCACTCAAGACTCCAGGCTGGGTTGAGGAACAAGCAGTGACGTGTCAATTCAAGGCTTCCACCGCGACGTGTTTTAGAAAGTTGGTTAAGTGATACGGAATAAAGGGCGTAGAAAAACAACTTGGCTAAGGTAGCTAATAAGGAAGCCATTTCGGAATGATTCTTGCTCCAGTTCATTCGAACAGAGAACAAAGAATTTCGAGAGAACATACACTAAACCGGTTATTTTTGATTCACAAATGAAAGAATAAAATTGGTTTTGTTATTCTCATGATTGTTATATGCCTGGTGCATTGCTGTCAAAAACATGTTCTATATATAAACCGCTTCTCGTAAAAACATTTTGTGTTTTTGATATATTGATAGTTCGATAAAAGGTTCGAAAACAAAAGTAACACTTTCTAAATATGTGTTTTTTCGTATGGAGGCTCAAACACTTCCTGATAGTCCTGATTTTAACAACAACCAAACCTCCCTTATCTGTGGCGAGCTAGGTGAAGGAAAGGTCTGGCTACTGTCGGTGCTCACGTGGCAAGTAGAGGTGTGCTAGCCAACAATTAAACAGGGAGAGCTGAGCCAGAACCGAGCCAAGAGTCTGGCTTGGATCTTAAAGCCCGTCTCCCAGCCCAGCCCTGAAAATATGAAAACCGTACAACACGAAACTTAAACTATTATAAAGTCCCATCAGAGTAAAAAAAAAAAAAAAAGTGTATTTCTTTAACACGTGCAAGCTTGAAAATGAATAGGGCACAATTTAGCACTGCACTGAGAAGAACGTTTTAAAACTGACACTTTTGTACAACCGGTAGTCTGAACTCACATATTCAAAAGCGCTTTCATATGTCATAGTGAAGAAAAAAGGTTTTGGTGAGATAAAATATCTGCCTACGATCACATTAGTTAAGCAGGGAAGCAGCGATTTATCTATGAATTTTGGATACACTTTCTTCAAATCAGACAGTAAATGGGCAATTACTTGTCTTTTCTTATTTTAAGGCTTTGTTTTTTTACTCTTTCGTGCATTGTTCTGCAGTTTTCAATATATAGTGCAAACTCTAGTTCATGGGAGGGCAGTCCCAATATCCGAAAGGTTTGTCTATTTAACTCAAAGTTAATTTGTTCTCCAAAATGATGCTCAGGGTCTTTTTCACCCTCCAGTCGTCCAAATGAGAAGATGATCACACTCAGGAATTTTATAACTTCTTTATTGATTCATGTGGGAAAGTACCATCTTGCCTGGAATGTTACCCCCATTTTTACATGTATGTAAGTTGGTTTTTGCGTGTCTCACTGGGATCCTGCTAGCCAGGACCCCAGTGCTCATAGTTTGTGGCCTGAATGTGTGTATCTGTGTAGTGACTAACTGTGTCACTGAGGCTCTGCTAACCAGAACCCCAGTGCTTATGCTCTCTCTGCCTTTAAAATTCTCACTATGGGCTAGTGACCATTTTCACCAATTCTAATTTACACACTGGAACACCCTTATAATTCCCTAGTATATGGTACCTAGCTACCCCTGGTATTGGGGTTCCAGGAGATCCCTATGGGCTGCAGCATTTCTTTTGTCACCCATAGGGAGCTCAGACAAATCTTACACAACACTGCCACTGCAGCCTGAGTGAAGTAACGCACACGTTATTTCACAGCCATTTTACACTGCACTTAAGTAACTTAAAAGTCACCCCTATGTCTAACCTTCACTTAGAGAAGGTTAGGTGCAAAGTTACTAAGTGTGAGGACACCCTGGCACTAGCCAAGGTGCCCCCACATAGTTCATGGCAATTTCCCCGGACTTTGTGAGTTCGGGGACACCATTACACATGTGCACTACATATAGGTCAATACCTATATGTAGCTTCACAATGGTAACTCTGAATAAGGCCATGTAACATGTCTAAGATCGTGGAATTGTCCCCCCATGCCAAATCTGGTATTGAGGTGCCAATCCCATGCATCCCCAGGGCCCCACCATGGACCCCCGGTACTGCCAAACCAGCTCTCTGGGGTTTTCTCTGCAGCTACCGCTGCTGCCAACCCGCAGACAGGGTTCTGGCCTCCTGGGGTCTGGGTAGCCCAGTCCCAGGAAGGCAGAACAAAGAATTTTCTCTGAGAGAGGGTGTTACACCCTCTCACTTTGGAAATTGGTGGTAAGGGCTGGGAAGGAGTAGCTTCCCCAGCCTCTGGAAATGCTTTGAAAGGCACAGATGGTGCCCTCCTTGCATAAGCCAGTCTACACCAGTTCAGGGAACCCCCATTTCCTGCTCTGGCATGAAACTGGACAAAGGAAAGGGGAGTGACCATTCCCCATCCATCACCACCCCAGGGGTGGTGCCCAGAGCTCCTCCCGTGTGACCCAGACCTCTGCCGCCTTGAATCCAGAGCTGTGAGGGCACAATGGAGGCCTCTGAGTGGCCAGTGCCAGCAGGTGACGTCAGAGACCCCTCCTGATAGGTGCCTACCTCACTAGGTGGCCAATCCTCCTCTGAGGTCTATTTACGGTCTCTCCTGTGGGCTTTTCCTCGGATAATAACTTGCAAGAATTCACCAGCGTTCCTCTGCAAGGATAGAACCCTGACTGCTCCAGGGCTCCTGCAAAAACTGCAACAAAGTAGCAAGAAGACTCACAGCGACATTGTAGCACCTAATCCTGCCGGCTTTCTCAACTGTTTCCTGGTGGTGCATGCTCTGAGGGCTGTCTGCCTTCACCCTACACTGGAAGCCACAAATGAATCTCCAGTGGGTTGACGGAATCTTCCCCCTGCTCCAGCAGGCACCAAACTTCAGCATCACTGGTAGTCTGAGACCCCTCTCATCCTGTCGAGCGTGGCCCTTGGAACACAGGTGGTGGGCCCAAGTGACCCAGACTGTTCAGTGGTCCAACTGTCCAAATTTGAAGGAGGTAAGTCCTTGCCTCTCCTCCCCCGACAATAATCCTATGCACCACGTGAACTGCAGCTGCTAGGGCTTCTGTGCACTTTTGCAAGGAATCCTTCTTGCACAGCCTAGCCCAGGTCCCCAGCACTCCGTCCTGCATTGCTCAACTTGCTGAGTTGACCTCCGGCTTCGTGGGACCCTCTTTTTTGTGTTGAGACGACTGCCATGCTCAGTTTTCTTGAACCCGTGTTCAAAAACGTCTGTGGGTGCTGCCTTCTTGTGCGTGGCCTCTCTGTATTGCTGAGGGCCCCCTCTGACTCCTCTCCCAAGTGGCGACATCCTGGTCCTTCCTGGGCCCAGGAAGCACCCTTTTTTTTCAACAGCGACCTTTGCAGCTAGCAAGGCTTGTTTGCGGACTTCCTCCAAAGAAACAACTCTGCATCCTCCAGCACTTCGTGGGACATATTCTGCACAAAGGAGAAGTTCCTAGCACCTTTTGTTGTTGCAGAATCTTCAGCTTCTTCCATCCAGAGGTAGCCATTTTGCACCTTCATCCGGGTTTCGTGGGCTCCTGCCCCCCTGGACACTTTCACGACTCGTGGACTTGGTCCCCTTCCTTTACAGGTCCTCAGGTCCAGGAATCCATCTTCAGTGTTTTGCAGTCTGTTGTGGTCTTTGCAGAATCCTCTATCACAAGTTTAGTGTGTTTCTGGGGAAGTAGTATCACTTTACTCCTACTTTTCAGGGTCTTGGGGTGGGGTATCGTGGACACCCTTAGTGTTTTCTTACACTCCAAGTGACCCTCTACACGCTACACTAGCCTAGGGATCCATTCGTGGTTCGCATTCCACTTTCTTAGTATATGGTTTGTGTTGCCCCTAGGCCAATTGCATCCTATTGTATTCTACAGTGTTTGCACTACTTTCTGACTGTTTTACTTACCTGATTTTGGTTTGTGTGTATATTTTGTGAATCGTACTTACCTCCTAAGGGAGTATATCCTCTGAGATATTTTTGGCACATTGTCACTAAAATAAAGTACCTTTTTTTTTAGTAATTCTGAGTATTGTGTTTCTTATGATATAATACCTATATGATATAAGTAGTATGGTAGGAGCTTTGCATGTCTCCTAGTTCAGCCTAAGCTTCTCTGCTATAGCTACCTCTATCAGCCTAAGCTGCTAGAACACTACTAATCTACTAATAAGGGATAAATGGACTTGGCACAAGGTGTAAGTACCATCAGGTACCCACTATAAGCCAGGCCAGCCTCCTACAATTCATCTTGTAATTCCATCAAAATCTCTTGATCAATACATTCTTTAATGACCCGGCCAACATGTTTCATCCTTGCCTGAGGACTTAATCAGAGCCTATAAAGATATATACATACACATATCTGTAAAATGTCTGACTGTACTCATAATATAAACATTAAAAAAACCCTATTGTATAAATATGATACCAACGGTACACCCTCAAAACAATTTTTTATGTACATGACCCTCCAGTTTAAACCCTCTTGAACATCGAACTCAATACCAGATCTAAATCTCTCAATATCATTAAACCTTTTCAATGGTACGAGATTTTTAAATAAGCATGTCAACTTAACATTTTGTCAATAACCTTGCCAGTAGATAATGCATACAATAATCATTCTTGAATTTTCTTAATCCACTGAAATTTAAATGGCCCATATAATAAACATTCTTATTCAAACTGTTGATAAAAGGAGAACCAGCCATTATTATTTGGTACACAACCCAACCAACTGCTTGATGAATCCATCGATATTCCATTCATACATATTGTCAAATAAACCGTCTGGATGTTTATTTTTACATGTGCCACCCTACTTCTGTTCCCATAGCTATACATTTTTTGCATTCATGAATTTGTCTTTTCAAAATCATCAAACCTGTATAATCTTGTTAATAACCTTTATATCCGTGCATAACCACCACTGTGAAATTGTCTAAGGGTCTGAATCTTAGGCTGCAAAAAATCTTCCAATTTATGTAATCTCTAATTTCAAAACAGACAAACTCAATTAGGCATCCCTAAAAAGATGTCACAAGCAGAAGTTTACAGCCAACCTCTCATTTAATAACACTCTGAATTCAAAATGATTGTTTAATAAGAAAATATGACTATTTATGCCACATATCTGTGAAACAATCACAGCATATAATTTTAAAATATTCATTCAGCAACCACATAATGTTATCCCAACATAGCACAAGCTTGTCAATCAAACTTGCATATTCACAAGTGATATCCAAAAGCCAATATTTCACAAACTTGCCAATCAAACTCACTTATTCACAAACGATAGCATGCATACGTTCCACTTTCCATAGTTCCTTTGTTTACACTCCATGATGTGCCCTCCCACTGTACTTTTACCTTTCCGTTTCTTTTTCCTTTCTGCTATATTTACAGATGGTATTAACCATTCTCCATAAACCTTGTGCTCTATTAAAGTTCATTACCAGCAGCAAATCTGCCACCATCCATTACCCACTCTGTACCTACACCAGTCATATGCCGACACACAACATAACTCCTCTTTCCCTTTTAAACACAATTAATACCACACATTCACTCTACATTCGCGGTGGCATATTCTGATCGTGTTCACTTGTTTGCATATTTCACAAGCCACATCCTACATTTACTCCATTTTATCATAACCTTCTCCCTACTAAATTGTCTAAAACACTATGTGGATCCAAACTAACAAGTTGACTTACTTCGTCACCATCAGTATCCTACATTCCCTCTTGACTCTATATTCACTGTATCTCATTACCAGCAGCATATCTGCCATCATCCACATCCCACCTTATATATATGTCATCCCCATTTCAACTATTTTATTATGCGCTCAATTTGACTATCACATTCACACATCTCCAACCCTCCCTTCACCAAAATGGCAGTATCACAATTGAAAACCTCATCATAAGCTGCAACAGCACACTCCCCTCATCCCCACTAGAGCCTTGCGGTAGTGTAGACAAACAATCGATTGTTACATTTTTATCACCATATGTGTATTTCACAATGTAATTATTGCGGTCTAGAAACTAGACTCGCCAATCGAGAAGAAGCTGTACCAGACCTTTAACCATGTATCATGTAAACTAACGGTTTATGATCAGTCCAAAGAAGAAACTCTTTTCCCCACAAAAAATGTTTACGTTTTTCCACCACCCAAACAGAGGACAATGCCTCTATTTCAATGGTACTGTAGTGCAGATCTGCACCATGCATTTCTCTACATATAAAAGAGACTGTGTACTCTTTGGCCAGCCATTTTGCTAAAAATACCACCCTATCCTAAAGAATTTGCATTAATTGTTACTTAGCTTTTGCCAAGTGGATCAAACAGTTTGAGTGCTGGTGTCTGAAAAATCAAAGATTTAGGGCCAGATTTATATCCCGGCGGAGGGATTACTCTGTCACAAATGTGACAAATATCCCGTCGGCCTTATTACAATCTCCATAGGATATTATGGGATCGTAACACAGCAGACAGGATATCTGTCACATTTCTGAAGGAGTAATTCATTCCCTCTTCCAGGATCTAAATCAGAGCCATAATCCTTCCAAACACTTCATTCTGCTGTTCTCCCGGGTTGAAATGTTCACACATAACAGTTTACGGAAAGGTTCCACAAAAATTACATAACCTTGCACAAACCTTGCGTAATATTCTCTCAACCCTAAAAAAAGATCTGAGAGAATCATTATCATAAAGTTTAGCAGCCTTTGCAATTGCATCCACTAAATCTGTTGTGGGTTCAATGCCATTAGGTGTAATTTTGTGTCTGAGATAGTTAATTTAATTCTCAAGAAATTTGCATTTCTCAATGCTTGCAGTCATTCCTTTGTTTTCCAAGATTAGTCACACCTTGTCTAACAAAGTACTATGTTCCCCAAGACTACTTGGGAAGATTAAAACATCATCTTAAAATGTTTGCATTGCACTTGGACATTGAAAAAAGCGTCACAGGATAGAGTGCTGGGGACCTGGGTCAGGCTGTGCATGAAGGCATTTTGCAAATAGTGCACATAGGCCTCAGGAGGTGAAGAAGACGTGGGGCACGTGGAGTTACTGTCGTTCTGAGGGAAGGCAAGGTCTTACCACCTCCAAATTGTGACAGCAGAACCTCAGGATAGTCTGTGTCGATGGGGTCCACCCTCTGTGTTCCAAGGAGCATGCTCGTCGCCAGGAGAGGAGTCCAAGACAACCAGTCGTCGACTTAAAAGGTGCCTGCATGAGCAGGGGAGTGACTCCGTCACCCACGGGAGATTTCTTCGGTCCTTCTGGTGCAGGGTGAAGACAGGGAGTTCTCAGAGCGTGCACACCGTCAAAACTGTTGCAGTTGATGGCTGGAGCTGAAGTTGCAGAAGAAAAGTATCCCTTGTGGATACTTTGTTGCTGTTACAGCGGTTCCTGGGGGAGGCTGCGGTTGATCCGAGGTCAGAGGATGAAGTAGTTGTTGCAGAGGATTCCTGTTGGAAACTTGCAAGTAGAATCTGATGAGAACCCACAAGAGAGACCCTAAAGAGCCCTGAGAGGGGGATTTGCTACCTTATCAGGTAAGGACCTAGCAGGAGGGGTCTCTGTCGTCACCTGCTGGCACTGGCCACTCAGAGCCCTCCAGAGTGCCCCCACACCTTGCAAAGCAAGATGTCTGAAGTCTGGGACACACTGGAGGAGCTCTGGGCACCACCCCTAGGGTGGTGATGGACAGGGGAGTGGTCACTCCCCTTTCCTTTGTCCAGTTTCATGCCAGAGAAGGGGGCAAGGGGTCCCTGAACCTGTGTAGACTGGCTTATGCAAGGAGGCCACCATCTGTGCCCTTCAAAGCATGTCCAGAGGCTACCTCTCCCCAGCCTGTAACACCTATTTCCAAAGGGAGAGTTCACAAGGAATTAACTAAGAGCGTTAATACAAAACAGAAACCTCTGCGACACATTCAAGACAAGGTCTCACTGCCTTATGTACAGAAAAGTGATGAGGAACCTCCCATAGGAATACACTGTCATTTTGGATAGGGAAACACCCATAGACCCTAATGGAAGGGAAGGAATCATCTTGGATAGGGCATTTATATATACATACTGTATATATATATATATATATATATATATATATATATATATATATATATATTATCCACAAACAGTCAACTCAAGGCACCTCCTCTCATCGGTGCCCACGTCAGGGAAGGACCATTTCCCTATTTTATCACCACACAAGTTTGACACAAAGTCAATGACGCGGCACCATAATCAAGACCTTGTTGGTTGAAACGCGTTGGTGTTATCAGTTGCAGATTAAAAGAAATAAATCAAGAATCCTGTGAGTGCTGCGTCATTGACTTTGTGTCAAACTTGTGTGGTGAGATATATATATATATATATATATATGTGTATATATATATATATATATACACACACACACACATAGAAAATGGCCAGAGCATACAACACCATTCACAGAATAATGGTGGTGCATGGTCCCTTTACCCTGGGCCCCTTGTGCTACCTGCAACCACCTGACATCTCAAGTCACAGGTAAGTGACTGCACTGGAGAACCTTGCATCACGCACTGGAGTGGCAGGACGGCTGCTAAAGCAATTTGCATCCGACCCCGGAGCCAAACCGGGCGCTTCCAACAGGAAAATGTGATTTTCTATGGGAAGTAGTGCACATGTTGAGTCTTTCATCCAATATTTCTACTTGTATAAAATGACCACCAAAGACTGGTCCACAGGATGTTGGGCTCACTCTGCACTGAAATCTGCATTAGGCTATATGTCAATCATAATATCACACAGCGCATCAATCAACGAGTCACACTGCCTGTGAGGTGACTGCTGGCACAGGCTCAATAGGACTGTTAGACCAACCATCAAAAGGTAAATGAGCTGTAATCATATAACTTGTGCCACAACATGACCTTAACGTCTGTACAAATAGATTTTTCAACACGTGTAGGGGAAGGAATCGTCTACAACCTTCTTATGAGCTGTTTCTGCTGAAAGGTTGGTTCTCCTGTGTTTTGCGAAAATATTGAAGAAGCCCATTGCCAATTGTACGAACACTGGCACTGCATAAAAGATGGGCTACAATGCCACTACAAATATATCTTCTTTCTTTTATTTTAGGAGAATAAAAGCCAAAAGCAATAACAGAAAGGACTAAAGGTTCTGTCTCTGCAGCTGTCAATGCCACTGAATGGCCAAGCGGTAGCACAATAAAAGAACACTAAGACACAATCTAATTCCATTTATGGATGTAGAGCATGTAAGAAACAAAGTATTACACATGCAAATAACACATTAACAAATCTGGTACAACAACATGACTTGCATTGCTTGTTTTCAGGAGTTGTCAGGGTTAATTGAGCGATAGCGAATGCATACATGCCAACATTTATGAATAGTTAGTAGAGCGAGCTGTGGATGGAAATTGAGAGTGGGAGAGGGAGATAATCTACTCAGTAACTTGAACTGGAGAACATACAGTTTTAAGAAGGAGAAAGCTAACAATAGTGCATTTTGTGACCTAAAATATATCTAGAGTTTTTACATTTATACATATGATATGTAATTACATACCTCCAGGCTCAGCCTCATTCTGAATGGTGTTATAACTCTCAGGTTTCCCAGGTCCATGCTTGACTGGCTTTCTGAGGAACCAGAAGTCTATGTTGGTGGTGGGAAATATTTATTTAATCAAAACTAGGTCCAGTCTTAGGAGGAGGAGTACAGCCAGTCGTCCGCTGTCCATAGAGTCCTCCAGTCCATCACATTCAGAACTCTTGTACCATTCCAGAATACCACACATTCTTCATAATGTAAAGAGGGCTAAAACTGATAACAAAGACCAAAAATTGTGATAAGAGAATACAAGAAATAGCTGTAAAGTTCCATCAATTACAACTGAATGGAAACCCAAAATACAACATCACATTGCAACTATATCAAGAAAGCGTACAGATGAGTAACAAATTGTGTTAAGAATTAATCTAGTAAACAACAAAGAGTGTGCACCTTGCATTTCACCTGAAAGGTTTTTTCGATGAACAATTTGTCCCCATATCAGTCGCTGGAGTGACTTGAAAGTTCCTCTCTCTGCCATCATGGTTGGTATCCCCATTATTCAACAAGTACCCAGGCATTTTTATAACCTTACTCTTGTTCCACATATTGCCATTGGACAATTTAATTGTGTATCTTCCAACATTTATCACCTTGAACAATCAGAAAAATGTAGCCAGCTCTTTCCTGGGCTTCCTGACAAATTTCACTCTCACACTTTCATCCATCGAGAATTCTTGCTGCTTGTAATGTTCCACATCAGCCTTCTCAGTACACACCTTCTTGATGATCCAGTACTGTTATAACATGGTACCTACTTCCTCCCTCTCATTTTGTCAAATAGAGATGCCTCCCCGCATATTGCCATTTGGCAAATCATAGAGTGGCTGTGGCCCGACCCTTCACTGTGAATAAATGTTCCAGTGTGGTCAATGAACCTTCTTTATAGTGAATGGTACTTGCTAAAACACGTTGCATCAACAATTGACACCCCACCAGCAGGCTATTGCCTCTCACTATGGTATTTATTTTTGTATTGGAGCATTTACAATAGCTGAGGCTAAGTTTTCTGTTGGAGCAATGTCATGCCCACTAATGTGGTGATGTTAGTAGCCCACACTGAGTCTTCCTATCTTGTACTTGTCTCTAGAATGGTCAGACTCTGAATCTAATACTTCAAGATTAGTTTTTGTCAAGTTCTTCAAGGTTGGATACAAATACTAGAGTGCCATCTTGGAAATATGTGATCTTTGAAGATCTGGTGCTAGGCATGCTATAACAGTGCTTCTTAACCTTATGACTTCGGTGGACCCCCCACTTAATAATTCCCAGAACTGAGGACCCCTACTGAATTATCATTGTAATCTCAGGACCCACATTGAGTCATTAATGGAAGCAGGAACCCCTGCTTAAGCAATTTCAATTATATGAACCCCAAACAATACACACAAATACAGAAATTACCATTCATCAAATAAATACACGAATGATGAACATTCCTTATTCAGGTAAAAAAAAAATAAAAAAAAATCTAAGTTTTCATTTTAATGAGAAGGCTAGGGCTTTTTGACATTCTACCTATCACCCATACTACGTTCTGTTTGATGCATTTGCACTGCTCCCACAAATCAGTCTGAGGACACAAACTTAACTTTTAGCCTCCAATTGCAAATTCCTTCACATTTATTTAAAGTTGTAGAAGTTTATATTTTATATTTTTCTTCTTTATTTACATATGCTTTATTAATCTGTTAATAAAATGTAAACTTCTAAGCAGTCAGAGACCCTCTGAGTATGTGTCACAGACCCCTAGGATCCCAGGACCACAGGTTAACATCCTCTATGCTAGAACACAGCCAATGCTGACACCA
The DNA here is from genome assembly GCF_031143425.1 of Pleurodeles waltl. Taxonomy (NCBI): domain Eukaryota; kingdom Metazoa; phylum Chordata; class Amphibia; order Caudata; family Salamandridae; genus Pleurodeles; species Pleurodeles waltl. The sequence continues at coordinate 1,116,861,781 of NC_090440.1, forward strand.
AAGTATGCGCTTAAACCTCAATGCACCTTCAGGGCTCTATCACTTCCTTCGTCCTCCCCAGCACAGATTGCCATAATATTATGGCAAAAAATGTAGTCAGGGTGGTTCAGGTTCAGTTTCATCATCAACTCTCTCTGCCGAGGCCAAACCAGTAAGCATAAGCCTTCCTTAGCAGCACATACTTTGCCCTAATGCATTTCAGTTTATATTCCAGGCTGGTCTTAAATTATCCCACCACATCTATTGGCTTCTTTTGATACTCCTGTAACTCAGTATCAGGTGGCTGAAGCTTCACCTCTTTGAAAAGCTCAAGAAGCGTATCTCCTACATGTTTGTACCTGGCAACTGAGTTGTCAGCACACATATTGGTTCCCCACCTATTAGGCGATCACAGTGTGGAACATCCTTGCTCACTTCCACTATTTTGCACTCTTTGGGCACTTTTGCACCCCTCACTTCTATAACCTGGACAGAGTATTTGCTCATCAATCTTGTAGCATACACTTCACCTCTGCTTCTACATATGCTCATGTAATGGCCACTTTCCTTGAACTTCCTGCACAATTTCCTACCACAGGACATTTTTTACTTATGGCTACATCATCGCTGATAGCAAATTAGGAACACATGAATGTCTCTTTACTATTATGTTCCGAGAGTTTGGGTTTCACTCTCTTGTATGTTACATTAATATTGCCATAAACGACCTCCCATTTGATGGCATTCAGCTTCTTTTCATTTTTAGTCAATTGTCTGGTCCCTAGCTATGTTGCTGCAAAACTCTTTCGAATTTTACTTGCCTTGTCTATTTTATAGTTTTAGTCAACAACAGTTTTTCTGCACCCGGACGTCTTGTGTTCTAATTGGTCATGAATCATTGCGTCTTGGAATGTCTTATAGTTTCAACCTGTTGCAAGTGTTATTAAAGCCCAGCCAAACTCCCTTATGAGCTTACCAAGAAGTTGCCCTTTCTCAAGAAATTTGTGCCTTACAGTCACTTCATTGACTTTCTTGTCAAAAATACAAGTCTAATTGATGTATTGTCTGTTGGAATTCTTCCCATTCTTTTTTCTTTTGTTCTTCATCTACCAACAATGATTTAAAATACAATGTCCCTCAGCCCTCGAATAATGTTTAAAGTATAGCTAACTTCCTTTTCCTGTAGAAATGTCCCCACCATTGGCTTCAATCTAAGCCCCAAACAATCCCTTACATTTTTCCCATTCTAGCTTCAGCTCCCCTATTGACGCTAGAAATGGATTAGGTGCATTAAAAGCTTCTTTTGGGCTTGAAACAGATTTAGATATAAAAAAACTAGCATACGTCATGACACACACCAGTTTACTGCAGTTGCTGTAATCTGAGCAGAAATGTGGGTGTTGGTAATGTTCTCTTTCTTCAGGGTCATCCTATTTGTTTTTTATTTTTGCTGAACCCCATTTTTGCTGGCTATATAGTGCTGTACACATTATCCCTGCTAACTAGTGATTAAGTGCTTGTGCACCTCCTTTCAACATGGTAACATTGGTATACTCCTGACTGGCATATTGAAATTACTTACAAGTCCCTAGTATGTAGTACCTAACGTGTACACAGAGCCTGTCAGTTAAATGTTACCACCGGGCTGCAGCACACATTGTGAAACCCTATGTAGTGACAGGAAAAACATGACTGCACACCTGCCATGTGTAGCAAAGTAGTGCAGGATTTAAACTGCATGATATTTAAAAGTAGGACATTTAGGGGGTCATTCTGACCTCGGCGGTAAAAGCCGCTTACCGCCGGTCAGAAGGCCGCCACAATACCGCCGCGGCCGCGGTCAGCCGCCACGGACATTCTGACCCACAACTGCAAAACCTCCAAAAATCCGCCCTCCACTGCAGTCCGCCACATCAGCGGCCAGCGGTAAACTGGAGAAGACCAAACCTCCACCGCCACGCCAACAGAAATACGCCCATCCCATTATGACCCGCAAATCCACGCGGCGGTCATTCAACCGCGGTATTCCATTGGCGGTACACACCGCCGCGGTCAAAATACACACACCTTTACAAACCCCTACCACATTGGACAATTTGAAAGGCACACACCTGAAACACATACACACACCACTCCCACACATCCAATACCATATAAAACACACACCCACATCACCCACAAACCCCTACCAACAAAAACCAGAGACGAAGGAGAGAGACACATCAGAGAATAGATAGCCAGACACACAGAGGCACACCACAACATCACACACACCACATAGAAGCACAAAGCACCACACACCAACACACACATCATCACATACACCACCCCACACCTCATACACACCACCCAATGGCACCACAAAGGCACCCACGCTTTTCGGACCAAGAACTCCGGGTCATGGTGGAGGAGATCATAAGAGTGGAACCCCAGCTCTTCGGCTCACAGGTTCAGCACACCACCATAGCAAGGAAGGCGGAGCTCTGGCAGCGGATCGTGGACAGGGTCAACGCGGTGGGACAGCATCCCAGAAATCGAGAGGACATCCGCAAACGATGGAACGACCTACGGGGGAAGGTGCGCTCGATGGTCTCGCGACACAACATCGCAGTGCAGAAGACTGGCGGGGGACCCCCACCCACTCCACCCGAATTCACAACATGGGAGCAAGAGGTACTAAACATCCTGCATCCTGATGGCCTCGCTGGAGTACACAGAGGAATGGACTCTGGTAAGTACAAGGCCAACCACTTCACCCCCCCCCCCCAGCATGCTAACCCCCACCCTCACCCCCAACCCCCCAACACACATCCTCCCTGAGAATGTCTCTCCAGCACAACCCACCCAACACCAACCCCTGCATGCCATCCCCAAACTATGGACACCCATCACCTAAGCATGACCACTGCACATACCCATCCCCCCCCCACAAAACACCCTCACAACACCTCCCCCAAGGGAATGCCAGCACTGGGGGACAAGGGCACCCATAAAACGCAAGCTAATGCACACACAGAAACAATAACCATACCCTCTTACCCCATGCAGGACCCGAACGACAACACACCGGTCAGGAGGGACCAGAAATGTCCATCCCACCCCCGGAACAGGCCCCTAGTGATGACAGCAGCTCTGTCGACCTGGAACCTGACGACCAGCCCGGACCATCGGGGACCTCTGGGCAGTCGGTTCCCCTCACCCAGACACAGGCCACTGCAGACCCAACCCCCTCTGGGAACAACAGCACAGCTCCCACCCAGCGGGCCCATGCCTCTGTCTCTAGGACAGGTCAAGCAGCGGTGTGTCTACCACTACAGGGCCCCCAGGGTAACCCACCAACCCAACAACAACAGGGACCTGGGGGCAGTGGGAGTGGGCACACCGTCCAGGGGACAGAGGCCCAGGGAAACAGGGCAACTCGGAGGGCTGCTGTGCGACGGGGGGGAGGAGAGGCCCAGGGAACCCACTCTCCAAGAGGCCCTCACCACCATCATGGCAGCCTACCACCACTCACAAGAGACGATGGCGACGGTACTGGCCAGGTTCCAGGAGATCCAGGCACAGCAGGAGCAATGCTACATGGGGTTCAGCGACCAACTCACCAACATCTCAACCGCTATGGGGAGCATAGTCCAGGCCCTGAACCGTATAGAGGACACGTTTCGGGACCATGTGGCATCACACAGGGCCCCTGTCACTAGCCAGGAACAGGAACAGCCTACCACCTCCGCCGGCGCTAGTGGACAGGAGGCCCCACCACAACGACAGCCCACCAGAACCCCACCTCCTGCTGAACAACAACCGCCCCGCAAAAGGAGCCTGAGATAAAAAAAAACGACAGAGTAGGATGTCAAGACCCCCGCCAGCATCACATACCCCCTGAAGTCCTCCCACTGTTCCACATTGCCACCCTGTCAAACCTTGAACTGCCCCTGCTCCATCCTGCCACAGGCATATGGACAATGCACCTGTGAGACTGAGAACTGGACTCCGCCATGGACATTACTCCACCCCCACCCATCACTATTTCACTATCATGTACCAATATCTATGCACTAATAATAAATCACACATTGCACTGAAATCAATCAGGACTCAGCCTGTCTTATTTACAAATGTATGACACATTACATATCAATTACGTATTATTAACATTGTGAATTACACATACCGACGTAACTTAGCATTAGTCCATGGGCCAACCAAGCCGAGGTCACGCAGTGGCTCATACAGCACAGAAAAGGGAAGGGAAAATCAAACATCATGTTTATAGTTCTGGGGGGAAATCAACAAAGTTGAGATGCAGGAGGCTTTCAGGAAATGTAAAATGGCATGGGTGATTATTACCTGTGTGCTACTGGAAATACTGTTCTATTACTCTGTCCCTGTTGTCTGAGTCGTCCTCTGAGTCTTCCTCCTCTTCACTCTCCGCAGGCTCCACAGCTGCTTCAACACCACCATCTGCACCATCCTCCTGCAGGAAAGGAACCTGACGTCGCAATGCCAGATTGTGAAGCATACAGCAGGCCACGATGATGTGGCACACCTTCTTTGGTGAGTACATCAGGGATCCCCCTGTCATATGCAGGCACCTAAACCTGGCCTTCAGGAGGCCAAAGGTCCTTTCGATGATCCTCCTAGTTCGCCCATGGGCCTCATTGTACCGTTCCTCTGCCCTGGTCCGGGGATTCCTCACTGGGGTCAGTAGCCAAGGCAGGTTGGGGTAACCAGAGTCACCTATTAGCCACACACGTTGTCTCTGTAGCTGCTCCATCACATAGGGGATGCTGCTATTTCGCATCACATACGCGTCATGCACTGACCCTGGGAACTTGGCATTTACATGGGAGATGTACTGGTCAGCCAAACAGACCACCTGGACATTCATCGAATGATAACTTTTTCTGTTTCTGTACACCTGCTCATCGTCTTTTGGGGGTACCAAAGCCCCATGGGTCCCATCAATGGCACCAATGATGTTGGGGATATGTCCAAGGGCATAGAAATCACCCTTCACTATAGGCAAGTCACCCTCCTCTGGGAAAATGATGTAGCTCCGCATGAGTTTCATCAGGGCAGACAACACTCTGCTCAAAATCTTTGAAAACATAGGCTGAGACTTTCCAGATGACATGGCCACTGTTGTCTGGAATGACCCAGTTGCCAAAAAATGGAGGACTGACAAAACCTGCACCAGAGGGGGAATCCCTGTGGGTTGGCGGATGGGGGACATCAGGGCTGGCTCCAGCTGGGCACATAGTTCATGGATAGTGGCACGGTCAAGTCTGTATCGAAGTATTATATGGCGTTCTTCCATTGTCGACAGGTCCACCAGCGGTCGGTACACGCGAGGATTCGTCCTTCTCCTCGCAAGTCCCAGCGGACGGTGTCTAGGAAGGACAACATGGAGCACAGAGTCAGGCAAACCACAGGTACGTACAGACAGCTTGCACAGTAAGAATGGCAATGGGTTGAAAGGCATGTATGTGTGGCAATGCAAGGCCTAGGCCTGTGTGTCGCAGTCAAAATTAAGCCATGTAGGCCCTTGAAATGGCGGCTGCCTGACCTGTGAAGTGGGACAATGGGATGTGAGGTCAATGCGCTGGCAGGGCACACCGTGGCGGTAGGCGGTCGAAGACCGCGGCGCAAAGCCGCATTGGTTAACATTGAACCCTATGGGTTTCAGGAGCCAATGACGATGTGCGCCGGCGGTCGCGGTACGCACTGCCGCGGGCGTGACCGCCATTTCCTAGCTGATTGATCACTCGAGACCTGATAATCCACAGGAGAGGACCTATACTGCAAGTGCTGCTGTGACCTCGGTCTGGAAGTGACAATGGCTGCTGCGACTGGGGAAAGGGCCCCTGCCTTCACGTCTGAAGAGTTGGAGAAGCTCGTGGATGGGGTCCTCCCCCAGTATGCGCTACTCTACGGTCCTCCAGACCAACAAGTGAGTACACCGGGTGCACATGGAATGGGCTATGCCTGTGTGGATTGGGGTGGATGTAAGTTGGTGGGGTGCGGGGCGAATGAGGAGTGCAACGCACGACAGATGAGAGCATGTGCCATATGGCAAAGTTGGTGGGGGGGGCCAATCACATCTAACATGCAGGTCATTGATGATTTCCTCCTTTCCACCCTGTACATGTCAAATAGGTCAGCGCCCATCAGAAGATCGAGATTTGGCGTGCCATCGCCAAGGAAGTCCGGAACTTGGGGGTCCACAACAGACGGGGCACCCACTGCCGCAAGAGGTGGGAGGACATCTGCCGCGGAACAAGGAAGACCGCAGAAACACTACTGGGGATGGCCTCCCAACCTAGGAGGGGTGCCAGTCGCACCATGACCCCCCTGATGTCCCGGATCCTGACGGTGGCCTACCCTGAATTGGATGGGCGCTTTAAGACATCACAGCAGACACAAGGGGGTGAGTATCAGCACATTCTCCTATCTTTCTGCGCAGTGGAGGCGTCTGGGTGGGGGAGGAGGGCTGTGGGTGACATTAGGCCAGGGCGCTTTCTGTAGTGTAGTCCTCTCCCTTAGGCATGGCCCTGTGCCCCCGGCCCCCACCTCTGTAGGGTGACAAGTACAGCCATTGAAGGTCCAGCATCACCCATGTGCGCGTTTGACGTCTCTTGGCCTGTTGTCCTAGTCAGTAGTACTGAGTAGTGTACCCCGAATGCGCGGCTTAGTGCATGAGGCTCCTGTGTCTGTCCTCTCCGCCAACGGTGTTGACATTGCATGCACTCAACCTGGTCTTCTTTTTTCTCCCCCCACCCTTTCTCTTCATCTTCTTGTGCATGTGTGCATTAGCATCATCAGGCGGAGGAGATTTGGCATCGGAGCACGAGGGAGCTGCAGGACACAAGGCCCCGGTGGGCCCAGGAACAGACACCGAGGGCACCAGTGATCCGGAGGGCGAAGGGAGCACCACGACGGGGACCGCTGGTGAGAGCAGCGACAGCGACACGTCCTCGGATGGGAGCTCCCTAGCGGTGGCGGCAACATCCGGGCCCCCCGCCTCTACAGGTACAGCCGCCACCCAGCGCACCAGCACCGCCCTCCCAGCAGCCCCTCAGCCTACGCTCCGTGCCCGCTCGCCCAGGAAGGCACGCGTCTCCTTCGCCCCAGGCACCTCAGCCCCTGCCCCTGTTGCCCCTGCTGCCCTCAGTGCGGAGCTCATTGACCTGGTGAGGACGCTCATTGTTGGGCAGACGACCCTTTTGAATGCCATCCAGGGTGTGCAAAGGGAGGTGCAACAGAGCAATGCGTACCTGGAGGGCATTCATTCGGGTCAGGCTGCCCATCAACGAGCGTTCACTGCTCTGGCCTCAGCACTGACGGCAGCCATTGTCCCTGTTTCCAGCCTCCCTCTTCTTACTGCCTCCAGCCTGTCTCTGTCTCCTGTTCCTCAGCCTATCCCATCTACACCATCAGACCAGCCTGCACACACCTCAACACCCAAGAGCAGCTCATCCAGACACAAGCACCACAGATCCCACAAACACTCACCCAAGCAACACCCAGATGCAGACATTCCAACAGTCACTGCCACCCCTGTGTCCCCCTCCTCCTCGTCTCCCTCCTCCCTCCCTGTGACGTCTACACTCACACCTGCATGCACCCCAACATCAGCCAGTGCTTCCATCACCACCTCACCCTCCAGTACAGTCCACACTCGTGCAGTCACCACCCCCACTGCCATGTACACGTCCCCTGTGTCCTCTCCCACTGTGTCTGTCACCCCCTCTTCCAAGACACACAAACGCAGGCAGCCACCCACCCAACAGACATCCACCTCACGACAGCCTACAGCACCAGCACCTTCACCCAATGACAGCACACCTGACTCTCCTACAACCACATCCTCTTCCTCCACTCCCATCACCACTTCTCCTACCCTTTACCTTGGACCTAAAAAGCTTTTCATGGCTAATCTTGACCTCTTTCCCTCCGATGAGCTCCCCCCTCCATCTGCAAAGAGTCCCAAGAGCACCGCAGCCACCACCAGCCCAGCTTCGAGTGTCACTGTTGTGCATGGGATCTGGAGTCCACCCTTTGCCAGCAGTGACACATCGATCAGCAGCAAGGACACGTCCAGCCCCCCCCCCGGCAAGAGGACCCGCAAAAACAAGGGCCGCCGTGCGAGGACTGACAGGGCTGCCCCCAAGGAGCAATGTGGGCCACTTCACCAGCCACACCATCTAGGGGAGGCAAGGACCCGAGAGCCCCATCAAAGGAGCGGAAGGGCAGCAGGAGCGCGGAGAAGGTGGACCCCACATGTCACATCCCAGCTGGGAAGGAGGACACTAAGGAGGCCAGGAGTCCGTCCCCGAAGGGTCCAGAAACGTCACGGTCCGAGGGCGACTGAGCAGGGAGTCCAGGCCAGGTCTGGCTCCCTTGACCTGCTGGATGAGCACAGCTGAACAGGGCCCGCCGTGGAGAAGAGCACCGCTGAACAGGGCCCGCGGTGCAGAAGAGCACTGCTGAATAGGGCCCGCGGTGCAGAAGAGCACCGCTGAACAGGGCCCGCCGTGGAGAGGAGCACTGCTGAACAGGGCCCGCCGTGGAGAAGAGCACCGCTGAACAGGGCCCGCCGTGGAGAGGAGCACCGCTGAACAGGGCCCGCCGTGGAGAAGAGCACCGCTGAACAGGGCCCGCCGTGGAGAAGAGCACCGCTGAACAGGGCCCGCCGTGGAGAGGAGCACCGCTGAACAGGGCCCGCCGTGGAGAAGAGCACCGCTGAACAGGGCCCGACGTGGAGAACAGCACCGCTGAACAGGGCCCGCCGTGGAGAGGAGCACCGCTGAACAGGGCCCGCCGTGGAGAAGAGCACCGCTGAACAGGGCCCGCGGTGCAGAAGAGCACTGCTGAACAGGGCCCCGCCGTGAAGATAGGCACCGCTGAAGAGGGCCCCGCCGTGCAGAAGAGCACCGCTGAACAGGGCCCGCCGTGCAGAAGAGCACCGCTGAACAGGGCCCGCGTTGCAGAAGAGCACCGCTGAACAGGGCCCCGCCGTGAAGATAGGCACCGCTGAAGAGGGCCCCGCCGTGAAGATAGGCACCGCTGAAGAGGGCCCCGCCGTGAAGATAGGCACCGCTGAAGAGGGCCCCGCCGTGAAGATAGGCACCGCTGAAGAGGGCCCCGCCATCTCAAGCACCGCTCAGCTGGGCCCTTCATCTCAAGCACCGCTCCGCTGGGCCCTTCATCTCAAGCACCGCTCCGCTGGGCCCTTCATCTCAAGCACCGCTCCGCTGGGCCCCGCCGTCTCAAGCACTGCTCCGCTGGGCCCTTCATCTCAAGCACCGCTCCGCTGGGCCCTTCTTCTCAAGCACCGCTCCGCTGGGCCCCGCCGTCTCAAGCACCGCTCCGCTGGGCCCTTCATCTCAAGCACCGCTCCTCTGGGCCCCGCCGTCTCAAGCACCGCTCCGCTGGGCCCTTCATCTCAAGCACCGCTCCGCTGGGCCCTTCATCTCAAGCACCGCTCCGCTGGGCCCCGCCGTCTCAAGCACCGCTCCGCTGGTCCCTTCATCTCAAGCACCGCTCCGCTGGGCCCTTCATCTCAACGACCGCTCTGCTGGGCCCCGCCGTCTCAAGCACCGCTCCGCTGGGCCCTTCATCTCAAGCACCGCTCCGCTGGGCCCCGCCGTCTCAAGCACCGCTCCGCTGGGCCCTTCATCTCAAGCACCGCTCCGCTGGGCCCTTCATCTCAAGCACCGCTCCACTGTGCCCCGCCGTCTCAAGCACCGCTCCGCTGGGCCCTTCATCTCAAGCACCGCTCCGCTGGGCCCCGCCGTCTCAAGCACCGCTCCGCTGGGCCCTTCATCTCAAGCACCGCTCCGCTGGGCCCTTCATCTCAAGCACCGCTCCGCTGGGCCCCGCCGTCTCAAGCACCGCTCCGCTGGGCCCTTCATCTCAAGCACCGCTCCGCTGGGCCCCGCCGTCTCAAGCACCGCTCCGCTGGGCCCTTCATCTCAAGCACCGCTCCGCTGGGCCCTTCATCTCAAGCACCGCTCCGCTGGGCCCCGCCGTCTCAAGCACCGCTCCGCTGGGCCCTTCATCTCAAGCACCGCTCCGCTGGGCCCTTCATCTCAAGCACCGCTCCGCTGGGCCCTTCATCTCAAGCACCGCTCCGCTGGGCCCCGCCGTCTCAAGCACCGCTCCGCAGGGCCCTTCATCTCAAGCACCGCTCCGCTGGGCCCCGCCGTCTCAAGCACCGCTCCGCTGGGCCCTTCATCTCAGTCACCGCTCCGCTGGGCCCTTCATCTCAAGCACCGCTCCGCTGGGCCCCGCCGTCTCAAGCACCGCTCCGCTGGGCCCTTCATCTCAAGCACCGCTCCGCTGGGCCCCGCCGTCTCAAGCACCGCTCCGCTGGGCCCTTCATCTCAAGCACCGCTCTGCTGGGCCCTTCATCTCAAGCACCGCTCCGCTGGGCCCCGCCGTCTCAAGCACCGCTCCGCTGGACCCTTCATCTCAAGCACCGCTCCGCTGGGCCCCGCCGTCTCAAGCACCGCTCCGCTGGGCCCTTCATCTCAAGCACCGCTCCGCTGGGCCCTTCATCTCAAGCACCGCTCCGCTGGGCCCCACCGTCTCAAGCACCGCTCCGCTGGGCCCTTCATCTCAAGCACCGCTCCGCTGGGCCCTTCATCTCAAGCACCGCTCCGCTGGGCCCCGCCGTCTCAAGCACCGCTCCGCTGGGCCCTTCATCTCAAGCACCGCTCCGCTGGGCCCCGCTGTCTCAAGCATCGCTCCGCTGGGCCCTTCATCTCAAGCACCGCTCCGCTGGGCCCTTCATCTCAAGCACCGTTCCGCTGGGCACCGCCGTCTCAAGCACTGTTTATGGTTCACTGTGCCCACCATGCCTCCTCCTTGACCAGTGGAGACTGTCATCCACCTGATGGACTGTGGCTTTGCACTCCCCAGGATGGTACAGTGGGCAGCCCACCCACTGTAGAGACATTGAGAGACTGTGGCTTTGCACTCCCCAGGATGGTACAGTGGGCAGCCCACCCACTGTAGAGACATTGAGAGACTGTGGCTTTGCACTCCCCAGGATGGTACAGTGGGCATGGTGGCTCCTCGTGGATCTGGCGTTGTGGACTCATGTGGCTGTGGTGCCCCCCCTTCCCTTCCCCCTGAGGTGCCTGTAGTTTTTACATCTGATGCCCCTGCAGTGTTCTCTCCAAAGGACTCAGGTCTCCTGTGTGGGCTTTGCCCTTGTTTCTCAAAACTTTGCCCCACGGACATGATGCATTCGTAGGATGTGCAGGACTTGTTACTTCAGTTATACACTGATGTGTATATCATTTGTTTTCTTGTAAATATCTTTCATGGTTGTACAATAATTTTCAGGAGCTTTTTGGTACATAAATATTTATTCCAAATTTGATTATGTCATAGCATTTTTCAGGGGTGTTTGGGTGGTGTCACTGTGACTTGTTGCTCTGCATTGGTGTGTACATAGTTGGGGGGGGGGGGGTCGCATATGTGTGTGCCCGTAACCTTTCGTCCTCCCCCCTCCCGTGTGTCGTAGGTGCAGTACTCACCGTTGTCGTCTGCGCCGGACTTCGTACTCGTGGTAAATGAGAAGGTAGACAAGAGCAGGTAGGATGTTTAATTCGGGTTCCATGCTGTCCTCCTTCCTCCTGGAGTGCGTAGTGGTGTGCGTTTTCCCGTTCGTAGTCTGTTTCCGCCGTGTTTTTATCGGCGGTGCTCCCGCCCCGGAAAAGGTGGCGGATTGGTGAGTTGTGATAGTGTGGGCGGTACATTGTCTGCCGCCTGGCTGTTGGCGGTGACCGCCGCGCTGTTTGTTTGTACCGCCGTGGCGGTCGGAGTGTTAAAGTGGCTGTCTGTGTTGGCGGTTCCCGCCAGGGTCAGAATTCCATTGTTTTGACCGCCAGCCTGTTGGCGGGTTGGCCGCCGCTTTAACACCGACCGCCAGGGTTAGAATCACCCCCTTAGTCTCGGGGGGTTGAGAGCTATGTGGGTGCCATCGATGGCACCTATCATATGGGGAATGTTGGCAAAGGCATAAAAGTCAGACTTGATGGCAGGAAGTTTAGCCTTTTGGGGAAACTTTACATATGTCTGCAGGTGTACTACAAATTCATCCAGAAATTTGGACAGGATGAGGCTAAACATTGGCTGTGAGAACCCTGCAGCCATAGAAACTGTCACCTGAAATGAGCCCGTGGCCATGAAATGGAGTGCAGAGAGCACTTGCACTTCAGTAGGGATGGCATGCTGATTCTGATTAGCCGGTCTCAGTACAGGATCCAGTAATGCACGTAGCTCATGGATTGTTGTACGACTGAGTCTGTAGTTGACAATGATGTGACGTTCCACCATGGTCTCCAAATCAACAAGAGGTCTGTACACAGATGGGGCCCTCCCTCGCCACATGGGTCTGTACCTAAGGGGAGGAGAGAACACATGTGAGGGACACATATACTTATGCACAACATGTTGTGTATGAATAACTGCTGTACAATATGTAGGTTACACACACAAGCGATGTATGATGAACAACTGTAGGGACATGTATGATGTGATACGTCTGGACTGTTGTGGGGAACAAACACTCATGTGGGCATGCGACTAAGTGCTGGGGTACACAGGGCCTGAATGGGGCCCATGACCAGGAAATATCTGTGTTGTGCAAGCAAAATGGCAGCCTTCTGCCATCCAGATATGTGGGAGTGGAAGTGAACTCATTCCGCTAGCGGGTGTTGTTATGGTGTATGGTGTAAGGTGGTGTTCACCGCGGTGCACCCATTCATTGGTTAAGATGGTTATCAATGAGGAAGCTGGGCCTATCATGATCGCCGCCGGTGATGACGGTGCACACCGCCACGGAGCGAATGCCATGTCGCCACCCCAAGTTCACTTAACTCCCGAATGCTGTGCATGGAAGTACTCTACTGATTGTGCTGCTGTGTCCTGACTCTGGTCACTCAAAGGGCACGTGTCACAGGGGAAAGAGCCCCGGCCTTCACCACAGAGGAGCTGGCGAAGCTGGTGGACGGGGTCCTACCCCTGTATGCCAAGTTATATGGGCGACCTGAGGTGCAGGTGAGTAGGAAGGTGACGCCCATGGATATGTGTGATAGTGGCGGTTGCCTGTATGCATGTGTGGTCGGTGTGTACCTGCACAGGCATAGATTGTGTGGCAAGTACCGTGAGTGATGTGGTGAAATGATCTTGTGAAGTGTCTGTCCCATAGGGGATGTATAGTCAGCGGTATCACATGGCCATTTCCTGAACTCTGTTTTTCTTTTCTTTGTGTCCCATACAGGTCAGCGCACATCAGAAGAGAGCACTCTTGCAGGCCATCGCCAGGGAGGTGTGGACCATGGGGGTCTACAACCGGGGGAGCACCCACTGCAGGAAGCAGTGGGAGGACCTGCGGTGTGGGGCCAGGAAGACCTGCGAGGCCCAGCTAGGGAAGTCCTCCCAACAAGGAAGGGGTGCCCGCTGTGCCCTGACCCCCACCTAATGCGCTGAATTCTGGCAGTGGCATATCCAGATTTGGATGGGCGCTTGAAGGCTGCACAGCCGCCACAAGGGGGTGAGTACCAACACCATTTCATGCCTCTTTGATGGATGTGTTTGGGTGCTGTAGTATGTATGCTGTCTAGTGCAGGTACTCTAACAGGTGTTTGCCAGCAGTCCTGCCCCCATGGGCACTGAGATGATTAGGGGAAGGTCTGCAGTTCATCAGTTCCTTGTGTCATGTGGGAGATGAGTTGTATGCTAGGGTATGTAGGTCTGCAGTTCATCAGTTCCTTGTGTCATGTGGGAGATGAGTTGTATGCTAGGGTATGTTAGGGTTGTGGCCACTAGTTAGGGGCATATGCATGACTATAGCTGTAGGTGCTGCATGTTCGTGTGTAAGCTGGGTGGGAGTGTGTGTGCACCAAATATGTACATCCATTATTAACAGATATCGCTCATGTTTTGTCACCCCACCCCTGTACTCTTGTGTTGTCTGTGTACATCAGCATCATCTGGCAAGGGAGCAGTGGCACCGGCGAGTGGGGATGCAGCGGCCCACGGTTCCAAGGAGGCAGAGTCTACTGACGCCAAGGGGACCAGTGGGTTGGAGGGTGAGGGGAGCACCACGGAGGAGGCTACTACTACTGGGGGTAGTGACTCTGATACCTCCTCTGATGGGAGATCCCTGTGGTGGCGGACCCTAGTAGGCCCACCAATTCTGTGTCATCTTCTGCCACCCCCCATTCCATCACCGCCCTCCCAGTTGCTCCCCAGCCAGTTGCCCGTGCACACTCACCCAGAAGGGTGGGCATCTCCTTCGACCCAGGCACCCCATCTCCTGCCCCATTCAGCCCTGCTATCCTCACGGAGAAGGCTATTGACCTCCTGAGGACCATCTCTGTAGGTCAGACAACAATCGTGAATGCCATTCAGAGGCTAGCATCCCAGATGCAGTAATGCGATGCCTACCTGGAAGGCATTCACGGTGCCATGTCTGGCCTACAGAGATCTTTTCAGGCTCTGGCCTCCTCTTTGACGGCAGCCAGTGTCCTTGGTCTTTCCATCCCCCTCCAACCACCTGTGCTCCTTCCTGCACCACACCTGCACTCACCACAACGACATTGACTGGCACATGCAGCACACTCACCAGACCTGCAGACACCCAGACAACATCCATGTTCGCTGGCAGCCTGTCTTGTCCCATTGTGCCCACCCCCCTCCTCCCAAAACACTCAAACGTGCCCAGAGACCCACGCAACACGCATCCACTACACCTCAGCATACTGTACAGGCACCTGCATCCACGTCCAGCACACCTACACCTGTTACAAGCACTTCCTCTACCTCCACTCCCACACCTTCCTCCATGTCCACCCCAACTGCCCCTAAAAACCTTTTTCTGTCCTGTGTTGACCTGTTAAAAACCAGTGGCCCACCCCATCTCGTCCCTAAACGTGCCCACCTCCTTGCCATGTCCACTCCTTCCACGTCTAAGTCTGCTTCAGTCCGCCCTTCCCATACCCATGCCCCTTCCCCAGTGAGCAAGAAGCCCCGTGCTGGCACAGGTCCATCTGCCACCCCCCGTTCCAAGCCCACTCTTCCACCTTCCAAGAGCAAACCCAAGCCCCCTCCACCTCCCAAACGTAAGCTGAAGCCCCCCCCTCCCAGACGTTAGTCCCCACTCCCACTAGCCCCTGCCCCTGTTCCCTGAGGTACCTGGCTGCCCCACTGATGTCTCTTTATGGTGGAGGACCATGTTCACATTTGGGACTCAAGTTTGGGCCATTTGGGCCCTTCAGCCTGTTTCACATGGACTGGCCAGTGGCCTTATTTGGACATTACATTTTTCAATATTTATTAAAGTTTGAGTGCCCAGTGTTGCTGTTTGCACAATCTGGAGACGTGGTTCATCGTTTCATTGTGGGGGTGTGGTGTGCACATGTGTGTACTTTGGGCAGGTTGTATTGGCCTTGTGTCGGGTAAGTACCTCTTGTTCTGGTGTGTATGGCTTGTGATGGTGAGAGGGGTTGGGGTGCGTTGCAGGGTGGGTTGGTTGGGTGGATGTGTAACTGTGCCCTTTATTCCCTTGTTTAGTAAGTTGTGGTACTTACCGTTGTCGTTGTCGTCTTCGTCGGCGGTCACGGTCGTGGAGGTATATGACAAGGAGCAACACTGGCATGATTTCCAACTCTCTCTCCATGTCTGTTTTGGCATGTTGTGTGTGCCTATGGTGAGTGTTTCCTTTTATATTGTTCTTTTCCACCAGGCTTTGCGTGGCGGTCGGTCTCGCCCCGGAACTGACGGCGGTCTTCTGCTTCATTATTTGTTGGGCGGGTGGGGCCTAACCGGTGGCCTTTGGGCACCCTCTTCTATCGATGTCGGCACTCCTATGCTGGCGGTGAGTGGTTTTCACGCTGGCTGTTTCTCATGTGCTTCATTTTTTGGTGGTCCGGACCGTGAGCCTGTTGGCGGTAATTACCGCCACCGCTGGCGGTGCGGTCTTTCCCACCATGTTCATAATGACCACCAAAATGTCCTATATCCTTTGCTTCTAGTGTCCCCATACCACTGTATTGTTTGAATGCCTGCAACAACCTCGCATAGTTGATAATGGATCAATTTCTTTGATTCTTGAGTTGTTCTGTCAATTTTGACCAAATAAACATCCTGAGAAGGCACTTTCCCTTTCAGGAATGTCATGACCTCCTGATATTTCTTCATTATCAACAGTGAAGAACCCTTTGCTAACGCACTTATAGTCAATCCCCCCTCACGCCATCGAACAGCTACCTTACATTCCATTCACAGATCACTCGCAACAGCAATGTCAAATAACGTATTCGGATCTATCTACAGCACCTGGGAGATTTTCAAAAATCTATCGACCTGTTGATATCATTCCACTGACTTCTATTGTCATTTTAGGAAATCATTGGTGAACGATGCAAGATCACTTCTGCTCCATGGCAAATGCACATACCCTCCACCAGGAACTGCTCTTAAAGGGAATGTTGTAACACCTCCTTCTGCTCAAAATGGAAGCAGTTCACCTGAAGTTTTCTTTACCTCTTTCTTTTTCACCCATTTAGTCTCTCATTTATCTAATTCATTCCATTTCCATATATTCCAAATTAATTCTTTAATCTGCGTTTTCAACCTTGGAGTTTTATTTTCAGCAATGTCCTTCTCACTAAAGCACACTTGACAACTGCTCTGCAGTTTTATTTAGATCAATCTCGTATTTCTGAGCCAATTCTTCCAATTTATGGAATCTGCTCGCTTAGTTATGTCCCTACACATAAATGCAAGCTCATCCTTTTGGTAAGTCTCCAATTGTTCTAAGCTGAGATTTCCAACAAATATTGCATACAGTTTGTAGGAAGTTGGCTCTGTATGCACTATTTCAAAGTAAGGAATAGTATGCACAGAGTCCAACGGTTCCCCTTAGAGGTAAAATAATGGCAAAAAGAGATAATACTAATGCTCTATTTTGTGGTAGTGTGGTCAAGCAGTAGGCTTATCAAAGGAGTAGTGTTAAGCACTTGTTGTACATACACAAGCAATAAATGAGGAACACACACTCAGAGACAATTCCAGGCCAATAGGTTTTTGTTTAGAAAAATATATTTTCTTAGTTTATTTTAAGAACCACAGGTTCAAGATTTACATGTAATACTTCAAATGAAAGGTATTGCAGGTAGGTACTATAGGAACTTTGAATTAGCAAAATAGCATATACAGTTTTCACATAAATCACATATAGCTATTTTAAAACTAGACACTGCAATTTTCACAGTTCCTGGGGGAGTAAGATTTTGTTAGTTTTTGCAGGTAAGTAAACCACCCACGGGGTTCAAGTTTGGGTCCAAGGTAGCCCACCGTTGGGGGTTCAGAGCAACCCCAAAGTTACCACACCAGCAGCTCAGGGCCGGTCAGGTGCAGAGGTCAAAATAGTGTCCAAAACGCATAGGCTTCAATGGAGAAGGGGGTGCCCCGGTTCCAGTCTGCCAGCAGGTAAGTACCCGTGTCTTCGGAGGGCAGACCAGGGGGGTTTTGTAGGGCACCGGGGGGGGGACAAGTCCACACAGAAAGTACACCCTCAGCAGCACGGGGCGGCCGGGTGCAGTGTGCAAACATGCAGCGGGTTTGTAATTGAAATCAATGGGAGACCAAGGGGTCTCTTCAGCGATGCAGGCAGGCAAGTGGGGGGCTCCTCGGGGTAGCCACCACCTGGGCAAGGGAGAGGGCATCCTGGGGGTCACTCCTCCACTGGAGTTCGGATCCTTCAGGCCCTGGGGGCTGCGGGTGCAGAGTCTTTACCAGGCGTCGGGATCTGAGGAGCATGCAGTCGCGGTCAGGGGGAGCCTCGGGATTCCCTCTGCAGGCGTCGCTGTGGGGGCTCGGGGGGGCAACTCTGGCTACTCACGGTCTCGCAGTCGCCGGGGAGTCCTCCCTGAAGTGTTTGTTCCCCACAAGTCGAGCGGGGGGGGCGTCGGGTGCAGAGTGGCAAGTCTCACGCTTCCAGCGGGAAACGCAAGTTGTTTTAAATTTGCTCCTTTGTTACAAAGTTGCAGTCTTGGGTGAACAGAGCCGCTGTCCTCGGGAGTTCTTGGTCCTTCTAGATGCAGGGCAGTCCTCTGGGGATTCAGAGGTCGCTGGTCCCTGGGGAAAGCGTCGCTGGAGCAGTGTCTTTAGAAGTGGGGAGACAGGCCGGTAGAGCTGGGGCCAAAGCAGTTGGTGTCTCCGTCTTCTCTGCAGGGTTTTTCAGCTTAGCAGTCCTCTTCTTCTTAAGTTGCAGGAATCTAGTTTCCTAGGTTCTGGTGAGCCCTTAAATACAAAATGTAAGGGTGTGTTTAGGTCTGGGAGGGCAGTAGCCAATGGCTACTAGCCCTGAGGTCGGCTACACCCTCTTTGTGCCTCCTCCCTGAGGGGAGAGGGGCACATCCCTAATCCTATTGGGGGAATCCTCCATCTGCAAGATGGAGGATTTCTAAAAGTCAGAGTCACCTCAGCTCAGGACACCTTAGGGGCTGTCCTGACTGGCCAGTGACTCCTCCTTGTTTTTCTCATTATCTCTCCTGGACTTGCCGCCAAAAGTGGGGGCTGTGTCCAGTGGGCCGGCATCTCCACTAGCTGGAGTGCCCTGGGGCATTGTAACACGAAGCCTGAGCCTTTGAGGCTCATTGCTAGGTGTTACAGTTCCTGCAGGGGGGAGGTGTGAAGCACCTCCACCCAGAGCAGGCTTTGTTTCTGTCCTCAGAGAGCACAAAGGCCCTCACCACATGGGGTCAGAAACTCGTCTCTCAGCAGCATGCTGGCACAGACCAGTCAGTCCTGCACTGAACAATTGGGTAAAATACAGGGGGCATCTCTAAAATGCCCTCTGTGTGCATTTTTTAATAAATCCAACACTGTCATCGGTGTGGGTTTATTATTCTGAGAGGTTTGATACTAAACTTCCCAGTATTCAGTGTAGCCATTATGGAGCTGTGGAGCTTGTTTTTGACAGACTCCCAGACCATATACTCTTATGGCTACCCTGCACTTACAATGTCTAAGGTTTTGCTTAGACACTGTAGGGGCATAGTGCTCATGCACCTATGCCCTCATCTGTGGTATAGTGCCCCCTGCCTTAGGGCTGTAAGGCCTGCAAGAGGGGTGACTTACCTATGCCACAGGCAGTGTGAGGCTGGCATGGCACCCTGAGGGGAGTGTCATGTCGACTTAGTCATTTTCTCCCCACCAGCACACACAAGCTGGCAAGCAGTGTGTCTGTGCTGAGTGAGGGGTCCCCAGGGTGGCATAAGACATGCTGCAGCCCTTAGAGACCTTCCCTGGCATCAGGGCCCTTGGTACCAGGGGTACAAATTACAAGGGACTTACCTGGGTGCCGTGGTTGTGCCAATTGTGGAGACAATGGTACATTTTAGGTGAAAGAATACTGGTGCTGGGGCCTGGTTAGCAGGGTCCCAGCACACTTCTCAGTCAAGTCAGCATCAGTATCAGGCAAAAAGTGGGGGGTAACTGCAACAGGGAGCCATTTCTTTACACAGTTCGATTGTCAACTTTGCTACATCCAAAGTTCTTTCTCTTGATGTCAGTGGAATTGTTCCCTGACTCTATTTAGATGGAGCGTTTTCATTAAATTTGTTTACCCATTTATCTATCTCCTTTACGCTAACACATCAAGTTACCACAGGAATCTTAGGTGTGGAATGGTTTCCCTGAGCACCATTCCCCCACATTTAAAGGTGGTTCCCATACTGGAGTAGTATGACTGGGCATCTTCTGATATGTGCCTATTGAAGCACATCCTGAAATATTCAAAGTTGTATCTGTACTTGCTACACGACACAACCTCTGAACATGCAATATAATATGGTGTCTTCTACATCTTTTAAACTATTCTGGAATCTTAGGCCATGTAGCGCCAGATAACTTTTTCAACCTCCTTATAAATCAACACATTCATACAACATGCAAGACCATCTTTGCAAGACACCACTTATTCACACAATCACCGCAACTAAACACAACTGCAGCAATCTACAGCCCAATTAATACTCACTCATCCGTTGCCAGTATAACTCTCCTCCGAAACACCACGATTCCGCTGATCTTCCAAGTCTGGATACAAGCATCTAAATTGGACACTGGGGACTGACTGTTCTAGAGCCTAATTCTAGTTCTCCTCATTCGGGAAAGAGAACCATCCTTGTTGCTACCATCTGATCCAGCACTGGGTCAGATTTCTAAATTTGGGTCTGATTAGTTTTTTTTCTCTGTTCCAAAGGGTGAGGAGACAATACATCAAATTATTGAAATTAATTACAGTGTAACTCGATAGTCACACATTCAATTCCAGAGACTAACTTATAGTTCAAAGGGCTTTATTTAAGACTCAAAGTCAAACTTACATATATGAGTCTCAAAATCATAGTGTAAATATATGGAATAATGAACAGAGATTTCGGGGCTCATTATGAACATGGCGGTCCAGACCGCCATGCTGGCGGTGGCGGAAATCATCGCCACCGGCATAGCGGACTGGACAGCCATATTATAAAAAAGGGAAGACCGCCACAGGTGGCTCTCCTCCACCGCCAGGCTACCGCCGACAGTGGCGGATTTCTCTATTCCACAGGGCGGATAAAGAACCCTTGTTCTTCCAGCCTTTCCCTGGCGGTTTCCCCCACCAGGGAAAGGCTGGCGGAAGGGATGCTCTGGGGCCTCCCTGGGGGCCCCTGCACATGCACTTGGCATGGGCAGTGCAGGGGCCCCCGTGCACAGCCCCTTCTCGCAGGTCACTGCCCGATTTACGGGCAGTGATATGTGCGACGGGTGCTGTGGCATTGACAACGGCTCCATGTGGAGCCGTCATCCATGTCCTGGCCCAGCATTCCGCTGGGCTGGCTGGCAAAAACACTGTTTCTGCCCGCCGGCCCAGTGGAATGTTAATTATAGGGCAGGTGGTGTCTTCTACGGGCCGGCGGTCTATGTTTAGACCGCCAGCATAACACGGCGGGGAATTTCGCTGTGTTCATAATGGCCCCCTTAAAACTTTGCACTATATAAAATTTAACTGACCTGTTAACTCAGTCTCAGATTGTGACACCTGCAGCTTTAGAAAAACTTTCAAAAAGCAAGCTTCATTTTAAAGATCAGAACACAAGAAAAATATATATGGGCCTTCACCCTGACTAAACTACCTAAGCAGAAATATACTTTCAGGTTATATACATTGTATACGTCTCTTATGTAAAATATATAATGATTATAAAGAATAACATTTATAAAACACTATAACATAAACAGTCCTTAAAAATTATGATAAAATATGGGATACATGAAACATTGCATTCATTTGCGCACTTTACTAGTATGTTACACCGTGCACCATGTTTAAATGAAAAAGTTTCTTACATTAAGCAGAAAACAACCACCTCCTCATTTCACGTTTCAAGACACGCAATGGCAAGGCCATGTTATGCTCTCTCACTGTTGATGATCGATTGGAATTGTAGGACCTTTCGTTTTGGTTGAAAAGCATTTTGGGATTGTGAGTAATGAAAATATATAATCTTCAAGTGCTCTGCTAATTATTTAAGACAGTCTAAATTTCCTTATATACTAAATATCACTAAACCTGATACTTTTGGCATGTGTCATGACTTGTTTGTTTTAGGCCCCAATGAATGTCCTTCAAGGTCTACAAGCACAGGAGTGGATGGTTTCTTTAGATCACCTTAATACACATTTTCTAATCCAGATTGCAAAACAGTGTTGCAAATTTCCCAAAATTGTGGTGGGGGGGTGAGCCTTATAAATCTCTGACTTGACATTCTGGCCTTTCGTCTGCCTCCAGAGAAATGTTGAAGGTCAAGTCAGTGGTAGGGGTACACCTACACCTCTAAAAGGATCATCTTTTATTCCTACTTAGATGACTGGGTAGTGATCCCAGCCTCCCCAGACCGGTGAACCTACACCGCAGAACAACAATTACCCATTTGCAAGAGCTGTGGTTTGGATTATACAGGTACCAATTCTTGCTCAGTTCTATGTAGAGGCTATTGGTCATGGCATAGGTCCTTGACATATGGATCATGGCAGTCTTCCCACTGCTGGGCAGGTCTTAGAGGCTCCTCCAGATGAGCCTGACCTGAATGGAGCCGTCGGTGTTGCGGCCGTGCTAGGCAGACAGTGAAAAGCTGACCGGGGCCCCCAGGGGCCCCAGGACACCCCTTACCGCCAGCGTCTTCCTGGCGGTGAAAACCACCAGAAACAGGCTGGCAGTAAGGGGGTCAAAAAAATTGTAATTTAAAAAGAAAATCTGTACTCATAAATATATAAGCATGTACAACTACATCTCTTCAATCAACCTTCTTGGCACTTTGAGCAGTCAACCTGATCTGGCTACTGGAAGGTGTCATCTTCAGTGTCAGAGATTTTTGAAGATGGTGAAGAGGTACTAGCAGTCACTGAGTTCTCAGGTTCAGTGTTTCTTTCCCCATCTCGATCTGAAGACCAATGAATTAAATGCCTAAAATAAGAGAAGTCTCTAGGAAAACACTTCCCAGAGGGCTGGGCACTCACCAAGTATCTCTTGGTAAACACCACATGGAAAGATTCAACATAATTTGGAGCATCAGATTTCCTTCGTTGCATCTGCCGGATGATCACCAACTCTCCTTTTTAATAAGTAATATTCTTTGCATGTCCCCTCTTGTCCTCATAGGCTTTTGTTTTCTGCTTGTCAACCAAGACCCCTGTACAAATGGTGTTCTTACGTCTCTCTCTCTTGTTGGTCCATTGAAGTAACTTAGTTGTCATTGCTCTCCTAAACATCAAAAGTCACAGGACTTACACCTGTAGTCGAGTGATGTGTTGTAAGATAAGCTCTTAGTGTACAATTTAATACAGTTTTCAAACTGAGCTTCTCAAGAGTTGCACACAGTACTCCTTTCTTTAGTGTACTCATAAAACGCTCAATGAGTCCATTGCCCAGCGGCCACAAAGGTGTACACTGTTTGATGCTTTACATTCAGATGTTCGAGGAATTCTTTGAATTCTCGACTTTTAAAAGGAAGGCCCTTATCAGACTTCAAAATGGATGGAACACCTTGTGTTGCAAAAATGTAATTTAGTCCCTCAATGACTGATTTGTGAGTTGTGGATGAGAGATCTTTGACCAACGGAAAAAGTGAATATTCATCCACAATCACAATCACAATCAGGTGATGTCCCCTATCGAGTGGATACAAAAGGTCAATGGCTATTCTCTCTCATACATGCTTAGGGAGTTCTGACATATTCAGAGGATGTTGAGTAACATGTAGAAAGGCAGTTGCATAGCTGACAAGCCTTGAGTTCTTTTTCAACCCTCTCATCTAAATATGGAAACCAAACTCTGTCTTGCAGAGCTCTTTTTGTGGCAACGATACCATAGTGTCCTTTGTAAGCCACTTCAATTATTTTCTGTCACAGACTCTCCGGAATCAGGATTTTCAGCCCTCGCAGTATAACTCCCTCCTGAGTTATGGACAGTTCATCTTTGGCATGTCTGTATTTTTGATATTCAGTGTCATTGGTGTGAGGTCGAGTGTGTTGGTTCGATGACTGATGTGTAATTATGTCTTGTATAGGGACTCTGGAAAAGTAGTCAGCAGGGTTTTTATAAACCCTGGATGATGCACAATGGCATAACTGTACTCTTGCAAATGTAATCCCCATTGTTCAATGTGAGATGGCATGTTGGCTTTTGGATTACCAAAAATAGGCCCTCATTACAACCCTGGCGGTCAAAGACCGCTAAGGCTGTTTCGGCGATTGCACCACCAACAGGCTGGCTGTGCAATCTTCCCTATTTTGACTGCGGTGGATGCGCCGCGGTCTCACCGCCGGGACTGGCGATTTTCTGCCACGGTGGTCCTGGCGGTTGTAATCCGCCAGGGCAGCTCTGCTTGCAGCGCTGTCCAGAGGAGTACGAGTCCCCTTCCCGCCAGCCTGTCCATGGCGGTAGGAACAGCAATGGAAAGGCTGGCGGGAAGGGGAGTCGTGGGGCAGTGCAGTGCAGGGGCCCCTAGGCACAGCCCCACACTGCTTTTTACTGAGAGTGACGGGTGCAGCTGCACCCGTCGCACAGTCGCAACACCGCCGGCTCCATTTGGAGCCGGCTCCCATGTTGCAGCCCACATCCCCACTGGGCCGGCGGGGATGTCAGAATGGGCACGGCGGGAGTGCGGCCGCATTGGCGGCCGGACAGCGGTTACAATCCACCGCCCGCCAAGGTTGTAATGAGGCCCATAGTCAGTAAAACTTGATGATCAGCTACCAGCGTTAAAGGTTTTCCATACAGGAATACAGGGAAATGTTCACAAGCCCATACCATGGCAAAACTTTCTGTCTCAAGTTGCGAGTAAGTACGTCCTGTTTGAGACAAACATCTGCTAGCATATGCCATAATATGCCTTTGAGCATTTGGGTGTCCACTGTGCTGTGCAAGGATATTGCCTAACCCTGATTAGGATATCATCAACAGCAACCTATGTAAGAAGCTTCAGATCGAAGTATGCCATTTCAGCAGCATTTTTAATGGAATGTTTGATTCTCTTGAAGCGTCTCTCACATTCTTGTGACCATTGAAATAAAAATATTTTCTTGTAAGGAATCACTTACAGTAGCAGAGTCCTGTTTGTATTTTGAACAGTAACTGACCACGGTAAGAAAAGAATGTATGATAGAAACATCTTGTGGGGATCGGCATTTGACAGTGCTTGTACTTTGATAAGATCAAGTGTCATACCCCCATCAGAAAATATATCACCATAGAATTTTGGATTTGTCTTGTGGATCTCATACTTGTCTGCATTCAAAGTCAAATGTATATCAGTAAGTAAACAACATACCTGTATGAGAGCTATATTGTGCTCCATCGGGTTAGTTCCGAAAACTAATGTGGAATTGCTGTAATTGAATGCATTAACAATAGGCTATATGATACGTCAAATGATGTCCTGGAAAAGTTCTGCACCAGTTGAATTACAAGTATTTTATATTGAAACAGGTCAACACATGTCAAAAATGTTGTAATGTGTCTGCATTTTGCTTTGAGGTCTTAATGATGCTAACCTTTATTTAAACCAAAGTGAGAAAAGAGCTTTTCATCCTTTAATTGTGTTATCGTGACAACAGTGTGCAGACCCGGATGTTGTACTCATTCAATTGCCTTGTTTGACTGACACGTGTCAACACATATGCGTATAGCTCCTTCACAGTCCTTTTTGGCCACTACCACTATGCGAGAAACCCATGGTGCTGGACCAGTAGCACCCTCAATAATGTCATGCTTCAGTAACGATTCAAGTTCTTGTAAATGAAAAGTAATTCAGTCATGTTTCTGAGCAACAGGATGAAAGATATCTGTAGGAAAGTCCTCCTATTTGACCTGGTCACCTCCAAACTGTTTGGACAGATACTGGTGGTTACTGACTCTTAGCCGTGCCCTGGGTACTGCTTAATAGTCCCAGGGCCAGTGGTCTATGTAAAGTGGATATGCAAATTAGGCTAATTAAATTTGGCAGGAACAACTTACCTAGAAGTCCCTAGCATATGGTAGGGCATCTAGGTTTAGGGACCACAGCATAGATAGTGCACCCATAGGTGTACTGCTGAGGTGCCCAGTGTCATTTTAAAGGTAGGCCTACCTTGCTGTCTGCTTTTAAGCTAAAGTTACATTCAAATTCGACTTTGAAATTAAAAGTACTTCCAAAGTCTTAAACTGCCTTATTTTTACATAAAAGCCACCCATAAGGTGTGCCCTACGTGCCCCTAGGGTTGAGTGCCACGTAACTATAAGCAGGGACCTTATACAAAATGTTTTATAAGCCTTGGTGAGGTAAAATAGCCACATTTGTTTTTCCCTCACTGTAGTGAAGGGCCTCAATAGGCTAAAATGGGGAGACTTTATTTTAATAAACAAAGTCCCCTTAAGTGTCAGATACCTCGAGTTCAGTATCAAATTAATTGCCATAATAAATCCCACAACGTACAATTGTTGGATTTAATATAACTAGTTCAGGTACAGAGTTTTAAAACTCTGACCTGAAAGTTGCCCACTTCAGCTCTGTAGTGCCCTTCTCTGATTGGCCAGGCTGCCTTGATGAGGTGTGAAGTGGCCTGGGCTGAACACAAAGGATGTGCTTGGGGGAGGAGATCTGCCTCAGCAGATGGGGAAGCAGGAAGGGGGAAGAGCTGCCAAACTGGTCTTCAAAGGCAGAGAAGGACATTTGGAGCAACCTAGCACCTCCTTCACATCCTGCAACCCCAGAGAATTAGGTTCCCTCTTGATTAGATTGGAGAGAGGGCAGGAGAAAGGTGGGCTTAGGGTCTTTAGCCACGCCTGTGGGTGGGCTCGTCCAGATCTAAACTCCAAAAATCACTTTCAGCCATGTTGGATTTTTGAGGAATGTTGCTCCCTGGGATAGATTTTTGCCACACTTTCCAGGAAGTGATCTTCATAGGGGGAAAGAGCTTGCCTCTGATTGAATACAGGACTCCCCTGTTTTTCACTCAGGAGCAAGATTAAGTATGGCAGAGCTGCACCCACACCTCAGAACCCGACAAGGAAGAACATCAGAAGAAGAAGGACTGCCCTGCTGGACCCCTGACCTGCACCTTGACACTGCACTCTGAAGGACTGCACCCGCTGCACACTTGGGATTCACCACAAGAAGGACTTTGCCTCTGTTCATCTGGTTCAAGGAGGGGCTCTCTGTTTGTACAGGTGAAAAATAGCTAACCAGAGTCCCCTGCATCAACTCCTGCAAACACTGACCAGCTGACCACTGTCCAGTGGCCATTTTGGATTTTGAGACAGATGCGTTCTGGTAGTTGTAGTCTTCACCCTCAAAGAGCTTCTGGAACCTTGGGGTAAGCTGTGGACTCCTAAAGGACCCCCAAAGACCTTCTGGAAGAAGATCCAGAAGTTTGGAGCAGATTGGTGAAGTTTTTGGAAAAAGCTCCATGGAGGGACCAACCCGCTGCGGTGAGTCTAGCTGGCTTGCCTCAACCATGACCGGCCTGACTTGCAGGTTTGTCCCACTGAAGAAAATCGCAGAAAAAGTGACTAAGTCTGAATGTAGAAAGTTGACTCTGACCTCCTGTGCAGTGTATCCGAAGAGGGCTCCAGAGACTTTGGATCAAGGTTCAGGTTTGGCGTGGTCGAAGGATTTTCATCTAAAAAATTGTCTAAGTCCAAACATAAAAATCTTCACCGAGGTCTCATGCAATGCATATCCGAGGAAGGGCTCCAGCGAGGTCAGATCGGACTGGCAACTTCGTCCCCCTGAAGAAAATCTTCAAGAAAACAACTAATTCGGAAGGTAAACTTTTGACTGAGGCCTCTCGCTTGCTGTAGCACGACTCCATCGCAGTCGGCCTAAAACTGTGACTTTATCCCGGTTGAGGTGCGCCTGACCTACCTTGTCCGGTGAGGAGGTTGTCTGGCAGGGAACGGGAAGGAGCGCTGCTACTGCCGGTAGCGCCCAGCCAGCAGGACAATGTTCTTAATACAGCTGGCTGCGTCCTTCTGGTGGGGCGGTGCAGGTGGCAGCACCGCCCAGGCACCTCGACTGCCAGCATGGCTACTGCCGGATATCCACCCTAAATGTGGCGGAAGTCCGGCAGTAACCATATGATGGTAGATGGAAGTCCGCCACCGCTAGCGGTCTTCTGGCGCTCGGGGCTTTGGCGGTCTCGCTCTGAGACTGCCAAAGTCATAATGTGGGCCTTTGTCTCCTCAGTTAAGCCTTGTCGGTCATTGCCAAGCTACCAAGGGTTGAGCTGGGGTTAATTTATTGAGACCTAACTGAACCTAGTGGGGTTGGTAGCCTATTGCTAAGTGTAGGTACTTACCTGCCCTTACCAATAATATTAAGCAACCATCTATTTCCAATGTAATCTTTGAACAGAGTTTGTGTGATTTTGGTGCTTTGGCATGTCAACTTTTCTTTACTGATATTTTTCACATGCGGCCATGTGCATGTATCTCTGCGGTAAAGATCGACATGGCACAACCATTTTTCTCACTCTCACTTAATATTGATGTGGAAGAACTGTTTGACGAATATTTAGACGATGATCGACTTTGTTAAGTGTCGATCTGTCTGAACTGGTGTTGCCTCTTGGCGATATGGGCGTGCGTTGACCGTTGCTTCTGGAATGTTCTGACGGACATTTTGTCTTTGCACCATGATGCACTTACTTTTTCCTTTGCTTTCCAAGCCATCACAAAATGATTCTCTTTCCCACCACCTATCTATACATATCTATTCAATGGCAGGACATTTACCTTTGTGTGGAAACAAAAATCCACATCTAAAACATAATTC
The DNA here is from genome assembly GCF_031143425.1 of Pleurodeles waltl. Taxonomy (NCBI): domain Eukaryota; kingdom Metazoa; phylum Chordata; class Amphibia; order Caudata; family Salamandridae; genus Pleurodeles; species Pleurodeles waltl. The sequence continues at coordinate 1,116,890,142 of NC_090440.1, forward strand.
TTTTTAGGTGTAAACATAATGCTGTGTCCTTCAGTCTTTTGCTTTGTATTCCTTTTCACACTCATGGCTGATTCACTCAGGGCACCTCAGGCCTCAATGTCAGCAGCTTGCCTTTCAGCATACTCCTCATCTGTGGCAGCCATTAACACTTGTTCCAGATTAAGAGCTTCTCTCACCATTCTCTATCTGAAAGAATCTGAAAAGCATTCATCAATAACTCAAAGATGCATAGCTTCTTCTTCATTACATTTATTGAACATACAGTATTTGATGGGTGGATCGATTCTCACCACAAATTCACTCATGGTTTTGCCAACCTTTTGGCGTTCGTAACTGAAAACGTGTCTTTCGTAATGAACGTTTGGTACTGGATTGAATTTGAGATTCAACGTTTCTTTAATCTGATGGTATGTGACTTCTTCAGTTCTCAGCATTTTCTTTATGACTTCTTTCACACCATCACCAGCAAGATTTTTTAGATACTTGATAATCTTCGTTATCAGTCTCTTCAAGTGCATCAATGAAATCATTAATTTTCTCTATCCAAGCAGTCTATCTATTACCAATATTTTGCTTTTCTTCAGTATCAAAAGGTAGTGGTGGTTTCAGGAAAGTGGCAGCATTGTAGACTAGTGTGGAACTTAGTGATGTTGAGGGTAGAGTGCTCTCTGATGCTGTTTGGTGATCATGGTTATGCAAATCTTCTCTAAGGTCCTTTGATGTGCTGGCCTCAGGATCACCTTTAAAATTACTTGGAGCTGTTCCTTCTTCCTTACCTGCTATCTGAAAAATTTCATTATTCCAAAACTCACTTTCGGCTCTTTATTCTTTAAAGTCCTATGAAGTAATTCTGAGCCTCACTTGGCACCTTTGTGGTCAAACTGCTTTGGGTATAGATGGCTCTGTAAGCCCAACCCTGAACACTTCTTGAGTCACTTCACCAAGTGCTTTGGTATGATGACTCTCTTTAGTGGATTCAGTAAGTTATTTATTTATTTCTTCTTTTCTAAAAGTTGGTTGATCTCCGCCTTGCAGCGCTGCTGTTCGCAGCGTTTTTTGGCAAGTTATAATTATCTTTGACTGTGCTTTGTAAACCGGTTGTATCCACCTTCAGCATTAATGCTCTTTTCAATGCACAATTTTATCTTGTGTGGCAGTGGGGTACTTTTATGTATGGTCTGACCAATAGGTTCTTACCCAATGATGTGTTGATTCTTTATAGTGTCTTTGTTGTCTTCAACTGCTTTACAGCGGCTGGAACTGCACTTTGACTCCACATGCACGAAGAGTCTATTTCCGTACTTTAACAGCGACACACGTGGCAAGTACGAGCATTTTGCTTACACCATGGCAAACTCTCTGGCGGAACATGATTAATTCTTCGGGTTACTTATCTTCTAACTCATTGTCCGTTGTAGCCTCCTCTCCAGCCTGGCGGCCCACCAATGATACGCCACCCGGAGCCAAAGGGTTTTGTCATAAAACTCTCAAGACACTACACCCACCAATTCTCTTGCAAGATTTTCAGGGGGATCTTAGTCTGGTCCTATCATTCCTGATGAGATCTTCGTTTGAGCACTGCTGTTGATGATCCTCAAATAGAACAAGGGGTTTCTGGCTGGTGTCATATATTCCAGAAGGGATACAGCTATTACTATGCGGCTGTTACCACGCATAGGGCCAGGTGTAGGAAGCTGTTTGCATGGTGCAAACTGCGAAAATTGCAGTTTGCGCCATGCAAAAAGCCTTCTGCAATGCACATTCACAATTTGCGAGTCGGTACCGACTCGCAAATTGTGAATGTGACTCGCAATTAGGAAGGGGTGTTCCCTTCCTATTTGCAACTCGCATCGCAATGCAGAATTGCTTTGTGATCGCAAATGCGGTCACAAAGCAATTCGCAGTTACCACCAGTGTCACACTGGTGGTAACTCATTCGCAAACTCATTCGCAAAAGGGACCCCTTCCCCTTTGTGAATTTTGCCCAAAAGTTTTTTTCAGAGCAGGCAGTGGTCCAATGGACCACTGCCTACTCAGAAAAAACGAAACCAAATGGTTTCGTTATTTTTTTTATTTTGCAACTCATTTTCCTTTAAGGAAAACGGGCTGCAAAATAAAAATAAAAAACTGCTTTATTTAAAAAGCAGTCACAGACATGGAGGTCACCTGCCTTCAGCAGGCCACCATCCCTGTGAGTGCAGGGACTCGCTATGGGGTCGCAAAATGCGACCCACCTCATTAATATTTATGAGGTGGGTCTTTGCGACCTCATAGCGAGTCGCAGGTGGTGTCTGAGACACTGTTCTGCATCCGCATTTGTGATTCGGAAATTGTGAGTTGCACAGACTCACAATTTCCGAATCGCAAATGCGGAAGTTGCTACATCTGGTCCATAGCCTCAACCACGCATGCATTAAAACACATGCCCTTTACTGCGCATAACATGAACCACTCATTCTTAACAACACATATGAATTAGGTCGTACAGGTATGCATGGTAAGGGCATATGCGCTGTAGTGGTGGTTAGGGCATATGCGTGGTGAAGGTGTGCTAAAGGCTGTGAGCATCGTTAGAGGAAACTGAAAGACTTTTCCAATTCCTCTTTACGACCTGCCTGACTGGAGAGCTGCTAGCCTGCCTGTGTCATGAGGAGAGTGAGGTAAGGGCAAGGGGAAGTGGGCGGTTTTGGGGCTTTGGGAGGGTTTACGCTTTATGGCTTGGGGTGGGGTGGTTTTTGTGCTCAGGGCAGTGTGCGGGTATTTATTTTTAAAGGCTTGGGTTATGGGGCTGTGGGGGATGGTTTTAGGGCTTGATGGGTTTATAGCTTTAGTATTGGGTAGGGGTGGTGTTAGGAGATGGGTTGTTTTGTGGGTGGGTAGTTTTTTTTTAAATGGTTGGTGGTCTTGGGGTGTATAGGTTTAGTATTGTGGTCAGTGTTAGGGGTCATAGTGTTTTTTTTTTTTTAAAGAGTCGGGGATTGGGTGAGAGGTATCGCTCTTGGGTCTTGATTTAGGGTTTGGGGTATAGCTTTAGGGCTTGGTAGAAGGGTGGGCAGTGTAAGAGCTCAAGACGGGGTGCAGATTTTTTTTTTTAAATGGGTTGGTGGTCAGGGGAGGCGTTTGCGCTGGGGTGAGGCTTTAGGGCTGAAGGCGGGGCATTCAGCTTTAGGACTTGGGTGGACAGTTTTAGAGTTCAGAGCAGGAGTCTGTGTTTTTTTAAAAGGGATGTGGACAGGGGAACAGAGGTTTGGTTTTAGTGTTTAGGGCATGGGCCAGGGAAAACCTTAACCATGTTTAACATGCATGCTTTTGAAATGAAATGCTTTCTAAAAGCATTTGTCGTAAATGCATATTTGTTGCTAGATATGCGTGCTTAAGGTTATGCGGGTAGTGGCATTCATGTTGTAATGCATGAGTGGTAAAGGCATGCGTTGCAATGAAATGTGTTGTTCTGACATACAAACAGACCAAAAGAGCAAGAGAATTGCAAGCCCTTCCTTCTCTGACTTGACTTATGATATTTTCTAAGGATAAGGTGAGTTTACAGAAGTAACCAGATTTTCTGCTTTAAATTGTCTTTGAGTTTCGTCTTTCACAGGTCATCTATTTGCTATTTTTTTCTGGCCTCTAACCCATCCCAGGGGAGGAGCTTGACCTAAAATGGACCTTTATGCTTTGTGACAGAACTTCTGACTTCCATGCAGATGGCAATATTTTTTGTTTGACGATTCTTCTATCTGGAAGACTGCATAGGCAAACCATTTTTTCTAGATGTATCTACATGTGAATCAAACACTCTTATGAACTGACAGAGAAGGAACCCCAGAAAGCTTACTCTGTACAAGGAAAAAACAGTCACTTAATCTTTACATCAGGTGCTTGATCAGTCTGTTTGTCAAAAGGCTACCTGAGCCTGTTTTCTCCACACCACACAACATTAATCCTTGATGAGCAGGTCAGAGCACTACACTACGGGTCTGATTATGACCTTGGCGGAGGAGATTACTCCATCACAAATGTGACAGATATCCCGTCCGCCATATTAGAAGTGGCATAGGTTATAATGGAACTTGTAATAGGGCGGGCGGGATATTCCTCACTTCTGTGACAGAGTCATCACCTCCTCCACGGTCGTAATCAGGCCCGCTGTGTCATCAGAAAGGATAAACCTAAGCACTCTATTACTACTTCAACTGTGAAATCAAATTTGAATTTTGTAAATTGTAGTTCTAGACTTTAAATCTGGGTTTAGCTCTTGAATAGTTTATACCTTTGGTAAATGTATAACAAAAATAGTTAAATGTTTTTTTGATGTCAAATAACAATGTAATCTGTTGGGATTTTATTCTTTAATTTGATTCTTCATTCAATTTGTTTAACTTCATTTCTGCTTGAAACACAGCAAACACATGATTCACCCCATTAGAAGCTGGCGACCTTGATGTTTTTTCAGGATAAGTTTTTTCATAGGTATATTCACTCTGAGGGCCAGATGTAGGAACCGTTTTGCATGGCGCAAACTGCGAAATTTGCAGTTTGCGTCATGCAAAACGGGCATCGCAATGCACATTCCCATTTTGCGAGTAGGTACCGACTCGCAAAATGGGAATGCGACTCGCAAATAGGAAGGGGGGTTCCATGTGAACTGGGTGCTAACTCATTCGCAAAAGGGAAGGGGTCCCCATGGGACCCCTTTCCCCTTTGTGACTGTTGGCAAAAATATTTTTTCAGAGCAGGCAGTGGTCCAATGGACCACTGCCTACTCTGAAAAAATAAAACCAAATGGTTTCATTTTCTCGAGGGTATTGCAACTCGTTTTCCTTTAAGGAAAATGGGCTGCAATACCAAAAAAAAAAACTGCTTTATTAAAAAAGCAGTCACAGACATGGTGGTCTGCTGTCTCCAGCAGGCCACCATCCCTGTGAGTGCAGTAAATCGCAAGGGGTTTGCAAATTGTGACCCACCTCATTATTATTAATGAGGTGGGTCTTTGCGACCCCCTTGCGATTCACAGATGGTGTCAGGGACATGCTCTTAAGTAGACAGAGTCCTGTATAAATATGCCTTAAAAAGAATACCATAAAGCTACTGCAGAAGCCAAGAGGCTGTATTTTGTTGCTAAAATGGAGTTGGCCAATAAAGATTTGAATGTCCTCTTTCAAATTTAGAAAACTTTTCTACAACCCAAAAGCTGCACTCCTGATCTTGACTCTTCATAGGAACTCTGTGAAAGGCTGGCCGATTTCTTTGAACATAAGATTACGACTATCTGCTCTGGTTTCACTCCCTCTGATGTTCCGAGAATAATGCCCGGCAAGTTTACTTCTGGCTGCTCCCACCACAGATTTCAGTTACATAACCTGGAGCAGTCTAAATAGGCTATTATACAGTGCAAATCCGGATCACTGCTAGACCCCCGTCCTCTGTCCATGCTACAATAAGGGTATTGATATCATAAATCTGACTCTGAATGCTTTACTCAATCAATCTCTTTCCTCAGCTACTGTACTGGGCAAATGAAAGTTAGCCATGGTCAAGCCACTGCTTAAGAAACCTAATGCAGATCCTAAGATCATGTCCAATTATAGAGCTATCGCCTGACTTCCTGCACCAGCAAACATATTAGAAAAACTGGTGAACATCCAACTGGTCAGTTTCTTTGAAACACAAAACATTCAGGGGGTCATTCGTCAACTACCGCGAGAGCACCGCCAACAGGCTGGCGGTGCTCTCAAGGGCATTCTGACCGCGGCGGTTTGGCCGCGGTCAGAAAGGGAAAACCGGCGGTCTGCCGCCGGTTTTCCGCTGCCCTCAGGAATCCTCCATGGCGGCGCAGCTTGCTGCGCCGCCATGGGGATTCCGACACCCCATACCGCCATCCTGTTCCTGGCGGTTCGCCAGCCAGGAACAGGATGGCGGTATGGGGTGTCGTGGGGCCCCTGGGGGCCCCTGCAGTGCCCATGCCACTGGCATGGGCACTGCAGGGGCCCCCGTAAGAGGGCCCCACAAAGAATTTCAGTGTCTGCTTAGCAGACACTGAAATTCGCGACGGGTGCAACTGCACCCGTCGCACCTTTCCCACTCCGCCGGCTCCATTCGGAGCCGGCTTCCTCGTGGGAAGGGGTTTCCCGCTGGGCTGGCGGGCGGCCTTCTGGCGGTCGCCCGCCAGCCCAGCGGGAAAGCCAGAATGGCCTCCGCGGTCTTTCGACCACGGAGCGGCCATATGGCGGTTCCCGCCAGGCGGGCGGCGACCGCCGCCCGCCGGCCTCAGAATGAGGCCATCAGTGTTTTCAAGCTAGCTTTAGACACAGGCACTCTGCAGAGTCTGCACAGTGTAAAAAATTCTGTGTTGATCTTCTTAGATATGTCAACAGCCTTCAACACAACTCATCAAGATTTCCTTCTTCAACAGCTTGCTCACATATGGATTCATGGCCATGCCTTGGCCTGGCTCAAATTGTTCCTTAAGAACAGGAAGCAAATCATTACATTTGGGCCTTTTAGATCAAAGGAGAAAGTGTTTAAAAGCAGTGTGCCCTAGAGCTTGTCTCTCACCCCCACTCTATTTAATCTGTACATGGCCACCCTTATTGCTCCTACGAAATCATTTGGTATGTCTACCATGTCTTATGCAGATGATGCCCAATTCATTTTGGCCCTTGACAAGAGTACCACCAGCTTCAAATTAAATTCAAATAAATGTTTCTCGGAAGCAATCAAGTGGATGAACCACAATTTGTTAAACTGCAATGCCAACAATACAGAAATCCTCTCTTTTGGAAAGAATAACCAGTTCTCCTCCTTGGATTGGTGACCAGACAGTCTTGACACACTTACTCTGTCCATCAATGCGAGAAGAAATTTGGGAGTCTCGTTTGTCAATGATTTGTCTTTTTTTCCACCATGTCAACACAGTGTCAGAGGTCTCTTTTTCTGTGATTAAGGCCCTTAAAACGTTTGTTGACTTTCCACCCTTCTCAGCAAGGAAGACCATCATCCATGCCTGATCACCTCAATAATGGACTAGTGCAGTAGTCTTCTCTTGGGTCTGCCGAATTATTTGATCCACAAGCTGCAGATGGTTCAAAATGCAGCAGTGAGACTGGTACTTAAACTCCCTCATCAAAGTTCCACCATGGAGGGGTTGTAGGACCTTCATTGGCTTCCAGCTGAAAAGTGGATTATTTTTAAATCCCTAACTATTGTGCACAGGGCCTAATATCAAACTGCTTCCAAATTCCTCTCAGATTGCTTTTTTCCTCTTTCTTCCCCAAAGAATACTAAGATCTGCTAGTAACATTATTTTATCCATCCCAGAGTTCAGGTTACAAATCGGGGGGCAGATCCACATTAGTTCTCGGGGCAAAGGCATGGAACAATCTTCTGCTTCCACTAAAACAAGTTGCCAACTTTGACACTTTTAGGAAGCTTCTTGAAACCTGGCCTTTTCAGTCAGCCTTCAAAGTCTTTTTTTGTATGGTAAGGGCATCTTTTGTTCCACTGATTTTCAGCACTGAAATGCGTTTCGGGGTGAATCTTGTGCTTTATTAATGTCATTTTCATTCATTCATTCAGTGGGCATTTCGAGAACCAGAAAGTCTCGTTTGAGAAATAACGTCAGAAAACTGTGTCTTTGAAAGCAGTGATATTAATCTGTGCATAGGGGCACAGAATATTCTAACCTTTACATAGTTTGGCATATGAATCACTTCTGTACTCATGACATCATAGTTTTTGGTGATAATCTCTACATAATATGAAGATAAACTCCTTGTATAAATCCTTGCTGGGTCAGATAGTGCAACTACTTGAGCGGGGTGGTGACTGCAATTCCTCAACCATACAAAACAGCTCTTTAAATAGATTTTGCATTGAATTAATGCTTTGTGTAACGTTTGCTTTTTTGAAATATTATTTAAAATTAGCCGCCTGTGCCAATGGAGCACTTCACATAAAACTCGAACAAGACGTGTTTGAGAGAGGACAGAAGAAGGTGAGGAAGGTTGGAGAGAGAAAAGAGGGACTTTTTATAACGGATTTTATTGATTTTACAGCTTTAACGGTAGATTGACTTGAAAAACTTTAATCCATTTTTCTCCCCCTTCAAAAGAAACCTTTAACCACCTGACACATGCATAGTGCCCTCCTCCACCTCTGATAGTCTCCCTCTGACCAGGAGTGGTTGCAGTCACTTTGCATATCCTTCGGGTTGGTCTCAGGGCTGAGGTCTGCTGCCCTCGCCCTGGGGCGGTTACCCTCAGTTTCTTGGAGTCCATGCCACGTCCCATCATAATTCCGGTCAGCACGTTGTGGCCTGGTGTCTGCCTGCGGCAAGCCTTATCTGGCGGTCCTCTATGTCCCAACAGTCCCATATTTTCACAAATTTCTTGGGGCATTCCCTGTCCTTATATGCCAGTTTTCCAGTGTTTGGCATCTCTGCATTTCCTTTGTCATGCACTCTTGACCCATACCCACTCCCCAATTTCCTAACAATTTCCTTTTTTGCCAAGATGAATCCCAAGTTGACTAGGGTCCTCTGATATGTTGTTGCATCTGAGTCTCCAGGAGCGGGAATGTTGCCTGTCTCCCTATTTGTATACCCACTGCAGGCTCCAGTCTAGTCTGTCCCCACCAAGAATGGCTTCAGAATCATGCAGGCCCATAGCACATGGAGGAAGGACCCCTGTTGACTACAGGCTCTTAAACACCTGTCTTTAGCAGCCTATTTTGTGTAGGAGCGTTCTAGTATGTTATATCCTGTGCAGTATTTTAATTTGGATCAGACAGAAACTCGCCTGTATCACCACTTCAGGGGAAGTGTAAATTGTCCCTCCAGTCATCGTCATCTATGTTCGCTAAGGTCCCCGTGTGCGTTGATCATAAGTGTGCCGTTATGTGAAGGAGGTGGCCTTGGTGCTCATTTGTCTATTCAACAACCGTCTTGGCAGGGGGGATTCTTCCATAGTCTCATTCTTTGGGGTAATCTGGGCTTGCAGTGCATGTCACAGCTACAAATAGTTAAACTGCTTTGTGGGTGACATGTCATATCTTTTCTCAGATGTTAAAAGGGCACGATGCCATTCATATCCGGAGGCCTATCAAATCCCATTTCTTAAACCCCAGAAGGGTGTTAACAGGTTCTAGTTCAGTCCCCAGCCATAGGAGGGGGTCAATCCTTTTGCCAATCCTATGTCTCACAGTAGTGTATGTCAGATTATGATCATCGTGACTGTTGAGGGCAAGAAATCAGCTGCCACTCTGCTGCCATTAGGGGCCTGGACAGAGCCTCACTCACCCAGCACCAGTCTGTCCAATGTAAATGCCAGGTCATTCAGTGGGATTGATGCCCACTTGTTCACTCCGCTGACCTGGGGCTCCTTATAGTATTTCTGGACACTGGGGAATGCTATGCCTCCCTCATAAATTGAGCATTGTAGCATAGAGAGTGCTATTCATGGTGGGTTATCCTGCCTTAAAAGGGATTGCAGCAGTCTGTTTGGTGTTTTAAAGAAAGTAAGTAGTAGTCTATAGGGTCTGTTTTTTACAATGTATGTGAACCTGGGTAGTGCGATAATTGTAAAGAGTGCTGGTCAGCCTATCAGCGGGAGTGGTAGGGCTTTCCATTGTTTTATATCCAACTCTAGTCTGGTAAGAAGAGGCACTAGATTATCTGTACAGTCTGTCTTATAGTCTGTGGATATCCACAGTCCCAGAGAGCGGAAGCGGTTATTCGGCCTGTTGGAAAGTGGTTTGTTAGTAAGGGGAGGTAGATACCTACACTTAGTCATAAGACCACATTCACAAATAAGGTCCAGTCAAGGTCTCATTAAGTTAACCTTTGCTCAACCCTTGGTAGGTTGGCCCATGAGCAGTTAGGCTTAACTTAGGAGACAGGTGTGTAAAACATTTAATAACAAAACATTAAATAGGAAAGACACAACGCACTATAAAAAATCCAACACCAATTTATAAAAATAGTAAACATTTGTATCTTTAAAATGACACCAAAATGACACAAATCAAGTTGGGAAGGGGAAATATGAATTTTTAAAGATTAAATGAAAACGTGCTTTCTAGTGCTTAAAAGCAAAAAGCACCAACTGTGGACATCTGGTTGCGCCTGAGCTGATCAAAGTCAAAGTTTGAGGCTGACCACAATGGAGCCCAAGTCGGAGGACCTCGGTCAAAATTCTACCTTCGGACTTAGTCCTTTTTTCTAAGCTTTTCCTCTCAACGCCGAATGGGTCTCGTCCTAAGGCAGACTTGAGGTTCAGCGATTCCGGCTTGGCTCAGAGTGATGCCCTGGTCCGCTCCTGGAGGTCTTACCAATGGCAAAGATCTTCAGCGGGACAAACCTGAAATTCAGGCCGTGTTGCGGTTCGGCGCCACCGGCTTGGCTCTCAACGATGGGTCGGTCACCTTATGGAGCTTGTTTCCAAAAGTGCTCCAAACTTCTGGATCTTCTTCCAAAAGGTTCTTTTGGGATCTTGCAGTGTCCACAAACTTGATCCAAAGTTCCAGAAGGTCTGAGTTGCTCCTTGGAAGTTGGGACTACTATTCACACAATAGAGGTCAAATCCTTAAAAGTCCAGTGGACACTGGTTAGCTGGGCTCTTCTTGTAGAAACTGATGCAGGGGACTCTTGGTAGCTCCTTTGTATGTGTTGCTTACAGGAAGTCCACTCTTGAATCTTTAGAAGCAAGGCAAAGTCCTTTTTTGTGGTGAAGCTCAGAATGTGCAGCTGGTACAGTCCTTTAGAATGCAGTATTTCTTGGTGCAGACCAGGGGTTCAGCAGGACAGTCCATCTTCTTCTGATTTCTTCTAGAAGGGAGGGCACCTCTGACCAATCTGGTGCAGGGTGCCGCCTTCTGTTATGACCACTTCCTGTGAAGTGTGGCAAACTTCAATCCCAGAAACCACTGTTTCTCAAAAATTCAAATGGAAAAAATCTCTCCTGGAGGTTCAGGTCTGGCTAAGCCCACCCTCAGGTGTGGCTAACTTTTCCCTGCACTCCCCTTTCAGCCCTTCTCCTAATCTACTTACAGGGGCTCCCATCTGGCTGGGGATCCAGGAAATGGGGGATGTCTGGCTTCTGTCCCAAGTATATTTCCTTCTTTTCGAAGACCAGTTTGGCTGACCAGCCTCCTTCGTGCTCTGGCATCTGCTGCTGCAGTTCTCCTTTCACCAGATGGTTGCTTTGTCTCAGCCCAAGCTACTTCACACATCATTAAGGTAGCTTGGCTCAGTCTGTCATAGGCTGACCAATCAGGAAACACTACTACAGGGCTGATTTTAGGTACCTTTAGGAAAGAGTTCTAAAACTATTTCCTTGTAATAGTTATAATAAATCTAACATTGGCAAATTGTTGGATTTATTCTAACTATTAATTTGGTACCTTGAATGAAATTTGTAGCCCACTCCCATCAAAAGTAAGACTTTTTACTTTAAAATAATGTCTTCCCTTGTTAGCTGATGCAGCTCATGAACTACAATGGGCATTTCCCCCCTCACAAGTCTTATAAAACAACTTTTATAGTGTCCCTGCTTATGATTACACTGCACCCTATCCATGGGGCACCTAGAGTAGTCCTTAGGGGTGACTTATATTTAAAAATAAGTTAGTTTAAGACTATGGAAGTACTTTTCATTTCGAATTGGGGCTTACTTTTATTTTAATGGCAGCCAGTAAGGTAGGGTACCTGATGGCACTGGCCACTCAGAGCAGTACAGTGTGCCAGCAACACCTCTGTTTCCAAGATGGCAGAGGTCTGGGGCACATTGGAGGAGCTCTGGGCACCTCCCCTGGGAGGTGCAGGTCAGGGAAGTGGTCACTCCCCTTTCCTTTGTCCAGTTTCGCGCCAGAGCAGGGCTGGGGGATCCCTAAACCGGTGTAGACTGGCTTATGCAGAGATGGGCAGCATCTGTGCCCATCAAAGCATTTCCAGAGGCTGGGGGAGGCTACTCCTCCCCTTCCTTCACACCTATTTCCAAAGGGAGAGGGTGTTACACCCTCTCTCAGAGGAAATCCTTTCTTCTGCCTTCGTGGGCCAGGGCTGCCTGGACCCCAGGAGGGCAGAAACCTGTCTGAGGGGATGGCAGCAGCAGCAGCTGCAGTGGAGACCCCGGAAAGGCAGTTTGGCAGTACCCGGGTTCTGTGCTAGAGACCCGGGGGATCATGGAATTGTCTCCCCAATGCCAGAATGGCATTGGGGTGACAATTCCATGATCTTAGACATGTTACATGGCCATGTTAGGAGTTATCATTGTGACGCCATACATAGGTAGTGACCTATGTATAGTGCACGCGTGAAATGGTGTCCCCGCACTCACAAAGTCCGGGGAATTTGCCCTGAACAATGTGGGGGCACCTTGGCTAGTGCCAGGGTGCCCACACACTAAGTAACACCAACCAGGGCCTGGGGTTTGTCTGATGAGTGATCATCCCTAATGTGTCTCTGACTCTGATCTTGAAATTTGTTGGGGAAGTGCAATTCCACAACGTGAGTAATCCTGCTAAGGGTGTAGTGGAGAGGGCATATATGAGCCAAGTATTTGGAAATATTTTATTAATCCTATTGGGAGTTAAATACTCTCTGTGAGGTATATTATATTTGAATTTAGTATTGTGGGAGATAGCACGGTGGTATGCTAGAGCTCCATCCCATTCTTTTTCATGTAACACTACCTAAGTCTGTTTCACACTTTTCTCAAAATGTCAAAGGTACTTGCGTATGAGTTTGGAGGGTTTTTTATAACCAGCTGGCTCTCGTCCTCTGAACACCCATTGTGTGTAGTGTGTGTAAGGTTTGTATGAGGGTGTGTTTTCAGGGTTTTTCATCTGTAATGTTCCATATTGCATGGAGTGCATTAGATATGACCCTGTAAGACAGGAATCGGCCATAGTTTTTAAATTGTTCTCTGAGTGCTTAGAGTGTGAGGAGCTGATCATACCTGAAAAGGTCTTCAAGTGTTGATATTAACTTCAGGTTAGTAACTTGAGTTCTACAGGTGTAAAGTGGCATTTATGTTTAGGTAAACATAACGGGGATTCCTGGGCATAAGCCATAATATGTTCGGTAAGTGGTGAACTCAGTGTAGCAGCTCAGGGCAGCGTGAAATAAGCGTGGGGTAGTGAGGACGAGAGCTGCGTCCAGGTATGGTGCCTGGTAAAAAGAGTCTGTTCAAGTCACCCAGCTGGAGAGGGGCCTGATCAGAGCCGGCCTTCTCCATTGATAGTCCTGGGAGCCAATGGAATGTCCATTGAAGATGTGCTGTTAGATAATAATGCTTAAGGTTTGGCATGCCCATCCCACTCTGTTCGATTGGGAAATGCAGCTTTTCAAGGGCACCACAGCAGCAGGCGTTGTGCCATACGAGATTACCTAACATGTCAGGGTTCTGAAAGACTCTTCTCGAAAGATGAAATGGGATATTTGCAAAGACATACAGAAGACAGGGCAACATTACCATTTGGGACAGTGCTATGTACCATTACTGAGAGTGGAAGAGACTGCTAAAGTGTTATTTGTGTTGTTAAACCAGACGCTGCCTTACTAAGGTTCCTATCAAGGCCATGTTCAGTGGTGTAAAAAAGGCCTCCACAGCACCCGGCCTGTGTGTGTGGGGTTGGTGAGGGGAAACCCCAGCACCAGGGGGCCCCCTCAGCAAAACACTGTCTGGGTTCAGGGGAAGCTCCCCCCCCACCCCCCCCAAGGTATTTTGCAGGGTCCTCCGTCACGTTTTGCTACGCCACTGGTCATGTTTGTCGTAAAAATGGTGAACCCTTAATAACGTAATGAAACTCTCTTACATCTTAGTGTTCCCCTTCCAAGTCCAGCTTTGGTGGTCTGGAGGAGCAGGAATAGACAGTATGTGGACTAGTTAACAGTTCTGCTATTTTTGATGTATTTTAACATCGTTTCAGAGCATAAAGATGTAGTATGGGCTCTGTCTGGAAGTGGAATGCCCCATGCCCCTCCTTCCATCGCAGTCTCAGGGCCACGTGCTCCATGACCAGCAGAATTAGCAAAAGGGATAAAGGACACCCCTGACAAGTTGTCCTTTCTACTTGAAAAGGAGCAGAAATGAGTTTAGCAACTTTGGCAGTAGAGTCTGTGAAGAGTAATCTAAACCACTGCATTGTGCGCTCACCAAAGCCAAATTTCAGCAATATGGTCAAGAGTTATTTCCAGCACAAAGTGTCAAAAGCCTTTCCAAAATCGAAAATAGGGCAAGCTGAGAGAGGCCAGGTGCTAGGATCTGCTTCCATAATTCTCTAGACTCTTCCGATGTTCACAGAATTGCATCTTCCAGAAGATAAGCCAGACTGGTCTCTGTAAATTAGGTCATTGAGCATATCTAATATACACCTAGCTACAATTGTACTGAGAATTTTGTAATTGGAGTCTAGGATTGCTATTGGTCTGTATACTGAGGGGTCAGCAGGGTCATGCTTGGGTTTAGGTATCAGTACTATCGGTGCTTCTCTGACTACAGAGGTAACCTACCCCCGAAGCAGTAGTTTCATACAAAAGGTTGAGATCTTGTGCTAACACCACAGCATGGCTTTAGGTTTACTTTCCATGCTGATATATCATGACCTGAACAGATTTGACGCTGGCTCTAACACCTCTCTCATCCTTAGGTGCCTGTTCCACATAGTGGACCAACAGTGATGGCTTCTCTCGATACAGAGATGGCATTGGATGCGCTCCAATGGCCTTATTAATTTGTGGTCCTCTTTAAAATAAGGTTAGGCTTTGGAATCCTAATTTAGACCAACCTTATATATTTGCGGTCCACTGCTATGATACTCTCTTGGTTGGTAACATTTAAGCAGTGGTCGATATGTTGAGATATCCTACAGGGATTCCCTCTGTCACCTAAGGTGATGTTTTCACCATAGGTGGGCGAGCCACTGAAGGCTTGAGCCTGATGCATGTCTTTGACTCAACTTGAAGTCCTCTTGGACCCTGGAGCCCAAAATGAGCCGAGCCTACATGTGGCTTCTCCCTGCCACCCACGTCATAATATAATGCACCAGTGAAAGAGATGCCTATTTAGTGGCTGAGTTGCACAATGTGAAACTAGAAAACCTGGGATTTATCCCAGCTACCCTGCATGACCAAACTGTGTGAATATGGGTGAAAATTTTATTTCATCCAGCCCTCTTTTCATTCATGATCACATAAAACAGCAACGTTAAATATGTGCGTTCTGGATATGAGGTATACAAAAACCTCTTGTACTTGATTCAATTACTATAATATTTCTCCATGTATATTATAAATCTAGGCAACATATGGGATGCACGTAACAGCAGACTCACATTTTTCGTAACTAAAGGCATTATTGTCTGGCCAGTGGGGTAGGTGTGAATGAATGCTCCAAAGTTCATGTTTAAAATGATCACTTTTAATAAATGCCTCTTGATGCAGTCTTTGCATGTGTTTTTTAAACACATTATTTATGGATTTTGCCCATCTGAGGTTTTTCAGTACTATAAAGTAATTGGCTGGTTTACGTAAGAGCATCACAAGAGGGTCAAGAGGCAGCTGGTTACCAACAATGCAATGAATATGTGTTAAAACCTCCCCTCATATGTCATGTGGGTACTAGAGCACCAAATGTGTATGAAGGTGCCCCTCTCTCCACATCACTTACAACAGAGCTCCGAGCTCCAGGTGATGGCGTGAAGCTGAGTAGGAAATAGATACCATCTCAATCGAAGTTTGTCCGCATTCTCCGTATGAGTCACACTAATTGAGCCTTTGCTGCCCTATTCCAAATTTTGACGCAAGTCTCCTCCCTGATCTTTCTACCCAGGTCTCGCTCCCATTGCGTAATGTGTGTGTGCTTGGGCTTCGTGTATAGATCTAATGAGGATCGTTGGAGCCAGGTGATGCCTTTTTGTATGATATTGTTTGCGAAAATGTTCTCTAATGGTGTTTTTTCTTGTTCCGACAGTGGAGACACCTCCCTAGAGCCCGCCCAATGTCGGGGCTGCATTATTCCGTAGTGATCATGCCGATCTAGGTTCCAGTTTTCCATCAGCTCATCCTGAGTGACCAGTATCCCCTTCAGAACCAACTCCCCTAGTGTGTGCGGTCTCTCCTTCTTCAATGCCTTAAAGCCAGGGTCCTGCAGGCCAGGTGGAAAACATGGGTTAGGCTTGATCGGGGTTATTGGAGAGGGGAAGTTGAACCTGTTTCCCACGTAAACTAGTGCCAATATTTCAAAAGGATTGTCGTGGAGGAGAGGGAAGAAAAAGTTTGCCCTCTCACCCTCAGTGATAGCCAGAGCAAACATCAGAGAAGAATGTCTAATAAGCTATTCTCAACCAGTTTTCACCCCCCACGGATGCCTGTATTATTCCAGTCTATTGTGAGGTGTATCTGGGCCGCCTGCACATATTTTTTCACATGTGAGAAACCCAGGCCCCACTGAGTGACTGGTTTCAGGAGTGAAACACTGGGACTCTAGGAGAACGGTTCTTCCGCATAAATGCAAATATTTGTTTTTTGTATAAAAGTCAATGTGGAATCATGCATCCTGAGAGATAGTCATGATAAAGTATAAAGGAGACAGGGGAAAAGTTAATTTTTGTACTTGTCATATGCCCGAGCCATGAGATTTCCAGCTTCCCCCACCTATAGAGATCCTTAAATAAAGTTTGTAGGACCGGGGAATATTGGCTCTATATAAATGTGCTGATCTGTGTGGCAGGTAGATCCCTAGGTTTTGAGGAGTTTTGGAGACCATGTAAAGGCCCTTTGATCTAAAGCTGTGCATGTCTCTTGATGCTGACCAGCCACTCTTATTTCTTCAGATTTGGTTACATTCACCCTAAATCCAGATACAGGGGAGAAAGCCTCCAATTCCTTCTTAAGGGCTGGGAGAGAGGTCAAGGGATTTGTTAAGAAGCAGAGGATATCATCTGTGTAGAGGGCAGTTTGGATACATGTTTGCCGACCGTTATACCTTATATGGCTGGTTGTTTTGCATTTGCTGGGTGAGTAGTTCCATTGCGAGTGGAAACATTGATGCTGATAGCAGACAAAGTCCTGTTTACTTTTATCTTAGTCTCAGGGGACTCATAATTAGCCATGATCCCTGTGGTCATTTTGGGTCCTAATGATGTTCTCTTAAGTATCTTAGACATGATAGACGAGTTGACTCTATTGAAGGCCTTCCCTGTGTCGAGTGAAAGAAGAACTATTGGTTGTCTATGTTGCTCCGCCGCTTAAATCAAGAGGATGGCAAGCCTTGTTGTTGTCCCTTGCTTGTCTGGCTTTTATAAACCCACTCTATTGTTATGATATTAGATTTGGCCAGATCTCATGAAGTCTGACACTATAATGACAGTGAAAATTTTATCAGTGTTCAGAAAGGCAATAGGTTGATGTGAGGGGCATAGTAGGGGGTCTTTGCCCAGTTTCCCAATTAATGTCAACCATAACTCCAGGATGGAATTTGTGGCTGTGATTGTGGTGAGTATATGACTAAAAACCTTGGTCAACTGTGCCTCTAGTAACCCAGAGTACATTTTGCAAAAGAATGCGACAAGCCATCAGGTCCTGGAGCCTTCTGGCCTGGAAAGCCTTATATTGGATTTAGGACCTCTTCCTCTGAAATGTCTTCTCCCAGATCAAAACAATCCTACCTCAATAGCTGACAGCTAAAGCCATCCAAATAGTTATCCTAACCATCTGAAATAAGGCCCTAGCTTTGTAAAAAGGGAACTATAATATTCGGTGAAAACAGTAAGAATATCCTGTGTGTTGGTGTGGGTCACCGCTCTATCATCTTGTATTGCTCAAATTCAGGAGCGGAGTTGCTTTAGTATGCATAACAAAAGCCTGTTGGCCTTGACACCATTTTCATAGTACTTCTGTTTAGTGTACAAGGGTTCCAGTCTACGCATCTTAAAGAAATACACTTTTTATTTAATTTTGGCGAAACTTTGGTCCTGATTGAGAGTTTGGCAGAGGGTGTTACTCCGTCACAAACATGGCGATTATCGCATCCAGCATATTATGATCCCATTATAGCACATCGAGATTATAGCGAGGTTGGGATATCCGTCACATTTGTGATGGAGTAATCTGTCTGCCAAACTCTAAATCAAGCCCTTTATCATAGTTTATATGGTGTTCCTTGTACGATTTACATGCCCATCATTTTCAGAGATCTGCTTGTCGACTCTGAGAGCCAAGCCGACCTTTGCCTTGGCTCTCTCTCGGCTTGCCCACCTCTAGCTCTTATTGGCCATGGAACCATCTGTTCATTTTTTAAAGCACTAGGTCCAATAAGGGAAATATCTTTTTTTTAACAAATGTAGCTATATGTAGATGATGCACTGTTCTGTCTGTGCATTTCAAGGAGAGACCTACAGGTGGTTACAGACTCTCTGACGAAATTTAGCTGTGATTTAGGCTTAAGAGTTGAGTGAAATAAATCCTGCCTCTTTCCATTACATCCGACTGGAACGAGGATCGCTCGAAATTGCCGAGGTCATTGCTCTGGCGAACTAAACACCTTTAAATACCCTGCTTATTGCAATTAAGATAACCTGTTGATGGGTAGCAGTGGTAAATCCGTAGAGTCTCTGCACAGATCGTTGGGAAGGACCACTCACCAAAAGGGTTAGTACTACCGAAACATCTGTATTTCATCAACACAGTATCGTCTATGGTCCATATAAAGTTGTTTGCAGACTTGCATCCCATGCTTCTTGATTCGATACATGCTAGTAGCAGGAAAAATGTTAATCTGAGCTAATTTTAGCTAGCAAAGGAAGACCCTGGAGCCCTCAACCATGAGATGTATTATGTTTTGACATAACTGCAACGGCCCGCCAGATGGTTTCAGGAGGGGAGAAGCACAAACAGACTCGACATAGAGGCTGAACTCACAAAGAACACTTCGTATGAGGAAATGATCAGTGGCAATGGACGAGCCATTACTTGTCTATAGCCTGTTGCAACAGTCAGACACTACGAACAAAAATGTTTAAAGCATGTCGGCCCCACACCAGAAACCCCAATGTGGTGCCTACTACATCATCGAGAGGTGATTCGATTTTGAGACAGTGTCTTGGAATCAGTGCAGAGATCACGAAGTTAGGCGATCTACATGACTGCGGCATATTTCATACAATTAATAACAGAAGAAAAATATCTGTCACCATGACAGGCCACTTATTGATTGAACCATTGTTAGAGATATTTGAGACAGACATCACCAAACCGAGAGAACTCTGGAACTTGAAGTTCAGGTAGAACCACTACAGTACACTAGAGTCCCCAAAAACTGAAGCCTAAAACTCACCCATTTTTGATTAGCTACAACATACTTAAATTCCCTTAAATGGATTGTCATAATGTACAACTCTTGCCCAAGAGGCAGAACTCCCTGTCCACATTTTTATTATATGGTCACAATCTAAGTTTACTGGTCTAAGATATTGTCCTTGGCAGGCTTCTCCAACTAGTACCAGTAAGTAGCTCTGCTGTGTGCAGTCAGCTTACTAAATTAGAAGCATTTTCTTCAATGAATAATATCTGCATTCCAGAAATGGGAGTGTTTTTGAGACAAAATGTGTATATTTTCAAAACTCTTATGTTTAGGCATATTTGATTCATAAATTATGTGGTGTTAGGGAACCTTAGTACCAATATTATTTACCTTGGTCTCATGGACATTACAACTAGGGCTGTTCTGTATTACCCATGTGAAGGTATTTCAAACTGACAACGTTTTTTAGGTTGAGCCTAAGTAGTGCACATGCGCTGTCAGCGAAACCTGGTGTATTCTGTAAGAGGACTTTGATCCCTCTTGCAGCTTACCATAGGTTGACTGCAGAGTTGCTCTTCTTTGCTGCCTTTTAACTAGTTCTTTTTTTAATTGTTTCCTGCCTCGGCTCGTGTTCTGATGTACATGTGGCTTTACTTCCACTTCCTCTACACACGTTTATCAAGTGTTCATCTGACGGGAGTTAATTTGCAGGCATTCTGAATTTGTCATTTTGTTTCCATTTCATTGCTTTAATTGCAAAGTATTTGATTTTTTTTTTCGGCACAAGAGAACCAGCGCCAAGATTCAAACCCGGCTCCCGAGGTCCAAAGTTAGCAGCTCTGGATGTTACATCACATCCTCAATATTGCTGGATTTATTTCTTTTGAGGTTGTGTTTTTTTTGTTGCGCTCAGCAGGTGGCATTAGGAACGTGGGTCTCACGCACTTTGAACTGCCTGCTGCTCTTCTTCCGCCTGTTGGATTTGCTGTGATTAGGGTAGGAGGGGGAGGATCTGCTCCTAATAGCTCTAAAATGGACACTGAGCCGCCCCACCTCTGGCAAGTGTCATTCTGTGCATAGCTTCCATTCAGTACAAAGAGCTTTATTAGACTCCCAGGGAAGAGGGCTTCCAGAGCTGTGCCCATTGCCTCCAGTCCTCCCACATGGTCTGAGCTGATCCCACGGAGGGGTACAAGCTTCTCCTCCCCAGCGCCTAGCACTGGAGCTCAGATCCAAACATCCCCTCCCACACAGCAAGTTCCAAGAGTACACGTGAATTGTCGCCCCTCAGTATCATGAAATGCCTTGTTTGGGTAAATGAAAACCCAAAGTGTGATAGCTTGATTTTATCAGGGTAAAATGTGATGTTAAGCAAGAGTCTCCGGGAGGGGTGTGAGAGCTTACACGGCCTACTAATACTGAAGAGCTGAAAGTGTCCAGCACCAACCGTCCTATTGTTTCTAAGGCTCGAAAGTGTTGACTTTGGTGTCTTGAATAATAGTGCAGGTGTTTACCTGAAACATTGTGTGGTAGTAGATGATGTGACTCCCTCACCATCTTCAGATCTCTCCTCCTTCTCTTGGGCCCCCGTATCCTTCATAGGACTCGACTTGAATGGAAACCTATCTGTCTGCCTGGTGTGGGTTTTCTAAAGGTGTGTGCAGGCTCCATGGTATATTACACCTCTGCGTGAGATCCCTCCCCCTTGGTTTCTAGGATGCATGAATGTGTGTCATCTCGTCCACAAGATAATTAATTGCATTGCCGCCCCCCCGCCTACCTTACCCTCTGTATCAGAGGGGCCTGGTATGTTGTAGATTGCCCGACCGCCTCTGCAACTTTGTGTGCTCTGTGTGGAACCCAAGCCACTCAGCTGTCTGTGAAGTCCTTTGTGTGCTGTGGTGCGAGGTGCCATTATCTTCCAGGAAGATTTTCCTCATTGTCTTTAAACAGCCATGGCTCAACTCCCTAATGGGACCTATGTGGAGAACCTCTTGACGGACTAAGGCTGTTCAGGAGCCACAAGGTCACATAGATCACCTGCGCCCACATTCCAAATTAGCGATTCTTAGCTTGTTTGTGGCCTTACTGGCAGGGAAAACAGACATATGTAAGCGTATGTTAGTTAATTTTGTGCTGACAAATTTAGTCCAGGCCTTCATACAGCAATGAAGTGTTAATGATAATGAGGAATGTGTCTTTTTTCAGTGCACACAGAAAACGTTAGTAATCAGAGAGCACACTATTCCATGCTCTTTTGTATTTATTTTGGTGTTTATATTGTGGCAGCTTGCCCCTTAACCTCCTGTAACATTACAACATATTATAAATTTATCACAAACATCTGGGTTGTTCGTGAATATGACATCTTATTTTGCTCTTTGAAGTTTTTACAAATGGTTTGAGTGAAGATATAATCTCAGGTTTGTCATCCAAAATGTCTTCCATAGCCCTCAAGAAACTAGGGAGGCGCGGGACCAAGAAATACCTGCTATGCTCATTCTGGAGACCTCTGGTGAAAGGGGTAGACCTCTGATGTGGTTCTGTCTTGCTTCCTAGCTTGATGTGTCTCCTTTGTGGACACAAATCAGTTTTCAAAAACGTATTTTCCCCCACATGTGTTGATTTTCTGCCTTGCGTTTCCACAAAATCTCGTTATCCTCTATCTGTCCCTAACTCTACGAGACACATTTTCAAGCTTCCACTATAATCACAGTACATTTTTAGGGTCGAGACTGGAAGTGCATGCGCCAGCGCATGCGTCTCGCTCGCCAAAAACTCTGTTGTGTACAGTAAAGGGCTTGGATCCCGCCTGTCACTTACCATTTGCTGGCATCAGTTCCCTTCTTGCAGCCTGCTAATTGGCCTGTGCACTGCAAACAACTCATCCATTCTTTCCTATATTATAGCTTTTCAGTATGCTGCACAGCAGCCACAATGGTCTACAACATAGCTTAAAGACATTAGCAAAGCTAATAGCTCTGGCTGAGCTCACTTTTTGCTCTTCTGTCTCAAGTTCATTGACCACTTCCTAAACAAACTACCGATCCCTCTCTTTTGTCCTTTCTATCTGTTTTGTGCAGTTCTCAACCCTACCTATTCACTGTGCCACGTAATCCCACTACATAAACACACTCCACACCACACAATTCCACCCCACACAATTCCACAACTAACAATTCCAATAAAACCCATATAATTCCACTCCACAACACATATATACAAAACAATACAAACCAAAACACATAGATAAAAGACATTGTCATTTAGAATGTCAATAGCTCTAACTCTTGCAAACGCTAGACCTATTGTATTGCAAATGCTTGTTGAAGTTACTACTAAAAACCGTACCCTGTAACCTTGTCTGATGTGGTCTCTATTATAATATTAATATTATGAGCTCTCTGGGTGGTTTTTATTGAACAAAAGTTGCTCTTGTTATTGAAAAGACTGCTGATCCCTGGACCATGGCTTCAAATCTTAATGATAGGCTCCTTATGTGCAATCCAGACTCATGCCTAATGGGGGCTTTTACGCGAATATAAGAAATATACCTCCACAAAGGAATGTGTCATTCTAATAAATGTCCTTGTTAAATGAAAAATGGCTATGGCTAGAAAACGGCCATTTGCAACTCACACCTCCAATATTCATATGGCTACCTAACTTATGAGGAGGAGCAGAGGCAGGAAATGACACTTTCACTAATTTAGAGATAAATATTAATGGCAGAGTAGTTTCCAATACCTCAGGCACTATCTTGCAACTAGTATCCAATGAGCCAGACAGCGTTACTGTAAATAATCAGAGAGACTTCATTGAAGTTTACACAAAACAGCTGCCAACTTAGTTATATACTTACACAGAAAATGAATACAGCCATCCCTTCTCACTCACGAGATCACCCTTATTAATACAAATAATGTATATTATAGATAGATGTACTTCAAAACTATACACTCCGAAGATGACAAGTAGGCTGTTGCCTGATACCATCTGGAAGTTTAATAGGAACACTCAGGACTTCAAGTCCTCAAAAATGGCGAGGCATGTTTCCCAGGCTTTACGTCACCTAGAATCGGAGATTACCCAAGTGTCTGCTAACCACTTAGGCCCTGATTTATACTTTTTGGTGCAAAACTGCACTAACGCAGTTTTGCACCAAAAAGTTTAGCACCAGCTTGCACCATTTCTGTGCACCAGCCAGGCACCATATCTATGGAATAGTGCAAGCCAATGCGAAGGGTGGGCTAGCGTAAAAAAATGGCATTAGTCGGGTGGGGCTGGTGCTATGGAAGAAGGGGGTTTTGCACCAAAAAATGACGTTAGGCAGGTTAGAGTAAATAACATGACTCTAACCTGCATAGAGTCATTTTCTGACTCAAAACCATCCATACCACAGGACTCCTGTCTTAGAAAAGACAGGCGTCATGCCCACCACCCCAATGGCCAGCACTGGGGACCAGGGTCCCCGGGGCATGGCCATTGCACCCAGTGCCATGTAGGGGGGTCCATTTTAGGGCTCCCTATGGCACATTAAAAAATAAAATGCAACACTTACCTGTACTTACCTGGGAGGGGGTCCCCATCCTCTGCAGTCCCTCTGGTGTGTGTGTGGGGGGCTGTCCCTGGGCCCTGGGGAGGGCACCTGTTGGCTTATTCCATGGTGTTCCACCATGGAAATAGGCCCACAGGTCCCTAACGCCTGCCCTGAACGAGGCATTAAAAATGGGGCAAAGAAAGCTTTGCCCCATTTTTTGACCCCTCCTGTGCACCATTTTTGCACAGGAGTATAAATATTGCGTTAAGGCCATAGAGTTGTTTTTTGCATGGGAACGCCTACCTTGCATCTCATTAAGGCAAGGTAGGTTTCCCCTTCCAAAAAATGACTTTAACTGCATAAATTTGGTGCTAGATGGGTCTCACGCCAAAGTATAAATATGGAGTTAGTTTTGCACTGAATTAGAGTAAAAACAAATTACGCTAATTCTGTGCAAACGGAGTATAAGTATGCCCCTAAGAGTGGGCCATGACCGAGTGCATAACCATCTTTGAAATGCTTTGTTCACTGTTATCAAATATCCTCTAACTAGAAGGATACAACTATGTAATGTAATGTAATGGCACTAATATAAAATCGATTATGATACCTGCAATGTATGCCATGATAAAGGAGGTAAGGATGGCAGGTTTTGTGTATAGCTCATCCATTTTGATTTAAGCTCTAGCTTTCAAGGGAAGCAGCTGGAGGTCTTTCACAAATAGTGTAATAGGATCCAAATTTTGTGCGGATTTAATGAGGCAAACATATGTATAAAGTATGGTCTTGACTGATTTTAAGGTAGAGTTTGGCAGACAAAACAACATAGCATTGCCTCTATCTAGATGGGAAAGAAAAATAGCTTCTACAACTGAAGTATGATGAGAGAATGGATGGTTCACACGCCTCCTTTTTAGACTGAGTTGTAAGGAGGCAGTTTTTTGTTGATTTGGAGTGAAGCTTAGTCGTAGTTGGTGTTTGGTCACTGATAAAACCAAGTGATTTGGAGAATGGGAGAAAGTGATTCCAACCTCCCTTGAACAGAAGATAAGTGTAGGGGATGTTCAGCTTTTGTAGGATTTAATTGTAAGAAGAAATCCAGTTTGAGTTTAACAAAAAATATGCAAGATAGCCTACAAACGACCTCTCATGAAAAACAGCCTCAACCCCAAGAACCGCCCAGTTACAGGTACATTTCAAATGACTTGTTCTTTGGAAAACTGATGGAAAAGGAGCATTAAGTAAGATTTGCAGCTTCCTTGGGGGAAAAAAACGTGCTTTCAGATCAACGAGCTTGGCTTCCTCCATTGGACATGTACAAAATCTACCTTGATTTCCACCATCTGTGGAACATAGTTGACAGACGTTTTGTCGCTGAACATTTTCTAATGAACCTTTCTGCTGTGCTCAACTTATTTTATTGCCATTCCACTAAACAAAGGCTTGCATTGTATTTTCTCCTACCTCTAAAATAGGTCAAGCTTCATCTTGATTACCCAGTTCACATAACCAACTTTGACCCTCATAACAGGCTTGCCTCAAGGCTCCATCGAGGCCCACTCTTCGATAATATCTACCTCAGCCCAATAACAGATATAAATGAAGCCTTCAACATGACATACTCCAACCATGCCAATGGTATTACACAAGCACTGGCAAAGCCAATCGGTCTTGGAAATGCAAGAGCTACTGGCTTTTGTCAATGTCAATATGTTTCAGTATTGCATGGCCAGATGGTAAGTGTTCCTCAGGCAGATGGAGCACCCAAGCACCTGCAGCTGATGCCCCTTTACTCCCTTGTGTAACCACGGGCACACTTGAACAAGTCATACCAGATTAAATTTACCATGTGATAGAGAGCAAACCACAATATAAAATGTGTCAATTCCTTTAATGAGTGTTGCCAACATTACCTAGTAAACTCATGATACTTATTTTGTTCACCTCTCACGAACAGAAGGAACTGCCTGCCTTACTCCAATTCATACTTCTGACTTGCATGTTATGCACACATGCCTGCTGCAGGTATTCAACTCACTGAACTATCTACTGGCTAGAAGTATCATGGCCAATAATCATCAAAATGCAGAGATAATTGTGAGATCGATTGACATTATCAATTTTTTTCAGCCATGTTGTACAGTATCATGGCTGCTGGGTAGCATTGTTAAAAGTAAAAAAAAAAGGGAAAAAAGGCAAATAAGTGATAGGACGCAGCCAGTGTTGACTGCATCATAACACTGTTTTAAAAAATATATATATTACATTTATCAGCTGCAATGCTGTACAACATGGCTAAAAAACATAGACACAACCAATAGATTTTTCATAGGCAAGACAACCTTCCTCGCAAGCGCTGTCTAACCGAGGCCTAAAAAGTGCATATCTCAGCAATTGTTGCTTGAATGAATGGTCATGTCTTCCAGTTTTAGTGCAACTGTGACAGTCTGCTTTGTGGATGGTCAATTATATTTGCTTCCCAATGGCCTCCTGTGATTTAAACACTTTTACAGCTGGATGTCTCTGCTGCTGAAATGAGATACAGGTCTGTAAAAACTGTAAACTTTGCACTTGTATAGCACACTACTCACCTGTTAGGGTCTCAAGGCACTGTACACATCCCACTGTGGAAACCCTCCTGGCTTTTCCATGTGAAGCACCTGCTTCTGGAGTGAAGCCAGGCATCTAAGCACTGTAAGGGCAGTTGTGGAGATTAAGCAAGCTATTGCCCAGAGTGGGCCCAAGAATAATCTGGTCAGAAGGGAATTGAGTCCAAGCCCTACCAAGCTGGGGAATTGAACCCTGGTCCCAGACCAAATCTTTGCACCAGGGTCTGCTGCTCTAACCATTGTGCCACACTTCTCCACACTGTGTTGCAGAAGAGCATTGTATTACCTTTCTCGGACAGATGAGGAGGCTATGCCCTCTCTCTGTTGTAGTGTCTGCATTTCACAAGGCTCAGATGTCAGGCCTCTTTTCTTTCTCTTAACCACACTATTAATGGATGCCTCGTCACCAATAACGTTTAAGTGATTTGACCTAACAGGAGCTGATGCAGTCTATAGTACACAAAAAAAATTGCACCAGCGCAAAAAGTTGAGGATACTGAATTTGCGCTGATTTGCGGTGTTTGTGTAAATATAATTCGGACAAATATATTTTTGCAACTTTTAAAGTGTGAAAGATGAGAATAATTTGAGTTAATTCTGTTTCCTTTTTCTTATAATCAGTTTGATTTGTTATTTTGGGTTCACATTTTGTTTGTTAAAATCTTTAATATATGTATAAAATGATTAATAAACATAGGATGCATCTTGCAATATTTTCGTTATCCCTTTTTACCCGGGTGCATCAGTTGATGGCATATTGACACGAGCAACCATTTGCTCCATTCCCTTCGAGGCAAACAGTAAAAAGTGTTCAAAAGAGTGTTTGATCCATTTTAGCACGAATACAGGCCATGCACATGTCTACACAGTAAAATGCATCAGTGCAGTGCGTTAAATTTCTGTGCTCGACTATATAATCTGCAGCTGATTAACATTAACCACGTCAGGGTCCCCACTATATATACTTCTGGATCGATCAATTGAGTGACCCATTGACTTATGCACTAATAATACTTGTTATGTACAATGTTATGAAATTTCAATTATAAAATTATAAATTAATAGCTACAAACTGATGCTTGTCATGCGCAACAATGTCAACCAGTTTTGGCTTTTAAGATCGACATTTGTAGTACATACCTTCAATATTTAATGCACAACTACAATTTCCAGAATGCAGCTTTCCATAGGCCAAAAAAGGAAGAAAAACTGAAAGCGTGGTCCTAACGCGTGGACAGTTTGGTAGCAATGCAGATTATTATAAAGTTTATCCTAAAGTATTTTTGACACCTACTTGAGATGCCCCGTCTAATATATGAATTTATTTTGTTTTATATAGTGTTGATAAAGACTTTTGGCTAGTGTGCTAGAACGCTTTACAAGTACTTTGAATGTATTTTCATCAATTTCTGTGAATCGTAGTCATAATTTAGATATAGCCTCTAGGTGTCGCTCCTGTCACACATTTAATTACTGATCATGTTGGTAGGTACTTTTTGGATACTCATTAACCACCTTAAACTAAAATCGTCCAAACAGAAATTTTTACATGCTGATGTTGGAAGAACTACAACCCTCGATGACTGTGAATCAGCTTAGTATCTGCAATCCACTGATGTCTGTATTACAACTATTTGCCTTTTTGATTAAAAAAAAGTACATCAGTTGAAAATATAAATGGCAGGGAAGATGTGTATGGGCACTCTCTTGCATTTAATGGTATGATTCTAAAGGGCAGATTTATGAAAAGTGGCGCTGCCCCTTAGCACCCACCCTGATGCCACCAGGTGTGCACCGTATCTAAGATATGGCACACCATGGCGGTAGTTAGGGAACTAGTGTCAGAATTTTTGACACTAGTACAGAGCTTTGCAGGATTAAAGTCAAACATTTTGATACTAATCCTGCAAAGCCCTTGAGGCCCTTTGTAAACAATGGTGTGCCTCCTTTTAATGCCTGCTCTGAGCAGGAGTTAAAAGTGGCAGAAAAAATGACGCAAAGGAATCTCTTAGATTTCTTTGCCCCATTTTTTCGCCCCTCTAATAGGGGAATGCCCCATTTGCATACATTATGCCTCGTGCAGTCATAATGTAGTGCAAAGGGTAATGTGCCACTTTGTAGATTTGGCGTGGCTATTTTGGACCGTTGGGCCATATTAGTGTAAAAAGAATTATGCTAATGTGGCGCAAGGAAGCGCTATGGGCTCTTAAATCTGCCCCTAAGTGTTCTTTACTTATGAATAATTTTGCAGCCTACTGGTTTTAGCTGTTTCACAAGTATTCAAGCATATATCCTAGAATTTTCATTAATCAGAAAAATTAGTTTACAGAAGAACTAAAGCTGCGGTTGTTTTCCTTTCTTACCTAAAAGACACACCTGCGTCTGTTTCAAGATCTCTGACATGTGGCCAGTTTTGTAACTTTTTTAAAACCATGTGAAGAATTTTAACCAAACACTGAGCTATGATCTTGCCAAATTGCCCAGGTAAGCTATTAGAGCCTGTTGTTTTGCCTTTCTTAATTTTCCCACCGCTACAATAATTTGTTCACTATAGTAGGTGTAGCCAGTCTGGCGCTATTAGACCTGCTTGTTGTACATTCTCCAAAAACTGGCTACATTTATTCTTTGAGAATCCGCAAATGCCGCTGTATAGGAGTTCATGCACATTTTGGAACATTATGTTCAATTTGTGATGCAGTGTAGCCATTTAATCACATTAGTAAATCCAATTAGCTTTGTTCGTTTTGCCATCCCTTTACTTTCCTTTTACTTATTTACATAGTAATTAAGTTGGTTTGAATACCAATCTTCCTTAGTTTTGTCATTTCAGTTTCTTTTTTATTAATGTCCTTTTCTGCCTCATCGAAATTACTCAAATGCTTGCCCATTGCTCATCTGTTAAACTAGTTATAAACGTCGTAGGTATGCCTCTCTTGAGTCCCACACTGCAAGCACAAAATGAGTGCCATTTTTTTATTATAAGATTGTTTGTTAGCACTCCCATATAATCACAGTTACTCATCAATGAGCACACCATTGACACTTCTACTGTGGAGATTTCATTTCTGGTTCTCTTAATCGTAATGTAATCAAAACGTGGTGTGATAGCCATAGTAGCACAACTACTATTTCTTTGTTAGGTTGGAAGGTACTACAGGAGATCAAAGAGTTAGCTATCCATGAGAGTAGATGGTTCCTCTAAGAGTAAAATGTGAACTCAGGGACATCTGAATATAAGGTTCACCAGTTATCAGCCAAGTCAAATTTTTACATAAGATGGTGGAGCAGTGTGACTGTGGCTGCGCACATACACGTTACCTAAGTAATACAAATATGTAACTGACATCCTATATTCTGAGGCTTCAGAGGCCTGCTAAGTGGGTGTACAGACAGTGTGTATCTGCCGAAGGCGGAAGCCTGAAGCAAGGGGGAAGAGGAGAGGAGGAGGAGCTGTCAGACTCAGCTTGTGGCCCTGCTACCACTACACCTTTTTTGACACCACTTGCAACTTAACTTCGGCCCAGCTTGCACTTTCACCGTCCTGCAGCCCTCGGGGGCCATTACACCAGCTAACATCAGCTAACTGCAACCCCCCACCCCCACCCTGGCTCCTTCCTCCTAAAGATGAGCATGCTCATGCCCCCTACCTATGACAATCTATCTAACAGGCAGGGCGAGGCGATGCCGTTCAGTGGTCACTACTCACAAGTCACCTGAAGGCAAGCTCATCTGGTCATCATCCACGACACACATGCTCGTGCCCCCTTTAAGTATTGCAAGCCAAACGTCTACCGATGCTGACATATGGCTGCAAACTCCAAATGGGCAGGGAGGCAAAAATCCAGGACAG
This sequence comes from Pleurodeles waltl, assembly GCF_031143425.1. NCBI lineage: Eukaryota > Metazoa > Chordata > Amphibia > Caudata > Salamandridae > Pleurodeles > Pleurodeles waltl. Next base: position 1,116,920,439 of record NC_090440.1, read on the forward strand.
TACATTAATAAAGGCATATAGAATGATCTTTATCCTGCCAAAGTACACCTCTCCAACACAGATCAGGCTGGAGTTTGGACTGGTGAAACAGTCTTTGACAAGGCAAGGAGCTTGCATCATCTTCTGGGATAAAATAAGGAAGGCGTTGCTGGGCTCACTTAATGACTACTTATGACAAGAGCTACAAAAGGTAGAAACATCACCCACTGGAACTCATCTTAAAAACTCCCTGCTTGAAACTGAGTTAATTGAGCTGTGGGTAGCCCAGACTAATCACACCTCCTTCAAAAAAGTAGTGTGGAAGTCTACCAAGTCCCAGTCGTTAGTGGAAGGCAAGGTGACCTTCACTGGCAGAGAGGTTTTGCACATCTACACCACGCTAGGACCCCAAATATACCTAAGTTTAGGTTTTTCTAGAGTTATGAAAGGGAAAGGTTTGAAATATCGTTTGTGTCTGCTGCCCTGCTCCCAGCACCTCCGTCAATGAAGAGGGTCAATTTAACGAGGGTCTGCAGACTATGCGCCACGGATCCAGAAGACATGTCCCATCTACTCTGTATCTGTGGGGGTCTATTGGAAGAAAGAAGTCTTTTGCTAAAACCCTTCTTCAATCAAAAGGGAACCTTTTCTTGAAGGCAGACAGCGATGGCCTGCTTTGCTACTGGAAACCTTGAATTGATTTGCCATTTTGTAAAATGTCTTGCTTTGGCTCTCAGGAAAATACTGACGGCAGAAGCTGTGGCGCTTTGACCTGGACGTCCTGGCCCTCAGCTGTGCATAGCCGTAAATAAAATTAGTCTGTTTCTTCATTGACTCCGTCAAACCGACGGCCATACTGAGCTCCTGGCTGAATATGGGCACTGAGCTCATAGTTTGACCTTGGGCTTCCTACATTGAATTGCCTCATGAAATGCATGTAGCACCTTTGGCTAAATTGCTGAAGCCTCTTCCAACAAGGAATGCGCAAGTAATTTTCTGCCCTTATATTTTCTTTGCACTGGCACTTTGACTCTTTGGCTCCTGGCTTTTGCATTTGGGCCCCTGGGAATGGGCCTCAGCCCATACCATGTACATGGCAGTTCTAAGAGGCACAGAGCTGCACCCCGGGTTTCCATTTACTGTACTGCCCTGAGAAATGAATGAGCACTTGGTCTATATCTCTGATGCCTCCGCTATGAAGGAATGTACAAAACATCTTTGGCCTTTACCTGCTTCTGCACTGGCACCTTAGTTCCTTGGCTTCTGGCTTTTAACTGGGTCACCAGGTTTGGGCTCTAGCCCATAACTATGTGCAAGGCAGCCCCACAAGGCAGCTTTTTATTTAGCTCTTCAAGGTGCACTTTGGCTGTTTGGCTTCTGGCTTTTAGTTTGGTCCCAGGGATGGGCTCTACCCGGCAATTACATGCAAGGCAGCTTATATTTCGATGTGTTGCATTTATTGAAAGCACATTGCATAGGTAATCATGAATTCATTTATTTCCGTTTTCAATTTATTCTGAAAACTGTATATTAAGAGTGTGGGTTGACAATGATTTATTAATTTGGCTTAACTAGGTCTTCATTTTAACATGAGATGCATTTTTGCATTCTCTGCATGTTTTTCTGTTGCAAGTGAACATTTGTGATTTCTTAGCTAGATAAAGTAGTAATGTGTACTAGAGATAGAGAGGCTTCAAAAATGAAATCTTGGCATGAAATGGACACTTTAATGAGCAGAAGAAGCCTCTTATTCATTGTATATCTGGAGTGAAGACATTCAAGGTTAACCTGGTCGTTGGAGCTCTGTTGGATGGGAGATTCGTCCGATTTTGCAGGTGTGCTCCATGAAAAGGAGAAATAATTGGGTTTCTGGTGAAGTGATTGGAGGTCTGAATGCTCCTGAACGTTCCACTTTAAGTTAGTTCTCCCACTGTTAGAGTTACAGCGGATTCCTTTGGAGTTGAAGAGGTGTAGGCCTCTTCACACCCCTTGTTTTTGCCCTTACAGTGCGTAGCTTCATGCTAACATTGATTGTTTTTTTTTAAAGACTTCTACTTGAGTCTTTATGATGCTGACACCTGCCTTGCTTCATTCCCAGACCCCTAGAAACCCTTCAACCTGAATTTTTCCATTTTAGTTACAACCTGAGCTAGATGATCTTAAATCTGTTCATGCGCATCTCCAGGAGCAATCCAAATTTGTTTAAGGAATATCAATTTCTGTTTCTTAGTATCTGTATTGCTGTGACTGTAATTTCTGTATACCTTATGCTATTTAGATTGAATTACTTCTGCAGTTTCAGCTTGCCAGTTCTAAATCTGTACTTTTAAATTTTTATTTAAATCTCCACATATACTGGAGTGATTACAAATTTTTGATAAACCTACTAAACCTTCCATATTTATTTATTCCTGGTCCTCATTGTGTGGCCAAATGGATTTCGCAAACTTTAAATCTCAAAGCTGTTGCCAACTCCTTTCCCCCCAATCTACTGCAAAATCCATTGGATGGAGACCACTGTCCATTTCAATGCATGCTTTGCAGTGGTTAAATGCCCTGCGGACATTTACAGTCTGGCTCAATCTGAATCTCAATGATTTCTCACTTTTTAAGGGAATGTTCTAGTCTCCAGCCAAAGAACAGGGTCTAACTAATGCATTTGGTATCATAAGATAACACAATAGCTTGTACAAACAAAGAGGATTGTGGCCATAGCAATATCCAGATCATCTTTGTATTGGTAGCATGCTTATCCTAACCATATTTGAATTATAACAGTGGGCTTTATGGATTTTCAATACCAACATTTAATTTTATTTCCATGTTTGTGTTTTTGTTTATCCCCACCGCTAATTTTTACTATATTCTTTCTGCCAGTACAGACATTTTTGTACCAATGAAGATTTGTTACAGGGTGAAAAGAGGCAGTTGATAATCAGAACACAAGAAGACCAGGACCCTGAGAAGGACAGGTAAGCTGTAAGAAAAACCTAAAATGTAAAGAAAGGTCAAAGGGCTTGAGAATGGCATTGTAGATATATATATATGTATATATATATATATATATATATATATATATATATATATATATATATATATATATATATATAAGATCACATCCAACGTCTAGAATATTGCCATGTTCTTGTGGGATCTCCAGGTCTTGTGCTCTTGCATGAGTTGGAAATCTCATGGAACTTCATGCTGCAGGCCACGGCGAGAACACAGAAAACATGGAACCTTCCATGGGAGGGTAGCAGTAGGACCAGAGTGCTTTTAAGGACCAATACCGAAAGGGAATGAGTCTGTAACCCCAATGAATGTATAGCTAAGGGAGACTTGATGCCAGATGATACACAGGGACTGGCGGCAAGGGTGCTGGGCAGAAAGTGTGTTGGTTATTGGGCAAAGGGCAAAAGGGGACTTGACCATGGGAACACATGGTGCAGGTCATGACAGCACAGCCTGCAAAGACTACCATATTAGACAGGGGCTTGCATAGGTTGGGGCTGTAAAAAAGGCACACTGAGCTTGGTGTCTGAAAGTGATCTGTTGGCTCCCAGGAGCAGTGTGCGAGGCCATATACCTTCAAATCGTTCAAGTAATACAATCTACTACGGATCCTCTTTCAGCATAATGTGAATTGGACCTCATACTGTCCTTGTTTTTACTTCATGATTGGGGTGTTGCTGTGGAGTGCAGAGTTGCTTATTGGGGTATGGTGGGAGAGTATATGTTGGCGTACAGTGAGAGAGGTGCAGGTAGGTTGAGTTTTGCACAGATGGGATTAAGCATACAGACTATGCCATATGATCCAACAAAACAAGAATGGATTTTTATATGGCCATTCGTCTGCAAATGCTTCGTAGAAAGTCACATGCAGCTGCAAGCTTGTACGGAGGATCTGTTTTGATGATGTACGTTAGCCTGTTATTTGTAGGCCTCCTCTGCTTACTGTGGGTGTTTTAGTGCAGTCTGTTGTTTGTTCTATAGGTGTTCATGGTTGTCTTGCACCAGTGATACTGCGCTGTGCACTGGAATGTCAAAACTAATCAGTGATTGAGTTTGACAAACAAATTAGAACTGAGACACATATGGTGAATGTAGTATATTAGTAGGTGAACTTGGCCAAGTCGCATAAGTGGACACAACAAGAAGGAGGACAATAGACAGCATGAGTATCATAAAATAGCCTAGTTTTCTTGTTGAGTATGTCCATGTGACTAGGAATGGTATGGTCAGAACACATTAGTGCTGATGCCAAGTGATATGTACTCAGTTCTTTTTAGAAGCGTGTTACAGATTGAGGGACCCAGTCTGTTATTTGCACCAACTCAATCCTTTCAAGTGGATTTTGTTTTGTACATACCTCAGATGTATTGCTGTGGGTACTTTTCTGAAGGGTATAATGTTCACCATCTTGAAGAGATGGTCAACCATAACTAAAATGAAGGAATATCTATGACAGGCAGCAGTTCCACTGCAAAGTACATTGATATGGTGTGCCATAGGTATAATGACATAAGAATCGGTTGGAATAAGCTGGATGGTTTATTCTGAGTACTATTGTGTTAACACACAGCACAAATCAAAGCAAATGTGCTTACATTTCCATCAGCACAGGTTTTGAACCAATTGTGGGAACTGGTTGGTGGAAACCATTGTGGCAATTGTGAAAAATGGTGCTTTCTACCTCTGGCGTCTTTGGCCTCCTTACTATTGGTCTCCAACCGGAACACCAAGTACACCATTAGCACTTTAGCACTAGATAGGAAGTAGTATCAGTTGAAGACTTACACAGGGAGTGGAAGGGTGATGTGTGCTAAAAACACAGAACTCATCAAAGGCAGTAATAATACGCAATAATGCCACCAATCCAGTGGAGTATTTTTAGAGGTTGGTATTATTATTGACTTATGTCTTTGTAAGACTGATTTTGCAGTTTCTTCCTGAACGTGATACAAGATGCCTTTGGTCCTGAAGGCATTTACTCAAAAAGGGCCTTGTTTTGGGATGGAGTGGTCAAGATTTGCCATGCCCCTTTTATTTGACCTTGTGTTTCACCTCCACCTCTCTGGCTGGACAGAGTTCTACACCATTGCTGGAAGAGGATCCTTAATTTTGCCACAGTTCCAGGGGATCAACTGCCCTATTTCCCCTCCCCTAATCCTATCCTTCAAAATGAATGGGAAGCCTGTACCAGCATGCTACCTTAGCTCTTCTTGAGGAAATAGGGGTTCACAGGGAGAAAGCTGTAATCCAACGAGGGCCCATACATAAGGATCCCCAGACTTGGTGGTGATCGAGGTTATTAGCTTGTAAAGGTAATATTTCTAAAACCACTGAATAAACTCAGGATTAGTAGCCCTCACCTCCACTTTCAAAGGAGAACAGCTTTCAAAGTGAAAATCTAGACAACTGCTTTATGTGTTAAGCTATTTTAATGCTGACACACTTCAAGGTCCATCTCTTCAAATCCACTGATTCTCATGCATGGGTGAGTGACAGAGTCCTGGGTAACAGATCAGGGCCCACAAAGGCTCTCCCTGAAACTGTGCCTTAAAGTGGAATATCTCCAGAACTGGAGGGCATATTTAACCCCTTCGTTGCCGGGCCTTTTCCCCCTCCTGTGCCGAGCCTTTTTTTGGCTATTTGGGGCAGTTCGCGCTTAGGCCCTCATAACTTTTTGTTCACATAATCTACCCATGCCAAATTTGCGTCCTTTTTTTTCCAAAATCCTAGGGATTCTAGAGGTACCCAGACTTTTTGGATTCCCAGAAGGAGACCAAGAAATTAGCCAAAATACAGTGAAAATCTCGTTTTTTTAAAAAAAAATGGGAAAAAGGGGCTGCAGAAGAAGGCTTGTGGTTTTTCCCCTGAAAATGGCATTAACAAAGGTTTTGCGGTGCTAAAATCACCAGCTTCCCAGCTTTCAGTAACAGGCAGACTTGAATCAGAAAACCCAATTTTTCAACACAATTTTGGCATTTTACTGGGGCAGACCCCATTTTTACGATTTTTTGTGCTGTCAGCCTCCTTCCAGTCAGTGACAGAAATGGGCGTGAAACCAATGCTGGATCCCAGAAACCGAAACATTTCTGAAAAGTAGACACAATTCCGAATTCAGCAAGGGGTAATTTGTGTAGATCCTACAAGGATTTCCTACAGAAAATAACAACTGAAAAAAATAAAATTGAAATTGAGGTGAAAAAAACTGCAATTTGTCTCTACGTTTTACTCTGTAACTTTTTCCTGCAATGTCAGATTTTTGAAAGCAATATACAGTTACGTCTGCTGGACTCTTCTGGTTGTGGGGATATATAGGGCTTGTAGGTTCATCAAGAACTTTAGGTACTCAGAGCCAATAAATGAGCTGCACCCTGCAGTGGGTTTTCATTCTATACCGGGTATACAGCAATTCATTTGCTGAAATATAAAGAGTAAAAAATATCTATCAAGAAAACCTTTGTATTTCCAAAATGGGCACAAGATAAGGTGTTGAGGAGCAGTGGTTATTTGCACATCTTGGAATTCCGGGGTGACCATACTAGCATGTGAATTACAGGGCATTTCTCAAATAGACGTCTTTTTTACACACTCTCTTCTATTTGGAAGAGAAAAATGTAGAGAAAGACAAGGAGCAATAACACTTGTTTTTTGCAAAGTGCCTACCTGTAGATTTTGGCCTCTAGCTCAGCCAGCACATAGGGAAACCTACCAAACCTGTGCATTTTTTAAAACTAGAGACCTAGGGGAATCCAAGATGGGGTGACTTGTGGGGCTCTGACCAGGTTCTGTTACCCAGAATCCTTTGCAAACCTCAAAATGTGGCTAAAAAAACACATTTTCCTCACATTTCGGTGACAGAAAGTTCTGGAATCTGAGAGGAGCCCCAAATTTCCTCCCACCCACCGTTCCCCCAAGTCTCCCGATAAAAATTATACCTCACTTATGTGGGTAGGCCTAGCGCCCGCGACAGGAAATGCCCCAAAACACAACGTGGACACATCCCATTTTTTGACAGAAAACAGAGGTGTTTTTTGCAAAGTGCCTACCTGTAGAGTTTGGCGTCTAGCTCAGCCGGCACCTAGAGAAACCTACCAAACCTGTGCATTTTGAAAACTAGAGACCTAGGGGAATCAAAGAAGGGGTGACTTGTGGGGCTCTGACCAGGTTCTGTTACCCAGAATCCTTTGCAAACCTCAAAATTTGGCTAAAAAAACACATTTTCCTCACATTTCGGTGACATAAAGTTCTGGAATCTGATAGGAGCCACAAATTTCCTTCCACCCAGCGTTCTCCCAAGTGTCCCGATAAAAATGATACTTCACTTGTGTGGGTATGCCTAGCGCCCGCGACAGGAAATGCCCCAAAACACAACGTGGACACATCCCACTTTTTGACAGAAAACAGAGGTGTTTTTTGCAAAGTGCCTACCTGTAGATTTTGGCCTCTAGCTCAGCCGGCACCTAGGGAAACCTACCAAACCTGTGTATTTTTGAAAACTAGAGACCTAGGGGAATCCAAGATGGGGTGACTTGTGGGGCTCTGACCAGGTTCTGTTACCCAGAATCCTTTGCAAACCTCACAATTTGGCTAAAAAAACACATTTTCCTCACATTTCGGTGACAGAAAATTCTGGAATCTAAGAGGAGCCACAAATTTCCTTCCACCCAGCGTTTCTCCACGTCTCCCGATAAAAATGATACCTCACATGTGTGGGTAGGCCTAGCGCCCGTGACAGGAAATGCCCCAAAACACAACGTGGACACATGCCATTTTTTGACAGAAAACAGAGGTGTTTTTTGCAAAGTGCCTACCTGTAGAGTTTGGCGTCTAGCTCAGCCAGCACCTAGGGAAACCTACCAAACTTATGCATTTTTTTAAACTAGAGACCTAGGGGAATCCAAGATGGGGTGACTTGTGGGGCTCTGACCAGGTTCTGTTACCCAGAATCCTTTGCAAACCTCAATATTTGGCTAAAAAAACACATTTTCCTCACATTTCAGTGACAGAAAGTTCTGGAATCTGAGAGGAGCCACAAATGTCCTTCCACCCAGCGTTCCCCCAAGTCTCCAGATAAAAATGATACCTCACTTGTGTGGGTAGGCCTAGCGCCCGCGACAGAAGATGCCCCAAAACACAACGTGGACACATCCCATTTTTTGACAGAAAACAGAGGAGTTTTTTGCAAAGTGCCTACCTGTAGATTGTGGCCTCTAGCTCAGCCGGCACCTAGGGAAACTTACCAAACCTGTGCATTTTTTAAAACTAGAGACCTAGGGGAATCCAAGATGGGGTGACTTGTGGGGCTCTGACCAGGTTCTGTTACCCAGAATCCTTTGCAAACCTCACAATTTGGCTAAAAAAACACATTTTCCTCACATTTCGGTGACAGAAAATTCTGGAATCTAAGAGGAGCCACAAATTTCCTTCCACCCAGCGTTTCCCCACGTCTCCCGATAAAAATGATACCTCACATGTGTGGGTAGGCCTAGCGCCCGTGACAGGAAATGCCCCAAAACACAACGTGGACACATCCCATTTTTTGACAGAAAACAGAGGTGTTTTTTGCAAAGTGTCGACCTGTAGATTTTGGCCTCTAGCTCAGCCAGCACCTAGGGAAACCTACCAAACCTGTGCATTTTTGAAAACTAGAGACCTAGGGGAATCCAAGATGGGGTGACTTGTGGGGCTCTGACCAGGTTCTGTTACCCAGAATCCTTTGCAAACCTCAAAATGTGGCTAAAAAAACACATTTTCCTCACATTTCGGTGACAGAAAGTTCTGGAATCTGAGAGGAGCCCCAAATTTCCTTCCACCCAGCGTTCCCCCAAGTCTCCCGATAAAAATGATACCTCACTTTTGTGGGTAGGCCTAGCGCCCGCGACAGGAAATGCCCCAAAACACAACGTGGACACATGCCATTTTTTGACAGAAAACAGAGGTGTTTTTTGCAAAGTGCCTACCTGTAGATTTTGGCCTCTAGCTCAGCCGGCACCTAGAGAAACCTACCAAACCTGTGCATTTTGAAAACTAGAGACCTAGGGGAATCAAAGAAGGGGTGACTTGTGGGGCTCTGACCAGGTTGTGTTACCCAGAATCCTTTGCAAACCTCAAAATTTGGCTAAAAAAACAAATTTTCCTCACATTTCGGTGACATAAAGTTCTGGAATCTGATAGGAGCCACAAATTTCCTTCCACCCAGCGTTCTCCCAAGTGTCCCGATAAAAATGATACTTCACTTGTGTGGGTAGGCCTAGCGCCCGCGACAGGAAATGCCCCAAAACACAACGTGGACACATCCCACTTTTTGACAGAAAACAGAGGTGTTTTTTGCAAAGTGCCTACCTGTAGATTTTGGCCTCTAGCTCAGCCGGCACCTAGGGAAACCTACCAAACCTGTGTATTTTTGAAAACTAGAGACCTAGGGGAATCCAAGATGGGGTGATTTGTGGGGCTCTGACCAGGTTCTGTTACCCAGAATCCTTTGCAAACCTCACAATTTGGCTAAAAAACACTTTTTCCTCACATTTCGGTGACAGAAAGTTCTGGAATCTGAGAGGAGCCACAAATGTCCTTCCACCCAGCGTTCCCTCAAGTCTCCCGATAAAAATGATACCTCACTTGAGTGGGTAGGCCTAGCGCCAGCGACAGGAAATGCCCCAAAACACAACGTGGACACATCCCATTTTTTGACAGACAACAGAGGTGTTTTTTGCAAAGTGCCTACCTGTAGATTTTGTGTGGGTGGGCCAGGTGCCGGCAACAGAATAAGGCCCAAAACTTGTAGAGATAGAGGTGATAGCACAGCAAGTTGATAAGGACATATTCTTCTTTTATACATCTTTAGGCTGACTCTGCTTTGGGGACCCACACAAGTGAGGTGTCATTTTACTTGGGAGATTGAGGGGAACGCTGGGGAGTAGGAATTGTGTGCTGGAGCGGTGATCGTACAAAAGAAAGTCAGGAAAATATGCTTTTTTAAGCAAATTTTGAGGTTTGCAGAGGAGTCTGGGTAAGAAAATGTTGGGGGATCCACGCAAGCCACACCTCCCTGGACTCCTTGGGGTGTCTAGTTTAAAAAAATATCTGGGTTTGGTAGGTTTCCCTAGATGAAGGCCTCAACCAGGACCAAAAACATTGGTGCCCCCCCAAACACAGATAGTTTTGTAATATATCATTTTGATGTGTCCACATACGTCTGTGATGTGCCAAACACTCAAATTGTGAAAAGAAACGCACTTAGGTTATGTGAAAAAGACCCCTCACCCACCAACCAAGTTGGTGGCATGCTTCATCATCGGGGTCCCACCTGAGGCACCTAGCGTGTCACAGGTGTGCTGCGACGCCTGATTACAGCGGAGCAGGTTTTGTCATTTTTACCACACATACTGGTTGGATTTGGCACAAGAGTGAGTGATGGTTCAGTGGATCAAATTTTATTAACAAGACATTTCACAAAAATGAAATGCACTGTTAATAACTGAAAGGCCAAAAAACTGAACCAATGACTCACAGCTCGTGAGCTGTAAAGCCACGGCAAGGCACCAACCGCTTTACAGTCCATTCACACACCTTTCATACATGACATGCACAAGACCATTCACACCGCCAGCCACGGGCCCAGCACATTACAACACTCACATCGACAGACAGCGCCACTCAAGGGCCCATCACTTACATACGCCCACATGCCTGATACAACAATCACACCAGCTGATGGGAGTGTGTGGACTGGTGTTTGGCTGGCATTGTGTTGCAGTAGCCAACAACAAGTCAATATGTACACTATGTACACCCTCAGCCAAGCCCCACTCCACACACAATGGCATCACTTTTTTTTTTTTTTTTTTTAAACAAAGAAACCCCTAACTAATTAGAAATAATTACAAAATTACAAACACAAAAGCTCTAACTAAGTACATGACAGAAAGGCTAACCATGAAACTGAACACATGAAAATACAAAACAGACATGAGTTTACACTCATGGTTGTTCCCAGTAATTCTTCTGGGTGTGGTAATTCTTAAAACCACCACCCATACACAGCCCAGGCTTTGAAGGACAATCTGGGCAGTACATTCGAGTCTCCCTCCAGATACCTCTTCGAAAACACACTCTACATTTCTTAGCTGGAAAGTCTTTTTTGGGTGTGGGAGGAATGTGCTCAGCAAAGTGGCGATCTTTCAATCTAGCCACATCCTCCACCACTGCTTCTCTAGGAACTCTGGCCTGTCCACCACAATAAGGCTCTCTATCACTGACTCCTGAAATTTCACAAATGTCATCTTTGACTCTGGAGACCTATCCTTAAACACAATAAAAGCATTAAAAGTTGCTAAGTGGAAGAGGTGAATTGCTAACTTCTTATACCAAACGTAAGACTTACGAATAGCAGTATAAGGTTCCAAACTTTCATCAACTCTATCTACACCTCCCATGTGCTTATTATAATCTAAAATGCACACAGGTTTCTGCACTTCAGCAACCTGGCCCCAAACAGTCATGGGGGAAGTACTCTCATCATGGATGGTACTTAGCATGTAGACATCCCTCCTGTCTGAAAACTTCAAAGCTAGCAGCTCATCATTCCGCAAGGCACTGCACTGTCCCCTCTCAAGTTTTTTACAGACAAGCTCCCTTGGATAGTCTTTCCGGTTACAACAAATTGTGCCACTAGCAACAGTGTCCACTCTAAACAATTCCTTGAACAACTGCACTCCAGTGTAAAAGTTATCTACATACAAATGGTGACCTTTGTTAAACAGTCGTCTACCAAGTTCCCACACAATTTTCTCAGTATCTCCAAAAGAGGGAGGACAACCAGGGGGGTCAACACTGGAATCCCTACCAGTGTAGACACGGAAATTATACACATATCCTGTACTACTTTCAGACAGCATATACATTTTAATTCCACATCGTGCCCTCTTGCTAGGAATATACTGCCTACAAACCAAACGACCCTTGAAGAGGACAAAAGACTCGTCCACAGCTATTTCTTTGCCTGGAACATAGACCTCTGAAAACCGATCTACAAAATGATCAACGACAGGCCTAATCTTAAAAAGACGGTCAGAATCAGGGTGATCTTGGGGCAAGGCTAATGCATTGTCAATAAAATGCAGCATCCTAAGAAGAAGCAAATACCGATTACGACTCATTGTTGCAGGAAATATAGCTGTTGCCATCAAGGGACTAGTAGAACAATAAGAAGCCAGTGAAGGCTTCCTTATCAAACCCATCAAAAGAGTCAAATCCAAAAAACCTTTTCATCTCCTCCAAATTTGTGGGAACCACTGGGCAGCTCTAGAGTGCGGCCTAAGTCTAGCAGCTTTGTCCCTCAAATACTGCTCCGCGTACAAATTAGTCTGCTCAACAATCTCTTCCAAAAACACATCATCCACAAATAACTCAAAGAAATTTACAGGCAAAAAGTTCTCAGTATTGACTCTACACCCTGGGAGACCAGTAACGGCAGGCAACTCTGGCTGCTCCATTTTTGGGGCAACCCAGAGTTCAGGTCTTCTAACAGGAAACCTGTCAGCCCCAGGTTGCTGCACTAATGGCACATCAGTGTCCTCCTCTGAAACAGGCCCATCATCTGCACTGAGTGTAGCTTCCTCATCAGAAGATTCCTCTCCAACAGAAACTTCACTGCCAGAATCCCTCACTTCCTCCTCTGCCTCAGATGCAGAGTCCGTCTAATGATCAGACAATGACTCAAAAAGCATACCAACCACCTGCTGAGCGGTCATCCTGCGGCTAGCCATGATCTTTCCTACTAAAATTAACTGGACAAATGCACCACCAACAACCAGCACTGTGTAAGATAAGTAATAAAGTGTAGCTTTATTAGTAAGAGTTATAAACTCAAAAACTACAAGGCTCACTTGCCTGAAAAAGCTTGAATCACCAGCAACTACTCTGCACAGACACAGCAATCACCAATGATATCCCACTAAAAAGAAAGAAAGAAAAGCAAATTAGAAATAAGACAACACAAATATCATTGTGCACAAATCTAAGGACAATTTCACACAAACCTGCATTTAGTACACCACCTACAAACATGTCAGTCATGCATGGCTACAATACTCCTTTGGAGTAAATTGTTTTTACGTACCTAAAACATGCAACTATGTAAACCGCAGGTCAACCACCGCCAAAACCACAAGGAGCCACAGCAAAGAAAGCAAAAGCTTTGAACTAGAACAAAAAGGAGGATTTTTTTTAATCACAAATGCAAATACTTCGTCAGTTGACAAACATCCCACCATCAAGCATTTAGAAATTGGTGCATAAGTGGATTCTGCCATAGGGGCAGATGGGCCTACTAAAAAATAGGCCTATCTGCCCCAACGAGGGCAGAAATACCTTTAGTAGTGTGTCCCCAAGGGCCCACCCCCCCCCAAAAAAAAACCACACACACAATATCCCTGGTGCCTACGTGGCTTCTGCCCACCTTGGGGGCAGATGGGCCTATAAAAAACAGGCCCGTCTGCCCCCAAGGGGGGCAGAAATGGCCAACAGTTCAATGCCCCCCTTGGGGGGTGCCCCTTGCCCAAGGGGACGCCCCCCACATAAATAAACATATAAAAAAAAATCCCTGCTGTTCTAGTGGTTTCTGGCCCCCTTGGGGGCAGATCAGCCTAAAAATAATAGGCCGATCTGCCCCCAAGGGGGGCAGAAATGGCCACAATAAACATGCCCCCAAAAGGGAGCGACCCTTGCCCAAGGGGCCGCTCCCAAACACGTAAACATTTTCTAGAAAAAAAAAAAAAATCCCTGGCTTCTAGTGGATTCTGCCCAACCTTGGGGGCAGATCGGCCTAAAAGTAATAGGCCAATCTGCCCCCAAGGGGGCAGAAATGGCCACAATAAACATGCCCCCAAAAGGGAGCGACCCTTGCCCAAGGGGCCGTTCCCAAACACAAACGTTTTAAAAATAATAATAAAAACAAATCCCTGGCGTCTAGTGAATTCTGTCCCCCTTGGGGGCAGATCGGCCTAAAAATAATAGGCTGATCTGCCCCCAAGGGGGGCAGATATGGCCAACATAGACATGCCCCCAAAAAGGAGCAACTCTTGCCCAAGTGGCCACTCCCAAACACGAAACATTTCAATCATTAAAAAAAAAAAAAATCCCTGGTGCCTAGTGGGCATTCCTGCTGCCCGATCGCAATGCGATTGGGCAGCAGGAATGTTCAAAGAGACACCAGGGGAAAGGAAAAGCCTTTTTGGCCCAAACCCCCCAACCGCTGGAGGAGAAACTTACCTGTTTCTCTCCTCACCGCACTGGAAGCAAAAGGCTTCCAGTGCGACCGGCAGTGGGTAATGAGGTCAGCGCGCGATCGCGCACTGACTCATTACGGGGGGTGGGGGTGGAAGGGGAAGTGGCGCTAAAAAAGTATAAATATGGGCCTAAGACAGTTATGATCGGGGTTGCTAGAGGCTACAATTCAGTCAGGATCAGGAACAGGGAGAAGTCACTATAATTAGTCCTGTAGAGCTGGCTAACACACAGTGTTGATTTTGGTTCTTTGTCCTTCCTGCTTAGCTGTATTCTGCTGTTTGTGCATCCTTCGTCAGGTGAAGATGTTCAGGGGCATATTTATACTCTGTTTGCACCGAATTAGTGTCATTTTTTAAAACTCTAATTCGGTGCAAAATTAACTCCATATTTATACTTTGGTGCTAGACCCGTCTAGCGCCAAATTTATGGAGTTAAAGTCATTTTTTGAAGTGGAGACCTACCTTGCCTTAATGAGATGCAAGGTAGGCGTTCCCGTGCAAAAAATGACTCTATGGCCTTAACACCATATTTAGGGGCATATTTATACTCTGCAGCATAGTTATACTTGAATTAGCATATTTTTTTTTTACTCTAATTCGGTGCAAAAATAACTCCATATTTATACTTTGGTGCTAGCACCACCGCCCTGATTTATACTTTTTTTGCACCGCATTAACGTTCTTTTTTTACGCAAAAGTGGCGCAAACTTACAAAATATTGCCCCTTATTTATAATTTTTGCTGCAAAACTGCACTAATTCAGTTTTGCACCAAAAAGTTTAGCACCGGCTTGCACCATTTCTGTGCACCAGCCGGGCACCATATTTATGGAATGGTGCAAGCCGGTGCAGAGGGTAGGCTAGAGTAAAAAAAAATGACTTTAGTCGGTGGGGGGCTGGCAATATAGAAGAAGAGGGTTTAGCACCAAAAAATGACTTTAGGCAGGTTAGAGTAAAAAAAAATGACTCTAACCAGATTAGCGTCATTTTATGGTGCTAAACCTACCATGCCACATGACTCCTGCCTTAGAAAAGGCAGGAGTCATGCCCACCACCCCAATGGCCAGCACAGAGGACAAGGGTCCCCTTGGCATGGCCATTGCACCCTGTGCCATGTATGGGGCCCATTTCAGGGCCTCCTATGGCACTTTCAAAAATAAAATGCAATCTTACCTGTACTTACCTGGGATGGGGTCCCCCATCCTCCGTAGTCCCTCTGGTGTGGGTGGAGGTACCCCTGGGGCCTGGGGAGGGCACCTGTGGGCTTATTCCATGGTATTCCACCATGGAAATAGGCCAACAGGTGCCCTAACGCCTGCCCTGACCCAGGCCATTTTTTGACCCCTCCTCCCTCCCTTGCAGAATTTTTGCATGGGAGTATAAATATTGCGTTAAGGCCATAGAGTCATTTTTTGCACGGGAACGCCTACCTTGCATGTCATTCAGGCAAGGTAGGTTTCCACTTCCAAAAAATGACTTTAACTCCATAAATTTGGCGCTAGACAGGTCTAGCACCAAAGTATAAATTTGGAGTTAGTTTTGCACCGAATTGGAGTAAAAAAAAAAAATGACGCTAATTCAGTGCAAACAGAGTATAAATATGCCCCTTAGCGTAAAAAAAAGGACGCTAATCTGGTTCCATAAATATGGTACCCAGCTGGTGCTAAAAAATTATGCAAGCTGGTGCAAAACTTTTTGGTGCAAAACTGCGTTAGTGCAGTTTTGCACCAAAAAGTATAAATAAGGCCCTCAGTACTCTTTCCATAGTAATTTGACTTTTTTCCCAAAGCACATCCAGGTAATACTTCCAGAAGGTCTTGGACCTACATCACTTGTACTGCTCCTAACATTAGACAGCTGAAATCCTAACTCTACTGCTCTCTTTGTATGGGTATTGCATCCTAAAAGTATTCCAGTCCCCAGCCTGCCAATTGCACCCACATGCTTTATTCATACCCTACCTCATACATACACCATGTACACCAAACAAATACATAAAGCAATGGACATAGTTGAATGAAATTACCTTTTAGTAAGAGAGAGAAATAGATATCTCTCCATGGAAAGTGACTAGCATAAAGGGCTTCAAATGTACTTTAGAATTAATGCTGCCACCCCTGCCATTCTGTCTAACCCTAGCCACTCTTCAAAGGAAGAGTGCACTTTGGGAGTCTCTCCTAACTGTGTGAGCCAAGCTCTGTAGTCCTAATACATTTGCATGGGAGCCCTCAGCAAACTTGCCTGATTGCCATATATTCACTGAGACAAAATAAAAACCTAAAGAGACGCACCATGATTTTCTTAGAGGTCAAAAATGAGGCAGATGCACATGCTCTTCAGTGCCATGCATGAATATTATTGACTTTACACTAGTACATTGCCTTATTTTTTTTTTCTGGGTGCCTGCTAGGTAATGGTGGTCTACATTGGAGAAGTAACTGCAGCAGGGCTCAGGTGGGTAGAAAGAGTCTTTCAATACTATAAGCCACCTTCAGCTAGTATTCCTTTCATGTCCTATAGGAATTTTCATCTCTAACCAATCAACGGACCAGAAGGTATGATCATTGAGTCCGTCACAGAATTGTTTCTCAACATGTTAAAATAGGAAGTTTTTGGTGAGTTAAAACCACAAACATGTTTGATTAAGGCCCTCATTACAACCCTGGCGGACGGTGGCAAAGCAGCAGTAATACCGCCAACAGGCTGGCGGATTTTTTTTTTAATCGCGACCATGGCGGAAACCGCCAACATAGACAGCCACTTTAACACTCCGACCGCCACAGCGGTAGATTCAAACACCACAGCGGTAACCGCCAACAGACAGGCGGAACACAAGGTTCCGCCCATTGTATTACAAGAGGCCTATCCGCCACCTTTTCCGGGGCAAAACCAACACTATCAAAAGCATGTCGGAAACAGTACACAGAAGGGAAACCACTCACCTCTCGACACCCAATGAGGAACCAGGATGCCATGGAGCGCGAGTTACACGTACTGCCCATGCTTGTCTTCCTCCTGCTCTATCAGGGGCAGGACAGACGCCGTCGACGACCACGGTGAGTACTGCACCTACAACACAGTGGAGGGGGGAGGGAAAAGAGAGTGACACACACAGGCAACACGCAATACCCCCACCCTCACCCACAACACCATACACACAAATACATGCAGCAACATTATATATACACCCCCGCCCACTGGAAGAACGCAAGGGCAAAATTAAATGATTGTAACAATTGTAATCATGAATAATCAGATAGTGAAAGTTCAAAAATCAGTATATACAAATATGTACACCAACTACACAAGTCCGGATAGTGTACCAATCATTGTCCGTGGACCAGTGGTCCGAAAATGCGTGGGCGAAGCCCACACAAGATACCTGACTGGAAATGGGGAGAACACTGCAGGGGCATCAGATCGAAAATAAACAGGCACCTCAGGGGGAAGGGGAAAGGGGGCACCTCAGTCAGATGAACGCACAACGCCACTGCTCCTTGAGGGGGCTCCATGCCCATTGCTGTATCCTGGGGAGTACAAAGCCACAGTCTCTCAAATCTTTCCAGTGGGTGGTTTTCCCACTGCTTTATCCTGGGCAGTGCAAAGCCACAGTCTCTCAAGTCTTTCCAGTGGGTGGTTTGCCCACTGCTTTATCTTGGGGAGTGCAAAGCCACAGTCTCTCAAATCTTTCCAGTGGGTGGTTTGCCCACTGCTTTATCCTGGGGAGCGCAAAGCCACAGTCTCTCATGTGGATAACAGTCTCCACTGGTTCTGGAGGGGGCCTTGTGCCCAATGTGCTTCATCCTGCCAAGGACTGAGGGAGTGGATGTGATTCTCCACTGGTTCTGGAGGGGGCCTTGTGCCCAGAGTGCTTCATCCTGCCAAGGACTGAGGTAGTGGATGTGATTCTCCGCTGGTTCTGGAGGGGGCCTTGTGCCCAGAGTGCTCCACATGCAGTGTGGCCGGTCCCATTTCCTCACCTGGGTGTGTGTGCCACGAGATTGCCTAGGAACAGGTAGCATCATACGCCATGGAGGCAGAGACATACCCCACCCTGCTGTGGCTTTACTTTCCACCTGTAGGTGTAAACAGTGATGAAAGTCATGCCTCATGGAAGTTGGGCAGGGTCCAGGAAGTCTCCTTCAGCCTCGGACGGCTGCCTACTGGTGATGGTAGCCATGTCAGTTGTGGTGCCACTGTCCGAGCACGTCGTGGGCCTGGTGGCAGTGCTTGCGGCGGTGTCTGTGGCGGCAGTGCTGGCGGTGATGCATGTTTCAGCACCTGTTGAGGGACACAGCAGGACATCTCCTGCAGCCTCGGACGGCTGCCCACTGGGGAAGATGCTGGGGACTGTTGCTGAGGCTGCAGACGTGCAGGTGGCGGTGCAGGTTGCTGTGCAGGTGGCGGTGCTGGTGGCGGTGCAGGTGGCGTTGCTGATGGCAGTGCAGGTGGCGTTGCTGGTGGTGGGGCAGGTTGCGGTGTTCGCCACCCTAGAGGTTGGTGTAGTCATTGACAGAAGGGGTGACACTAGTCCCTCAGTCGGTGCCACTGTGCCCTGTTCTGACCTGCTCTTCTGCTTTTGTCCCTTCCCCACCTTTGATGGTGCCGCAAGTGTCTTGCCACTGTCCCCTTTTGTTTTGGCGGAGCCCTTGGTGGCTGGTAGGTGTGGCTTCTCCCTCCAGGATGTGGCACCTTCTTCACCTTGGCAGGTGGCGGAATGTCCTTGGCCTCGCAAGGTGGCACACGGGCAGTCTGTCAACATCAGGAAAGTGCGCGCTCTACGGGCGACTAAAATGCAAAAACCCAGTCTTTATGCAAGAACATAATTCATGCATTGTGTTTATATGCAGTTTGTTAACCTTTTGCATTGCAGAGTTTTACCTTGAAACCACTATTAATGATGTTTGCAAATAATGTTAATTTGCAAGGTATTGCTGCAGGCTTACAGAGTGTATCAGGGTGTGGTCCCTTTCTAGGACCTTCTAGAAGCTTTCCCTGCAGCATGACTGGGTGTGGTTTGTGGGCTGGGCCAGACTCTATATAAGGGAGACAGCCCACCTCCACGTGCTCACTATTCAGAGGTCCCGGTGCAGAGCAGCATCATTTTCCTGAGCTCCTGTTCCAGAGGCCCACCTTGGCGTTCCAGGCCTGCCCCGCATTCTCTTGGTGATCCTTGAGGGTGGTAAGACGGAGGTCGGGCTGGGCCCACGACCCCGTTCAAAAAGACTCTTGAGTTTTGGGGCCTACTCTTGAAACTTTCAGAGTACGCAAATCATTGCTCTGATGCAAATCTTGATGTTCAGATCGGCTAAGGCTTGCGCGATCATTTCATGGCATTTGCATATTCTTGTTTGAATCGGCAGTGTGCGCGATTTATTTTCTGCAGTTAAACCTTGACGTTCAGATCGCTAACAGAGTGCGTGATCATTTCATGGCATTTGTATATACTTGTTGGAATCTGCAGTGTGTGCGATTCATTTCCCGCATTTAAACCTTGATCTTCAGATCGCAAACAGAGTGAGCGATCATTTCATGGCATTTGCATATACTTGTTGGAATCGACAGTGTGCGCAATTCATTTCCCGCATTATTTAAACCTTGATGTTCAGATCGCTAACAGAGTGCGCAATCATTTCATGGCATTTACATATTCTTGTTAGAATCGGCAGTGTGCACGATTCATTTCCTGCATGTAAAACTTGGGGCCATATTTATACTCCGTTTGCGCCGAAATTGCGTCGTTTTTTTTGACGCAATTTCGACGCAAAACTAACGCCAACTAACGCCATATTTATACTATGGCGTTAGAGGCGAATAGCGCCAAAGTTCCCGGAATGTGCGTCATTTTTTAGCGTGAACCCCTTCCTTGCGTTAATGATATGCAAGGGAGGCGTTCCCGTCTAAAAAATGACTCCCAGGCCTTTACGTGGTATTTATACTCCCGGGCAAAAGAGACGCCCGGGAGTTGGCGTGGCTAAAAACGGTGCATTTGCGCCACTTTTTAACGCCTGCTCAGGGCAGGCGTTAAGGGGCCTGTGGGCTCAAAATGAGCCCACAGGTGCCCTCCCATGCCCCCAGGGACCCCCCCTGCCACCCTTGCCCACCCCAGGAGGACCCCCAAGGATGGAGGGACCCACCCCAGGGACATTCAGGTAAGTTCAGGTAAGTATAATTTTTTTTTTTTTATATATTTTTTTGGTGGCATAGGGGGGCCTGATTTGTGCCCCCCTACATGCCACTATGCCCAATGACCATGCCCAGGGGACAGAAGTCCCCTGGGCATGGCCATTGGGCAAGGGGGCATGACTCCTATCTTTACAATGATAGGAGTCATGTTGATGGGGGATGGGCGTCGAAAATAAATGGCGCAAGTCGGGTTAAGACGATTTTTTCGACGTAACCTGACTTGCCCCATTTTAAGACGCCCATGCGCCATTTTCCCCCTACGCCGGCGCTGTCTGGTCTACGTGGTTTTTTCCCACGCAAACCAGGCAGCGCCGGTCTGATTGCGCCGTCTAACGCCATTCCATAAATACGGCGCCCGCATGGCGCTTCAGAATGGCGTTAGACGGCGCAAAACTTTTTGACGCTAAACTGCGTTAGCGCAGTTTAGCGTCAAAAAGTATAAATATGGGCCTTGGTGTTCAGATCGCTAACAGTGTGCGCGATCATTTCATGGCAATCAAAACTTTGATGTGTAGTGTTTCTTGAAGTGCACACATTTATCCAGGGCCTTTTTGATTTTCTGCAAAGATGCTAAATTCTAGATGTTACATTCTTTGTGCATATTAAGTCCCTAGTACAATTCCTATCGTTTTCCAGGGAATGTTTCAGATTGCTTTTTGTCCTCATGTAAAGATGCAATGTTTGTTCTGAAACTGTTTTTCAGATGGTTCTTGTATTTCTAGACTGTATGTGATATTTCATGAAAAGCTCATATGAAACATTGCATTAATCATTCTTGATTTTTTCCAGGTACCCAGAGTTCTTGAGGCCTAGTTAGAGTCTAGTGCTAGGCCATTCATGTTCCTTCAGTCTAAGTGTTATTTCATGTTCCGAGTATCATTGAACCCTAGATTCAACAGAGTGTTATTTCATGTTCCGAGTATCATTGAGCCCTAGATTCAACAGAGTGTTATTTCATGTTCCGAGTATCATTGAACCCTAGATTCAACAGAGAGTTATTTCATGTTCCGAGCATCATTGAACCCTAGATTCAACAGAGTGTTATTTCATGTTCCGAGTATCATTGAACCCTAGATTCAACAGAGTGTTAGTTCATGTTCCGAATATCATTAAACCCTAGATTCAACAGAGAGTTTTTATGAAACTCAATGTGATTATATCTTGATATTCTGTTGTTTAACCCTTTGCTTCCTACAGGTCTCCTTCCCAGCTGTTCCCTACCTAATCCCCTTTTCCTCACTTGGACTCTCTTAGGCTCTGTGATATTTCTATCAGAGTTTTGGAGCTGTCTTGTGGTGGTCCACCGTGCTCACAGTGTACTCACCTGTTTGTCTGGAGGACCGTACAGTTGCGTGTAC
Organism: Pleurodeles waltl; assembly: GCF_031143425.1. Lineage (NCBI taxonomy): Eukaryota > Metazoa > Chordata > Amphibia > Caudata > Salamandridae > Pleurodeles > Pleurodeles waltl. The sequence continues at coordinate 1,116,942,258 of NC_090440.1, forward strand.
TGGGGGAGGACCCCATCCACCAGTTTCTCCAACTCCTCTGAAGTGAAGGCAGGGGCCCTTTCCCCAGTCACTCTAGCCATCGTCGCTTCCAGACACAGGTCACAGCAGCACTTGCAGTGTAGGTCCTCTCCTGTTGGAGGTCAGGTATCAAGTGAGTGAACAGTAAGAAAATGGCGGCCACGTCCGCGGCGGTGTGTACCGTCAGCGCCGACGTACATCGTTATTGGCTCCTGCGATCCGTACGGCCCAATGTTAACCAATGCTGAATTGCGCAGCGGTCTTTGACTGCCCACCGCAACGGTGTACAACGCCAGCGCAGTTACCTCATTTCCCCTTGTCCCACCTTACAGGTCAGGCAGCTGCCATTTCAGGGGGCCACATGGCATGGAAAAAAACTGCGGCACACCTATCTAGGCCTGGAATACAGGCAGATACCGGCACATTGCGATTTTCCAACGTTTTAGCAAATAACACATTGTGATACATAAGTGTTAGATGACCCTCTGCTCGCTGTTCTCCTCCATAGGGCATGTCTGCTGGGGCAGGTGATGAGATGGCGGCATCCTCCAGTGTACAGACCCCTGGTGGACCTGTCGACAATGGAAGACAGACACATCATTATCACATACAGACTTGATCATGCAACAATCCTGGAACTGTGTGCCCAGTTGGAGCCAGACCTGATTTCAGCTATCCGTCATCCCACCGGAATCCCCCCTCTAGTGCAGGTTCTGTCTGTACTCCATTTCCAGGCCAGTGGGTTTTTTAAAACAACAGTGGCCATGGCATCAGGGATGTCCCAGCCAATGTTCTCTAACGTGTTGTCCAGAGTGTTATGTGCCCTGCTGAAACACATGCGCAGCTACATCGTTTTCCCTCAGATGGAGGATTTGCCCACAGTGAAAGGTGACTTCTATACCCTGGGACATATCCCCAACATCATTGGAGCCATTGAAGGTACACATGTGGCATTCCCCCCCCGCAGGAATGAACAGGTGTACAGAAACTGGAAAAGCTACCATTCCATGAATGTGCAGATGGTGTGTTTGGCAGACCAGTACATCTCCCATGTGAATGCCGAGTATACTGGCTCTGTGTATGACACTTACATTTTGAGGAATAGCAGCATCCCTTATGTTATGGGGCAACTCCAGAGGCACCGTGTGTGGCTAATAGGTGAGGCCAAGGTACCAACACAGCTTGACATAGGTGTCTGAGTATGGGGTTGTCCCTAAGGGTTAGTGTCTGTCTAACAGTTGTCCCTCGACATTTGCAGGTGACTTTGGTTACCCCAACCTGTCATGGCCACTGACCCCAGTGAGGAATCCCAGGACAAGGGCAGAGGAACGCTTCAATGAGGCACATGGCCGAACTAGGAGGATTATAGAACGCACCTTTGGCCTCCTGAAGTCCAGATTCCGGTGCCTCCATCTTATAGGTGGCTCCCTATACTACTCACCGAAGATGGTGTGCCAGATAATCGTGGCCTGCTGTATGCTGCACAACCTGGCTTTGCGACGCCAGGTGCCTTTTCTGCAGGAGAATGGGCCAGACGGTGGTCTTGTGGTAGCTGTGGAGCCCGTGGACAGTGAAGAAGAGGAAGCAGAAGAAGATGTCAACAACCGAAACAACATCATCATGCAATACTTCCAGTGAGAAACAGGTAAGAAGATGTAACTGCTTCCCACATCTCATACTATTGTTGGAGCTAGCATAAGTCTGTCATTTTCACTCAGTGTATGGACCCTGACTTGTTACTTTGCCTTTCCATTTCACAGATCTGGGTCCCACTTTGTGCCCTCTGCTGTGTTTGCTGCTGGCCTACAGCTGTTTTACATTGGTATGTGAACAAGTACATTGACATTGCTATATTCCAGAGGTTTTGAAATTACACATTAGTGAAAGCACAGACAGACTCCAGATTGTTTTGTGATTCAAGTGTGCTTATTTATGTGCAAATAAGTGGAGGGGGGTGTGAAATGGGCTGGGGTGATGGTGGAGGAATGTCCATGGCAGAGTCCAGTCTATTTGTTTCACAGGTGCATTGTCCAATGGGACATAGAAAGTGGAGCAATGGCAGTTTAAGGTGGACAGGGTGACAAATTGGGACAGAAGGGTGACATTCAGGGGGGTCTTCTTTCCTGGTGGGGGACTTGGCAATGTTCTCTGTCTTGTTCCTGGATCTCAGGGACCGTTTGCAGGGTGGTTCTCCTTCTGCAGGGGGTGGGGTGCTGGTGGCCTGTTGTTTCTGTGGTGGTGCCTCCTGTCCACTAGCGCCAGCGGAGGTGGAGGGCTGTTCATCGTCCAGGCTAGTGTCAGGGGCCCGTTGGTGTGCCACTGTGTCCCTCCTGGTGTTGAGAAGGTCTGCTAGCACCCCTGCAATGGTGACCAGGGTGGTGTTGATGGACTTCAAGCCCTCCCTGATCTCTAGGTAGTATTCCTCCTGCAGCCGCTGGGTCTCCTGAAACTTGGCCAGTACCGTGCCCATAGTCTCCTGGGAATGGTGGTAAGCTCCCATGATGTTGGAGAGTGCCTCATGGAGAGTGGGTTCCCTGGGCCTGTCCTCCCCCTGTCGCACAGCAGTCCTCCCAGCTTCCCTGTTATCCTGTGCCTCTGTCCCCTGAACTGTGTGCCCACTGCCCCCAGGTCCCTGATTGTCCTGTGTTAGTGGGGTTGCCTGGGTTCCCTGTAGTGGTGGACACACTGCTGATTGACATGTCCTGGGGACAGAGGGATGGGCCCGCTGGGAGGGTGCTGTGGTGGTGTTTCCTGAGGGGAGAGGTTCAGTGGTGGTCTGTGACTGTGTCATGGGAACCAACTGTACCGAGGTCCCTCATGGGCCGGGCTGGTCATCTTGATCCAGGCATGCAGAGCTGCTGCCATCACTGTGGGCCTCTTCTGTGGGGGTACTGGATATGTCTGGCACCTCCTGTCCGGTGACGTTGGGTATGGGTCCTGTTGGGGTGTAAATGCATAGTTTTGTATCTGTGTGTGCCTTCTTGTGCAATGGGTGAGTTACTCTCTACTCCTGTGCTTGCATTATTGCAGTATCCCTTGTGTGATTGGTGATTTTGGGGCATGAGTGAGTCTCTCTACTGGACATGCTTTGGTGATGGGTGTCCATGCATTGGTGTTACATGCAGGGCTTGATTTTGGGATGTGTGGGTTGTGTTAGTGGGGTATCTGTGGGTTGTTAGGGTGATGGGTGTGAGGGTGAGGGTGGGAGTATGTGATGGCATGCAGGTGGGGTGGGGGATAAAGTAGTAAAGATTTGCCTTACCAGAGTCCAGTCCTCCTGCTACTCCTGCAAGGCCCTCAGGATGCATTATTGCCAAGACTTGCTCCTCTCATGTTGTTAGTTGTGGGGGGGTCCACTGCCAGTCCTCTGTACAGCAATCTGGTGTCTGGATACCACGGAACGTACCTTCCCCCGTAGGTCATTCCACCTTTTCCTGATGTCATTCCGTGTTCTTGGATGCTGTCCCACTTCGTTGACCCTGTCGACAATTCTCTGCCATAGGTCCACCTTCCTTGCAATGGACGTCAGCTGCACTAGTGATCCGAATAGCTGTGGCTCTACCTGGACGATTTCCTCCACCATGACCCTGAGCTCCTCCTCAGAGAACCTGGGGTGTCTTTGAGGTGCCATGATGTGGTGTGGGTGATGTCTGAGGTGCTGTCTGTTGTGATGTGTGAGGGGATGTGTTGGTGTGTGTTGTTTGAGGTGCGTGGATGTTGTATAAGTCATGGTGTTGTGTGTCTGTGGATGCTGGTGTTGTGTTAGGTAGTCTCTCTCTCTGGCCTTCTTTCTGAATTTTGTTTGTAAGGGTTTGTGGGTGATATGGGTGTGTGCTTTATATTGGATTGGGTGTGTGGGTGTGGTGTGTGTATGTGTGTCAGGTGTGTGTATTTTGAATTGTCCAATGTGGTTGTGTTTTGTAAATGTGTGTGTATTTTGAGCGCAGCAGTGTGTACGGCTAATGGATTCCTACGGTTGAAAGACCGCCTCGTTGATTCGTGGGTCGTGATACTGTGGGCGTATTCCTGTTGGCGTGAAGGTGTCGGTTTTGGGATCGCCAGTTTATCACTGACCTTTGGTGTGGAGGACTTGTGTGGGTGTCTGTATTGTGGCAGATTCCGAGCTGTGAGTCATAATACCTGTAGCGGAATTCCGCTGCCGCAACGGTATGTCGGCGGTCTTCTGCACGGCTGAAAGTGGGATTTACCGCCAGGGTTGTAATGAGGGCCTAAGTCTTTCCACATATCTTCAGATGATGAAGAGGGACTTTGGAATGGATAATGTCCAATAAAAATCTTGGTACTATCCAATTCTGGCATATGTGTTGTATTTTGTATTGCTTCAATCCTTGGAAAAAGATTCTACCACAACTATGTACTTGCTGATTCCATTCCCTTACCAGAAAGCGGTGACAACTCAGGTGACTCACTCTTCCCCGCGATACCAAACCCAACCCACAAAAGGGTTGGTATTCTCTTCTCAATTAGAATAAACACCCTGAATTTGTAGTAGCAATGTTCTATGCATCCGTACAGATGCATTCTCTCTCTGGTAGTTAAGTTTGCCTGCTACAGAGAATGTAATAATCATGTGGCTCCTTGTTATTATAATTGTTTCAGACACTCACTAGGCAGCGTGATTAATTCACAAACTGGGTTGCCTATGTTATAAAGAATATGTTGCCACACTCATGTGGGAAACCATGAATGAATAACTCTACCACATGTATAGGCCTTTAGGCATCTGACACTAAGCAAAACAAAACAGATCCTAACTGGTGGACCTGTAAACCTTAGGTTATCTTCCCCCCAAAATTGCCTTTTCCCTCCTATTTTGCCGAATTTGTTTGTGCTTGTGCTCTCCCCGTAAAACATGGTAAAATTGACTTACACCTGATTGGCATATTTAATTTACGTATAAGCCCTTAGTAAAGAGGTATACCATACACCCAGGGCCGGTAAATTAGATACTACTAGTGGGCCTGCAGCACTTATTGGGCCACTCATTTAAGTAGCCACCTAAACCATGTCTTGGGGCTGCCATTGCAGCCTGTAGGCAGTTGTAAATTACCAATTCGACCTGTCAAAAGAAACCCGTTGCCAGGCCTAAGACTCACTTTTTAATACATATGAGTCACCAGTAAAGTAGGGTCTTAAACAGCCCCTGGGGCAGGGTGCATTGTATTTAAAAAGTTGGACATGTACTTTTAAGTTTTACATGTCCTGGTAGTGAAAAATTAATAAATTCATTTTTCACTACTGTAAGGCTTACCCCTCCCATAGGATTACATTGGTTTACAAGATTACATTCAATAAGTGATAACTTTTGTTTGGGAGCATGCAGAAATTTCATTTTTGGTGTCAAAAGAATAGTGACTTAAAACCCTTGTTGATAGTAAATTGGGTTTTAAGTTGCGATTTTGAAAATGCCACTTTTAGAAAGTTGTAATTTTCTTGACATAACCATTTGGTGCCTGAAGCCTGTTTCCTGGATCACATGGCTAGGTGTAGTTTGCAGATGGCCTTTGTGTGTTCCTCCCAGACAGCTGTGCATCCTGCAGACAACTTCCATCCTGCATGGATACTGGCAAGATGGGCCATCGTAGCAGGAGGAGGGCGGTGGAGCTGCGCACAGCTCCACTTGCACTTCAAAGACCCTGCTTCAGCCCACACTCAAAGAATTTTACACTATTCTATTGTAACAGCAGACAGCCTGGGAACATGAGAGGGAAGCACAAAATTCCAGATACTTCTGTGTGGAGGAACCTCCGGAATTCTTTTCCACTTCAAAGCTGGCACCAGATATAAAGCTAGGACCTTTAGATCCACTCTTCAGTTCACTTCTGGACCGGCAGAAGGACTCTCAGAGGACTTCCCTGCTGCCTGTGGCCTGCTGTGCACTTCAGAGGACTGCCCTGCTGCACAAAAGGACTGTCCTGCTGCCTTAAGTCTGCCCTAAGCCCCCAGAGTATTGCCCTAATGCTAGAGACCTTTATTACATCTTTATTTAATTTAAATCCAAGTTGCAAGCTGCGCATTTGCATTCAAAGTAAATAAAGATGTATTTGAAGAAATAAGAATATAGGCCCTCATTACGACCGCCGAGGAACCGCTGTGCTGAAGACCGCCATTTCCGCGCGGCGTATTATGACTGCTGCCAGCCCTCAGTCCTTTTTCGGACGGAGAGCTGCCAGCAGCCATACTGGGGGTCGGCAGGGAAGTGGAGGTTGCTCCACCTCCACCGCCCCGTCATCACAACACCGCCCACCGAATCACGTCCCATGATTCAGTGTGATGGTGTTCTGGTGACGGGGAGCTGGCGGTGGAGCAGCCCCCTTGGATCCCGTCCCCTCCCGGAGGATCAAAGGACAAGGTAAGTTGATCGTCCGTTATGGGAGGGGGGCGGTGGGGCGTTGCGTGTTGTGGGCGTGCATGGGGGTGTGCGTGTGAGTATGTAGAGGGGGTGTTTGAGTGCAAGTATGCATGCGGGGGTGTTGTGTGTTTGAAAATGTGTGCGTGTCTGTCTGTTTGTATGTCTGTATGTATGTGTGCATGTATGACTGTGTGTGTGTCTGTTGGTATGTTTGTTGGTATGTGTGTGGGTATGTGTAATGGTGGTGTCTGTATGCGTGTAGGGTAGGGGTGTGTTTCAATGTTGGGGGTAGGGGTGGGGACGGGGGTCCTGCCACCTTTAGCGGGTGGTAGGGGGGTTGGTGTGTGGGGGGAGGACTTGGGTCGGGGTGGGGGTTGGGGGGGTGCGGGAGACCCCTATCAGTAATAGGGAAGGAATTCCCTGGCACTGATAGTGCCTACCGCCATGGATTTCATGGCAGTTCCAAACCACCCGAAATCCATGGCGGTATGCACGGTCATGATACCGCCGGCGGTCTGGTGACGGCCGCCGGGCTGGAGACCGAAGTCTCCAGCCAAGCGGTCGTCACCGCCCTGGCGGTTGGAGTGGAGAAGTGGCGGATGACCATGGCGGTAACCGCCATGGTCATAATTCCATTTTTTTTTTTTGCCGGCCGGTTGGCGGTATACCGCCACTTCGTCCTCCGTCCGCCAGGGTTGGAATGAGGGCCATAGTGTGCTATAAATTCACGTGAGGTAATCCAAGCGGAAGAATAAAACATGGATTATAATTAGGTTTCCCTGTTTTATGTTTTTTTAAATTTCAGTCTGTATTTAGCCATATTTTTGGGCCATTTTATTGGTATTTATCCAGACTTATTGTATGTTTTGAGAATAAATTGCATCATAAAATGATATATTTCCACATTTATTTAACTAATAAACAGGCAGTCATACTTTGATGCCTTTCACTTTTTATAAAATTAAGCAGCCAAATATAACAACACATTACATCGACAGGTAAATATTAAGATTACATACAAATATATATTGACATATGACTGTATTTAAGGGAATCTGTCTCATCTTGTTTTTAAATTCCCATGGGGTCTATCTGCTTAGTAGTCGGTCTGGAATTCATGAGGGACAATAAGGAGAGTCAATCAAAAAGTGCACAATTTTCTGTATTTTTTCCACTTTTAAAAATAAATACAGAAATAGATTGTTTTCAGTCTGGCTTTATCTTTAAAAATCAGTAAAAACAGAAAACTGGAAGCATTAATTAGAAATGAACCCATACCTCCTTCGGTAGATTTAAATTATTGACATACCAGGGGGGCCTGGTTTGAAGCTGAAGGTATAGGGCTACATGTCCCTAACCCAAAATGCTTTCGCTATCATGGCAGGTGTGTCATGTGTGGGCCATTGGCTGCCTTATGCTTGGAGTCCAGGTAGTCTATTTAGCTCATTGAAGTGATTTATCAATTGTGCAATAAACTTTAAAGTGAATTCTGGCCAGGTGAGGTAGACAATGCAGATCTCTCAAAACAGATGAAACATGCTTATAGTATGATTGGTGATTAATTGTGCCTCTGCATGAATAATTCAAGCGGGACCCTGATCTTTTTGCTATATCCTTAAAGGACAAAGATCAGAAATTCAAAAAGCCCAGGGATTTGTGTAAGGATTAAGGCAGGGTGAAATCCATCTAGGTCAATATTGTTGAGGTGCCACTCCTACATGAGGAGCTTGGAGATTCTTTTATTTATGAGTACAAAACTAAAATGTTTTGTATGTTGAATTTCTGATATACTGCAGACATCTGGGTTTCAATGAGGTCCAGGAAGGATTTTAGTAGAAGATTATCTTTGGGTGACAACACTTGAAGGTTTTATTTGTTGTGTGTTGTGACATATTATACTTGCATTATTTCTCAGAATGGTGTGGGGTCACTGCAAAGTCACAGAGAGATGCCTAGTATAGGGTTTATGTTGTGGGTGGTACTAATTCCTCTGATGAATCGAATTCCTTGATGTTGTAAACAAAAAGGCATTTACAGAAAAAGTGCAAAAGTCTATGCTAAATAATACATGTATTATGTGTTTAATAATTTACAGTAAGCAATCATACTTAGACATTACACACTTACAAATGAAATAATAATATACTGACTTATGTTGGCCTAACTTTCAATGCCATATTAACATAGATTTATATGCTAACATTGAAAGACCTATGTTTCACAATGAGCTGCGGTTTTGCACAAGATGTTTTTCTTTTCACTGCAGATGCTGTAACTTTCCAGAACCCTTCTGTTAGTTAGTGAGTAGGCTTTTGTTTTGTATTGAACAACTGATAGTGAGGTTCTCACAGGGAGGAAAAGAGATCACAGAAAGGAGGATTCATGAGAAGAACTATCTTAACCACAAAATGTGGAAGAGGTATTTTTTTCAAGGACTTGTGTCAGTGGCTTATTGTGAAACCTGAGAAAGTAAGGAGTTTATCTATTCCCAGGAGTTTAAAAAAAAATCATATTGGATGCTGTGAATTAAGAATGTGATACTTGTTTCAATTAACAAATCACTGTTTTTATGTTAGTGTGTATTCCTAGTGTAGTTCGTATAATTCTGAAGATCCTTCCCTGGGGTTCTTGAGAACATATCCTTGTCTTTAATAAAATCTCAATTCTTACAGTTAACGTTTAAGAATCACAATTTTATGTCTAGACAGGAAGCTAGCATTACGCATGTTCAAACTTTTCAAGGCACAACTTGAAACATGTTTTACAGCCTTGAAATAGACTTTTCGAAAAGTGTCAGCATTAGACCAATCTGCTGCCTTTAGCACTTCCTCCGATCCTTCCCCCTGACATAAACACTTTACTTGCCATGGCCCCTCTGGACAAAATGAGCTATAAATTTAGTTAAGTCTACACCAGCTTCTTTCATCCTTGACTTTATCAATCTTGCAATCGTAGCATTTGCAACCCCCTTAAATGGTTTGACATAGGAGAAAAGCAATTAATCTCCCCCTGCACATCTTTTATCTATCATTCACACGCATGCTCTTTCACACATCTCACTACACACAAATTTTGAATGTTGTCAAAACGTGGGTAAAGAACTGAACCAGACTAAAGGCCTTATTTAGAGTTTGGCAAATGGGCATTCAGTCACAAATGTGACGAATGTCCCATTTACCATATTACAATCTCCATAGGCTATAATGGAATCGTAATATGGCTGAGGGTGTATCCATCACGTTTGTGAAGGAGTAGCCCCATTGGCCCAACTCTAAATCAGGCCCATTGTGTTTGTCCTTTTCCAAATCTCAAACATTACACCATTGGGCTGAAAATCTACTAGATACCTCCAGAGCTCTTACACCAGATACCCTCCTGGAAGCAATCAACCATCGCAAAGTTGCTAACGTCCAAGACAATTCCTGTGCTCCCAATTACTTGTTTCCTGGACAACTTTTAAAAAGCTTAATTACTACATCAACATCCCACAAAGTATGATACTTATATTTTAGAGGTCTTCTCAGTCTAATTCCTTTCATGACTCTGCATACGAAAGGGATTCTACCAACAGAAAGCCCTTAAATCAAACAATGACCTGCCGCTACTGCTGATCTATAGCAGCTAACAGCCCTGCATGATAAACTTTCCTGAAAAAGTTTTGCTAAAAAATTAGCCACTTCTATTTCATCAGCTTGGTCAGGATACAGATCCCATTCCATCCATGCACAAATCTATCCATATTGACCATGGCCCCTGTGTACCTCTTCCTGGTACCAGGTGCCCAAGACTCATTGAGTGAAACTCTAGCTGCTCTTGAAAGGCCAGGGAATATTCCTGAACCCCTGATATTGTCCATACTAGGAGGTTGAGTAAGCCTAAAAGATGTTCTACTTGATCTACTCTCCACAAGAATTCTTCGCACAACTGATTTAAGTATGGAATCTTGACTGCCATCTTGAAAACTGTGTTTTGCAAAACAGGGTCAACAGTACAATCTGACACTCTTGTCTCTTCACATTAACTAGCACTCTCTGAATCATTGAAAATGGAGAGAAATCATAACTCTTCACATTCCTCCAATTCTGTGTGAAAGGGTCTATCGTTATTGAACCTAGATCTGTCCTCCAACTTATATAATTCTTTAACTGTAAAGTCAGCCAGCAAGGAAATTGTCATACTCCATGAATTCTAGTCTGATATTACATTGTAGGCCCCTGGAAAATGCACTACCTCTAGTACAATTTTTTGCTTCAAACAGAACTCCCACATTTCCTGTGTTAAATCTGATAGGTTCTTTAATATGGTGCCTTCCAGTTTGTTGATATGTCAAAGCAGACATGTTGTAAATTTTCAAGAGGACAGCATGACCTTCTGTTAGACTTGGCATCCTTGGTGAGGTCTCCCCTAACTTTTTGCCTATGCTTCCCAGGTTGTTTCTGTATGCTGGACTCTGTTTTTGCTGTTTTGTTTGCTCTGGACACTTTACCTCTGCTGACCAGTGCTAAAGTGTAAGTGTTCTCTGTGTAAATTATATGTGTAATTGGCTTTCCATGATTGGCATATTTGATTTACTAGGAAGTCTCTAGTAAAGTGCAGTGTAGGTGCCTAGGGCCTGTAAATCAAATGCTACTAGTGGGCCTGCAGCACTTGGTGTGCCACCTACACGAGTAGCCCTGTAAACATGGCTCAGACCTGCCACTGCAGTGTCTGTGTGCAGTTTTAAAACTACCAATTTGACCTGGTGTTATGCCATTAATTGTGTTTGACCAATGACTTTGTGTTTCACCATTGCACATATTAGTTGTTCAATGTTTATCAGGAGCACATTACATTCTGTATTCAGTTTAGCTGCCTATTGGCTTTAACATGGAATTAGACATTACATTTGCTATTTAGGTTAGCTGCCTATTGGCTTTAACATGGCATTCAAAATTATAGTTTGTATTCAGTTTAGCTGCCTATTGACTTTAACGTGGAGTTAGGCATTGCAGTTGAGACATTGCAGATGAGCTGTGTTTTTCCAAGCTGTGTTTTTCCACATGGTTGACGAAGCTGTGTTTTTCATATTGAATTCACACCAAACCCTAGCTGATAAGAGAGCGTTGATTTTGAGTTTACCTCTCAATCCAGCCTGGGAACGAGTGGTTTGGAGACTTGCCCACTCTCCAAACTTGTTCAGTTCCCACACGGAGCCAGCATTTTTGCTCTTAACGGTGTCCCTGGGCAGCAGCAAGGGGAGATTTTCCAGGACTTCAGCCAGGAGCGGACGTCAGCTGCCTGGCCTCCCGTTTGGGTGGAAAGTCTCTTTCTCGCAGTTGAACTGGAGTCATCACCTTGAAGACATGAGAAAGATGACAAGCAGTGCTAGGCCCTAGGGTGATGCCATTTTGACTTTTATTCTTTGCTTTGAAGTTATGCTATAATATAATCACATGTATTTGCTGTGTACATTGCAATTGAGAAGTACTTTGATATGCTTTGCTTTCATTGCTGGAACTACTTTTAAACGTGTGCTTCCAACCTACTAATCTCGTCTTTCAGGAACCTCGTGGTGAAGTAATAATAATAAATGTCTTCCTTAAACTAAGAAGTGCATTCCACAGAAGTTTTGTCAGCTCGGTCATAAGATAAGGAAAGCAAAACTCCTGACAAGTGTACCCACTTGCCAGGCCCAAATCTCCCTTTTTCTACATGTAAGGCACCCCGTGGGCAGGGTGCAGTGTATGTTAAAGGTGGAACATGTACTGATGTGTTTTACATGTCCTAGCAGTGAAATACTGCCAAATTAGTTTTTTCACTTTTGCAAGGCCTATCTCTCTCATAGGTTAACATGGGGCTGCCTTTAAACATTATTAAAGTGCAGATTCCCTTTGGGAGCAGATAGAAATATGGAGTTTAGGCTCTCTGTTTAAAAATACATCTTTTAGTAAAGTTTGTTTTTAGATTGTTAGTTTGAAAATGCCACTTTTAGAAAGTAGGCATATTCTTGCTTAAGTTGTCCTGTGACTCTGCTTGGTTGTGTCCTGCCTTTCTGGGTCGGACTGACAGTTGGGCTGTTTGTGAATCTCCTCTAGACAGTGACACAAAGGGAGCTGGGGTGTAGCCTGCATATCCTGATGAGCCATCCGGGCTGGAGGGGAAGGAATGAATTGTCACTTACACCTAAATGGGCTGTGCCTGCCCTCACACAATTAAGTCTCCAACATCCTGGTGTGTGTCTGGAGCCTTGCTTGGGCAAGGCATGATCTTGCAAGCAAGAGAGACTTCCCTTTGAAGTTTGCCAACTTCAAAGGCAGAAGGGGTGTAAGTATTGGACACCAAACCCCTGAAAATCAGATTACTTCTGGAACCAAGAGGAACCTCTGCCAAGGAGAAGATCTGGAAAACTAGAGGAGGAGTACTGCCCCTTTGCCTGTGCTTTGCTGGGTTGGCCTGCAGTAGATGCTTCTGCCTGAGAGAGGGCAGAACTGACTTTTGTGTGACTTCCCACTGGTGAAGAATCTCCAAGGGCTTGAACTGAGCTTGCCTGCTGTTGTTGAAGTCTTGGGGGCATCAAAGACTTCTCTCTGCCAGCACCTGGACTCTCTGTTGAGACTCCTGCCCTGCAAAGTGGTGCCCTAACCTGTCTCTGGGCCATTGAAAGGTGAAGCTGGTTGAAAAGGACAGAAATCCATGCACAGACTGCCGTGCGGGGACATTTTCGAGGCGCCATCCGCAATGCGGCTGATAAACGACCCGCTGCTGGCCTCCTGGCTAAAATCAACGCTCTACCTGCATCGCGGCTGAGAGATGGACATATCGCAGCTGGAGAAACGACACGCAACACCCGCTCGCTGCTGCTGATAATAACGCAAGCCCCACGCAGTGCGGTTTTCTGACACAGTGCAACCTGATTGCAAACGCAACATCGCTGGGTGTGAAAAATCAACTCAAAGCCTACCCAGACTCCAGGTGCCCATCTGTGAATTGACGCATCGCTCTATGGCGAGAGAGAGAAAACGACACACACCAACATGACCAGAGAAGGAACAACGCACAGTCTCACTTGCAAGTGAGAAATCAACGCATTTCTGGCCTTTTTTCGATGCACTCTCACCCGTACGGCTTTATTTTAGGCACTAACCGGGTACTTTGTGTAACATCAGCGTTCTCACTGTTTTCTATGGATTAAGACTCTTATTCTTATTAAAATTCATGTCTGGACTTGTGCATGTTGGATTTTTGTTGTTTTGGTCTTGTTTGATTTAGATAAATACCACCTATTTTTCGACACTGATATGGAGTTCATTTTGTAGTGTTTTCACTGTATTACCGTGTGTGTTGGTGCAAATAGTTTACACATTGCTTGGGGATTAACCAGGTGTGTTTCTCCTTTACCCTGACTAGAGTGAGAGTACCTGCTTTGACAGAGTGCACATTGACTGCCAACACAGACCCCATATCTAACACCTTCTAACTTTCTTCTGAAACTTATTTTACAATGCCAGTGGCATAGCTGTATTTGCAGTTCAGATGGGAATGGCAGCTATAAGAATTCAAGTGTCTGCCATTTTGTCTATCTTCAGCTCTGTGGTGTTTTTCAAAAGTCATGAGACCAGTGACTGGCTACCTCATGGAGAGAGGAGTAAAGCCTATAATTTATTTAGACAATATTTAAAAAATGGATCAAGATGTACCAGAGTTGGAGAAACATTTACACATGATGCTAGAAACTTGGCAAAGATTAGGTTTTGTAAAGAATCAAGACAAGGCTTTTCTGCAGACTTCTCAAAGAATGGAATTTCAAGGTTGGTTATGTGTCTTTGGGTCTTCTGATGGATTCAGACAGAAGAGATCATCATTTGGTTCTAGAAGGGAAAATGATCCTTCTTGTTTAGAAGATTTCAGAGGTACAAGCAGATATTCAGGCCTTTCAGGAGAGTCTAAAGGTCTGTTTCATGAACTTTGGGCCCCATGCTTGCTATAAGTCTCTTTAGGACGTCAGTTTAATTTTCAAGTTATTTATTTCTTGGCTTAGTGATAACTACCTTTCTCAGCCAACAAATAAAAAGATCTTTATTTGAGCACCAGGCCATAAAAGCACATAAAGCAATAAAATCATTGCAATAAATATATATAAATGTATGATGCAAGTTAATCGAACATATGATGTACTTTAATAATCAATAAGCATGTCCATCCATGCAATAATTCCCCTGGTAATCTTCAGACAATAAATAAGTTAAAACATCACATAAATGTGTGGGACAATGACAAAAAGATAGTATTCAGGTATAAGGTATAAGGCTAATATGAAAATATTTCACATCAGAATATACACGCAGAGTCAGGATTATCAGTGGCGGCTCACATTGTTTACCTGATGCTCCCACTCATGCTTGACTTTGGGTTAAGAGCCTTATCTGACCACCTAGGTCTGCACCCCTTTCATGCTGGAGGAGGACCCTGCCTACCCTGGAGCTCCTCTATTATCGTTTACATGATAGCTGAAAATATGACAAAAAATAGGCACTCTAGATGGGAATCTCTCTCAGAAACAGATCACCAGGGTTTTTGTGTGGCTCAGAGGCTTTGTTTGGGAAAATTCTCCTGATAGTCAAGCTTACTTCCTGTGTTGAAACCTCCAGAACATTGGACTCTTGCGAATATACTAAAAACCCTGGAGAAGCGGTATTGGGGCTTACAGCCTCCTCCACTCTACCTCTACCATGCTGTTCTGATTCCGAGGGCCGTTATATTATATGTGGATCCCTGCTGTTCTCCCTTCTGCATATATAAACAAGAAAAGTGTGAGACCCAGTTGCTCGATGCAATGTTGTTTTCTATGTAACATAACCTATTCTTACGACAAGGAGACAGCAAGTTCCAGAAGTAGCGATGGTCATTCGATCTGGTGGCATCTAAAAGAACCTCCCAAATTCCCCCGCTCCCAGTCTTTTTTGGATACTGACAACACTTTCTTATAGGACTGCCTAGTAGCCTGAAACAGAAGTCTGTCTTGCTTTTTGATCACATTGACCAGTTTAGACTCTTCATGATTTGCTATACCAGGATAGGGGGCACTTCCTCTCCGTTTTTCCCCAGTTTCAGTATGAAAATGGTACCCTGAGATTTTGAAACAGCCGATTATGCAGCTCAGAAATCACTCCCAGGTACTCATAAGGGTCTCCTGCCACGTCCAGTGATAACAACTTCTCCATTCCAACGGAAATAAGACAACATATTTTGCCAATGGACTCCTGTTAGTGTTTCAGTGTAGCCCATTTAACCCTATGTCTATTGCTAGTGGCTCTTAACCTTCTATCAAAAGGCTCACATTGGATGCTGTGATTGTAGGAGGCTGGCCTGGTTTGTAATTGGTACCTTGGGTACTTACACCTCATACCAGGTCCAGTTATCCCTTATTAGTGAAGTAGTAGTGTTCTAGCAGCTTAGGCTGATAGAGGTAGCTACAGCAGAGCAGCTTAGGCTGAACTAGGAGACACGCAAAGCTCATGCAATACCACTTATAGTTACACAGTACATATACACAAGTAAAGACAATGCTCAGTGTTACCAAAAATAAAGGTATTTCTTTGGGTGACACAGTACCAAAAATATCTTAGAGACAATACTCCTTCTGGAGGTAAGTATTATGCACACTATATACACTAGACACCAAAATTAGACAAGTAAATAGTCACAGAACATTGCAAACAGTAGGAAATCCAAACAACGCAAAGGGAGAAAATAGGTCTAGGGCAACACAAACCAGTTACTAAAAAAGTGGAATGTGAATCACGAATTCCCCCCTAGACAAGTGTAGTGTGTGCAGAATCGCTGGGAGAGTAAGAATACAGTAAAGGTAAGTAAATTAACCCACCCCAGAGCCCAGAAAAGCAGGAGTAAAGTGCTGCAAGTTTCCTTAGGACACACTACACCTCGTTTTTGGGATTTTGCAGCAACCAACCAAGGCCCGTATTTATACTTTTTGACGCTAAACTGCGCTAACGCAGTTTAGCGTCAAAAATTTTTGCGCCGGCTAACGCCATTCTGAAGCGTCATGCGGGCGCCGTATTTATTGAATGGCGTTAGCCGGCGCAAGCAGACTGGCGCTGCCTGGTGTGCGTGGAAAAAAACCACGTACACCAGGCAGTGCCGCCGTAGGGAAAAATGGCGTTAGGGCGTCTTAAAAATGGTGCAAGTCAGGTTGACGCAAAAAAATCGCCTCCACCCGATTTGCGCCATTTTTAACGACGCCCAGACGCCATTTAAACTCCTGTCTTAGTAAAGACAGGAGTCATGCCCCCTTGCCCAATGATCATGCCCAGGGGACTTATGTCCCCTGGGCATGGTCATTGGGCATTGTGGCATGTAGGGGGGCACAAATCAGGCCCCCCTATGCCAAAAAAAATATATTAAAAAAAAACAAATTTATACTTACCTGAACTTACCTGAATGTCCCTGGGGTGGGTCCCTCCATCCTTGGGTGTCCTCCTGGGGTGGGCAAGGGTGGCAGGGGGGTCCCTGGGGGCATGGGAGGGCAGCTGTGGGCTCATTTTGAGCCCACAGGTCCCTTAACGCCTGCCCTGACCCAGGCGTTAAAAAGAGGCGCAAATGCGGGGTTTTTTGACCCGACCACTCCCGTGCGTGATTTTTGCCCGGGAGTATAAATACAACGCATTTGCGTCGCAGTCATTTTTTTGGACGGGAACGCCTACCTTGCATCTCATTAACGCAAGGAAGGCGTTCACGCAAAAAAATGACGCTCTTTACTCATACTTTGGCGCTAGACGCGTCTAACGCCAAAGTATAAATATGGCGTTAGTTTTGCGCCAAATTTGCGTCGAAAAAAACGACACAAATTTGGCGCAAACGGAGTATAAATATGCCCCCAAGTCTGCAAAGAACAACTGCTGAATTATTGGACCTGAAGACCTGCAAAGGAAGGGGACCAAGTACAGAAGTTGAAAGAAGTTCCAGGAAGGACAGGAGCCCCTGCCAGCCCAGACGACGGAGAAAAAAAGAAGAGTCTCTGGTTAGTAGAAGACTGCATAAATCCACCGTAGGAAGATGCCAGTGGGTTACTGCATAATGCAAAAGATGTCCAATGGTGTGAAGATCTTTACAGATGAGATTTCGTGTTGGAAGGTGCCAACAAGCCTTGGCTACTACAAAAGTAAATTTTTCACCAAAATGGCGCTGGATGGATCCAGGAGGGATCTGGGGTCCTCAACTCTGTGTGAGGAAGAAGAGGGGGCTCTCAGCACTTTAGGGAGCCCTCAGGATACAAGGCAGCACCCCCAGAAGACACAGGATCCGGGTTCAAAGGAGGTGCAAAATGCAGTTGATGCAGCACAACAAAAGAAGGTTCCACGCCACTGGAGAACAACTCAGTGAGTTGGGCATCGCAGGGTGGAGTGTTGGGGAGGTGGGACAGGTTGTGCACAAAGGAATTTTGCAAAGAGTGTACAGAGGCCTCAGGAGGCAAAGAAGACCCAATACAGAGGGGTACCATTGTTCTCGGGGAAGGCAATGTCCTACCTCCTCCAAATTGCGTCAGCAGGACCTCAGGACAGTCTATGTCAATGATGTCCATCCTCTGTGTCCTTAGGAGCACGCTCATTGCCGTGAGAGGAGTCCCAGGGTACCTGTCGTCGCCTTGGAAGGTGCCTGCTTGGAGCAGGGGAGTAACTTTGTCACTCCACTGGAGATTTATTTGGTCCTTTTGGTGCAGGATGAAGACAGGGAGTCTCCAGAGCATACACACTGTGGAAACTGTTCCAGTTGCTGACTTGGAGCTGAGGTTGCTGAAGAAAAGTGTCTCTTGTAGACACTTTGTTGCAGTTACAGCGTTTCTTGGAGCAGGTTGCGGTTGATCGGAGGTCAGAAGATTCTGAAGATGTTGCAGTGGATTCCTGAAGGAAACTTGCAAGCGGAATCTGAAGAGAACCCACAGGAGAGACCCTAAATAGCCCTGAGAGGGAGACTGGCTACCTTATCAGGTATGGACCTAACAGGAGGGGTCTGTGACGTCACCTGCTGGCACTGGCCACTCAGAGCCCTCCAAAGTGCCCCCACACCTTTCAAAGCAAGATGGCTGAAGACTGGGACACACTGGAGGAGCTCTGGGCACCACCCATAGGGTGGTGATGGACAGAGGAGTGGTCACTCCCCTTTCCATTGTCCAGTTTCCCGCCAGAGCAGGGGAGAAGAGGTCCCTGAACCGGTGTTGACTGGTTTATGCAAGGAGGGCAACATCTGTGCCCTTCAAAGCATTTCCAGACGCTGGGGAGGCTTCCCCTCCCCAGCCTGTAACACCTATTTCCAAAGGGTGTAACAGCCTGCTCTCAGAGGGAATGCTTTGTCCTGCCTTTCTGGGACTGGGCTGCCCAAACCCAAGGAGGGCGGAACCCTGTCTATGAGGTGGCAGCAGCTGTAGCTGCATTGCAAGCCTCAGAGAGCTGGTTTGGCAATACTGGGGGTCCATGGTTCCCCAGAATGCATGGAATTGGCTCCCCAATACCAAATTTGGAATGGGGGACAGTTCCATGATCTTAGACATGTTACATTGCCATATTCGGAGTAACCATTGTGAAGCTACATATAGGTATTGACCTCTTTGTAGTGCACATGTGTAATGGCGTTCCCGCACTCACAAAGTCTGGGGAAATGGCCCTGAACTATGTGGGGCACCTTTGCTAGTGCAAGGGTGCCCTCACACTTAGTAACTTTGCACCTAGCCTTCAGTAAGTGAAGGTTAGACATATAGTTGACTTATAAGTTACTTAAGTGCAGTCAAAATGGCTGTGAAATCATGTGTGCACTATTTCACACAGGCTGCAATGGCGGTCCTGTGTAAAGGTTTGTCTGCGCTCCCTATGGGTGCTGCAACCCATATAGATCTCCTGGAACCCCAATGCCCTAGGTACCTAGGTACCATACACTAGGGACTAATAAGGGGGGTCCAGTATGCCAATTGAAATTGGTAAATGTAGTCACTGGCCTACATTGACAAATCTAAAAGCAGATAGAGCATACGCACTGAGGTTCTGATTAACAGAGCCTCAGTGCCACAGTTACGCACTACACAGGCATACACATTAGGTCACAAACTATGAGCATTGGGGTCCTGGCTAGCAGGATCCCAGTGACAGTAAAAGCACACTAACACACACTCACAAACAGGCCAAAAGTGAGGGTAACTTTCCTACACTGATGTGCTCTAATGGGCAGACTCAGCTTAAAAATCAGAGCATTGTTGTCACTGTCAGAGTGAGGAAATACTGTCATGCCAATCAGATGGGGCCATCATTTGATGTCCAGCATTGAATAATCGCTTTGACTAGTGTGGTTTATCCTAATAAATGTGTGTTTTCCTGACTCGACAGAGCTAGATCTGCCATTGTAGGGACATAGCCCCTGATTTAAAGTAAGGGCATTAATTCGGACTGAATTGTATGAGAGCATATGTGAACAAGATTTGGAGTTTAGAGCACATGGTGAAGATCAGCAGCTGTTGTCTTATGTTAACCACCTTATTCCAAATTTTATTTAGATTAGGGAAATTTCTTTATGGAACACATTTGTTGCATTATTATTGTTTTGACTATAGTTTTCACTAATATATTTTATCTTTTTTTGAAAAATATAGATTAATGATTATTTGAAGCTGTAAGAACAATGACTAAAGAAGAATAAATCCAAAACAAAATAGATTGCATTTACTAAATTGTTTATAAAAACCTTGACTTCACACAAATGTCAAATTAATTACTGATACTGAAAGTGTGATGTCAATGGATGTTCCTTTTACACTCTCCAGTGGCTCCTGTAGAGGTTAAATATCATGGAAGTGACCAAAGGACCCTGTAGAAGTCCACACAAGACGGTGATTGGTGCACATAGGGGGACTTCATCTGAGCAAATTGTTTTGTGTCAGAAAGAGGTATGACGTGTTTCATTTTTAAACAGTGTCAGTGCTGATTATTTATGATTAAACACATTCAAGTAAGACCTGGGCAGTATTATACATAGTGCTCTGGGGAGCAGTGGGTGTTTGCGTCCACCTTTGGCATCCCCGGAGTACTATAGTATTACAGAAGGGGCTGCAAACCCTTGCACAGACTCTCCTGTAAAATCAATTTGGTAGAGCACATTCTTATTTAATAAATGACTATTTAGTGTTTTGAATGATTTGCATAAGTAATTAAATTACTGCATCTTACTGATCTATATTTTCCTTGGATGGGCCAAACTCATCCCTAACTCCATTTTGAAATTCAAAACATACTCATGTTTTCATTCTTACTGTCTACACAAACAGACAATATGCACTGAAATATCATTAAATGTAACTGTGATTATGGTATTTCTTTCTTGGTAAGCTCTAGAGGAAGCGTTCCTTTCAAATGGTATTGTTCAAGGTTCGTCCTACCTGAAGCTCAGTGTGTCAGCAGTTCATTTGATATCTGTCAGTGTTTTATGTGTAACTAGATTCGGCCTGTAACATTCGATGTCATTAGGGCAAATGCAGACTAATTGTTATTCATATGGGATGGTTTTAAGGATTGTTGCATTTTATTCTGTATTATGCTTTGCTGGGCCTATGTATCATTTTACTCATCTCATT
This sequence comes from Pleurodeles waltl, assembly GCF_031143425.1. NCBI lineage: Eukaryota > Metazoa > Chordata > Amphibia > Caudata > Salamandridae > Pleurodeles > Pleurodeles waltl. The sequence goes on from NC_090440.1 coordinate 1,116,963,260, forward strand.
TTGACTGTAGGATTCTTACCGTGAATTTCACTATGAAAGAGGGCTCATTTTGTAGGTGAGCCAGGGTGGATCTGTGGACCTTTAGAGAGCAACACATACCAGTCTGTCTCGTGCTTAGGGTTTCGAATAACACGAGGCCTGCCCTAGGTCAGATTTCATGCTGCACTTGACTGACCTTTACATTAATTACCTCATATAGGATTACAGCCGACTAAACAACCATATTTTCACTTTTGTAATGATCTTTTAACATCTATACAGGGTTTCTAACTTGCATCTTGACAAGAATGTTTATTTCATTTGAGTATGCCATTTGATTTAATGTCAATCCTAATCTATTTAGGTGCACAATTCCTCATATATTCCTGAGAACAATACTGCTCCCAATCCTGCGTGGTTGCTTTATCTTTAGAATATATGATAAAATAGCATCATCAGATTTAAATGTTGCTAAATGTCAAATGATGTGATCCCAACAGGGTGAGATCTGATCTGCAAGGTGTTGTTTTCTTATGCAAATGAGGTAATCACTTGCCTTTGTACCCTGTAAGATTACATATGCGGGCTCACTTGCAGAGGCTGTCATGAAGAGTAGTGACTGTGTGCCATATATAGAGGTGGTAAACAATCAATATGTGCCACAGGTGACATTTGTGAAGGTGGCACAGCAGTCCCAGGGAACCCTAGGCATCTCCCTGCAGGCAGGGGCAGTCACTTACTTCACTTGCCAACTGGTGACATCTACCCCCTTTTAAACAGAAAGCCTACTGTGATAGGCAGACCAGTGGATTGCCAGTTCAGGAACTGGTTCATGCCTGCACTTGGAACAGGACATTTTGCTATAACATGGTGCACTGCCATGGATTGTGCCGGGTGCACACATTTATGTGCAGTGTACCATACCTGTAATGTGGTCACTCGTGGTTGAGGGGTTGGAATGACTCTGACAGATCTTGCAGTACTATGAGACATGCATCACCAATGTTAATGATTCATACAATGTCAAAGCCTCGAGTAACTGTCTTCTCACTTCTTGTTCTTTGTGAGAAAAACTTGGCTGCTCCAAGGCAGATATTTTATCAAGATTCATCTTTTAATACTCTGAGTTACTCTGGTGTTACCTTTGAGCGTGGAATGTCTAGTGATCACATTCTGTCCGTCTGTTAAATTGGTGGGAGTCTGGTCACTCCGCGTACCTCTTTAACGAAGAGTTCTGGCCAAATTTCGCCAATTGCAGTGTGGCGGAATTTTTCTACTGCGAGGCTCCAGAAAATACAAGTGAGATTTATTTTATATTTTTACTGTAGACAGCTGACACATGTTTAGCCCCCTGAGTGGCTGTGAAGCAAGGGGCTTTTTCAAGGCTTATCAAACAGTCCTCAGTTCCTGCAAGTACGTATTCTTTGAAAGTTCAAACAGTAGAAGGCTACACAGGCACTTAAGAAGTGAAACACGTGTTGGCTGTCTACAGAATAAAACACATACCAGAATGGGATCTTTCTGTAAAGTGATATGTTGAAGACAGATGTAATGGAACTGCTACAACTAAGGAAAAAACAGATAATAAAATCAAAAATAAAATCAAAACAAAACTTCAACTCTGTGTTTCTCTATAACTCAATCTCCTTCTCTCATTTTGCCTCCTAGAGGTTAAGAAGGTCCAAACTTCAAGGATCATACTACCCCCTTCAGATGGGTGTTCAGGAATAAAGTACGGACCATGATGAGCTTGCAAGCTAGATTTTGTACTTGAGTGGCAGCAACGTCAACTCTAATGACCGCGCACTCTTGTGGAACACATGGTGCAGTTTGTGCTGATTTTCAGCGCTGCTCACTCCACCGCCACCAAGTTGCAGCACGAGCACCATGAGCTGCATGCTTTCTGCCCATTGATGGAATCCCATGGAATCTCGTAGAGTTTTTATGTAACTCCATTAGTTCCTCCCACCCCTAATCACATTGTATGTAAATAGACAAATTGGGACAAATCTTTCTGTGCCCATCCACCTAACAATATTACAAACATTTCCCTTAAAATATTCGAAGACCTGAGAGCACTGTTAATTTCTGCTTTATGGAAGGGATTCCCGTTGGTTATTCTTACCAGCTTTCTAATAATGGTACTTTGCCGATGGAAATTGTTTGTCAAGAATCTCCTGAAATCATTGGTACAGTGTGTAGATGGCAGCAATGCAAAACCTTTTTAATCAAACCATATTTCCACACCATACATGTGCTGAACATAATCGGATACCTATCCATCAAATGGTGCATTTATTTACTGAAAGTGGCATTGAATGTTCTCTGTTTTGTATACTTTCACCCCACAATTCTCCTCATAAATAAGTGCACTGTGCAATGTAGTAAGTATTACATTCTGCCTTGCAATTTAAATTGACCTTATGGCTATGTTGGGATCCAGGTGACTCTCAGTTCATATGGTGCCCTTTATTAAAGGAACATGACAGCAAAAACTTTAAGCCAGGTGTCTGTTTTGTTATACCTGTTTTTATTTTATTTTATTTTATTTTATTTTATTTATGTTAAGCTCACTAAAGGTTTATCAAGCATTACTTTGGGGTTATTCACTAAGGTTTTGTGTGGGAGCTGACATGGTGCAATTTGACTCAAAGCATTGTGTTGTTTTCCTTAACATAAGACGGTGCAGGCACAGAGCAAATTTGCACAGCAACACACGACTACCTGCACTACCCCATGATTTCCTCTGTGTCTTACTTGGAGACATTTTAGCATGTTACCTGATGTATATTATGCACTGCTGTCAGATATTAATGCCAAACTTGAAGCTTTTGCCATAAAAATATTTTAATAGTTAACCCCTTATTATTTGATGTGTGGCCCAGGCAACAGAAAATGTTGGTTATTTCACAAATGTGTAATATGGTAGCCTGTGGTGTGTGCATGTATCTATGTATGTACATGGTATTTCTCTAAATCATGTGTGCATATATCTATGTATATACAAGGTATTTCTGTAAAACAAACTTAGCCAAAAGGCAGCAGAGGCAGCAGAGGCACACTCACCTCCCCTCCACCCGACCCATTGTGGGAGCAGGTTTACTTTTCCCTTCCCGATGATTGTGTTATTCTTTTCCCTCCGTTTAAGTTGTTAAGTATTATTTATTGCCTTCCTGCCCATTTGCTATGTCTGTTCTTGGAGGTCTATACTCAACTGTTCCTTGTATTTCTCCTTGTTGTTTTCTGGTTCTCCATGGAGGCCTGATATACAGATGGATTATGGGTTTGCATTCTACTTTATTGGTTTCCTCACAGTCTGTGGCGATTTGACTGTGTATCTTTTAATGTATCACTCTGGTTATAGTACTGGAAAAACTCAATAAAGAATAGAAACACCAAAAGGTAGCAGAATGCTGCACAGGGGTCAAAGACAAGCATGTAGTCAACAAGTGCTGCACGAGGTAGCTGTGTTGCAGAAGGTTAATGTTACAAAGTAAGAAGCACACAGCTAAAGATAAGCATCCACTGAGATCCTGTAATGACTAAGATCACTATAGGAGAACCCCAAGGAGACGATTCTACAGGTTCAATATTGCCCTTTTTGCACAAATCGTCCAACATCTCCTTGAGTTTCCCTCTGTATGATGGTGGAACATTCCTAACTCTATGCTTAATAGGGATGGCACCATCCTGGATTATTACATGCTGTTCAAATTTATGAAATTCACCTAATTTCTCACCAAACGCATTCTTGTATTTCTGTTTTAACTTTAGCTCAAAATCATCTGCGAAAACTCCTTATGCTCACTGTTGATGGTTGTTAGAAATTGGGTCTCTAGTTAGCAGAGGTATGCACCATGTCCACAAAGGGACCACAATCTTAGTCAGGCTAAGTAACAACACAACTTAAATTATCATGTGCTCACCCTCCCATCGCTTAGCACAGAGCAGGCAGTCCTAACTTGGAAGGCAATGTTTAAAGTATTTGTTCAACAACTCATAAGGCAACACAGTGAAAACATTACAAAAAGCACTTCACACCAGTTTAGGAAAATAGAAAATATTTAGCTGAAAACAATAATACCAAAAGCACAAAACTCCAATGTGCACAAGTCATGATTTCACTTTTTAAAGGTTTAGATAAGTCTTAATCCATAAGAATCAGTAGTTGTATCTTTTTAACAAACAGCCCTGGGGATGCATCAAAAATAACAATGGAGAGGGCCACACAGGAGGTAATGGATTGAAAAGTAAAGTGATGCATTGATTTTTCTAGCGTGGTGAAGGTGATGCATTGATTCTTTCCTCGCAGGCAAGGTGATATGTCCATTTGTGGGTGCGCAGCCTTGGCTCCTTACTGCAGTGCAGGGATATTTTGACACCCAGGGAGGATGAGTGGAAAAACTAAAAGCACACTCCAATGAAGAAACAGGTGCTGCTTCGATCTGGTAGGCGATGCAGCGATTTTTCAGCCGCAAGACAGCCACTGCGATGATTCGGCAGGCGATGCATAAATTTTCCAGCACTGTGGATTTTCTCTCTCTGCTGAAGTCTTGTGGCCTGAGACTTCTTTAACAGGAGGCAAACTAAGTCCAAGCCCTTGAAGATCACTCGTGGAGGAAGGCAAAATCCTTCCAGGAGAGGCAGGGAGCAGCAGGCAGCAGGAAAGCAAAGCAGGAGAGCAGTCTTTCCAGAAAAGCAGCCCCGATTGTGGTATTTTGAGTATGGTAAAAAGTTGGAATCTGTAACATGTTAATTAGTGGGGAGAGGAAGAAGAATGTCATTGCAATAAAGACTTCAGAATGTTGAGGGAATCTTGAGGAGTTGAAGGATGCAGGCAAGCTGTATTGGTGGAGGAGCTGTTCTCTTTAATAAAGAACCTACAAAACTGCAGCTGTTTCCTACTTCATTACACTGGCGATGAGTGGACGTCTAGAGGAACAGCTCAACACCATTTTCTTTGGATTTTTTGGTGCCTATTCTGTTTGTGGATTGCGTGGCCTTTAGGTGTTCTGACAATCTGTAACAACTTCGATGGAAAACACGCGATCGATTTAGGAGATTGCGATCTTGGAGAGAGGCTCCCTTTCCGTCGGTGGTAAGGGAAATTGACTTTATTTTGTTTTTCGGAAACACACTGGGTCCTTCCTGAGATATTCACCGTTAACATGTGGAGCGCGTTGCTTAACAACTCACCTCACGCTGATCGTCAAAAGAAAGATGCGTTCGCGATTTCCCATGCTAGCGCGTGCAGTGCGTTGCTTAGCAACTCACCATGTGCTGATCTTCATAACAAAGACGCGCTCCAGATTTCCCTCGCTAGCGTGCGTAGCGCACTGCTCAACAACTCACCACGCGCTGAATAGAGACGTGCTCGAGATTTCTCTCGCTAGCACATGGATCGCGTTGCTTGGCAACTCACTACGCACTGATCTTCAATACACAGACACGCTCGAGATTTCTCTTGCGCACATACAGATATTTCAACAGTATTCAGCAGTATTCAAGCTAAACAGGACGCATATTCAAAGACAATTCTTCACTTTTATTTAATATTTTGGCAGCAAAAGTAACTTATAAAAGGAACTGTAACTTTCCTAACTTTGCAAAATGTCACACGACCTCCCTTTTTTCTCACCTTTCCTGTGGAACCTCCTGGAGCAAATGGAAGAATACATTTTTACACTATGCAAGAGTTTGTGGAACCAATCTTTCAAGTGAAAGAAATTCATCTCTTTTGTTACATTGTTTAGGTAGTGAGGATTAAGAAGTTTTTTAAAATCTTCCAGACATAGAGGATGGAGTTACTGATCTAAATGATTTTGAAATATGTTTTAAAAAACTAGACCTGCACTAACTTCTGAGAATTAGCACTATACTTGATCGATATCATTTTGGAACAAAAGGCTGGGGAGAGTGTAGAAGAATATATTACATCATTAAAGAAATTGTCTTCTACTTGCAGTTTTGGTTGGTCTTTGTAAGAACGTATTAGAGATCAGTTCATGTTGAGATGTCGCAGTGACAAGATCAGACATGAATTGTGGACCAACGATAACACACCTTTACAGGAAGTGATATCTATTGCAAAAAGAGTAGAGCATGCTCTAGCCTGTGTACAGGAGTTAGAAACAAACAAGAATATATATTTCAATGAAGTGGGGATTGAAGTGGAAGAAAGTAAAAGTAAAGAAAGTAACAAAGACAGGAATGCACACCATTCATCTTCCAGAACAAGAGGTGGTGTGTGTTACAGATGTGGAAATTCTGGACATTTTGCATCATTTAAGTATTGTCCTGCTTTTAATGCCACGTGTAAAGTTTGCAACAAGAAAGGTCCCTTTGCAAAATGTTGCAAATCATTGTTAGATTCCAAGCTAAATTCTGTTAAGTCGGTTGATGATTGTATACTGTCTGTGACTGCTAAATGTGGTCAAAAGAGTCATCCCAAGGAACTAGTTATGTTGAATGGTATAAATGTTGAAATGTTGTTTGATTTGGGAGGTTGGTTGACACTGATATCGAATTAAGTATTCAACATTTACTTTAGTGACAAAGTAGAATTACTGGATCCTGATGTAATCCTGGAGCCTATGGAGGACAAACCATAGATTTGAAAGGATATTTTGGATCTGAATTAATGTTTTAAAAAAAGGCTGTGTGTGGTAAAGTCTATGTTCCTGTGAAGGGGGACAGTGTCTTTTCCAGATGACAGATTGACACCTGATCTGTTCGATATAAGTCAATAAGGACGCTCAATGAAGGACCACACGCCAATTATGAACACAATTTAGCTTTACTAGAATTTCAGAAACATATATGCATTTGGCACATCAACGAAGTAGAATGAAAACCAGCAATAAAGAGCATCTATATATATATGAGCAAAGAGTTAATTGACAGATTTATGCATTGGTTAAATGCATACGAAACGCATATCTCAATTACTACAGCATGCTCACATTAAAACGTTCAGGAAACAAAATATAAATGAACAGAATACTTCAGATTATAGACACATTGCAAGGATAATAATCAGTCACAATCGAGCAGAGAAACAAAGGCCTTTCATCCATGGGTGGAACTTAACTTTATCCACAAATGCTGGGAAGCCCTGTACCGCCTGCTTGGACCTCTCTCCCCCTCTCGAGCGTCACAGTCTCAGAACAGCACAAACCAGGGAGGCAGCGATGTGGGCTGTGCGATGGCAGCTTACACAACCCCATCTGCGAGCTTCAACCACCTCACCCGCGCTTCAGTGCTTAAATAACCTGCAGCTTGGATTCTATCTCTTTCTCGCATCTTCTAGCTATGTTATCAGCATATGTCCCTTGGCTGCTCTGCTGTTCCCTAGCCATTGTTTTTTCCATCCTTTTCCTGTTAGAACGACCTTTGTGTCTCTCTCCTACACTTCCTGCTTCTTACACATGCAGCTGCAGATAATTTTATCTATGGAATGTTGGAAAACAAGCTTGGAAAGGACATTGCGGACGTTTCCACATTGTTTCAGGTTTAGCCAGGCATCACGCTCATCTACACTGTTCAAACTAATTAACCCTTTGCGTCACAATGTCTTCCGCACCTTTCCCTACACTGATCAGACAGTGTTATCAGTTGCCTCATCAAAAGGAGCTTGGGGTCATTCTTGATCCGAATTCTTCCACTCCTGTTATGCTCAAAGAGGAGTTTGTGAGAGAACAAATGAGTGTGCGTGAATTGAAGGTTCTGAATCCACAGTATGATTACTCACAATTAGAGAAAGAATTCCCTGAAGTGTTCAGTGGGAAATAGGGTGTTTGAAGGGGTGTGCACAACTGAGGAGGGGTGTAACTCCAGTAATAGCCAAAGTTCGCCCAGTTCCTTTATCTGTGAGGGATTCTCTTGAAACTGAGATTCAGAAGCTCTGTGAGACAGGAGTGATTGAGCCTGTGGAATGTTCAGAGTGGGTAGCTCCTATTATAGTAGCACATAAACGCACCAGTGAAATTCGCTAATGTGTTGATTTGAGAGCTCTCAATAAGTGTGTAATAAGTGATCATTTTCTTTTACCTAATATTTCTGAAATGGTTGCTTTACTACATGGAGCGAAGTTTTTCACCACTCTAGGTTTGACAGCTGCGAATCACCAGATCAGACTACATCCTGACTGGAAAAGTCTTACAACCTTTAGCACTCCTTTTGGTACTTATCATTATGTTCAGATGCCCTTTGGTTTTGTATCTACAGCTGCTGTCTTCCAACGTGTCATTTATGAGTTGTTTGGGGCTATGCATGGTGTAAAGTGTTTCCAGGATGATATACTTATTTATGGCGAGAACAGACTGACATACGATGAAAGAGTTAAAGAGGTTTTGAGGAAATTGGGAAACAGTGGTTTGACTCTCAAGTTGAACAAGTGCTCTTTTGGAATGAGTAAGATTGAATATCTAGGTCATAGGGTCAATGGTGATGGGATTTTTCCTAAAAAAGAATTGGTTGAGAGTATAATGGAATTATGTGCTTCAGAGACAAAGAAGGAATTACTTTCATTTTTGGGTATTGTAGAGTTTCATGCAAAGGTTTTACCAAGTTTAGCATCAAAGTGTGTTGAGATGAGAAAACTTCTTAAAAATAAAACTGAGTTTGTGTGGAATAAAGAGTGTGATTTTGAGTTTTCAAACATCAAGCGAGATTTGGGTGGCGTTGAGTCTTTAAATTGTTTTGACCCAAAGAAAAGTTGTTATGTGATGACAGATGCTAGTTTTAAGGGCTTAGGGGCTGTACTGTTGCAGGAAGATGAAAAAAGTTCTAATCTTAGGCCTGTAGTGTATGTATCAAGATCTTTACGTGGTGCTGAAGTGAAGTACTCTACCATTGAGAAGGAAGCATTAGGTGTTTATTGGTCTGTAAAAAAACTTATGAGCTTCTTGTGGGGTAGAAAATGTGTAGTCTACACTGATCACAAGCCCTTAGTAGAAGTTTTCACTAAGAAGGGTCTTGATGCAATATCCATGCGCATCTGCAAATGGATTTCGTGGTTACAGGATTTTTGTTTTAGTGTGTGTTCCTGGATCGTGCAATAATGTTGCAGATTGTTTTTGGAGACTTGGGGGGTTATTACAACTTTGGAGGAGGTGTTAATCCGTCCCAAAAGTGACGGATATACCACCAGACGTATTACGAGTCCATTATATCCTATGGAACTCGTAATACGGCTGGTGGTATATCCGTCACATTTGGGACGGATTAACACCTCCTCCAAAGTTGTAATGTGAGATGGATTTCTGTTTCTATAGTGAATTATTTGGTATGTGATGATGATTGTGGGTTCAATTGGTGAATTGATCACAGTTGATGTATTATTCATACTTGTAAAACATTTTAGATTTTACTAGTTTATTGGTTGATTTGGTGTTTGGATTTGTTTAAGTCCAAGACTTGAAATACATTAATAGTACTTGCCTGTAATTGTGGTGTGTGGTGCAAGCGTTTCTTACACATTAATAGGGATTCTGAACCAATACATTTATTTTTCTTGGTTGATTGGCTGGCGTGTTTCATTCTTGTGCACATAGCAAGCTCACTGACTAGGGTGGGTTGGTGCTGGACAGGAGTATCCCTAGTGTGAATCGTGATTTAAACAGGAGTTTTTGTTTTCCATTCTTCATTTTGAGTTTTGTTCTTGTTTCTGATGTTTCATACTGTCTATTCCTTCCTTTCTATGGTAAACAGACAAGGGGTTTATTTAGTTATTTGAGTTTAAAGAGGCTTTGTAGTTTTTTTTACTGTTAATGGATATGTTGTGCAATGTTTGGTTGATCAGCCAGGGAGTCGCAATAGGATTGGCAAGATGTCACTATAAAGCAGTGCTTTGATTGGTAGGATGCTGATGAAGCAGCTCTGTGATTTGGTGATCTTTGACAGAACCGTGCAGTGATTGATCATTGTTCACTGGGTTGTTTTGTTGTAATTTTGAGTTATTTGGGTTTTTTGCAAAGAAAGAAAATGGGAAGTTTAATAATAAAGCCTAAGGGCCTGATTTAGAGTTTGGGGGCTAGGGTTACTCTGTCGCAAATGTGATGGATATCTCATCCATGGTATTAGGATCCCATTTTATCCTATGTAAAATCATAATATGGTGGATGGGATTTCTGTCGCATTGGTGACGGTGTAACCCATCCGCCAAACTCTAAATCAGGCCCTAAATTAGGAATGTCCGCCTATGAAATGATGAACGAGATTGGGTACTATGGGCCTGATTCTAACTTTGGAGGACGGTGTTAAACCGTCCCAAAAGTGGCGGATATACCACCGACCGTATTACGAGTCCATTATATCCTATGGAACTCGTAATACGGTAGGTGGTATATCCGCCACTTTTGGGACGGTTTAACACCGTCCTCCAAAGTTAGAATCAGGCCCTATATGTGTTCCTGGATTTCAGATTGGAATAAATACACTGCACATGATGAAGCTTTACAATTTACATTAGAGGATAGCTTTTATGTTAGAAATCTAGCACGGTTTGAGGCACTTAATAAATGGGAATGTATGGCTATTGATAAGAGAGAATGAATGCAGCAAAGCAGGTGAAAAGGTGGCCTTTTAGACATTAGTTTGAGAGTAGAATGGATCTGCAGGAGAAACGTTGAAGAGAGGAAATGATGCAATTTGTAAAAACATTCCCTTCTGTAGTCACAGAGAAGGAAGAGCAGGACAAATATAAAACGAAAAAGAAAAGTGAGCATGTAGCCTAAACTGATGGTCAATTCATAAGTGAACTTTTGAAGCCCAGACCTCCTTATAAAGACAGAATGGCAGATGCTGCTCCTGTTACTGCAGGAGTGAACACAGGTGCTGGAGGAGATAACATGGGGGTACAAGCTCCTGCTGGGATGGGTGGCACCAAGTGCACCAACAGAGTTGGTAATGCCAACAGTGCCTAGTGCAAGCAGAGATATGTCAACTGAAACTCAGAGAGAGATTGTTGCCCTGGAGCAGTGATAGATGACCCTCCCTCTAAGGAAATTAACATAGGCATTTAAAAAATTGAATTTGGTAAGATACTTTTGTATAGGCTGCTGACTTGAATAATATTGATTAAATGATATTTTTGATTAAAGATCAGTCAGATGTTCAAATGATGCACACAATAAGTTGGAAGAATTAGCTGATGAATTAGAAGTTTGAAAATAGCAAAATAAGGAATGCAAAGCAAAAGTATAAAATGGGTTTGATACATGGTAAAATTAAGGAAATAGTCTTGATTACTTTGAGAACTAATATTAAAAATTTAATTGAGAAAACCTGAGATTGAAGTAACTTGAAAAAATGTTAAGAAAGATGGAAAAAGGGGACAGCAAGTAAAAAGAGGGTGAAAGGGGCCGGAGGCAGGCAAGAAATGTCGCAAGTGATTCAGAAGTTAGAGCAGCAACAGTTTTGGAATTTACTTTGAAATAAGTTCATGGAGGGAATCTTGTACAGTTACCATGGTTGCAAGTGGGCTTGCATGCATTCACACATAATTTCCTATAGTTGCGAGAAGATCCAGCAAAGTGGTACAATTAAGTACGTAAGCTGACACACATTTCTCAGATGTTGTGGACAGATTTGAACTCATTGTTTGAAAATGGGGCCCGTGGAGATTTGTGGTTAGAATGTAAGCTTCTGATTGGTTGGCCAATACAAAAACCAGCTAGAATTGGTCCTAATAATACACAAGATGCAGAAATAGCAGACAACTACAAGGATGTGATTGAAAGTTAGTGCCATCAAGGAAGTTGAAATGGTGGCTAGAAAGTTCGGAAGATATTCCAGATATAAATTGAATGCGGGTAAGGCACAGATTGTATGCTCTGAATATGCTTTGATAATGGATAAATGGGTGGTACCAGATGCAATGTACTTGGGGATAAAAATTACTGTCGCTGTAAATCAACTGGTGGAACTTAATTTTGCTCCTTTGTTAAGTAAGATAAAAAGCGATCCAGACAGAATGCATTATTTATAACTGGAGATCTTTATTTATGTTTTTATGACTTTTATGACTCGCTGAAAGTCGAATAAAGTTTTGTATATATATATATATATATATATATATATATATATAATTTATATTTATCACTCGAGGGTCGGTGCAATGTTTTAAAAATGATGATTCTGCCAAAAGTATTATACTTATTTTGAGCTATTCCCTTGGAAATTACAAAAAACTGGCTTAAAAAACTTGAAAAATAGGCAGTATATTTTTTGTGGGGATATGCTAAATCAAGGAGGGCAATGAAATATATGATGCTTCCTAAGTGTCGTGGAGGATGGTCGGTTACTAATTTCACAATGTATTATTACGCCTGTTGCCTCCAATATATGGATGAACTCATAAGGGGAGACGTCAGAGAAGATAATGAAGCAATCCAACCCTCCCTATACGAAATTATGTTGAGTGGGGTAGCAAAAGGGTGGCTGTCGAAATTTGAGGAGCCTAGTTACTTTAAAAAAGTAAGATTCAAACCTTTACAAGCGGCCTATATGGTTTGGGTACAAGTAAAACGAAGTTTGGGACTGGGCAAGATTACTGTTTACATGCCATTGGATTTCTCTATTATCCCTAGTTTCATTTTTAAAGATCCCATTTTAGCCTTTTGGCGACGACATGGAATAAGGAGAGTTGGGGATATATATGGAAATTTAAGGTGTAAATCCTTCTTGGAGTTGCAGTCACAATATGGTTTACCCAGAACCCATTTTTTTCAGTTCTTGCAAATACGGGATTTATTTAATCGCCACAGACAGGCTATGTTGCTCATGGATAAGATAGCATTAGTAGAAGCCATTAGACGTGGGGAGAAGATAGGTATGATATATACAATATTAGTTGACATTCAACAAGATGATTTGGCACAGCAGAATGAAAGATGGGTTAAACGGGTGGGAAAGGAGGGGGAGTGGATGGGTCAATCTTTAGAAATGGCCGATATAACCTTTCTCTCAGCTAACTTGAAAACGCAACATTATAAAACATTGCTTGATTTATATTATACACCAGCAAAGTTGAGAAAGTGGGGGAAATCAGATTGGCAGTGTAATCTCTGTGGAGAAGTGGAAGCAGAGATTTTGCATATGTTTTTTTTATGCCCCAAACTGAGATTATTGTTTGTTGAATTAGAGTTATTTCTCAATAAGATTACGGGATGTAACGTGAAGATGTCATCAACACTGGTATTACTAGGAGTTATTGATGTAACAGGAGAAACAGAGACGACATTGGAAAAAATAAGACATTTTTTGTATGTTGCAAAGGCAATATTTCGGCTCTGTCTAACCACGGACTGGATTAAAGAAGAACCCCCCACGTTTGAGATATGGAGATCAAGACTACTAGCAAATTACAATATTGAACTGAGTTTATATAAATTTAAAGGGCATAAGAAGAGACATAGGGGGGAACGAATCTGGGCCCCATTGACTAAATGGTTGGAAAACGTATTTATATAGTAGAGGTTGTCTGATAATCGATTGATCCTTTTTTCCTCTGCCTTTTTCCTTTTTTTTTTTTTGCTTTCTCTTCGTAAATGTATTGCTTCTTTCTCTTGGTGTGTCAGTAATGAAAAAAAAAAAAGAAAGTTAGTTGTTAGAAAAAACATATTCCTGAAAGGGATATAAATTGGCATAAGATTTTGAGAACCTTACAAAAGCCAAAGCCAAAGTAGTCTTTGCATTCTTTTTATGAGATGCTAATGCATATTTGTGTGAAAAACCTTTGGGCACACGCCAACAGAGTCCACTATACTTGAAAATCTTTATTACTGTAGTACCCACCTGCGTGTCTTTATTACTGCAATGCCGACATGTGTTTCCTCACAAAGGCATATTGCGGAGAACTTCATCAGGGCTATAAAATATAGAGCAAAAAACTCTATTTACATAAATAGTCCATATTGAAACCTTGCCTCTGACATCCCACTATGAAACATTGGGGTTTGTCTAAATAATCCTGCATGTCCTGGACACATATGTAGAGTACCAAAAACAAGAAAGGAAAATAGTGGGAACGAACTCTCAAATGAAGTCAATTCACGGTGGGAACATTAATTAAACACTGTCCTTGCTGGTGGTTATCTTTCGACAAAAAAAACAATCAAGTTATATTTATTATAAGCTCAGGTCCATGGCCTTGTGTTGTTTCTTGTTTACATAAATACGTAAAATACATAATCTCGACAAAATAACATAAAGGCTGTCATCATTCAAAGATTGATCTTAAAATCTGCTCCAGTCTTCCAAAAACGTTCTGTGACTTCCAAACAATGTATGAACAAATAGACCACAGTTTGAGGTGGTTCTATATATAAAACGACTTCTGGGGACTTCTAGGTCCCTTATTTCTTAGGCTGTGCATTCCATAATTTGTAGAAGTAGTTTTCAAAATTGTTGGGGACCCCTCCAAATGGAATGTTGATGAGTTTTGCCTCTTATGGCTCTTATCTGGACATTGGAAAAAAAGACCTCATGAAAACAAGTTTGCCGAGACTGTCAGCGTTACTGTAAATGGGCCAAGAAGAGGACACCAAATTACACAGGCAATGTTATATGGTGTGATGTACCACTGCGATCAGCCATCCTGGAGCTCCGTGACTCAATGCGTAGCTTGACCTTATCTCAGCCCATCAGTAACAAAACTCAGATCCGGACAAAGGTCCTGACAATTGAAGGCAGCACCACTGGTTGCCACAGAGGTTGAAGCAGTTTGAAAGAACACACTCCACCTGTGTGGCAACTTCCATCCCCAATATCCCACACCACATGACAAACACAAGTGAAAAAGTGTAGGAAATCCAAAATACAGTTCTAGGTCCTGAGTGGAAACCCCTCAACAAAATTCACAGAGGAAATTGTATCAAATAACAATCCACTGAGCTGTATCCAAGAAAACACCATAAAGGGCAACTCAAAATCTACTCACCAATTGGCAAAATTCTATTCTACATAAGTAGGATTCAAACATCCAAATCCTAAAAGGTGATGAAAGAATCACATAAATTCCAATATACTGGGTAGGCAACACTAACAGTACTATACAGTACACCAGGATACCATAAATTCAATACATCCACTAAATATTTTGTCAGAAACAGAGACAGCTAGAGAATACTCCATAAGAGAATCACTCAAAGAGCAAAAGCATCTGAAGGAGTGAAGTTTCTGGTTAGTGAAAGTTCTTATGAAGAAGCCAAAACACCGAAAGTCCATTTTTAAAGCAGTGATCAGAGGAAAGGGCTGTTGCAGAGCCAATTACAAAAGCATGAATGGCAGCAATAAGTATTAGACTCTGATCCGAGCAGTGAAAAGTTGCAGTTGAAAATCATAGTTACAAAGCCCCCTAAACGAAAGAAGAAGTTCACTGTGAACAGAGACAGACACAATGCATCAAAGATCAAGTTTGAGCTCAAGTTTGTTGACAAGACAAAGTAATGCTGAGAATGAAGAAATAAAGACTGTGACTGACAGATAAAAGCCTGAAGGAGATTGTCCAAGAATAAGAACTTGGCAAATGAAGCATTGTCAGCTAGAAAGAAAATTAGAGAGAATTAGATTCAGAATCTAGTGGGAGTGAGTCTCTAGTTGCTAAATGTTTGAAAATAAGGCTCACTTGAATGGGAGTATTTAGCTACTGTATTTGAAGATGAAGTCACAGATGTTTATTCCTTGGTGAATCAATGCCAGTACAAGTTTGAGAGTGAATCAGAAACTGAGTTAGAGACAGACGAAGCACACTTTGAAAGCAGTAGAGACTGTTGAATAAAAATCAGGCAGGTGATTAAGAAACACTGATAAAAGTTTGGTCAGTTTGAAAATATATTTTTCTGAACAACAAATTATGAATATTTGGATTTGTTCTATTTGAGCTGATTAGAAATGATGAACTGTGAATGAAATCTATGAAATATTTGAAAAACTAAACTGGGAAATTTTGTTTATGATTATTGTTCGAAGAAAAGAAGAAAACTTGGTTAATCTTTTCCTTTTTTATATTTTTCCTTGAAAGACGTTTTGTCTCAATAGAAGAAGGAGTACAACAAATGCTGTAAAATTATAGGTTTAATAATGCTAATAGTAGTACTTATAGTTTTATGGGAACTGTTGGTGTGCTATGTTTCAGATCATCATAATAGTGCTACTGATGAAATGATTACTAAAATAAATTTATTGAAATATGATGTACCAGTACAAATGGAATACTTAGTGGCTTTAAAGATAATGTATATACTAAAACGATTAGAGAGTATGTAGATATAATAAAGATTAGTAGATGTTATGTATGTGCCTACCTTCTGTTGTTAGCTAGATAGAGATCAAAGTGATTCAGTTTCTTTAGTGTGTATTGTTTATGTTGCTATTTTAAAGAGTGATGAATTTCTTTCTACATATTTGACTGGTTTCAATGTGACTTTAGAGAATTTACCTTTTGGGGAGATAACAGAGACATTTAATATTGTAAGTTTTTGAGAGAGATTGTACAAAACAAATATGATACTAACCTAGTTAAAAGTTATATTTGTCTTTTGAGTAAAGAGGAGCATGATTTTATTGGGGGATATGATGAAAGATGAGTAGAAGTGGTGTGAAGCTGGGAAGAACAGAATATTGTATTTGAGGAGATAAAGGGAGAAAAGGAAATTAGACTGTCAGGTTTCTAGCCTAGGTTGAGATTGGAGCAAAAGAAGAGAGATGAGTTGTACATGATACGGCAAAGTTTATCAAGAAATGATAAGGTGGAATTTTGTGTTGCTTTTATTTAAACTAAGAGGAAACAATGCCAAAGAATGTAGAACTCTTAGGCTGAGTAATGAATTTATTAAGGCACTTTCCAGCTATCAAATAAAAGCACATGAATATATGAAAATAAGCATTTAACTTGTAAAGTAAAACATGTGAGAAACAGAAATTATCACAGTATTTAAGCAACCACAGGCAAAAAAGGTGCAGTATATCAGCAGTGAATATAGGGGTAAGCTAAATAATTAAGAATTAAAATGCATCACCCTGGGGGTTAAATCCATCATCCTTGCCAGGATCAAGCCGGGGAACCCCGAAACAGCTGAGACAGGATACTGTCCTCCAAATGGGATTTTCCAGAGCAGTGCATCCACTCCGCAGGGGGGTTCTTCCCTTCTCCTGTAGTGGAAAGCAGATTCTTAGTTACAGGATTATATGAGCTGTCTTCCAATGTTTTTTGGTCCCCACATACCTGGCTGGACCATCAGTGAACCATACATGCTTCCTATCCTCAAGGAACAAGGATTCATATCGCTCACCCTACCTCACGGGTGACTCTTTAACCTCTGGCACCTCCTGCAACACCTCTTCAACCTGCACAGGGCCTGTGCCACCTGTTCAGGTAGGGCCGCAGTTCCTGTTGGTCCCACTCAGGCACTGTCCTGTATGTACCATTTACACTTTATGACACTTGCTTCTTGTACATGTTGGTGAGTTTTGGGTGAACTCATCACCCACTGCATTATCAGGATCTTGGATCTCAGAATCACATTATGCCCTATGGCCATTTACTCAGTATCCACTAGAGCCCAGTAACATGCTAGTAACTGCTTCTCAAAGGGAGTATATCACTCTCCAGCATCTAGTAACTTTTTAGTCCAGAAACCTAGGGATACCCTCTTTCTTCCCTTTTTTTGCCAAATATTCAAATTTGAATATTACCCCTGAACATTTACATGACAATCAATGTCTCCTTCCTGTACTGGCAATAAGTCTAAAGCATGTTTCATGACCTCCTTTGCTGATTCAAATGCACACTACTGATGCTCTCACCATTCAAACTCATGTTTCTTTCGACTCACCTTGTACAAAGGGGCCAAAATCTGACTCCAGTGAAGGATATGCTGTTTCCAAAAGTCAAACAATCGAATGAATCACTGAGTTTCCTGCTTATTATATGGTTTGGGATTCTAGTATCTTTTGTCTTACCTACGGCAACACCTCCCTTGGTCCCTGGTTTCACTGAATTAATAGAAAGTTCACATTCTGAGAGGGTCCTTGCATCTTATCTGGATTTGCAAAAGTTCCACAACCCTGTCCAACTGAGTCTGCACCTGTTCTTGTATTTCTCCCTGAATCATCACATCATCGATATAATGAGACAGCTGCACCCTTGGAATTACAGGTACTGTATCTGTTGTAGTTTAAGTTAATCGATGGTTGTTAGTAGTAGTATGTGTTTATATGTTATTGTAGGATTGGGGATGTGTTGTATTGTATCTAGTAATGGAAAGGTAATAGAACTCGGCTGTCAACCACGACTCCTCCACCTAACTGCTGTCTCTCCCTTCTAGAATGCCTCCCCCCGTTGCCGGGTGACAGAAAGAGGCCTTGGCATGCTGGTGGAGTGTGCAGCATTTCCGAGTATATGTATGGGGCACGGAGTTTGAGCTGCGAACAGATCACAAACCATTGATTGACATTTTTACCACCAAAGGAGCTAGTAGAGCTACACCAAGGATTGCAAAATGGATGTACAGACTGCAAGAATACACATTTAGAATGAAATATGTACCTGGGATAAAGAACATAAGTGCAGACTGTATGTCTAGGTTGCCGGTGTGTGATGATGAGGTGTATGAAGAAGATGAGTGGGTGGTGGCGGACATTTCTGAAGCAGGGTGTGCCATAAGTCGAGAGGAATGGGAGAATGCTGTATGAGAAGATAGGTTAATGAACAGGATAATGAAGGAGTTACTTTTGGTTAATAAAAAACATTTGGATGTTGATATGGGTGAGTTTAAGCAGGTGTGGGAGGAATTGTCGGTTATGGATGGTGTGTTGAGAAGAGGAAACAGATTGGTGGTGCCTGATGGTCTGAAAGAAAGAGTATTAAGGTTGATGCATGAAGGGCATGGAGGCATGTCTGCTATGAAAAGGAAGGTGCGGGTGGATTTTTGGTGGCCAGGGAATGGATAAGCGAATGGAAAGATATGTGAGAAATTGTGCGGCATGCATGTCAAGCGACAAGTCGCATGTGTTGTTAGAGACTACAATTAAATCACAAGAGTTACCGGAAAAAGCGTGGTATAGAGTAGCTATAGATATTTGTGGTCCATTTGAATGTTTGGGATGTTCTGATAGGTATGCTATAGTTATGATGGATTATTATTCGAAATGGCCAGAGGTAGCGTTTGTGAGGGAGGTGAAGTCAAGTAATGTCATTGCATTTTGTGAGGAAATATTTAGAAGGGAAGGTTGTCCTGGAGAAATGTTTAGTGATAACGGACCGCAATTTACTTCGAGCGAATTTTTGAATTTTCTCAGAAGGTGGAGAATCAAGCATTGTAGGACACCTGTGTATCATCCCAGGGGAAATGGTATGGTGGAACGGTTTAACCGAGTACTAGGAGAAACTATTCAATTAGCCCTATATAATAATTTATCATGGAAGTCCCAAATCAGGGATATGCTGTGGAGTTATAGAACTACACCTCATAGTGTGACAGGTGAGACCCCGTTTGTGATGATGAAAGGTAGGATACCCTGTACCATGGCTGTGCCCGCATGGATGGGTAGAAGTAAAAGTAAAATGGTTGATACAGAACAGGTCAGGGAAAGGGTGAAGTCGTACCAACATCGATATGAATCTAGACACAATGATAAAGTTGTGAGAGAGCAGAAGGGATACGAAATAGGGGTCTGGGTTAGAGTTAAGACAGGGAATACAGCAAGAAAGGGGGAATCTAAACTATCGGAGCCGAGGTGCGTGTTGAAGGTGAAGGGAAATTGCGTTAAGCTATCGGACGGTAGCTGGTGGAATGTGAGAAAAACGGTGAGATGTTCGGATGTGGAGATAAATGAATGGCTGAAAAGGAACGAAACGGAGAAGAGTGACTGGAAAAAAGAAGATAATAAAGAACAGTGTAAGAGCGAGGGCATAATAAAAAGAGTCAGTGTAAGGGTGAGACAACCCTCCAGGTTGTTGAAGGATTTCGTGTGAAAGCAGTATTGTTGTAGTTGAAGTAATAGAACTCGGCTGTCACCCGGCAACGGGGGAGGCATTCTAGAAGGGAGAGACGGCAGTTAGGTGGAGGAGTCGTGGTTGACAGCCGGGCGGGGTCGTTGAGAATAAACTCATTACTTAAGAGGAGAACTGGTGTATTCCGTTTCTTCACAACATATTATTGGCGACGAGGGAACCTGTGCACAACCCTGTCCCGGTGAAGGACGTGAAGAGCTGTGCTGGAATTGCCGAGGATTTGCGGGAAAGAGAAAAGGGTCAGCATGCTGAGGATTGGCAAGTTCGGTGATTGATGTTAGGCGAGCGCAAAGCTGCGAGATCTGATATAAAAAAAAATAAGTGACAGCCGAGTTCTATTACCTTTCCATTACTAGATACAATACAACAATATCCAGGTGTTCTGCCACCAGCTGGTGACAGATAGTGGGGCTGTGTACATACCCCATAGGTAATCTTAACATTTTAAGTTTTCTTTCAAGGTGTGAAAAAACAAATTGCTCCTGACTCTCAGGGGCCAATGGTATGGAAAAGAACGCATTAGCAATATCAATGGTTGCATGCCAGGTCCCTTTATGATTTTGTATCTTTTCAATCAAAGTAATGGTGTCAGGGACTGCAGCAGTCAAAGGGGATATATATTTGTTCAATTCTCGATAATCAATATTATTTCTATAGACCCCATTCGGTTTGCGCACAGGCCACAAAGGAATGTTCCACTTCATTGTCTTACTTATCTCCTCATGCCCTCCAGAGACTTGGTAATGTTTCAAATGAATCACCTTACTGGCTGGGAGCACCTTCACTAGTGGTATCTTCAGATGACCCACCCTCACCTCTGCTGCTGAAATGTATCTCTTTGATCCAAATTGATAACACCCATACTCAAAATATAAAGTAAATCAATTCAGAAAGTCAATCCCAATAATAAACTCTAAGAGGGGCACAATCAAAACAGTGTACTCTCTTTCTGGGGTTTTCCCTATTTTCATTTGATTAGTAGTCTGCACTGTGGGGGTTTGCTTTCCACCCAACCCTGTGATGGTGTAGTGCTGACCTGTGAACTTTTTTGGATTTCCATATTTTAAAGTGGCCTCCGCTTCAGTGTCGATCAAGGCCCAAACCTTTTGAACATTGTTATTTTTCCAGTGAATTTCTAAATCAACATGGGTTCTATAATCTTTGCGAGCCCATCCCTGTACCGGAGTTTGGCCTATTTCCTAATCTGATATAAACCTGATGACTTTTGCCCAAGTCAAGTCTGGATATATGCTCTCATATCTGCAAGGAGATTCTTCTCCTTCCCTGTTTTCCTCAGTCAACCAGTTGGTATTCAAATTGTTCTCCTCCTTCCCCCTTGGAGAAACATTTTTCTTCCTCTCATTTCCTTCCTCCTGCATCTGTGACTTGCCATGATTCACACATTTGTTATCCTGCTTATTCACTTTTCTGCGCCCCTCCTTTCTGTCCAAACCTCGCTTGTGATATATCTCCCACAGGCTCCTGGTATCTATCCCTTCTATCTGTTCTTTGTTGACACCATCCTTCAGTAATGCCAGAATAATATCTCTCCTAGATACTCTGTTATTATCTGTGTGGCCCTCCGACCTCGGGACTCTCTCAGGTTTCTTCCAGCCACCCAGCTCACAGACAGCCTTCAGTACATCCTTTAAAGGATAACCTGTCTGATTGATTAATAGGGTTATTATCACATGTTTGCAGGTTAGGGGAGCGGAGCCAATTATTTTGTTTAGCACTGACACAGTCAACAGTCTGTATCACCCAGAACAATTCTCTGAATTGCATCTCTTAATGTATACCAGGGCTTATCATTTTATGGTCAGTCTGACTGATACTTATGATTACACCCTGTGACTGCTAACTCCAGCAGGGTGATCTGTTGGTTGCCATGAAAACCCCTAAACAGCTCCTGTGCAGTGGGATCAGTGCTAAGTATGCAAAACTTTGAGGTGTCTCCTACATCTAGCATCACTCCAATGCTCCTGTGTCAAATAATCACACCATCCATGTAAGCAATGTTTCCCCAGATCTCTTCCTAAATCTGTCTATGATGTCACTAATTTCCTGTTGAGTACAATGCTCTAGAGAGTCCGTGGCTTCCCCCCTGAGGGTATTTTGGTCCACGTTGTAGCTTTTGTCTCCGTTGGGCTGTGCATGAATCACTTTCTGTTTGTCTGCTTAACTCTTGGCCAGAGTCTGAAAAGTCAGAGGAATTCCAAATATTAGCATCCCAATCATTCGGATTCCCATACAGGCCTGTTTGAGCAATTCCCAAATGAACTTTTTTTTTATTAACCCTTCCCCTGCACTTTTTGTATAATAATACTGAGCCACACCACTGCAGCCTTCTCTGCAATGGTCTGGTAAGTATCAACTTTATTTTGCATATATTTATTTTGATACAGCAACATTGTTGAGGTATTCATGGCTTCAACTAGCTGCCTCTCTAATTGCTTACTTTCTTGTTCTAACTGAGCACTTTTCACATGCATTTTCCTAAAGCACATAAATCAATCCAGCCCCATCTGCCTAAGATAGATAAATCCCATCCCTTCTCTACAGGCACTTTTGGCAAACAATATAATACCTTTACTGGTTCAGCATCTATATACATGCGTCCCAATTCTCACTCAACCATGCACCACAAGCCGACTCATTCGCAAGTGCGTCATAAGGCACTTACTCCCAACCCTGAATTTCATTTGGCATCTGGGAAACTGACTTTGATTTTTTGCCAAACATTTTCACTTTTTAATCTTTTATTTGTGAAACCTGTTTGTGATGCCAAGTTGTGTTTCTCCTATTTAAACTGAGAGGAAACATTGTCAAATAATGCAGCACTCTTAGTCTGAGTAATTAATTTATTAAGGCACTTCCCAGAAATCAAATAAATGCGCATGAATATATGAGGATAAGCATTTAACTCATGTGAAGTATAATGTGTAAGAAACAGAAATAATCACAACATTTAAGCAATCACAGGCAAGAAAGGTGCACTAAATCAGCAGTGAATATAGGTATAAGTTAAATAATGAAGAATTAAAATGCATCACCATGGCTGTTAAATCCATCGGCCTTGCCAGCATCAAGCAGGGGGACCCTGAAACGGCTGAGATAGGAGACCGTTCCACAAATGGGGTTTCCTGGGCAATGCCTCCACTCCGCATGCAAGCTCTTCCCTCTGCACCACATCTTTTCTACCTTAAACTACAGAGAGGAAGATTCTAGTAATTCCCCTCCCGTCTGTTATGAAATTAAAACGCTGGCTTTACTTGGTGTGTGTCGAAAACACGCAAAAGAACTGGCTAGGCCCCAGTGCGCATTCCTGAGCCAGAACTGCACCTTTCCCTGAAGGAAACATTCTCAGGCTGGTATACTCTTGTTGCATCCGCATCCCCCATAATATCTTCTGGCACAATATAACCCTGCTCAGGTGAGAAGAGCAAAAACACATTCAGTGTGTTTAACAAGCTCTGTGTGGAAAAAACCTGTGCTTCCGCTGTGATGGCACCTGAAGCTAAGCACAAAATGGAGTTATTGGTCATGTGGTCAAGTACACATAGCATTACAAATTTGTATGGGAGAGTATGTGTGATAGAACATATGAAGTTATTGGAGATTATCTGCTTGGTGAAGAACGTATTCTGAGAGGAATTTATTAGGTATGTGGAAGAGTGCCTAAATGGCTCATGTTATTTTGCATTAGTGTTTCCTAAAATACATATCATATGGGTGAATTGAGTGAATAACAGGGTTTGAGAAGAGTGAAACGTAATTTTGGACAACTCATTATAGATGTATTAGGTGCCATTATACTTTCTATGGGAGTGCTGATTAATGGTGTGAAAATTAGCCATTTGTCTACAGTAGTCAATAGACTTGCTGTAGATACGGCAGGGTATTTTAAGTTAATGACTGTAGAAATGGTAGCAATTATGGCTGTGGTAATGCAAAATTGTTTTGCTTTAGATATTCTTTAAGTGAAAGAGGGTGGGGTCAGCAAAGTGATTTAGGCGAAAAGTTATTGTACATACATACCTGCTAATAGTAAGGGTATTGATTCTTTAATTACTAATGTAGGTGCTTTGACTCATGAGATTAGGTCTTTGGAGGAACTGGTCTTATGGGAATTGTAGACAATTGGTTTAGAGAGACAGGGAAGATTGGTAATATTGGTGAATGGTTAGGTTCAGTTATTATTTTCCTTTTGCAAAAAATGTTGGAGTGTATGGTTAGCAGATATAGGATTAATAGACATAGAGGAAATATGTCAAGGAAATGGTAAAAGTAAATGTAAATGTAAATGGAGGATTTTAAATATTGTGTTTACAATCAGATCAAGATGGTGGACGAGAATGTTTGACAACCAAAGCAGGTGAAGAAATCTACTAATTGATGGGTGGTTAATAAAGCTTATTAATGGGTTGGGAGTAATTATTTAAAAACTATTTTAGGGGGTAAACTGTTGAAGTTTTTTCAGATGTACAATTTCGAATAATAAATAAAGTGTCCGTATAAATGATGTTATGAATATAGTCAGAGCCAATTTATTAATGATGTTGCACTTAAAACAAATAAAAAGAAATGTTTAGAAGACTGATAACTAATTTAGTGTAGTTATTCCATGTTTTCGTGATTACACCTTTTTGGCAAAATGGATGCAATTTCTAGTGTTTTGTTCATTCTGCTCCTGCTCATTTCCCCCTCCAATCAATATTCCCCTGCAGCTCTCAGAGCACAGTACAATATGACATCATTGATTATTTCTTAGAGAGCATGTATTGTGAATGAAACTTTACATCTTTTTCCTGATGTAACTTTTGTAGGACATTTCTGCTTGAAGTTCCATTGCAGGCTTGCTAGCATATTAGTGTATTGTTCTTTATTTGAGAATGTTTCATATTTTGTTTTGCATCTCTGGATTGCTCTTGTTGTGGAAGGTAATGGAGGATTCTTGATTATTCTTAGAAATGGACTAGTGTTGTAAAATTTTATGATTACCCATTTTCTCCATTTGTCCAAAATGTGCTGTTGATACTCATGCAATGTAGATCTGCAGTCTTTGCCGCTCATTGTTTCTATATAAAATGCATATAAAAACTCATGGTTTTATGTGGATGAGGGACTTCTAATTTTCTTCTCACAACTCTGGCCATTTGGGTGAGACTTTAATTTTTCCTCATAAACTCTGTTCGACTATTGAAAGATTACTTTTCACTATTAGAAATGCTGTTGCCATTCTTTCTGGACCTGTAACAATTATAGATACTTCAAATGATTGCTGAATTCTAATTTTGTGTTCTGTACCTGAGCCTTTATGGAATGTAGTGATTTAACCTGTATGTTTAACCATTTAAATATATATAACTCGGTTTAGAACTCAGTTCAGTTCTTGAGTGTTTGCAGTCACTGTTTTGAATCACTCTGCTAATTTGATTTGCCTGATTTTGTGGCGGGTAGTGTCTCTTATCGCTAGCGAGGCCAAATAGGCAGAGGTAAAATTTGGGGTGATCAAAATATTGGGGTTCAGCAACTTATTGGGGTTCAGGTTTCCTCATTACCATCATCCAGATGCAAAAGTACGAGGACTACAGAAGCAGTTCTGGAGTAATTTTCTGTAAAAACAATTTCCCTTTTTTAGATGCAAGAGCTGGTAGCAGACTATCCTTGTGTTTTTTTGAGAATGTATTCCTTTTGGTGGGATTAGTGTCCAAGGTGAATCCAAGTGACTTAGCAATTGTGTGAAAGTAGGGGTGTCGAGGTTAGTGTCAATGAGACAGGTGTATGCTCTTTCTTGTTCTTATTCATTAATTCGATCTTGGTAGAGATTAGCTTCAAGTAGATGCTGAGCATCCAGGTCTGAATGATGTGCTGGCAGTGTTTGAGATGTTGACTGTCTGAAGCAGTGGAGACATTCTTGTAGAGTTGAGTGTCATAGGCATATTGTAGAAAACACAAAGTCTGATTAAAATGCTAATAACACTAAGAACCAGCTAGAAACATCATTAAACCACTATTTTAAATAGTAATTGGAATCCAATTCAGTAGTCAAATTTTTAACAAGTGTTAAGGAGTTAAGGAAAAGTAACTTTTAAAAAGTACCCTTGTCTCTGCCAGAAATTCCTTGAGGTTAATTTTATTAGCTCTCCAGCTTTTCTCAGCACGTGCTCAGTCTTCAATAGGAATAAACAAGGTGCAAAACTCCTTCAAGGAGCAAACAATAGGCTGACCTTAATGTGCACAAACGACTCCTCTGAATTACTCAGAGCATTTAGAGGGAGGGCTGTGGGTATACGTGACCCTACACTGTCATATCCCGACTAAGCCACATGTAAGACCGGAGGCACACTTGAAAGGGAGAGAACAGGATGCCAAGTCCTACCAAACTTCAGTTTCTGAGTTCGTTGTGCATACACTGCCTTTTTCAAACTGGATTTTAGTATTAGATGTGGGAGAACACCAGTGATTTCCCTAGGACACTCCCTCACATGCTCCCAGCTGTCAGAGCCTGGGTTTAGTACCCCCGAAGACTTTCAACATGTTGAAAATGACCTGACACATGCATTTTGGAACTGTTTGTAGTAAGCCAAACAAGCACTATGGCAAAGTGTGTGGGTTGACCCTGAGAGCTTTAGCCCCTATTTCTTAGAGGATGCCCAGAAGTCATCCCCACCTAGTAGCTGGTGCCAGGCATAAATGTAGCACTTCCAGGCACCCACTTCAGAACACTTTCTGGAACTGCTGTAAATCATAAGAGGATTGAACCTAATATCTGTGACCCGAGAGGAGTCCTGAAGGACTTCACCTGGTCACTGTTGTACCAGGTCAAAGAAGTGGACTCCAGGGGCAGCTGGCTGTCCCCTTGTATGGCTACAAATAGACAACAAGTTGTAAGGGGCCTTTTCCCTGAGTGGCCATCTGACGAGTGGCAATAGGACTTTGCTGTTGGCCTCTGTCTGATAGCATGTGAATCTCTAATTACCCTTCCCAGAGATCCTGAGGGCCTTGGAAGTGTACTCCTGTGGTTGGTTGGGATTTAAAAGACTAAGGGCCTTACTTATATTTTTGCAGACAGAGTATTCTTTGTTGGCCTGACAGAGGACTTTACGCCACATTAACGTCATTATTTTTTATGTTAATATCTCTCAACAAGGCCGAAATCTCCACACCGTATTCACAGAGTGGCGCAATGCATGCATTGCACCATTCTGTAACCTTTTACGCTACATTATGCCTCCGCCAGGCATAATGTATGCAAAGGGGGCGTTACCTGTTAGGGGAGCTGGAAATATATCCCAAGGAAATCTATGAGATTTCCTTGTGTCATTTTTTCTGCCATTTTTAATGCCTGCTCAAGAGCAGGTGTGAAAAGGTGGCTTCCATTATCTTAAGTGGGCCCTTAGGTCCTCTGCAGGAGTAGCGCCAATATTTTGATGCTGCTCCTGCAGATTACATCAATAGTGTCATGGGAAATTAGGATATGGGCCCCTGCCCTTCGCTATGGTGCGTTGTATTTTTAATATGGCGCACAGATGGTGGTGGTAGGGGGAGGCT
The DNA here is from genome assembly GCF_031143425.1 of Pleurodeles waltl. NCBI lineage: Eukaryota > Metazoa > Chordata > Amphibia > Caudata > Salamandridae > Pleurodeles > Pleurodeles waltl. The sequence goes on from NC_090440.1 coordinate 1,116,990,810, forward strand.
TAGGGGTGCAGGGAAAGTGGCGCTGCACTTCCTCTGCCCCTTAATGTCTACCAGGCCCAGGGTACTTTGCCTGCCAACTTTAGAAATGACTACCAAACTAGTGGTCATTTGGAAAGCATTGTCAGGAATTGCAGTCACAGCAGATCCTGTCAATGCTTATTTAAGTTTGATGGACTGCTCTGTCAATATGACAGAGCTTCCCGTCAAACTTATTTATTTTTTTGTTTCAAAAACAAAATCCAGAAGCGGGATTTTCTTTTTTTTTTTTTAAAAACCCTTCATTCCAAAAGTTATCTCCCATGGCGAGGGGCGCATTATACAATTTTCACTGCCCGTCAATACTAGCGCCAACCCCTTTTACTGGCCATTTATGGGGGGTGAAAATTGACCTGTATGTCCTCCCATTTAAATTAAGTGGGGGGACATAGATGGAAGCCTCCGACAACCCTTACTCCATTGAGCCTATGGAGGAATGTAACCGTGGCGGGAACAGAGTAATTTCCACTGTGGTTACACCAATGATCTGCACGCATCTAAATCGGATAGCCGTACTGTTATCCTGGTGATAGGGATACTACGTGGTGGTGGAGTATCCTTACTCCCAAGATATAATTCAGGCACAAGTCAGAAGGATAAATCTTTGACCAGGGTGAACCTGGTTGGTGTATTAGGCCCATGCTCCATTACTGTCGGCTTCAAATCGCACCAGATCCCTGTCTACCACGGCCATTGACTACCATTGGTGCATTGTATTCTTTTGGTGCTATTTTTACTTAAAAGTTTAAATACTAATATCGCCTGTTTCCCATATTGTTTATTAAATGTTGCAAATTTTTCAAGTTGCGTTTCTTTTATTGTTTTGCATTTTTACTTTATTACTATTTTGGTACTGCAAAAATACTTTACACATTGTTCTCAATTAAGCCCTGCCCCGTCTGTGCCACAGCTCCCAGGTAGTTGAGCTTAGGTTAATTTAGTACCCTTAAGGGTTTATCCTGACAACAGTTGTGATTATTCCTTGAATTGTGCAGTCACTCCTAAATAATAATAAAGTTTCTTACAGTTTAGGGGTGAACAGCCAGGAGGGTGTGCCTGTTTCTTATGGGATTTAAAAACTGTTTTGAATCATAGTTGGGGCATTAACTAAGGGTCCATTATACAATTGATTTGAAGACATATGCTAACAATAAGGCATAAGGCATTATAAGGCATGGAGTAGCCCTAATAGTATTTGGGAAAAGTTGTCCGAAAGTCGTCGCTGTCTGTAAGGATAATAGTGATTATATCATTGTGTGTTGCCTTGTGCAGTCATTAGGAAAATGTGTGGGTGGTCTGCCATGCACTGCTAAAGATCAATGTGTGGATTTAAGTCTGCCTGCTATTTTTTCTACTGTATCTATCATAGTGTTTTACAGTCAAATAAAACTTCATAAAAGTTCTCATGCATTGACTATGTTTGTTTCACCAAAGGAAGTGCAATACATCTTGGGTATGCCTTTCATACTAACTTCAGCCTTTGCGTTGTTTTTATGCATAATGCTTGAGTTATTTTGGGTAAGCATGGCATTCTTACATTTCGAGACTATGCCCCCATTTTTGCCAAGAGCCTGGTGGAGCATAATAAAACAATTAGATTACTGTTAATTTCACGGACTCACTTGCTGTGCCATTGCTCAAAGACAATTAGCATTTTTGCTCATTGAGGTGACCTGTGGGCAACATATTGTCCATGCACATCATATTCTTAGGAGCATTTTATACTCTGTCTGTGCCGAATTCGTGTAATAGTTTTTGGGGCAAGTATGGAGCAACCTAACTCCATATTTCTATTTTGACGCTAGACACATCTAATGTCAAAATGTAGGAGTTTGTACCATTTTTGGGATGCGTGCACCTACCTTGGGCCAATGAGATGCAACGTAGATGTTCCCATCTAAAAAATGTTGCTATCCCCATAGCCCCATATTTATATCCCTCGTGCTAAAATGATGCACGGGTGGGAAGAGGGGCTAAATAATGGTGCAAAACTTGCTTTGCACCATTTTTTAATGCCTGGTTCTGACCAGGCATTAGGGGACCTCGGGACCCATTTCCATGGCTAAACACCATGGAATGGGTCCTCAGGTGCCCTCCCCAAGGCCCAGGAACACCCACACCAGAAGAACACCAGAAGAACACCAGAGGATGGGGGAGCCCAGTTAAGTTTTTTTAAGTGCCATCAGGGGCCCTAACTTGGGCCCCCCTGCATGGCACAGCGTGCAATGGTCATGCCCATGGGACACTTGGACCCTGTGCTGACCATTGGGGTGGTGGGCATGACTCCTGTCTTTCCTAAGACAGAGTCATGTTTTTGGTGGTTGTGCGCCAGGAAATGGGTCTAGTCTGGTTAGAGGCATTTGTTTGGCCTCTAACCAGGCTAGTGTCATTTTCTGGTGCACAACCCCCACCTTCCCTACCAAAGATGCTAGCCCAAGTTTTGCGGCAAAAAGTATAAATCAGGCCCTAAGTGATTTGCCCAGAATCACAGGACTTTGAGCAAATGTGCAAAGTATTCAGTTGTGGCCATAATGATATGCCCTCCTTTTGACGTTGATAAACTGGTCTTCTTTCTTGGACTCTATCAATTGTATTCATAATGTCTATTGGACTTCACTAGTTTGATCAAAACATTATAGCAGCAATGAAATGCTTCTGACATACAGTGCCAATCCATTTTTTGAAACAGCTTTCTGCAAATTTATGTGTAATTTTTGGTTGAACCATTTTTTCAAAATAGACACACCTAAGAATACCAACATGGAAGAGCCAGTATCTAAACTTTCTAATGCAAAAAAACTATGTTCATTCCTCCTAATAGCTACGATGCACCGGATATTCACGGGTTTCATGTTTCAAATGACATGAAACTATGGCCCTTATTACAACCCTGGCAGTAAATCCTGCTTACCGCCGTGCTAACATTGATAAACTGGTCTTCTTTTTTGGACTCTATCAATTGTGTTCATAATGTCTATTGGACTCCACTAGTTTGATCAAAACATTATAGCAGCAAAGAAATGCTTCTGACATACAGTGCCAACCCATTTTTGAAACAGCTTTCTGCAAATTTATGTGTAATTTTTGGTTGAACCATTTTTTCAAAATAGTCACACCTAAGAATACCAACATGGAAGAGCCAGTATCTAAACTTTCTAATGCAAAAAAAATAAGTTAATTCCTCCTAACAGCTACTATACACCGGATAATCACGGGTTTCATGTTTCAAATGACATGAAACTATGGCCCTTATTACAACCCTGGCAGTAAATCCCGCTTACCGCCGTGCTGACGGCCGTCAAGATACCGTGGCTGGAGCGGAAATCCGCTAAAGGTATTACGACCAACGTCTCATAATCTGCCACAGTACAGACACCCACACAAGTCCGCCACACCAAAGGTCAGTGATAAACTGGCGATAGTAAAACCCACACCGTCACGCCAACAGGAATACGCCCACAGTATCACGGCCCACAAATCAATGCGGCGGTCATTCAACCGTGGTAAACCATTGGCAGTACACACTGCCGCAATCAAAATACACACACATTTGCAATACACAACCACATTGGACAATTCAAAATGCACACACTTGACACACATACACACACACCACACCCACACACCCAATCCAATATAAAACACACACACACATTACCCACAACCCCTTACAACAATTTTTTGGGGAAGAAGCACAGAGAGAGAGAATAGCAAACACAACACCAGCATCCACAGGCACACAACACCATCACTCATACAATATCCACGCACCTCAAAGAACATACACCAACACAACACATCACATAGCACAACAAACATCACCTCACACATCACCCACACCACATTATGGCACATCAAAGACACCCCAGGTTTTCTGAGGAGGAGCTAAGGGTTGTGGTGGAGGAAATCATCCGGGTAGAGCCACAGCTATTTGGATCACAGGTGCAGCAGACGTCCATTGCAAGGAAGATGGAGCTACGGTGGAGATTTGTCAACAGGGTCAACGCAGTGGGACAGCACCCCAGAACACGGGATGACATCAGGAAGAGGTGGAACGACCTACGGGGAAAGGTGCATTCCGTGGTATCCAGACACCAGGTAGTTGTACAGAGGACTGGCGGTGGACACCCACCTCCTCCCCCACAACTAACAACATGAGAGGAGCAAGTCTTGGCAATCATGCATCCCGAGGGCCTTGCAGGAGTAGCAGGAGGACTGGACTCTGGTAAGTCATATCTTTACTATTATAACCCCCACACCCTACCTGCATGCCATCACAAATTCCTACCCCTAACCTCACACCCATCACCCCAACACCCCACAGATGTTCCACTATCACAACCCACACAGCCCAATAACAAGCTCTGCATGTAACACCAATGCATGGACACCCATCACCAAAGCAAGTCCAGTCGAGAGACTCACCCAGGCCAAATAACCAATCACACAAGGGCCAAGCCAATAATGCAAGCACAGGAGTAGAGTGTAACTCACCCATTGCACAAGATGCCACACATAGATACAATAACTATGCATTTATACCCCAACAGGACCCCTACCCAATGTCACCAGACAGGAGGTGCCAGCCACATCCAGTCCCCCCACAGAAGAGGCCCACAGTGACGACAGTAGATCTGCACGCCTGGATAAAGATGACCAGCCCAGCCCATCAGGGACCTCGGGACAGTTGGTTCCCCTGCCACAGTCACAAACCACCACAGAACCTTCCCCCTCAGGAAACACCACCACAGCACCCACCCAGCGGGCCAATCCCTCTGTCCCCAGGACACGTCAATCAGCAGTGTGTCCACCACTACAGGGACCCCAGGCAACCCCACTAACCCAAGACAATCAGGGACCTGGGGTCAGTGGGCACACGGTTCTGGGGACAGAGGCACAGGATAACAGGGAAGCTGGGAGGACTGCTGTGCGACAGGGGGAGAACAGGCCCAGGGAACCCACTCTCCAGGAGGCACTCTCCAACTTCATGGGAGCATACCATCGTTCCCAGGAGACCATGGGCACTGTACTGGCTAAGTTGCAGGAGACACAGCGGCTGCAGGAGGAACAGTACATGGGGATCAGGGAGGACTTGAAGTCCATTAACAACACCCTGGTCACCATTGCAGGGGTGCTGGCTGATATGGCCAACAACATGAGGGAGGCAGTGGCACACCACCGGGCCCCTGATACTAGCCTGAACGATGAACAGTCCTTCAACTCCGCCGACGCTAGTGGACAGGAGGTCCCACCACAGGACCAACAGGCCACCAGCACCCCACCCCTGCAGAAGGAAAACCACCCCACAAACGGTCCCTGAGATCCAGGCACAAGACAGAGAACATTGCCAAGACCCCTGCCAGGAAATAAGACTCTCCAGATTGTCACCCTTCTGTCCCACTATGTCACCCTGTCCACCTTGAACTGCCATTACTCCACCTCCTATGCCCGCTTGGACTATGCACCTGTGATACCAATACACTGGACTCCACCATGGACATTCCTCCACCATCACCCCTGCCCATTGCACATACACCTCCAATGAATAGCACTTAAATAAACACCCTTGAATCACAATACTATCTGGAGTCAGTCTGTACTTCCACAAGTGTGTTATTACAACCTCTCTGACAAATGCCAATGTCAATGTTCATTATCACATACCAAATGTTCTACAGTTGTTGGGCAGCAGTAAACATAGCAGAAGGCAGAAAGTGGTACCCAGATCTGTGAAATGGAAAGCTAAAGTGAACTGTCAGGGTCCATACACAGAGGTAAAAAGGCAGAATCATGCAATGTCCTACAGTAGTATGATATTAGAGAAGCAGTGCCAGTCTCTTACCTGTGTCTCACTGGAAGTATTGCATGATGATGTTGCTTCGGTTGTCTATATCTTCTTCTTCTGCCTCTTCTTCCTCACTGTCCACAGGCTCCACATCTGCCACAAGACCAACATCAGGCCTATCTTCCTGCAGAAAAGGCACCGGGTGTCGCAAAGCCAGGTTGTGCAACATACAGCATGCCAAGATGATCTGGCACACCTTCTTCGGTGAGTAGTATAGGGAGCCACCTGTCAGATGGAGGCACGGGAACCTGGCCTACAGGAGGCCAAAGGTATGTTCTATTATCCTCCTAGTTCGACCATGTGCCTCATTGTAGCGTTCCTCTGCCCTTGTCATGGGATTCCTCACTGGGGTCAGTAGCTATGACAGGTTGGGGTAATCAGAGTCACCTGCACAGATCGAGGGACAACTGTTAGATACACACCAACCCTTAGGGACTCTCCCATACCCAGACACTTATTCAAGCTGTGTTGGGATGTTGGGCTCACCTTTTAGCCCCACACGGTGCCTCTGGAGTTGTCCCATCACATAAGGGATGCTGCTATTCCTCAAAATGGAAGCGTCATGCCCTGGGCCAGGATACTTGGCATTCACATGGGAGATGTACTGGTCTTCTAAACACACAATCTGCGCATTCATGGAATGGTAGCTTTTGCGGTTTCTGTACACCATTTCATTCCTGCGGGGTGGGACAAATGTCACATGTGTACCATCAATGACACCAATGATGTTGGGGATATGTTCCAGGGCATAGAAGTCACCTTTCACTGTGGGCAAATCCTTCACCTGAGGGAAAACGATGTAGCTGCGTATGTGTTTCAGCAGGGCAGACAACACTCTGGACAACACAATAGAGAACATTGGTTGTCACATCCCTGATGCTATGGCCACTGTTGTTTGAATGGAACCACTGGCCAGGAAATGGAGTACTGACAGGACCTGCACTAGAGGGGGGATTCCTGTGGGATGGCGGATAGCTGACAGCAGGTCTGGCTCCAACTGGGCACACAGTTCCTGGATTGTGGCACGATCAAGTCTGTAGGTGATAATGATGTGTCTGTCTTCCATTGTTGACAGGTCTGCCAGGGGTCTGTATACCGGAGGATGACACCATCTCATCATCTGCCCCAGCGGATGTGCCCTATGGAGGAAAAGGGTGAGCAGAGGGTCAGACACCACATAGCTTGCACAAGGGTGTTTTGAACAATTGTGATGTAATCGGTGTGTGGCTCTGTCTGTCTGTATTCCTGCCCAAAAGGGCTGTGGCGCAGTTAGGTGCCCTGCCATGTGGTCCCATGAAATGGCGGCTGCCTGACCTATAAGGAGGGACAAAGGGAAATGAGGTAACCGCGCTGGCGTTGTGCAGCGTTGCGGTAGGCGGACGAAGACCGCGGCACAATACCGCATTGGTTATCATTGTGCTCTATGGGTTCCAGGAGCCAATGTACGCCAGCGGTGACGGTACGCACCGCCGTGGACGTAACTGCTATTTTCGATCTGTTCACTCACTTGATACCTGACCTTCAACAGGACAGGACCTACACTGCAAGTGCTGCTGTGACCTGAGTCTGGAAGCGACAATGGCTACAGTGTCTGGAGAAACGGCCCCTGCCTTCACTGCAGAGGAGTTGGACAACCTGGTGGCTGGGGTCCTCCCCCAGTACACACAACTCTACGTTCCTCCAGACAAACAGGTGAGTACACTGTGAGCATGATGGATGGGGCATGAATGTATGGAGTGGGGTGGATGGAAGATACAGGGGGTGGGTGGTCTGAGGCCAGCATGTGAGGATGGTCAGTGTATGTGTTTCTGGGCCAGGGTGGGAAGTTGTGGCCAATGAGTAAGAAGAACCGGATGGGGGAGTTAAATCCATTCTAACTTCACTTTTCCTGTAGGTCAGCGCCCAACAGAAGAAGGGTATATGGCGTGCCATCGCCAAGGAAGTGCGGACCCGGGGGTTATACCATAGATGGAGCACCCACTGCCGCAAAAGATGGGAGGACCTGCACTGCTGGACCAAGAAGACGGCGGAGGCCCAGCTCAGGATGGCCTCCCAACGTGGAAGGGGTGCCCGTCGCACCCTGACCCCCCTGATGTACCGGATCCTGGCAGTGACATATCCTAAGTTGGATGGGCGCTTGAGGGCATCACAGCAGCCACAAGGGGGTGAGTACAGTCACATTCAGCTGACTCTGCCCGCTTTATGAGATGTCTGGGTGGGGGAAGTGGGCTGTGGGCTCCCCTAGGCCAGGGCAAACCTGCTAGGATAGGTCCATTTTTATCCAGGCTCGGTGGTACTCCAACTCCAAAGGTGGTAGTGGCTATCTACACCTAGTGAGGCTCCTGTGGTTTCCAGGTGTGCTTCACATGGGCTTAGACAGAGTCCCCCATGGGCAGGTAATTTTCCCAAGTACAGTTAGTGCATGGCCTAGTGCATAGGGCTGCTCCCTGTGTGTTGTGTCTGCCAACAGTGGTGTTGTTGCTGGCATTGACCATGTGTCTCCTCTGCCTTTCCCCCCTTTTTGTTTTGTCTCCCTGTCCTTGTGTGCATTAGCATCATCTGGCGGAGGAGCATTGGCACTAGAGCAGGAGGGAGCTGCAACCCACATGGCCCAGGAGGGTGCATGTATGGAGTCTGAAGGCACCAGTGGGACGGAGGGCGAGGGGAGCTCCACAACAGGGACAGGAGGAGACAACAGCGACTCCTCCTCTGATGGGAGCTCCCTTGCGGTGGCGGGCACCTATGTGCCCACCGCAACAACAGGTACAGCCACCACCCCCTCAACCAGCACCGCCCTCCCAGCAGCCCCTCAGCATGTTTCCTGTGCCCGCTCACCCAGGAGGGTGGGCATCTCCTTTGCCCCAGGCACCTCAGGCCCTGCCCCAGTCAGCCCTGCTGCCCTCAGTGAGGAGGCTATTGACCTCCTGAGATCCCTCACTGTTGGGCAGTCAACCATTCTGAATGCCATTCAGGGTGTCGAGAGGCATTTGCAGCACACAAATGCATAACTGGAGGGCATTCATTCTGGCTTTGCATCCCAACAGAGAGCATTTCAGGCTCTGACCTCAGCACTGATGGCAGCCATTGTCCCTGTGTCCAGCCTCCCCCCTCCAACTTCCACTACCCAGACCCAATCCCCTCTACCTCAGACTATCCCAAGCACACCATCAGACCAGCATGCACACTCATCAACACACAAAAGTGGCTAAGGCAAACATAAGCACCACACATCCCACAGGCACTCACACATGCATCATACTCATGCAGACACACCAACATCCACTGCCTCCACTGTGTCCCCCTTCTCCACCTCCCTCCCAGCCTAGCCTCCACTCACACCTGCAGGCACTACATCCTCAGCCACTACCTCTATCACCAGCACGCCCATCACCACACACCGCTCATGTGCAATCACCACCCCCACTACCATGCATATGTCCCCTGGGTCCTCTCCCAGTGTGTCTGTGAGCCCTCCTCCCAAAGTACACAAATGCAGGCACACACCCACTCAACAGCCATCCACCTCACAACAGCCTCTAGCCCATGCACCTTCACTCAAACTTAGCAGACGTACACCTCCTACAACCACTACCTCTTCCTCCACTCCCAAACCCCCTCCACCTTCCCGTCCCAGTGTGTCAAAGAAACATTTCCTGGCTAACATTGACCTCTTCCCTACACCTCCCCCCCATCCTTCCCCTAGGGCCAGGATGCCCAGATCCCAGCCCAGCACCTCAGCCACAAACTCCTCGAGCACTGTGGTCCCTGCAAGTCCAGCAACATCGCATGCGGCACTCATCCGGGCTGCCAGTGTGCCACCTAGTGAGGCCAAGGATCGCCCTATCCCGCCACCTGCCAATGTGAAGAAGGGGCCCACATGCCGTAGGGAAAAGCTGCACCAACCACCCAGCAAGGCCTCCTCCAAGACAAAAGAGGACAGTGCCAAGGTCCCAGCAGCGACTTCCAGGGTGGGGAAGGGACACAAGGCCAAAGGGAAGTCAGTTCAGGGCACGAAGCCTCCGGGTGAGGGACTGGTGTTACCCGTTCTGCAATACAGAACAACAACCTGTACGGTGGTGGCCACCTGCACCGCCATCTTCATGTCTGCTGCCTCTGCTACAGTCCCCAGCATCATCCTCAGTGGGCAGCCGCCCAAGGCTGCAGGAGACATCCTGCTGTCTCCCTCCACAGGTGCTCACACCAGCACCATCGGCAGCATCTCTAGCGCAGACACCGCCGCAGACACTGCCGCAGACACAGCTGAAGACGCCGCCACCTGCCCCGTGACGTGCCCAGCCAGTGCCACCACAGCCGATATCAGCATCATCCCCAGTGGGCAGTCGTCCGAGGCTGCAGGAGACGTCCTGAACCCTGCACAGACTACATGAGGCACCACAACCAGCACTGGCAGTACCAGCAGTTGGCAGGCTAAGTTGCTGCAGGGAGGAGTCTGTTTCTGCCGCCATAGAGGATCATGCTACCTGTTCACAGAAAATCTCATGGCTCAGACACCCAGGTGAGGGAATGGGAACTGCCACACCCCACTTGCAGCACTCTGGGCACCATGCCCCCTCCAGAACCAGTGGAGAACAGCATCCACTACTCCAGTCCTTGGCAGGATGAAGCACTCTGTACACCATGCCCTCTCCAGAACCAGTGGAGAACAGCATCCACTACCCCAGTCCTTGGCAGGATGAAGCACTCTGGGCACCATGCCCCCTCCAGAACCAGTGGAGAAGAGCATCCACTACCCCAGTCCTTGGCAGGATGAAGCACTCTGGGCACCAGGCCCCCTCCAGATCCAGTGGAGAACAGCATCTACTACCCCAGTCCTTGGCAGGATGAAGCACTCTGGGCACCAGGCCCCCTCCAGAACCAGTGGAGAACAGCATCCACTACCCCAGTCCTTGGCAGGATGAAGCACTCTGGGCACCATGCCCCCTCCAGAACCAGTAGAGAACAGCATCCACTACCCCAGTCCTTGGCAGGATGAAGCACTCTGAGCACCAGGTCCCCTCCAGAAGCAGTGGAGAACAGCATCCACTTGAGAGACTGTGGCTTTGCACTCCCAAGGATAAAGCAGTGGGCAAAGCAATAACTTGAGATCTTTGGGAGACTGTGGCTTTGCGCTCCCCAGGATAAAGCAGTGGGCAACCCACCCACTTGAGAGACTGTGGCTTTGCACTCCCCAGGATAAAGCAGTGGGCAAAGCACCCACTTGAGAGACTTGAGAGATTGTGGCATTGCACTCCCCAGGATAAAGCCGTGGGCAAAGCACCCACTTGAGAGACTTGAGAGACTGTGGCTTTGCACTCCCCATGACCAATCAGGGGGCATGGAGCCCCCTTGTGGAGCAATGTCGTCGTCCCATCATCCGGCTGAGGTTTCCCCCCCCCCCCCCTTCCCCCTGAGGTGCCTAATGTTTCTCGACATGATGCCCCAGCAGTATTCTCTCCATTTTGAGGCAGGTGTCATGTGTGGGCTTCGCTCATGCTTTTTGGGACCACTGGTCCACCGACATGTAATGAAACAGTATCCGGACTTCTGTACATACTGTGAATATTTGTATATACTGATATTTTAAATTTATGTTAGCCTATCTGGGTTTTCAATGATTACACTTGTTACAATCATTTCATTTGGTCCTTGCGTTCTTCCAGGGGTTTACAGGGTGTCAATGTAATGTTGCTGCATGTGTTTATGTGTGTGTTGGTGGGGGTGGGGTGGGGGTGTTGCACGTTGCGTGTGTCAATCTCTTTTTTCCCCTCCCTCCCCTGTGTGCTATATGTAGTACTCACCGTGGTCGTCGCCGCCGTCTTTGATGTTCCTGGTAGAAGAGGAGGTAAACCAACATTGTTAACACCTGTAACTCAGGCTCCATGGTGTCCTGGTTCCTCTTTGGGTGTCGAGAGGTGAGTGGTTTCCGTTCCAAGTCCTGTTTCCGCTGTGCTTTTGATGGCGTACCGCCCCGGAAAAGCTGGCGGATTGGTGTGTCATAATTGAGTGGGTGGTACATTGTCTTCCGCCTGTCTGTTGGCGGTCACCGCCGCAAAGTTTGTTTGTACCACCGTGGCCTTCAGAGTGTGAAAGTGGCTGTCTGTGTTGGCGGTTTCTGCCATGGTCGTGATTCCATTTTTTTTACCTCCAGCCTGTTGGCGGTATTACCGCTGCTTTATCACTGACCGCCAGGGTTGTAATGAGGGCCTTAATGTCAATAAAAAAAATGCAATAACATTTTAAGCAATACAGACAAGTCTATGCTATCTAATGTAGGCAACAAAAAGATCACATAAAAGTTGGCTAACAAAAAGGGAAGCTAAGTTTTACTAAACTGGAAACACCAAACATGTCAATGATAATTCTGATCGTAAATTGGACCCACTGTTCCAGAATGTTTAAAAAACATTTCTGAAAAAGCACTTGGCAACAAATAGATAACTTAGGAAAACCAAAAGTATCTCACAGGCAACAACCCCCCAAAACTCTCACATTTAGTCGCTCCTAAAGATATACAACCCTGTACCATGGCCCCACAAAAGCAGGATGTTGACCTATGGAGGCCCCTCTTGGACACTAAACTGATTAATTCTCCCTGTACTGAAGACACCACAAATTAATTGAGAAAAATAGTGAGTCTTAATGTATGTAATGAGTCAAAATGTTCTCCAATGCACGGTTGATGTTAATGCACCGTCTGCTTCTACACCCCATTAACAGTGTATTTAAGCTGTTGAATGGACATTGCTCAACTCAGAGGTAAAAGCAAAAAATTAAATATTTCTGTTGGAGCTTCTACAATTGGTGTTACACGACAGCGGTTTTGAATGGGAGGGCTGTTTTTACCAGCAAGCAAACGTGCTCAATGGGCTTCTGGGACCCCCAAGCATCACAAACATCTTTATGACTACATTTTCAGTTCTCTAATCTGGCTAAAAGAACCCTGTCAAGATCTTTGCGGCAGAATCCAGTAAAAGAATCTATCTATATCAGCTTGGGTTTATTTTGTCTCCTTTTGTAAATCAGGGCAATTATGTCTTCCTTCCAAAAATCAATCATACAGCCAGTGTTGGACCTGGCTCTTTTTGCAGGGTTATCCCCAAACTTTTTGCCTTCTTCCTCCTATTTTTTCTGACCTGTTTTTGTTGGCTTTAGGACTCTAGGCACTTTAGCACTGCTAACCAGTGTGTGCACTCTTTCTAAATGTATTGATGATTGGTTTCTCCATGATTGGTATATTTGGTCTACTAGTAAGTCCCTAGTACAGTGCACGGTGTGTGCCTAGGGCCTGTAAATCATATGCTACTAGTGGGCCTGCAGCACTGTTTGCGCGCCCACATGAGAAGCCCTGCAAACATGTCGCAGGCCGGCCATTGCAGTGTCTGTGTGGGCAGTTTTAAACTGCCATGTCAGCCTGGGAAATGCATTCACTTGCCAGACCCAAACATTCCCTTTTATTGCATGTAAGCCACCCCTAAGGTAGGCCCAAGACAGCCTCATGGGCGGGGTACAGTCTATTTAAAAGGCAGGACATGTACTGGTGTGTTACATGTCCTGATAATCAAATACTGCTAATTTCGTTTTGCACTATTGCAAGACCTAGCTCTCCAATATATTAACATGGGGATAGCCTTGAAATATATTTTAAGTGTATTTTCCCATTGGGACCATATAGAGATACGGAGTTTGGGGTCACTGAATTCACAATTTAAAAATGCAACTTTTGGTGTAGTTGTTTTTTGAATTGTAAGGTTGAAAATGACACTATTAGAAAATTGGCATTTTCTTGCTTAACCATTCTGTGCATCTGCCTATCTGCCGAATACACATCTGGGTCAGGATAACAGTTGGGTTGTTTGTGCATTCACTCTAGACAGTCATACAAAGGGAGCTGAGGTGTGTCCTGCATATCCTGCTGGCCATCACTGGCCTGATGGGTCTTCCTGAGTTAGAGTGGTGGGAGGAGCTCTCACTTGCACCTGAATAGGGCTGTGCCTGCCCTCACACAAAGCAGTCTCCAACCTGCTGGAGTGTGCCTGGGCCAAGGCAGGGAAAACAGGGTCTTGTGAGCTACAAAGTCCCCTCTTTGATGTTTGTCTACTACAAAAACAGTAATGCATGTAAGTACTGGACCTCTGACACCAAATATTTGGAACACTTCTGGACTGAGAACATTCTGCCAGGAATAAGAGCTGGATGCTGTAGGAAGGACTGCCAGTGGGCCTGTTGCTTTGTTTTGCTGGCCCGCTTCTTGCTGCTTCTGTCCTGGGAGTGACTGGACTTTGCTTTCTACAGCCTGCTTTCCAAGGTTCTCCATGGGCTTGAACTGAGCTTGCCTCCTGTTAAGAAGTCCCGTGCCATCAAAGACTTCACCTGCCAGCACCTGGGATTTCTTGCTGAGAGTCTGGACTTGCCAAGTGGTACCAAATCCAGTCCCTTGGCTCTTGGAAGTGAGTTCTGGTGATTTTAGGGAGAAAATCCACACATTGATTCTCAGCGCTGCTGTAGATCGGTACATCGCTCGAAGGATCCGTCGAATTGCCTGCACCGCCACTGCAAAATCAACACAGCATGTGCACTAGCGCCTGTAGCCCAACACAGCACATCTGGATTTATGATGTATAGTCACGCTTTTCTTGTCTTTTTGATTTTTGACACGTCTAAGGTACTTTGCCCTAAAACAAATACAACCATTGGTTCCTATGGACTAAACTTGCTTAATCTTCTAAAAGTGTTATCTTGACTTATATGTGTTGGATTTTTGTCATTTTGGTCTTGTTTTATTCAGGTAAGTATTGGTGATTTTCCTAAACTTGTGTGGAGTCCTTTTGTAGTGTTTTCAATGTATTACTTTGTGTGTGTGTGTACAAAGGCTTTACACATTGCCTCTCAGATAAGCCTGACTGCTTGTGCAAGCTACCAAGAGGTGGGGAAGGGTTATCTTAGCTGTGTGACTCCCTTACCCTGACTAGAGTGGTGGTCCCTACTTGGACATGGTGCAAACAACTGCCAACTAGCGATTCCATTTCTAACAGCCAGCAATGGCATCACGAAGGACATTTGTTATAATGGGTGCCCATAGATTAAATTTGACTCAAAAATTTCAGGAGGGACGTGGTCTACCCCTGGGACTTTCCTTGTGGTAATAATTATAAGGGGCATCCTTAATTGTTGGTTTAGAATACGACCCCAACTCAGCCCTTAGAATTGTTTTAATATCTTATTCATCCACCTCATCCACTTCTTATACTTACTTGGTTGTTCTCCCTCTTTTGTTGATACCCATAGCTCTGTTTTTGATTCAATTACATTGATGTAGAATCTAGTTGATACACTCTTGTGATGCTATATTTTAATCATTATTTTTATGTGCATTTTTTGAGATTGTCAGACTCCCGTCTTCAACAACTTTGATCATTTTCCTTCTCGCCAATATTATTGCACCCTCTGATTTGTTATGCAAGTTTGAATACAATTATGAGCTCACTCCAAATATATTATTTTAATATTTCCAGTTTTAAAACAACACTTGGACACTTTTTCTTCTCTTTAAAGAAGATTACCAACATAGTATGTTCACTAAACGCCATCTGATTGTTCTTTTTATGTTTAGATTGGTGAGAACAGGTTCTCCTTTGGTTTCCTCAATCCTGCTTATCTTTTACTTACAGAAACACTTCCTAGAATGATGTTCGTTGGTGTTCCTTGACATAGAAAAAGACTACACTCATTCTCTGCTACTCTTACCGGCATCTGATACTTTAGTTCGGTTGACATAAAAGAGTAATTGTACCCTCTTTCGTTGTGTTTCTAGCATGGTCACCGCCTAGGATGCAGTCAATCTGGCTGCTTGTTCGTCTCTCAAATTATTTATTGAGCTTTACAGCATCTCTGGATTACACCCTAAACCGTATGCACGTCTTTCTCGCTGACCGGTAAGTCGATGCCACTGAATTTCTTGATTTCCCCAATATGGGTCCCGCAAAGAGCTAGACGCTGTCCAGTCTTTTCGTGGGAGCTCTCGGGCTGGATAGAGACAGCCAGGACAGGGATAGGCTGGGGGTGGGCATGGGACGGTTTTCAGGGAGGGTATATAGGAGGGTGGGGCCTGGAGGATCGGCCTCTGCGCGGAAGTTAGACCGATCCCTGATAGAGATAGGAAAGGGAATTTTTGGACCAGCAACGCTTTATATCATTGCTGCGCGCCACGATATACGGGCCATGCTTCGCTTGCTCAGCGAAGCCGGTCGAGGTGACCTGCTCAGGCCTGCCGTCTTGGACCAGGCCTGGATAGGTATGACACGCACGCCTCACGCGGCATCACAGGGGTTGGCGGCGACTGCCACGTGCATTTCCCCCCGCAAAGAAGATACAAAGAAGCCCAAAAAGGGGTGGGGTCGCAGAGTGTCCGCCCTCCCTCCTGGTTTCACAGAAGGGGGGCCACAGGGGGAGACTAGAGGGTGTAGTGAGCTGGAGGGAGAGTACCTGGGGGAAGAGAGGTCCTTAGGAGACAGCACAGGCCCACTGGCACTGGTCCTGGAGCAGGGTGAGTCTGGCTTGCAGGCAGAAGAAGAAGGGAATGTCCTTCTGGGGCTGGAGCAGCCCCTTGACCTCACGTTGGCTGGGACCCTAGTCAAGGAAAATAGAATAGTAAAGGGACAGGGGTTAGGGGGGCTAACAAAGGAAAGGGGAAAAGGGTTAGAGCTGGGGTGGGGGCCCCTGGGGGACATTGCCTGCTAAGGGTAAGGTAGCTGCCCAAAGGAAGGGGGTGCTGTTGGAGGAAAGCAGCAGGACAAAGAAGTTGTTTGAGGCACGACACCCCCTCACTACTGACTGGGCGTCAGCTGACATAGAGGCTTGGATCCAAGAGCAGAGAAAATTGGTGGCTGAGACAGAACTCAGGTGGGCCAAGCTATGTAAGGAGAAGGGGGAGGGGAAGTCCAGGAAGGCAAAGAGGAAATCAATGAGGGTTAGTGGGGGCTAAGATGAAGGGCACGGGCGGGTAGCTGGGTGTGGATTCCACATGAGTCGCAGGGGGCAGCTCGCTCAGGAAGCTAGTGCGGCTGGTGGGATAGGCAGTGTGACGGCAGCACCTGGCGCACACGGCCAAGGGCAGCGCGGAGAGTCAATGCCAGCATCAGAGGCTGGCAGAAAGGTGGTGAAGCCAACGGGGCGCAACACGGCCCCAGGACGTTGGTCGAAAGAGATATAGGGGTCTTCGGCGGCCTTCTCTACACCATGGGAACACACGAAGCACACGTCTGGCTTACGCCAAAAAGGTTTCAGGGTGGCTGATGAATACGAGATGGTGGATGCAGCTAGCGCTGATGAAGGATTGGGTGTGGATGAAGAGGAAATGATTGATCTGGATTATGAGGAGGACCTTGACGATTGGGAAGAGGGGGAGATTCCAGAAAAAGAGGTGAGTGGGGGGCAAGGGAAGGGGCAGGGGCGCAGGGGGGCACAACACCCTCTTCTGTTTATGTTTTGCAGGCTTCAATGTCTACCACTCATGGGTACGAGGTCTCCCGCAAGGATGGAGGCAGGTGCAGACCAAGGCTGGACATTGCAACGACTGGTCGTGCGGTCCAAGGTAAAGGAGAATGGTGGGCACCACGGGGTGAACGGAAGGATAAGGCCAGTGCGGCACAATACAAATCTATTGGTGTAGGTGAGGATTCGATACACCTGCAGCCTGATAACGGTGCAGTAGATGCAGGTGCTAAGGACAAAGGGGTGAGTCAAGGTGCTGTCGGTGCAAAGTGAAGATGGAGGTGTAATGGTAAGTGAGGAGAAGGTAGATGAGGACAAGGGGGGCGGGACATGAGAAGAGGCTCCCATACATGGGACTCGCTATGCCGTTTAGATCACAGATGAAAGACAAGACAAAAGCAAAGATATGGAAACATGAACATGTGGATGTTTTTAAGATTTTACACCAGGATATTCAGGCAAAAGAAGGTTCTAAGAGGAAGAGTGGGAACTGGCGCAGAGGCCTCATGTTCCGATAACTATGGACAACTGGACCTCTGCCTTTTTGATTTACACTAGTATATACTGTGAAAAATAGCTCGACAGAGCCATTGCCATGTTTAAATAGATGGATATTATTAAGAAAGCACAACTACACTTTGGGGTGTTTGTATGGTTAAACTACGATGAGGAGTTCAGAGCCCGAGTTAGCATAAACCCTGAGAAGTCCTGGGGGGACATGGATTCGGAATTAAGGATGCAATGGATGCCATCTTCGCATTCTGCGGCTTCCACACACACAGCAAGTGGTCTCCCGGTAGTATATAAGCTGTTTCAGCAGCATCCCGCTCAAGGAGGGGCGGGTATGCCTCAGATGGCACAGGAGCATGTTGGAATTTCAACAAGGGGTTTTGCCCGAGGTACCCCTGTAAATTTAAGCATAAATGTTCAAAATGTAGGGGTAAACCCCCTGTCATGCAATGCTTTTCACTCACCAGTCCAGCCGAGAAGTGGAGGTCTACCGGGGGGGAAAGGAACTCCTGGGCTAAAGAGCACCTACTCCAATTAGGTTGGAGAGGTTACTACATTGGTTGCGTGTGTACCCATATACGGACACAGCGCTAAAGTTGGAATAGGGTTTCAGAGATGGTTTCCGGGTAGGATATCAAGGGCCAAGGAATCGGAGATGGGCAGATACTTACAGTCAGCCAAGGCCATGCCGTAGTTGATGGCAGCGAAATTGAACAAAGACGTGCAGAAGGCAGGATTTTGGGCCCCTTTCATGAATAGTCCACCTTTGGGGGTGGTACCGAAAAAGAGAAGTGAGGACTTTAGGCTGATACATCATTTGTCATGGCCTCAGGGGGCATTGGTGAATGATTTCATGGTGCCGGAAGATGCGAGGGTGGTGTACGCCACAGTGGATGATGCTATTCGGCTCATCCGGGCGTGCAGGAACAGTGCAGAGTTGGCCAAGTGTGATATCAAGGCAGTTTTTCGGCTGCTCCCCGTTCACCTGGATGATTTTTCTTTGCTAGGGATGCAGTTGGGAGGTGCCATATATGGGGACAGAGTCCTTCCCATGGACTGTGTGATCTCCCGTGCACTGTTTGAGGCTTTTAGTACCTTCCTGCAGTGGGTTTTTGTTCAAGTGAGTGGACATCCGACGGTGTCACACTATCTAGATGATTTTTTATTTGTAGGAACAGCACAGTCAAACTCTTGTGGCAGGGCACTGCGGCGGTTTGAGCGGTTGGCACAAGAATTTAGGGTACCTTTAGCCCTGGAGAAAACGGAGGGCTCGACTTGTGTTTTGACTTTTTGGGGAATTGAACTGGACACGAGGAAGTTCATAGCATGCCTACCGGCGGTAAAAGTTGAGGAGATTCTGCTATTCTTGAGGGAGATCAGAATGAAGCAAAATATTTAATTGTGTGTGGCTTAACAACTACTTGGTCTTCTGAACTTTGCATGAAGAGTAGTTTGGGGGGGCAGGACTTTTTGCAGGTGCATGGGTTTGGCATTGTCAGGTGTATCCCTCCCACATCACAGGATTAGGTTGACCATAGGTCTGCAAGAAGCCATTAAAGTATGGGACCTGTTTTTGACACTGTTTAAAGTGGTCTCCATGTCTTTCTGGGAGGAGGACACTGTCTGGCAGGTGCAGATTTTTTCAGAAGCAGCAGGTGCAGCTGGTTTTAGACTGTTTTGGGATGGTCGTTGGTGAGCAGAGACATGGCCTGAACAATGGTTGAGTCCAGGGAGGAGCATTGCCTTCTTGTAATATTTTCCTCTGCTGGTCGCTTTGTCGGTTTGGGGAGATGAACTGGCGAACAGGTAAGTGATGTTTCATGTGGACAACTTGACGGTGGTTGAATTGGTGAACAGACAGAGAGCTGAGGATCTTAGGGTGCTGCAGTTGCTCAGGAGGTTTATGTTGCGTTGCTTAGCTCTGAATATCATTTTAAGGCTGCACACATTCCTGGGGTAAACAATTCCATTGACGATTCCCCGTCTCGTTCATTTCCGGCAGTTGGCACCCGGCTCAGAGGAGCACAAGACAGCGATCCCGGCAGACATTTGGGAGTGGGTCATGAACTGGTGGAAAGGTCGCTAGCAGAATCAACCCTCAGGAGTTACATCCTGGCAGGGTTGGAATTTCAGGAATTTGAAGTTTACAGGGGGCAGTTTTGGACACAGGAACAAGGAATGCTAGAGTCTAGGGTGATGCGTTGTGTTGTGTTTTTGATTCAGAAGGGTTTATCGTCAGCCACGATTGGGGGCAAGTTGGCAGGACTGTCTTTTTATGGAAAGATATTCTGGGGAAAATGTTGAAAGGTTGGGGGAAAATCTGCATAGGATCAGCTATTGTTCATGAAGCCATTACATTTGAGTTACTATTGGAGCTCTTGCACATGCTGCCAGTTTGTTGTTTCAATGCTAATGAGGTGGCCTTATTTCGTTTATGTATGATATGGATGTTTCTTGGGACTTTTCATATGTCTGAATTGTTGGGGGGTGGGGAAAGCTGGTGGCTTGAAAGTAAGTGAAGTGCAACATCAGGGTGGGAGGCTAGGGATCTGGTTGCGGCAATCAAAGACAGATCAATTGGGTAAGAGTAAGTGGATATTGTTGGAGCAAAGAGGAATGTCGAATGCATGCCCGGTACGAGAATGGGACTCATTCAGGGTGAACAGGGTGTATCTGAGGGAATGTGTGTTTATTCATGACAATGGCCTGAAGGTTACAACTTTCCAGCAGTTGTCTGTTCTGAGAATGGTACCTGGGTAGACAGGTTGGTAATTTTGGTACTCACTCCTTTAGGATTGGTGCAGCGACTGAAGCGGCCAGGTTGGGGTGGGATTGGGATAGGATCAGGTGCATTGAACGGTGGCGATCGAGATGCTGTGAGCGATATGTAAGGGCTTAATTGGCTATGGGGAAAAAGTACAGGCAAGTTTGTGAGAAGGGAGCGATTGTCAGGAGTGTGGTGTCATAGACGGGGGGGCTGTTGGTTTTCATTCTGACTCTTGTTTCTTTTTCAGGTTGCGTGAGTGGCCCAGAGAATCATAAAGTAATCAACTGGTTGGTTGGGCACTCTTTTATTCATTGGGCGGCAAAAGTTGCAGAGCGGCAGGTCTATGGATGATCTTTGGGACTCCTGATTAGCAGGCATGTGGTGCTGTGGTGGGGAAAGAGCGGCATGAGGTGGGGCAATTTGCTTCCTTTTATTACATCAGTTTTGCTGATGGATGTCCTGATGTATTGGTGTTACACCTGGGAGAGAATGACCTGGTCCGTCTCTCCTGGCTCACCCTACTGCAAGACATGTAACGTGACTTGGTACTGATGAAACGCAACATGCATGGGTCTTGCCTGGTTTAGACAGAACTTGTGCCATGGAGGAAATGGCGTGGAGCACAAAAACATGGGGCTATCGAGAGGGCTCGAAGGAAGCTCAATAGGGCAATGCAGGTTTTCTGCTGAGCTCAGGATATTAAGGTACTGACACATAAGGGAATAAAAGAAGAGGAGCAGGTGCTTTTCAGGAATGACGGTGTGCATCTCTCGGAAATGGGGAATGCACATTACATGATGGAGTTGCATTTACTGCTAACTAACTTATGGGAGGAAAGATTTTGGCGTTGTGAAATGGATGGCAAGGCATGAAGTGTTGCAGTGGGTTCGCCGGTGGGGCAGCAAAACTCCAATTGGGTTGTGCTGGGTGGCAGTAGGTGGGGGAGGGTGGAGAGTGCAGGCTTATCCACCCTTCCAAGGGGGAAAAAGAAGCAGGTGAAGGATGACAGACTGGGGGAGGCCCGATTCAGGCAGGGGAAACGAAGAAAAGGCGGATGTGTGGGAATGGAAGTGGAAATTGGGTAAGCGAAGGATAAGTGGTGGTTTGAAGTGAGGATGTAAGAAGGGGAGTTACAAGGTTAAAGATAAAAGTTGACATTTAAGTTCTGGTTACTTTGATGTGTTATTATGATAAGCAAGCCTGTCCTAATAAATGGCCTTTTACACTAAGACAAGGGTATCAGAGTCTATGTCCCGACAAATAAAAATGCTTATATCTTTGAGGCTTCCAATAGCCATGTATTTTCTCACATTCAGAGTGCCGTTAGATTGGTGCTTCGCCTGACTCTTGCTACATTTTGATGTCACAAAATATGTTGGGTAGTTTATATATAATGTTGACTACTGTTCTTGATACTTGTTAGTTACGTCTCTTAGGGAAACACAAATATATGCAGTTTCCTGTTGTTACAGACTTTAATGTTTGAGAATCCCCACTGATGAAGGACTGTGTTTGGCCTGAAATGCCTTGTTACTTTGATTCATAAATATTCAACCAGACACATGCTTTTTGGACAAAATAAAATCATTCTTCCACCTTAAAATTAAACTTCTTCGGGTCCATGGAAAAATGCAATTTTTGGTATTATTAAAAATTTGAATAAACACAGCATATATTTTAAAGAAACTTGCATTTGGTAAATGATTGACAGAGGTACACTTATGAATTAATCAGGTCAGAGCCAGCAATTAAATGGTTGGCAATTTGCCTCTTAAATCCTGTTCCCCATTAAATCTGCTCACTCAGCTCTATTGGGATATCTGTTATGGTGAACCTTGAGGGTGCAGAATTAATACCCTCGGGCCCCGCGCATCAAGTGAACTCGTAAAGATGCCTGTTAGCGTCTGACCTTAATAAGTAAACTTACAAGGGGACGCAAATAGGTCGATGAACCATTTGACTCGCAAGTAAGATGTTCTTACCATAGCTCCAGTACATAATCAATAACCAATACACAATATCAATAATCAACAACAATGAATAACATCAATAATCAATGGAGTCAGTAATTGTCACACAGCATGACCTTTCAGTCATGAATAACGACAACGTTTAGTAAAAGTTAGAATATTTATTCTCTATATTAACAATGCTAAGGTCATGTAGATTAATCTGAAAATCAAATGAAACACATACAGAAACAATACTGGCTGTCCAAAGTGGCGGAAGAAATGTAATCAAATCAAAGCTTGAACTACAACAAATTCTAAGGTTACGGTGCAAATTAATAACAAAGTCAACTGCATCAAAGTTATTTCATACATTTGAATTCAGGAAAGAAATTCATCAAGTATTTTCGCTATTAACATAATTCCATTAGTGAGGATCCTTAACTGACACCAAATTAGCATCAGCATGTTGGGCTCCATGCAAAACAATTTATTAACACAAATTTGGAAAAACATCCAACTATGGCGCTATCAAAACAGTGCAGTTGGTACCTAGAAAGGAAAAGCAAATATGCATGATAGTCAACAGTCTACTTCATAATACCTATCCTCAGTCTGGATCAGCAAGCAGAGTCAGTCTTCCTCCTCAGGACATCAGCAAGACAATCGGTATTCAGCATCAAAGTTCAGAAAACGCAAACTCGTTAATCATTAAAGTTAAGCACGTATCTTGTCAGGATGCACAAGACAATGCTGACCTTTGGGCCAGCAAGAAAATGGGCAAAGACGGTCTATGGCAAATGTAGAATACCGGGTTCTTCTCAGAGCAGTGTCATTACATTAAACCTAGTAAAACTACTTCCCAAATCCCTATTGGTCAGTTAATCGCATGTTCACACTTTGTCCAATAAAAGTAAAATTCAAAATCTATGAATTATACCATTATTCCATTCACGTGTCATTGATTGGTTTGTCCTGCAATGTCCTCATCATCCGGCTTGTCAGGTAACAATATTGATGCAGCTTCTACTCCAGTCTGTATCTCCATTGTTCTCCTACTGAGAAAGTCAGTCTCACACACATTACACACAAAATGTTACTTAACAAGAATACCATCTTCTAACAGTTGGTTCTCATGAGAACCTTCCGTTGCGAGCACATTTAAATGTTTAACTCTCTAGGACAGCCATTTATTAAACATTAAGTAATACAACTTTGACATGACACCTGGCAACTAAGCCAAGAAACTCGCTGAGTTAAGGTCTACAATTAATAAATCTAGACCATAATGCATAACCCTTAATATTACATATTACTATGTTAGTCGAACATATATTCAACATTTCATGATATTGATCTACTAATAAGTACACTTTGTGAACATTGGTGGCCAACCATCGTAATCACATTTTCAAATGCGTGCATTATTTTTCTACGTTATTATATTTTCTACACAAAACCTTTACTCAGAATACATGAACACTCATTAATAATTTTTATTAAAACACCAGCGCAAGAAATCCATCCTCTGATGACTAAATGTGTCATCACACTACCACCCACACATTTTTGCACCAGCTAAAATTCTGTCAATTCAATACCTTCATACTTTTTTTTAACCCTTTAGAATTTTCCCTATACAATTGTTCCCTTTTTCTTTTCTTCCCTCCTCTGATTAGTCTTTGACCTCTTCAATTTAATCCGTTTGCATAATTTACACAATCCCCATATTCCAATTAAACAAATCACAATAATCAATATCCCTTGAAAGATTTTCAGTAGTATCCCATTCCAAATGTTGCTGAGCCAATTTCCCACTGAAGCAAAACCCTTGCCAACCTTTTCCCAAATGCCTGGTTCTTTTAATTATTTCAAATCAGCACTTTCATTAGTGAGATTAGTTATTAAGCCTCTAATTTCTCTACTGTTATCAGGAATATATGAACAACAGTGCCTAGAATGAATCATTCTACAGACTCCACCATCCTTTGCTAGAAGAATGTCTAAAGAAAGACGATTCTGAGGAGTCATAGCTCTATCAGCAGCTACCTCAGGATCTATTAGGAGTATGGCCCCTGAAAAATTCGTCAGCATGTAATCCACAATAGTAGACAACTTTGGAATCTTTATCGAATTCAGAATGACTCCCACTGAAGGAATCACTGCTCCAAAAACATCTCCCACTATACCAGAAGAGGACTACCTCCTATTTCTCATATGATGTAATTCAGTCACGTTCAGAAACTTTTTCAAATCATCCATTTGATAAATCTTTGGGAAAACTATTCCCAAATAAAATGTCCCATACCATCCCCTTGGAAGATTGTTATAAGTAGTAAAGCCACAGATCTAATAAATTCCGGGAATCGCTAGGTCCAGTCCATTCAACATAAACGTCCATTTACTCTGAAACAAAAACACATGCTTACATTCACTCATTCCCACAAATAAAGTGCCAGTGCGTGATTTAGGCCTGTGTACACAAAGTTTCCCTATGTGGTGCACATCTAAAGCTAATTTCCCTTGCATTTCAATTGCACTATAAGCATAATCATTTCTGTAAGTCCTTTCTCTAAGCCTTTTTCTGACTTCTCCTTCAATGCCTTTCTCCTGTCATCTGTGTGTTCTAAGAAGCTTTTCTCTAAAGGTGTAAGCAAGCATGTCAGGTTATTCCTGTGTGCATAAGCTGTGCCAAACGTTAATGTAGGTTCAAAGAAACCTCTAACTATTACTATGTCATTATCCCTAGCTACTCTACTCCAATACCTAATTATAGGAACAAGCGAAAACACCATATCATAGTTTGAGTAAAAGTACTGAATGTACTCCTGGTTATAAAATCTTGTTAGAAACAGACTACAACTTATTCCATAGGTTAAGGGCAAGCTGTGATATGTAACTCCTTTCTCAACTGATGAAGGAATCTGCGTACACACATAACAATTCCTCGCATCTATTGTTTCAACATATTCACTCAATAAGCGACAGAAGACATTAGAAGAAAGTTCTCCATGTGCATTAGTATCATCATGCAAAAGATTCTCACCTCACCTAAACTTCTCTAATGCTGTTAGTGCGGTAGTCGTCTCAAAAGCAGAAGTATGATTGGCTTCACTCTTATCAAGAACAGACATACCCACAATCAGCAGCGCAAACAATATCCCACACATAATCGCCAAACCAATACTCATATATTTACAGCACCTAATATCTCTACCCTGCTGGTTAATGTTACTCATGATCTGTAAAGAACCAAAAAGCAGAAACGCTGCACCAAATATGAAACAAGGTTTGTTGTTCTTGTATTGATGTCACATCCTGCAAGTCTTGTGCTATGGAGTACCACTTTGAATAGCCTGTGGTACTGACCAAGGATGTCAGCCTGGTTAGTATGTTCAGAGTTCACAAATGGACAAGGAAATGTAGTCTGCCTGATGTGGAAATCCCTCAAGAACTGTAAAAGGTTGGAGTAGTAAAGAGGGCTTAGAAATGTTTTCACCCAGGTGGATATGGAATACCTTTGTCCTTTCTCCCATGCATTGGGAGTCTTCTGACATGCACTGTTGGCTTTTCTCCCATGCACTCTTCATCTTTCTCCTAAGCGCTGTCCGTCTTTCTCCCATGCACTGGGAGTTTTTGTCCAATATACTGTGTCTTTCACCTGTGTACCCCTCTGCACCTTTCTATCACACTTTCTTCAGAAGGGAGAGCCTGGTGAAGAACTCCTACATTTGAAGCTGTAGCAGAAATCAATGTTGTAGGAAGCTGGCTCTGTATATACTATACCAAAATGAGGTATGGTGTGTACAGTCCCTGGGATTCCCCACAGGCCTAACAGAGGCTAAAGTAGATACTACTAATGCTCTCTTTTGCTGTAGTGTGGTCGAGCAATTAGACTTATCAGAGGGTAATGCAAAGCATCTGCTGTACACACACAGACAGGAAATGAGGCACACACTCAAGTCTAACTCCAGCCCAATGTTTTTATATAGAAAAAATATATCTTGTTACTTTATTGCTAGAACCAAAGGATCTTTGCTGCAGGTAAGTACAGTTGTAGACAGGTCTCTAGCATATCTATCAAATATACTTTGTTTTTTTTTTGCAGATAAAGCAGTTTACAAGTAAGTAACACTTTCCAATTTCAAAAGTTGACACAGTGCAATTTTTCATACAAGTCAATAGAGTCCTGGGGCAAAAGGTGTTAGCACAATTAACAGGTAAGCACACAACTTATGATTCCAGTCATCGGGGTTTAGGATGTCCACAGGTCAAAGTTTAGGTTGACTCCAAAGGTGCACCATCAGCAACACTGGACCACCTGGGGGCAGAGGTCAAAGTTGGTGTTGGGTTTTCAATGGAATCCTTTGAAGACTGGGGGTGCTCGGTAGAAAGCAGATTGCAGGTAGGTACCTGTGGATCCAGGACACAGGCTTGGGGGTTTGGGTCAGCACTGGGGGGGGGAGCTGCAGGTCCACACCAAACATACACCCTCATTGGCACAGGGGCTACCGGTTGTAGGGTGCAAACATAGAGCTGGACACCCAATGCTTTTCAATAGGGGGACAAGGGGATCACAAAATATGCTGCAGGCTGGGTCTCGGGCTTGGTTCTGGGAAACCAAATGCTGGATAAGCATGGTGAGGTGCCAGTTGGATGTCAATGGACCATCGGTCAGATTCTTCAAGACCAGGGGTCTACTGGGGCTTGGGTCTCCTTGGGCATCGGAAACTTTGTCAGATCTGGTCGCAGTCAGTGGGGTCTTCCGGATTCAGGCTGCAGGTGATGGTCAGAAGGGGTCAACCCAGGGTGGACTCAAGCTTGGAATCACCTGGAGACCTTCGGTGGACAGGTGGGCTACCTAGACTCGGGCTGTGGGCTCGCAGATCTGGGGTGGTTCTAGAGTCCTTTTTGGAGGTTTCTTCTGGCCAGGGCTGCTGTCCTCAGGAGTTCTTGGTCCTCTTCTGGGCAGGCAGTCCACAGGGTGTTTGTATAGGTTGCTGGTCCTGGAGCATGCGTCGCATTTTTAAGGCGGAGTATTTAAGGTGTAGACAGGCCGGTAGGGCTGGAGCCTAATCATTTGTCATCTGGAGTCTTTGCTGCAGGGGGATCAGCTTTGCAGTCCTTCTTTCTTCTTGAGGCCACCAGAAATCTGGTAAGTGAGGTTCAGGGGTGCCCATAAATACTAGTTTAGAGTGTTACAGGGGTCAGGGGGCAGTAGCCAATGGCTACTGTGCATGAGGGTGGCTAAACCCTTCCTGTGCCCACCCCCTTTGGGGATGGGGCACATTCCTATGCCTACTGGTCCCTCTCCTCCAAGCCAAGATGGAGGATTTTGCAGGGAGGGGGTCACGTCAGCTCTGGACACCTTAGGGGTGGTTCTAGCTGCAGTGGTCACTCCTCCTTGTTTTACCTAATTTACCCCCTGGACAGCTGCCAAAAGTGGGGCCTGGTCTGGGGGTGGGGACATCTCCACTAGCTGGAGTGCCCTGGGGCACTGTGACAGGAGGCCTGAGCATTTGAGGCTCACCGCCAAGTGTTACAGTTCCTGCAGGGGGGAGGTGTGAAGTACCTCCACCCAGAGCAGGCTTTGTTTTGACCCCAGAGAGCAAAGGCTCTCACCCCATGGGGTCAGAAACGTGTGTCTGTTAGTGACAGGCTGGCACAGACTGGTCAGCCTTACACAAAAGGGTTGAGTAAAACACAGGAGAATCATTGTGTGTTTATTGTGCTGATTGCTGAGAGGTTTTATGCCAAACTTCCTAGTCTTCAGTGAAGCCAGCATGGAGCTGTGGAGTTTGTAATGACAGCCTCCCAGTCTATGTACTTAATATGGCCTCACTGCACTTACAAGATCTAAGAATGGACTTAGACACTGTAGGGCCATATTGCTCATGCAGCTATGTGCCCACCTGTGGTATAGTGCTCCCTGCCTTAGGGCTGTAAGGCCTCCTAGGGGGGTGACTTACCATGGTCACAGACAGGTGGTTTGTGGGCCTGGTACCCTTGAGGGGGTGCCATGATGACTTTATCTTTATCTCCTCACCAGCACACACAATCTGTAATGGCAGTGTGCATGTGTTTGGTGAGGGGTCCCTTAGGATGGCACAATACATGCTGCAGCCCTTAGGGACCCTCCCTGGTCACCAAGACCTTGGTAACAATGGCACCTTTTTCAAGGGACTTAGCCGTATGCCAGGGGCGAGCCAATTGTGG
This sequence comes from Pleurodeles waltl, assembly GCF_031143425.1. Lineage (NCBI taxonomy): Eukaryota > Metazoa > Chordata > Amphibia > Caudata > Salamandridae > Pleurodeles > Pleurodeles waltl. The sequence goes on from NC_090440.1 coordinate 1,117,019,623, forward strand.
AAACAATGGTACAGTTTTAGGGAAAGAACACAGGTGCTGCAGCCTGGTTATCAGGATCCCAGCACACACTTAATCAAGTTAGCTTCAGATATCAGGCAACAATTGTGTCGGGGGGTACTACAGACAAGCGGCCAGTTTGCTACGAATGTTTCATCACTTTTGATCTTTATGGGTGAAGGGGAGAGAGATTCCCTATCAGGATGTGTGATTAGCACTTCTTTGTGCACATGCTTAGCACTAGTATGCACTATGCCAAAGTTAATTGTTCATAAAAATTTAACTAAAACAATTCCCTTGAAGAGGGTCTAGTATTTACTCAACAGACAGGTTTGAGAGATTCACAGTTCTTCATACAGCTTGTACATGAAGAGCTTCGTAACTATTAATGTGAGAAGATTATGTGAGAAAAAATAGTGGCCTGTTATGGACAGGGATCTTGACAAGTCACACCATGCGCGATGCTCTCATTAAGTGCACACTCACCTCCAGTGGCTTAGATATCATTGCCCCAACGAAAGGAAACATACTAGCCGCAGACTTTGCTGGTCGTTTGAGTCCATACATGGGAGCTGTATTACCTTGTGGTTCTTAAGGATTATTTTCCATATTTGATGGAATTTGGATTTACACAGTACCTAATTTCCTCTGCTGTAATTAAGTTTTTTTTTACTGACCCTTTTTCAAAACTATGTTTTCCTTTCTTGTTTGTCAGTGATATTGAAGTGCAGTTTGCATCCACAGAAGTACTGGACTTGTTAACGTATTAAAGTATTACACATTACTACATTGCCCCCTTATCCCCCTGCCAACAACATTTTACAAAGGATGCCTTCTGGAAGATCAATTGCCACTGACTGAGATTAAATCGAGCACTCCTTTCATCAACTTGTTATTTCTTTCAGATGATGTCCTAAATGTGACGGGTATGCCTAGTTGTGGGTCCCCTGTGCATTATGTGCTGTAGGACTCAAGCTGTACCTCATTAATGAGACTAACACAGACTCAAACTTATCATGGGATGCTTGTGGTCCCCTACTGGAGGGAACCTGGTCTGGCAGCTCGGGCTGGACTTTTCCTATTGGAGCAGGCACAAGGCTGATTTGGCAAATTAATGGACAAAGATTGGATTGGCACATAGCCCAGAGTGATTTTCAGGGGCTAATATTAAAAGTATTCAAACTTCACTTTGTCTTTGTTGTTACAAATTGTCACGTTTTTTTTTTTAAACAAATTTGGACCTAGTAGGATGTGTATTCCAGTCTATCAAAAGGTTAATACAGTTTTGTAGTATTGTATTCAACCCAAGACTCAACTAATTTGAAGAGCATAAAATGAGGGCTGAAGCTATCAGTTTATGGCCTTCTAAGCTCAAAGGATTGGTGATGAGGGTTCACGTGGAATTCTCTGACAAGCTGTTGAGGGAAGAATAGCTTCGACCACAGAAAGCTTCTAGAGAGGTGCTTGTCACTGTAGGTCATTTGGTTTAGGTATAGAACACAGATAGGGTGAAAGCAACTCATTACTATTGAGGTGTTGAACTGTTGGTAAGACAACATGATAAGAATGTGAGGGTATCAAAAGAAGAAGATTTAAGTGCCTCGTGTAGGAGCCTGTGTGTGTGCTAGAGAATGGAGAGGTGTACTTATCTGGGGTTCAGACTTTTGATTTTGCTAGGCTTGAATAACTGGTCTTCGGAAGTGGTCTTCAGCTGCTGTGTGGATGAACAGCCATGAGAAGGTGAATGAAGAAAGATTTATTCTACCTTGCATTCTACACAACTGTCTATATGTTTGTAGAGTATCAATTGCAAAGATGTGAATTTAACATGATGCGTAAGTATTTAGGTGGTCATTATGAACATGGTGGGAAACAGCGCCGACCGCCGTGGCGACAGTGAACAGAAGACCGCCATTGGCGGTGAACAGCACACCGCCATACAATGATGCAAAAACCAGAAACTCCAAAAATTCAGCAACCTCCAGCCACTGCCAGGACCCTTAATGGTGGAAAGGCTGTTCACCCCACCCCGCCACTGCCAAGCAGACAAATCCTCTGCCCACCAAATAATGATGCACAAATCACTGTGGCGGATAGTGGATGTCGAACAACCATTGGCGGTACGGACCGCTATAGCCAGCAATGGGTCCCAACAGCAAGGAATGCATACATTGGCAAGTTTGAAACCCACAGACCTGACACACATCCACAGCACTATAAAACTCTCACATACACACCCCAACAATCCTTTGCAACGCCAAGTGCACAACAGATATTGAGAACACTACACGCATACACTGTACACAACATAACAAGAGGCACACACATAGATACCCAAAAGTACCTCACCAATACACCCAGAACACCACACCCATAACACACACCATGGCACCCCCTAAGCACCCATGCTTCACAGATAGGGAGCTAAGGACCATGGTGGATTAAATACTCAAGGTCGAGCCACAAATCTTCGGGGCACAGGTCCAGCACACACCCATCGCCAGGAAGATGGAGTTATGGCAGACAATTGTAAACAAGGTCAACGCAGTGGGAAACCATCCACGCACAAGGGATGACATCCTCAAGAGATGGAATGACCAGCGTGGAAAGGTGAGGTCAATGGCATCCAGGCATAACATTGCGGTCCAGAAGACTGGGTGTGGACCCCCACCTACAAACCCCGACTACACTGACTGGGAGGAGAAGGTCCTGGCTATCCTGCACCCTGGGGGCCTCACTGGACTCACTGGAGGACTGGACTCGGGTAAGTCATCTACAATTACTTCACATCCACCATACCTGTAATGCATGTACCACCCCACTCTTCTAACTACTACCAGGGCCACTACCCCTCCCAGGCCACAATAACTACATCCAGTCACCCTGCATGCACACAAAGTCACAAACAGCCCCACATCCCTCCCCCCTGTGCACAGTCACCTACCCCTGTAAGGAATCACAATGGCACTACTGTACCCACAATGCACCTCCACATTCCATGCAAAATGAAAGGACAACCCCACAATAGGTCCCTGCATGGCCCGACAGGGGAATAAACAGCACAAAATAGGGCAGAGCTGTGTGTCCTTATTCAAAGTAGTACATGTAACATATAAGTCCATTCCCCCCCACAGGCACAACCACCCATGCCACCCTGATGGAAAGGCCAAGGAGGGCCAGCACCCCACAAGAAGACAGAGGCCCCACTCAGGAGACTGGAGAGGGATGTATGGATGGTGAGGATTAACCTGGGCCATCACACAGTCCTGAGCTGTCACCCTCCTGCAGCCTCACCCATGATACCACTGACACCCCTACCACCCAGCCACCACCATCAGCTCAGGTCAAACAACCCCACACCAGTGTCTCTAGGCCACAGACTGGCGGACCACATGTACACCAGAGTCACCACCAACTAACAGGCAGGATGATGATGGCCCCCGTGCAAGTGGGACTGCCAGACCTGTGCAGGGAACACAAGCATTGGGGGCTAGACCCATTGGGAGCGCATCAGTGGCCCAGGAGGAGGCCAAAGGATGGATGCTGCAGCCCAGGAGGTGATCTCTGAGGTCCTGGGAGCATACCACCATACCCAAGACAGGATGGGCCAGATCCTAGCCACCCTGGAGCACAGTCAAAGGCTGCAGCCCAAATGCAAAAAGAACAAGTGATGGATGGAATGCTGAACAATGTCAAACATTCACCCCCAGTACAGAGATCTGGGCCTAAATCCATCGTTTCTTGCCACCCATGCCGTTCCAGTTTTGGACTGAGCTATATGGAAATTAGTCTTGACCCTGTTCCCCAGGACACAGTGCAGCCCGAACGGCCAAGCCAGGTCCTCCCTGGACTGGAAACAAGCATCCTAAGGCCGGTTTCAGAGTATTGCCCTTCATCAGCCAGGCTAGCTTGATTCCAGTGGCATGGGGAGCACGGGGCCCACGTCTGGGCATACCCTTCCCACTTGGGGCAACAAATGCAAAAAGAATAAGTGATGGACGGAATGCTGAACAATGTCAAACATTCACCCCCACTACCGAGATCTGGGCCTAAATCCATCATTTTCTTCCCACCCATGCCGTTCCAGTTTGGACCCAGCTATATGCAAATCAGTCTTGACCCTGTTACCCAGGGAACAGTCCAGTTTGAACTGCAAAGCCAGGTCATCCCTGGACTGGAAACAAGCATCATAGGACCGGTTTCAGTGTATCGCCCTTCATAAGCCAGGCTATCTTGATTCCAGTGGCATGGGGAGCATGGGTTCCACGTCTGGGCATACCCTTCCCAATTAGGGCAACAAAAGCAAAAAGAACAAGTGATGGACGGAATGCTGAGCAATGTCAAACATTCACACCCAGGACAGAGATCTGGGCCTAAATCCATTGTTTTTTCCCACCCATGCGGTTCCAGTTTGGATCCAGCTATATGCAAATCAGTCTTGACCCTGTTCCCCACGGAACAGTCCAGTCCAAACTGCCAAGCCAGGTCCTCCCTGGACTGGAAACAAGCATTCTAGGACCGGTTTCAAGGTATCGCCCTTTATCAGCCAGGCTAGCTTGATTCCAGTGGCATGGGGAGCACGGGACCCACGTCTGGGCAAACCCTTCCCACTTGGGGCAACAAATGCAAAAAGAACAAGTGATGGACAGAATACTAAACAATGTCAAACATTCACCCCCAGTACAGAGGTCTGGGCCTAAATCCATCGTTTTTTGCCACTCATGCCATTCCAGTTTGTACCCAGCTATATACAAATCAGTCTTGACCCTGTTCCCCAGGGAACAGTCCAGCCCGAACTGCCAAGTAAGGTCCTCATTAGACTAGAAACAAGCATCCTAGGACCGGTTTCTGGGTATTGCCCTTCTTCAGCCAGGCTCGCTTGACTACAGTAGCATGGGGAGCATGGGATCCACGTCTGGGCATACCCTTCCCACTTGGGCAACAAATGCAAAAAGAAAAAGTGATGGACGGAACGCTGAACAATGTCAAACATTCACCCCCAGTCCAGAGATCTGGGCCTAAATCCATCGTTTTTTGCCACCCATGCCATTCTAGTTTGGACCTAGCTATATGCAAATCAGTCTTGACCCTGTTCCCCAGGGAACAGTCCAGTCCAAACTGCCAAGCCAGGTCCTCCCTGGACTGGAAACAAGCATCATAGGACCTGTTTCAGGGTATTGCCCTTCATCAGGCAGGCTAGCTTGATTCCAGTGGCATAGGGAGCACGGGACCCATGTCTGGGCATACCCTTCCCACTTGGGGCAACAAATGCAAAAAGAACAAGTGATGGACGGAATGCTGAACAATGTCAAACATTCACCCCAGTACAGAGATCTGGGCCTAAATCCATCGTTTTTTTGCCACCCATGCCATTCCAGTTTTGACTCAGCTATATGCAAATCATTCTTGACCCTGTTCCCCAGGGAAAAGTCCAGCCCAAACTGCCAAGCCAGGCCCTGTGCTGCCCCAGGTCCCTCTGCCACCCCCACCCCCACCCCCAACTTCCAAAGGCAAACCCAAACCCCCTCCACCTCCCAAACATAAGCCCAAGCCCCCCCTTCCAGGCGTAAGTCTCTACCCGCCACCCTCTGCCCCTGTTCCCTGAGGTGCCTGGCTGCCCCATTGATGTCCCTTTACGGTGGATTACCCTGTGCACATGTGGGAGTCAAGTCCGTCCCATTTGGGCCCTTCAGGGTATTTCTCATGTACTGAGGTACAATGGCCTTATTTGGACATTCCTATATTACTTTTGTAATAAAGTTTGTGTGCCCAGTGGTGCTGTTGGCACATTATGGAGACGTGGTTTATCGTTTCATTGTGGGAGTGTGGTGTGCACATGTGTGTACTTTGGGTAGGTTTTAGTTGCCTTGTGTTGGGTAAGTATCTCTTATTCTGGTGTCTGTGGCTTGTGATGGTGTGAGGGGTTGGAAGTGCGTTGCAGGGTGGGTGTGTAACTGTGCCCTTTCTTCCTTTGTTTACTAGGTTGAGGTAATTTCCGTTGTCGTCTTCGTTGGCGGTCACAGTTGTGGAGGTATATTGCAAGGAACAGGACTGGCATTATTTGCAACTCTTTCTAAATGTCTGCTTTTGCATGTTGTGTGTGCCTACGGTGAGTGTTTCCTTTTATTTGGTTTGTTTCTCCCATGCCCGAAACTGACGGCGGTCTTGTGCTTCTTTATTTGTTGGCCGGGTGGGGCCTTTTCGTTGGCCTCTGGGCGGCCTCTTCCATTGTTGTCGGCTCGCCAATGATGGCGGTGTGTGGATGGCCTGCTCGCTGTTTCTCATGTGCTTCATTATTTGTCAGTTTGGATCGCCAGACTGTTGGCGGTAGTTACCGCCGGCAGAACGGTGATTGCCTCCATGTTCATAATGAGGGCCTTAGTGTCTTGTATGGTCTGCTGTATATCTTGTGTCTTGGTTTGCTTGCGTGTTTTGTTTTTCCCTTTGAGTTTGCTCGTAAAAGGTATGATATGTGGCGTTCTGACCTAGCATTTTGACTTCTTTGAAGCTTAAAATGTGGCCATCTGAAGAAAAACATTTTTTGCTGAGTTTCACTGAATGTGAAGGCGCCTGATGCAGAAATGTTTTGGGTACCAAAGGCATTTGCACTTCTCAATCACACAGTCTGATCCACAGACTTTGGATTGCAAACTACTCTTTAGCTAGCATTAAAACATCATGGTAGTGGATTTTGCACCATTATAACTTAGGGTTGGAAGGGATGTTGTTTAGGGTGGTGGGTTATGCAAAGCATATTGGATCATTCTCATGGGTTTCTGAATATTCATACACATTTTGCATGGCCATTCCCACTCTGGAGCGCTTGCACAGTTACTCCTAAGATGTTTGGCATAAACGTTTTTCCAAGGAGCGTAGGCATAGGAAACCCACCTGAATTTCATGCGCCTTTAAGGGAAGGGGTTTCTCCACAGTAAACGAGGACATGTACAATTCGGCCCGATTTTCTCATGTGCTTTTTCCAGCCACTGGAAAATGTTTATACATGTAGCTAGGCCAAAACTCTGCCTTACATCCCAGTACATTTTCTTGGAATTAGTTATGAGCCGTCAAAAAGTCAGACATATGCACAGAGTAGTCAAGAAAGTCAACATGAGACAATTTTCAACTTTTTAAATCAATTTGGTATTGACACTTTTGAATGCAGATGAGCATAACAGTACACCAACGGTAATCATCTTCATTAAGAGTGCAACGCATCCCATACATATGCATGTTATCTTACTTATGTTTTTATTATAGCACAAACCACAAGTGATTGCGTTATTTTTTGCCGAGCCTGGTGACCTTTGACAATTTCTTTAATTGTGTCCTGATCAACAACCGGTTTCGTGGGTAGAAGTAGCTCAGCTATGTCTTTCGGTCAGTTGATGTTTGCCATGTTTGTCCCAACTTTTGTTTAGAATGTCGGTCATATTTCACTTTTGCCCTGTGATATGCTTGAGCATTGCTTATATTGACTAATGAATGCTGATTTTGAAATGTCAACTTCGAAAACTTTAAATTTCTCATGAATGTGTTTAGTAATGTTTGCTACAAGACAGGACATTTTGGTCAATAGTTGGCAATATTAATAACTGTTCGGGTCCGATGCAATCATTATAAGTAGTATGAATTGCTGTTAACTGATTGCCGAAGGCGCCTCCTGAACTGTGAACATGCTCGCGGATAAAACCTGCCTTTCCGGAACGATCGCATTATTGAAATATTTCCTCTCGAAGGCTTGTGCAGCAAGTTACGGTTCAGAGGTGACGGGCTTTGCGTCAGATGAGACGCTTACGACGATTCGACTTTACAACAGAATAAGCATGAATGAGATGGATACCTCTGGAGCAAGTCGACGGTAAGACGTCGCCACTCGAGAGCTCAAGATGGCCATCTACGATTGGATTGCCCCAACAGATTGAACCCAAGATCACAGTAAGGCTTCTCTGGTTTACTTTGATAGTAGTGAGATCTTAAAGAATGAACCCTGTAGGATGCCAATCGTTGCATACTCTGTATTAAGCACCTTGGAAATTAATGGACTCCGACCCACTACAACAAGCAGGGCTGAAGAACGTCTAATGTGAATTAATAAGTTCTTCCTCGCTGCAGGTTTGCGGTTTAGACCGGTCCGTTTTAGAATGATTTAATGTGCCAAGTGGTTCTATGTTTTTTTCTTCCGTTCTTTGATTTGCTAATACACATTTTTTATAGACCTGAAGGCATTTTTTTAAATGGATATTCTCAAAATTTACTGCACCCCGATTTTTTTTTATTAAACTGTAAGGTTGAAACCAATATAGTTATTTGTTTATCTTACCTGAAAACATTTCTAGCGTTGAGCTCCATGTTTTCTATTAACAAGTGATAATGACGCAAGGACAAAACAGAGAACAGTCGTCAACTAACTGCGTGTCAATCTATTTTTTACCACAGGCTTGAAAACTATACGGTAGCCAGGTAAAGGATTCATCGCCAAGGAAAGTCTCATGGTATTCATTATCGGTTTGCAGAACTCTCCCAACGCCAGAGGATGGAGGCTGCTCTTGACTTTTGTCAGAGCATCTTGACTCGCTTTATGCTGAGCTTTTGGTCTTCAGTCTTCTCCCTGGCCGTTTTGTGGCTTTTCAGCGTCTACTGCCTGGGGATCCTTGAGAGATTCCCCATGTTCTGCCAGTTGAAACAAGGACTTCAGGGACAGGTGAGTTATTTTTCTTATCTTTTTTATGCACAAACACCCCACCACCTTCTAACAAGATCACCCAATTCCCTACTAAATAAATGACAAATCCTTGTTAATAGTGCCTTGTTAAATTGTGACACTTTTGCCAACTTCTGTTGGCATAGGAGTCGCAATTAGGAATTGGTCAGGGTTCCCTAAGCCGTCACAATCTTCCAGATAAATATGGGCAGAAGAAATCTACTGATGTTTACCAGGTGAAAAGGCCAGCTAAATACTGGGATATGCAGATTTTGTTTCAGAAAGCACCAAACTCCTCCTGCTTTTTCCCATTGCAGCGGGGAAAAGTGGTTAAAGGTGCTATTTATCCGACAACGTGTTATCAGTATTTAACCGGGTGATAATTGGAACCTGTTTCCAAAGACACTCATAATCACGGACAATGAAAGCCTGATTGATTCTCCAAGGATTTGCCTTATGTTCCTGAGTTCAAACACAAATCCCCTTGTGAATGGGAATTTTCACCAGTCCAGGCGTTTTCTTTTACTGCTGGTACCGAGTTTAAAATGGGAAAACAGGACTATAAGTACCTTAAGTTAATGCAAAAACATCCTTTTACGTGTTGAACTCGCAAAGCAAGCCTTAGATAAAGCCAGTAGCTCCCAAATAACTTTGCTTCTTTAAGCTCCCTCCAGTTTCGACCAAAATGACTGCCATTGTGTGATCTAAATTTAATAATTTCCCACAATATTAACAAAATCTTCTTCAGAATAGTTAATTCAAAGCCCATGCTTCCAAGTAGTCTATCAGCCATATTAGTTATAATAGTGCTTCAGGTCAAATGCATTTTAAAGTCTGCATTGTTTTATAATAGTTTCTCTACATTTCCCTGTGAAGTGTACTTTAAGGTATATCAGTTATGATCAGCATCATTGCCCACTGAGGTTTAGAATGCAGTTAAATTCATTAGGCGAAGGCTGGTAATTGATGCGAAGTTTGATTATGCAAAGGCTGGTAACGGGTTTGATAAGTGTTGCACCAAATAAAATACAAAAACGCTGGCTCTGACTATTTTGTGTGTGATAATTGCCATCAGTGTAAGAACCTTTTTCTTGAAAATGTGATATAACACATGGATTTTAGTACTTAAGGGACATTTTTCCCTTGATGAATATAAGCATGTTTGAGCTGCTAAACTGTATCCGGCAATGCAATATTTATTACATGAATCATAAATCTGATATGTGTGATAACACCAATTACCACACATATTTGAATGTAATGGCCAACTCATAATGAAGACATAACTATCTATTCTGCTTGTTAGCATGGTTGGAAGCATGTTAATTGAATTACTAGTTACCAGTTAAATACTAGTTAAAAAATCTATTTGGTATTGTTTTTAAGGACTGAAAGTGTGCTTCTATTGTGTTGCAGAAAGCAGGTGGCAATGCAATATTGCATGGCCTTTGCAGCTAATGACTGGGAAAATAGGAATGCAGTTTATATATACTCACCAAATTGGGTTGTATACAAGCATGGAAAGGTAAAGAATTATATATTCTTATTCCGAAGTTCCTCCTTTCACACCAGATCCAGAGTTTGGGTTATAGAAAAATAAACCATGATCCAAGGATCACTCATTTTGCCGAGTAGAAATCTTTGAATATTCACTAGCTAGTGCCATGAGGGCAGGGGTTATGTGGGCATATTGGCTCAGGAATGGCACTTGTCTTGGTGCATCATTCTGAATTCTTTGAATTTTGTGTATTAAATGTCTCAAGAGCCCAGAACCAAGTCCAAGCTAAGCTAAAACTTGAGAACTTCAAGCCCGGACCCTCTGTGTCAGGACCTAGATGAGGGACGAGTAATGTTTTCTTGGTGAAAAAGACACATCAGTCATTTGGTAGATCTAAAGTTAGAGTTAGAGGGTAGAGTCCATGGTTACAATAAGGGTAATTATTTCATTATATGTAGTCAGTGTAGGTCGCATTTCTCAAGTCAAGTTGCTTGGGTTCACATTCTTGCCTTATGAGAATGTCCTTTTTTGAGGAGCTAAGTTTTACGTTTTTTCATAGCATCCTTGCCTATTACCTGTAGGTGCTGACTGAGTCCTGGAGTGTGCAGGTCTGAAGGCTTTTCCAGTTTTAGAATAATGTGGATGTTGCTTAGATTTAGCATGCTTCTTCAAAGAACTGATGAACATAGGAAGTACGACAGGTGTACATTGGGGAGCCAGCGTGTGATTTTTGAGTCTTGAGGCATACCAGCTTAGTGGTTGAACAGTGGTGAAGAGAGTATTGGAAGATTTGGGATCAGTGTGCCAAGTATCCTCAGTCCAATGGATGATAATGCTGTGAACTGATACAAGATGTGGGGCCTTATGGAGGTGGTCCGCAGATGCACATGAGGGCAGGAGCTATAGCCACTGCTACCTTGGTGAGGTCAAGTGGCTCTATTTGGAGATCCTCTCCTTCCTGGTGGGGATCTCTATGCTGTGCAGGGAAAATTGTCTGCTCCCTTCACAGTACTGAAGATTTGCCAAGCAAGTGCCTTTTAAGTAGCTGCTCTGTAAACGTTTTTGTTCAGGGGAAACAAAACCCCCAAAAGTATGTATGATGTGAGCTCTGACAGCTGGTGTCAAAACACACTGTGTAGTAAAAGACCACATGGTCTTGGTGAGGGCTCCAATTATATTAAAACAATGCTGAAAAATGTACAGAAAACACCATATTAAATCCAAATCATAGTTGTTTATTCACTTTCACATGTATGTGTAATTATGAAAATTATTATTCTGATATAAAACAACAGTGGAAGAGACAGTGATGGAAAGATAGAAATGTGTATAAACATTATATTAATTAGATGCCACCAAGTGGGTCAGGTACAAATCAGAAATGCATATGTAAGTAAGCTTGGGGGACCTCAAGAGAGATGTTCTTTCAGATACGAGGAACAGAGCATGAGAAGGATTGGGAAGTGTGTCTTCTTTTTGAGGAAATCAGCTTAAGGATCCCCTTGGTGCTGACTATTGTAGGAAAGTACCATCTTTCTTGGCATGGCACCCCCAATTTCTGCCTGTTTGTCAGTGTATTTTGCGTGTCTCATGGGGATCCTGCTAACCAGGGCCCCAGTGCTCATAGTTTGTGGTCTAATGTGTGTGTTGTCAGTATGCTTAACTGTGTCACTGAAGTTCTGCTAACCAGAAATCCAGTGTTTATGCTCTCTCTGCTTACCAAATCTGTCACTTTCGTTTAGTGACTTTACATTCCAATTCCAATTGGCACACTGGACCCCCCTTATTAGTCCCTAGTAAATGGTACCTAGACAGCCAGGGCATTGGGGTTCCAGGAGATCCTTATAGGCTGCAGCATTTCTTTTGCCGCTCATAAGGAGCTCAGATAAACCTTTCTTTGGGACTGCCACTGCAGCCTGAGTGATATAGTGCCCACACTATTTCACAGCCATTTTCACTGCACTTAAGTAACTTATACGTCACCTACATGTCTAACTGGCAAAGGTACCCCCACACTGTCCAGGGCCAATTCCCCGGACTTCGTGAGTGCGGGGATACCATTACACGCCTGCACTACATATATGTCAATACATATATGTAGCTTCACAATGGTAACTCCGAAAATGGCCATGTGAGGTGTCTAAGATCATGGAATTGTCCCCCCATTCCACATCTGGTATGGGGGGGCAATCCCATGCATCCTGGGGGTTCCACCATGGAACCCCATTATTGCCAAACCAGCTCTCTGAGGTTTCCACTGCAGCCCGAGCTACTGCCACCTCACAGACAGGTTTCTGCCATCCTGGGGTCTGAGCAGCTCAATCCCAGGAAGGCAGAACAATTAATTTCCTTAGGGAGGAGGGTGTTACACCCTCTCCCTTTGCAAATAGGTGTTACAGGCTTGGGAGGGGTAGCCTCTCAGAGCCTCTGGAAATGCTTTGAAGGGCACAGATGGTCTACACCGGATCAGGGACCCCCAGTCCCTACTCTGGCACGAAACTGGACAGAGGAAAGGGGAGTGACCACTCCTCTGTCCATCACCACCCCAGGGGTGGTGCCCAGAGCGCCTCCAGTGTGTCACTGGCGTTAGCCAACTAGGATTCCAAGGTGTGGGGACACTCTGGAGACCTCTGAGTGGCCAGTGCCGGCAGGCGACGTCAGAGACCCCTCTTGATAGATGAATACCTGGGTAGGTAGACAATCCCCATCTCAGTGCTATTTAGGCTCTCTCCTCTGGTTGTTTCCTCAGATTCAGCTTCCAAGACTTCTCCAGGAATCCTCTGCATCCTCTGCTTCAGCTTCTGATGGTCAGATCAACCGCAGACTGCTCCAGGAACTGCTGTAACTGCAACAAAGTATCCAGGACAACTCCTGTGACCTGCAACTTCAGCCCCAGGCAGCATTTGCAACAGTTTCCAAGGAGTGCACACTCTGAGGACTGCCTGTCTTCATCCTGCACCAGAAGAACCAAAGAAATCTCCCGTGGAGTGACAGAGTCACTTCCCTGCTCCTGCAGGCACCCTTCTGCAATGACGACCGGTACTCTGGGACTCCTCTCCTGATGACGAGCTTGCTCCCTGGAACACAGGTGGTGGGCTGACATGATCCAGACTGTCCTAAGGTCCAGCTGTTCAAATTTGATGGAGGTAAGAGCTTGCCTCTCTGTGCTTCGATGGTACCCCTGTGCACTGCGTCATCTCCAGCTCCGTGGGCTTCTGTGCACTTCTTCCAAAAATCCTTTGTGCACAGTGTAGCCTCGGTCCCCAGCACCCCATCCTGCGACGCAGAAGTCACTGAGTTTTTCTACGGCAACGTGGGACCTTCCTTTTTTTGTGCTGTGACAACCGCACTTTTCATCTTCTTTGTCCCCATGTTCTGGGACTCCAGTGGGTGCTGCCTGGTCTTCTGTGGGCTCTCTACATTGCTGAGAGCCCCCTCTGTCTCCTCAGTCTGAGTTGAGACCCCAGGTCCCTTCTGGGTCCAGGCAGCTCCACTTTGACACAAACCACGAACTTGTGTGAACCAATTCTTGTTCGCAAAATCCAGTGACACAAACAGCCTACATCCAACAACTTGATGTGGGACATCTCCTGCACCATGCAGGAACCCCAGCCATCTCCTTTGGTGCTCTTCTGTACTCTTCTTCTTACCAGAGAATCCACTTTTGCACCATCTTCTAGGTTGGCAAGGACTCCTGTCCTTCCTGGAATCTTCTGCGACTTCTGGACTTGGTCTCCTCTCTTCACAGGTCTTCAAGTCCAGGAATTCAATAGTTGTTGATTGCAGTCTTGCTTGGTTCTTGCAAAATCTCTTATGACGACTTGTAATAGGTCCTGAGGAAACTTGCTGTGCTTTACTCCCGTTTTCCTGGGCTCTTGTGTGGGGTACATTACTTACCTTTGGTGTTTTCTTACACTCCCAGCGCCCCTCTACAAACTACACTTGCCTAACGGGGAATTTGTGATTCACATTCCACTTTCTTAGTATATGATTTGTGTTGCTCCTAGGCCTATTGCATTCTATTGTATTTTCTACTGTTTGCACTATTCTATGACTGTTTTATTACCTGATTTTGGTTACTAGTGTATATATTGTGTATAATACTTACCTCCAGAAGTAGTATTGTCTCTAAGATATTTTTGGCCTTGTATCACTAAAACAAAGTACCTTTATTTTTGGTAACACTGAGTATTGTGTTTTGTTGTGTATAAGTACTGTGTAACTATAGTGGTATTGCAGGAGCCTTGCATGTCTCCTAGTTCAGCCTAAGCTGCTCTGCTACAGCTACCTCTAGACAGTCTAAGCTGCTAGAACACTGCCTACATTTCACTAATAAGGGATAACTGAACCTGGTATAAGGTGTAAGTACCTTAGGTACCCACTACAAACCAGGCCAGCCTCCTACAACTGTGCACTCACCTCCAACAGTTTCGATCTTTTTTGTCAGTTACTCTGGGGAGTGTGTGTGAAGGCCGTGTATGGCATGCAAGCCATTGTATATGTACCTCTAGATTCCACAGGGTACCAGTTTAAAAATTCTGACCCTGGTGTGGTATCATCTTATGTTCTCTTGCCTTAAATGAGAACAGCATTTCAAACACCCATTAAGGGTGATATCCCACTTATAGGCATTTGTATCAGGATGGAGTTCTCGTAGAAATTTCTTGAAAGTACTAGCGATCAACAATAGATCTGAGATCTGTTGCATGGATCATCTTTTAGAAATAGCATGAGTTATTCATTAGCAAACTACCTGGGACTTTCAAATTTCAGTTTCAAGTAGATTTTGCATTTTCAACTAAAGTGGTGGTTATTTGCGTGGATATTGAGGACAACCTTTATTTGATTAGAAGGGTTATTGGATTAGAGGCAATCAAAATCAATTGATTTGTCTGAGGGGTTCAAACTGAGGTATAGGATGGTCATTTCTGAATGTGTGACTTTTATCAAGTTTTTTATAGGTTATTGTGAGGTGATTTGTTTTGGGACAGTTGAGTGTTACCAAACTATTTGTGGAAGGCAATGCCTGGCTCCTTCATTAGCTCTCCAGTAACTTCCAGGTATAGGTTTAGAAGAAGAGGAGCTAACATTAACTACTGATGTACCTCAAGCGGAGCTTGAGCAGGAAGGGAGATGTTGGGCCCCACCTTGACATACTGGGATCTATGTGATAGAACCTGAACCACTTCACGTTAAGACCTCTTATTCCATCTCTTTATTCCAAAATATTTAGCAAGGTGGTGTGATCAGGGGTGTCCAATGCTGTCAAATGATCTAGTAGGACAAGGAGGCAACTGAGCCCTTTATCCGTTCTATGTATGGCATAGTGTATTACTTTAAGTATTGCTGGTGCAATGCTATGGCCATGTCTGACTCCTGATTGGTATTTGCCTAAAAGTTCCTCAGTGTGTTTTTTTCAACAGTGCCCATGCAGTTTTTCATTTTCTTGGCTAAATGGAATAATGCAGTGATGTATAAATTGTTGGTGCCTGTATTGCTTTTTTTTTTATAAGTAACACAGTCAGACAATGACAATTTTAAAGAGCCTCATATTTTATTTTAAATAAGGAAGGCTTTTTTTAGTGGTTAGTCACAAGGGATACAGATCCTGAGTTTGTCAGTGCTTCAATAATGTATTTTTTGCATAGTTGGATTGGTTTGTCGATGGGATCTCTCTTTGCAATGAGGTTGGTGTAAATTCTATAAATGTGCTCTAGGAGGCTGTGGAGGTTTCAGTGCTTGAAGTGTTGGTTGAGAGTTTATGAGGCTGGGTGGATTTACATGAATTTTTCCAATTTTGTCTCTGAAGAACTTTGCTACTTATCAACAGCTTAGATTGTAGTCAGAGGGTCTGAGAACTGAGTAAGGTGTGAATGATTCTTTGAAAAGCCGTATGTCTAGTGCTTGAAATACGCTGCTTTTGTTTTGAGGATATGTTCTTTTGTTTTCATTGATGTGTGAAAGGGGACATGGGTTTTGATGCCAGCTCTTTTTTGCCTCTCTTTATGTTTTGCATTCTGAATTTGAATCTTTTGATTACTGTAGAGTGCCACCCGGTATCTAGTATATATTGTATAGCAGGGGATACATAAAGGGAGGAGTGGCCGCTCGAGGTGACTCCGCCAGATATACTGCCATACCTATGTTTGCCTCCATTGTATGTAGGGGTCTACTGCAGCCTAGTTATAACTCATGGCATGGTGCACCATACTAACGACGAAGATGGTGGTGACCCTGGCTGGCTGCATTGTGGTGAACAGTGCAGTTCCAGGCCATGTCGGAGAAGAAAGTCATGTTGGCAGCTGATTGGTGCATATGGAGTATACAGCTCAATGGTGGGAGAAGCTGCGCACCTGTCTGGTGGACCTTTGAGGCAAGGTGTGCCTCCACCACCCTGCCCATCTCCCGAATACTGGGGCAGCCACTCAATGAGTCAATAACCCGGCCCATGAAGTCTAGGCCAAGCTCTGTGGGGATAAGCGGCTACAGAGCCACCTTGCAATGACCAAACGCATCGGACCTGGCCAGCAGCGGGCCTGCTACTGATGGGTATTGGGCCGAAGTGGAGCCTCAGCAGATGCCTGGCTAGTAACAGCAAATGAGAGCTAGGCAAAAAGAGGATTCCCTGGGGCACACCGGACAGAGCCTTTTGCCACCCCATGAGTTTGGAAACAAGTACATGAAAAAAAAGGAGAACAAAATAAGGAAAAGGAAATTGAAATATCTTGAACCATTATATAAAGAAATTAAATGACTAAGACTCTGGTATTGGCTGGCCCACATGAGTGTAAGGCATAGAGAGTGAGGCCGTCATTCACAGTAGAGGCCGTCCTAGCCTGTTGGGACTGAGGAGAGGCTGCTCTAGCTGTCTGCTACAGAGAAGGGCCACGCCAACACCTAGTACATCCTATGTACCCGATGAGGGGACCACAATTTGTTGATGCATGTGGCGTTCAAGTGGTAGCCACACACACTATGTCGGAACAGCTGTGGAACCCCACACCAACGGGCCCTGCACATTGTGCACACTCCCCAGTCTCTACTCACACCTCTATTCAGCCAGCTGGTAGACCATGCCAGGGCCCCCCTGCGCTGGTGCCAATGGATCAGGTACCAGCAGCACTACTTTTGCACCACACACACAACCAATGGGGCAATAAAATCAGTGATGTACCACGTCAGCATTGTAGAACTATATGACTTAATGAAACATCTATCCAACACAGGTGCGGATGATGATTTTGAAGATGCGGTGGCAGCACTGAACCGGCACGTTGATCCCCAGCTCAACCCTGATTTTGAAAGATTCAAAGCCCAGCAAGCGGATAATGAGTCTGTGGATGTCTTCTGTGCACAACTCCAGCTCAACATTATATTGACATGGTCATATGAACTGGAGGATTAGGTCCTCCAGCAACCTCCAGCCCTCGGGATCTCTGATCCTGGCATGAGTGTCAGTTCCCTGGCAGCCCGACTGCCAGGGTTGTCATGTGGCAGATGGACCGCCGCATTGGTGGTGGTTTGACTGTCATCCATGAGTCTGGCTGTTTAGTGACCACCAGACTTGTAATGAGGCCCTATGTGTTGATTTGAGGCTCCCGATCAAAGTCATGTGCAGGGAGCCCCACATAACCCTAACATTTGATGACATGATGGCGGACCTAAATGGGGTCTGGTGGATTTCAAATTTGGACTTCAACCAGGCTATCATCAACCCACACTTGATCTATCCAGCCAATATATAACCCCTTTCTGACCTCAAGGGGACTCCTTCCCACTTGTGAGCGATTTACCACCAACTTTGAGTTGGCGGTAAAGTGTGAATAACTTTCGTACATACCAGTGCAAATTAGTATATGGATGTGAAATCACAAACACACCTCTTACAAATACGGATTCACAGTAGGTTACCAAATCGTAAATTGGGCTTTTTACATTTGAAAAAAAACATTTTTGCATTTGCATACCGCCTGATACTGTGAATCAGGCTGTTTACAAATGCAAAAATGTTTTGTACATCTAGCCCTTACTCTCTTAAACAGGTCAAAAATGTTCAGGGTTTGACATTTCTCAGTATCCCAGGATGCTTGGCTCATGTATTAGGAATGTAGGTAGTCATAGCCTTTTGTTTGGACCCTCCAATTTGGGGATGATGTTACTTGGACAGGTTTTGCATAGGCTCATTTAATTCGGGGAGGTATTTCAATGGGTGTAGGAGGCTGGCCTGGCTTATAGTGGGTACCTGATGGCACTTAAACCTTGTGCCAGGTCCAGTTATCCCTTATTAGTAGATTAGTAGTGTTCTATAAGCTTAGGCTGATAAAGGTAGCTATAGCAGAGTAGCTTAGGCTGAACTAGGAGACATGCAAAGCTGCTACTACACCACTTATATCATATAGCACTATATCATAAGAATCACAATACTCAGAGTTACTAAAAACAAAGGTACTTTATTTTAGTGACAATGTGCCAAAAATATCTTAGAGGATATACTCCTGTAGGAGGTAAGTAAAATACACAAAATATACACACAAACCAAAATCAGGTAAGTAAACAGTTAGAAAAGTAGTGCAGAGACTGTAGAATACAATAGGATGCAATAGGCCTAGGGGCAACACAAATCATATACTAAGAAAGTGGAATGCGAACCACTTAAGAACCCCAGGCCTAGTGTAGTGTGTAGAGGGTCACTGGGAGTGTAAGAAAACACTAAGGGTGTCCAAGATACCCCACCCCAAGACCCTGAAAAGTAGGAGTAAAGTTACCCTACTTCCCCAGAAACACACTAAAGTTGTGATAGGAGATTCTGCAAGAACCACAACAGACTGCAAAGCACTGAAGATGGATTCCTGGACCTGAGGACCTGCAAAGGAAGGGGACCAAGTCCAAGAGTCACAAAAGTGTCCAGGGGGGCAAGAACCCACTAAACCCCGGATGAAGGTGCAAAATGGCTGCCTCTGGGTGGAAGAAGCTGAAGATTCTGCAACAACGGAAAATGCCAGGAACTTCTCCTTTGCACAGAGGATGTAGAGTTGTTTCCACGCAGAAAGACCTCAAACAAGCCTTGCTAGCTGCAAAGGTTGCGGTTGAAGAAAATGGGTGCTGCTCAGACCCAGGAAGGACCAGGAGGTTGCCCCTTGGAGGAGGAGACAGAGGGAGCGCTCAGCAGAACAGAAATCCTATGCAGAAGCAGGCAGCACCCGCAGAAGCACTTGAACAGGGATTCAAGAAAACTGAGCACAGCAGTTGTCTCAACACTGCAAAGGAGAGTCCCACAAAGCCGGTGTTCAACTCAGCGAGTTGAGCAATGCAGAACGGTGTGCTGGGGACCTGGGCTATGCTGTGCACAAAGGATTCCTTGCAAAAGTGCAGAGAAGCCCTAGCAGCTGCAGTTCAAGCAGTACACAGGATTACTGTCTGGCGTGGGGAGGCAAGGACTTACCTCCACCAAATTTGGACAGATGGACTACTGGACTGTCTGCGTCTCTTGGATCCAACTCCTGTATTCCAGGGACCATTGTCGTCAAGATGAAAGGGGACCCAGAGGACCGGTGATGCAGAAATTTGGTGCCTGTGTTATCAAGGGCAAGATTCCGTCGACCCATGGGAGATTTCTTCTTGGCTTCCAGTGCAGGGTGAAGGCAGACAGCCCTCAGAGCATGCACCACCAAGAAACAGTTGACAAAGCTGGCAGGACTAGACGCTACAATGTTGCTGGTAGTCTTCTTGCTACTTTGTTGCAGTTTTGCAGGCGTCCTGGAGCAGTCAGCGGGCAATCCTTGGCAGAAGTCAAAGAGGGAGATGCAGAGGAACTCTGGTGAGCTCTTGCATTCATTATCTGATGAGAAACCCACAGAAGAGACCCTAAATAGCCCTCAGGAGGAGGATTGGCCACCTAGCCAGGTAAGCACCTATCAGAAGGGATCTCTGATGTCATCTGCTGGCACTGGCCACTCAGAGGCCTCTATTGTGCCCTCACACCTTAGAAGCCAGAGGTCTGGGACACACTGGAGGAGCTCTGGGCACCACCCTTGGGGTGATGATGAACAGGGAAGTGGTCACTCCCCTTTCCTTTGTCAAGTTTCGCGCCAGAGCAGGGACTGGGGGATCCCTGAACTGGTGTAGACTGGTTTATGCAAGGAGGGCACTCCCACCCTCCCCTCCTCTTATGGCAGCCGCTGCGTGATAGCAGGGAGCAACCTTTGACCCTGCTTCTGCAGACAGGTCGCTCCCCTCTCCGCCTTCCGCGCCACCTCCATTCCCGTTCCTTTTTGTCAATTCCCCGCCGCAGCGTCCCCTGCGGCCACTTCCCCCCTCCCCCTCCTTCTCACCTCTTCAGTAGCCAAACTCCCCGCCGCTGCGTCCCCTGCGCACCTCCTGCCTCCCCCTCCTTCTCTCCTCTTCAGTAGCCAAACTCCCCACTGCTGCGTCCCCTGCGGCCCCTCCCGCTTCCCCCCTCCTTCTCACCTCTTCAGTAGCCAAACTCCCCGCCGCTGCGTCCCCTGCGGCCCCTCCCACCTCCCCCCTCCTTCTCTCCTCTTCAGTAGCCAAACTCCCCGCCGCTGCGTCCCCTGCGGCCCCTCCCGCCTCCTCCCTCCTTCTCACCTCTTCAGTAGCCAAACTCCCTGCTGCGGCGTCCCCTGTGGCCCCTCCCGCCTCCCCCCTCCTTCTCTCCTCTTCAGTAGCCAAACTCCCCGCCGCTGCATCCCCTGTGGCCCCTCCCGCCTCCCCCTCCTTCTCACCTCTTCAGTAGCCAAACTCCCCGCCACTGCGTCCCCTGCAGCCCTGCCCCCAGCCCTCTCATAGGACAGGCACTCCCGCCTCTCAGCTGCCACTCCCACCCTCCCCTCCTCTTATGGCAGCCGCGCGCAGCGAGCGCGCCAAAGGCAAGCCCGTCTGCGCCTGTCCGCGCCTGGGCCGCGCCCAGCGCCAGAACCCCTGGCCCTCTCAGACACACCTACTACCCCCTCACCCTCCACTCTCTCAACCCAGGCCCCCGCCCCACATGCACCACATCTATCCCCACACACACTCATTGCCCCTTCACCTGCCACACCTGCCACTTCTGCTCGTCATCCCTCACACCACACACCAACCATAGCGACCCCACCTTCAACAAACATAACACCCCCAACACAAGACTCACCCACCCTGCCCCCACCAACCAACCCGCAGCACACCAGCCCACAACCAGAACACACCCCACAACAACACCCTCATGCACCACACCAACACCACCCACCACAACCACCTTAACTGCCTGCTCCTCAACATCCGCTCCCTTCACAAACATGCCATAGAACTCTGGGACCTCATCACACTCACCTGACATCGCCTTCCTCACGTAAACCTGGACCAACCCCTCCTCAGAAGCCGACATAGCCATAGCCACCCCCATGGGATACAAACTCCAACACAAAGACCGCCTCAACAGGCCAGGCGGTGGCATCGCCATCCTACACAGAGACACCATCAAAGTCACCACCAGCTCCCAAGACACTATCGGCAAAACTGAACACATGCACTTCCTCATCCACATCAACAACAACTCCACCCTCAGAGGTACACTAATCTACAGACCCCCCGGACCACGCCCGCCTTCTGCGACACCATCGCCGACAGCATCAGCCCGCACGCCCTCACCTCCACAGACTACATTATCCTCTGTGATTTCAACTTTCACTTAGAAAACCCACATGACCACAACACTACCTCACCAACCTCGGACTCAAAAAACTGGTCACCACACCCACCCACTCAGCAGGACACACACTCGACGCAATCTTCACCTCAAGCCAACACATAGCCTACAACCACACCACCGAACTCCTCTGGACTGACCACCGCAGCGTCCACTTCTCCTTCACCAAACCCCCCACACACTACCATCAACACACCACACCCTTCCGCATGTGGGACAAGATCCCCACAGAACAACTGAACTCCCAACTGGCCCATAACCCCCCCACACCAACTACCCCAACACAGGTGCACACAACCTCTTCAAATGGATCACTACCTGCGCAGACAGAATAGCCCCCTCAGAAAACACATCGCCACCCGCAACATCAAGAACGCCCCATGGTTCATCCCTGAACTCCAAGACTCCAAGCGCAAATGCCGCCAAGCTGAGAAATATGGAGATTAGAACCTTCCTCAACCAACTTCTCCACCCTCAAAACCACCATTCGCACCCATCACCAACTCATACGCACCGCCAAAAGAGATCACTACAAGACACGCCTTGACAACAACTCTCAAAACAGCAAATAACTCTTCTCTATCTCAATGAACTTGCCAAACCCAAAGCCAGCAACATAGACCCCACACACACACAGCCCCTATATGATGCCCTTTCCCACCACCTACTCCACAAAATCCTGGACATCCACAACAGCTTCATACCACACACACCCACCACACATACCCCTCACTCACCCAACCCGACTCCCACTCAGGACCCCCCACCACACTCTCCACATGGACCCCAACCACACACGAAAAAAACGAAAAAACCATGAACTCCATCCACTCCGGTTCCCCCTCCGACTCCGGTCCACACCGCATCTACAACAAAGCTAGCCCTACCATCGCCCCTATACTCTACAACATAATCAACTCCTCTTTCGACTCCGCCACCTACCCAGACCCCTGGATACACGTGGAAATTACCGCTCTCCTAAAAAAAAAACAAGCCAACCCGGAGACCCTCTCAAACTACCGCCCCATCTCCCTCCTCCCTTTCCCCGCCAAGGTTGCAGAGAAATTAGTCAACACCCGCCTATCCCACCTCCTCGAAACAACCAACACTCTTGACCCCTCACAATCTAGGTTCTGCAAGAACCACAGCACAGAAACCGCCCTCATCGCATGCACTGACGATATCAGGACCAAAGTCGACAAAGGCGAGACCGTCGCACTCATCCTCCTAGACCTCTCCACAGCTTTTGACACCGTCTGCCACCACACACTCCGCACATGCCTCCACAACATAAGAATTCGCCACAAAGCCTTAGACTGGCTCACCTCCTTTCTCACCGACCAGACCCAGAGAGTCCGCCTTCCGCCCTTCCACTCCAACACCACCAAGATCACCTGCGGAGTCCCCCAAGGGTCCTCCCTCAGCCCCACACTCTTCAACATCTACATGATCCCCCTAGCCAACATCCTCCGAGCACATGGAATCACTATTCTCTCCTATGCAGATGACACCCAACTCATCCTCTCCCTCGCCCGCAACCCCACCACTGCCAAAACCAACCTACACGCCGCTCTCCTCGACACCGCCAACTGGATGACCACTAACCAACTCAAGCTCAACTCAAACAAAACCGAGATCATCATCTTCGGCCCCAACAAAACCACATGGGACGACTCCTGGTGGCCCACCGCCCGAGGCCCCGCACCCACCCCCGCAACCCACACACGCAACCTCTGCATCATCAACGACCCCTCCCTCTCCATGACACAGCAAATAAATGCTCTAACCTCCTCCTGCTTCCACACACTTTGCACTCTAAAAAAAATCCTTCAAATGGATTCCCCCAGAAACCACAAAGACAGTCACTGACACACTCATCACCAGCAGACTGGACTACGGTAACGCCCTCTACGCCGGCACCACACTCAAACTCAACCGCAAACTCCGATCAGCTGACCTCACCCTAGCCACAGTCCCCTGCATCCAGCGCACCACCTCAGGAGGCAGGTCTTTCTCCTACCTCGCCCCCAAAACCTGGAACTCCCTCCCCACTGACCTTCGCAAAACCAAAGACCAACTGGTCTTCAGAAAGAACCTCAAGACATGGCTGTTCGATCAGTGACCCTCCCTGCCCCCCCTTCCCCCTGGTTTCCCCTCTCCCAGCGCCTTGAGACCCTCATGGGTGAGTAGCGCGCTCAACACATTTTTTTTGATTGATCTGTGCCCTTCAAAGCATTCCCAGAGGCCAGGAGAGGCCCTTAACACCTATTTCCAAAGGGAGAGGGTGTAACACCCTCTCTCAGAGGAAATCTTTTGTTTTGCCTTCCTGGGACTGGGCTGCCCAGACCCCAGGAGGGCAGAAGCCTGTCTGTGGGTAGGCAGCAACGGTAGCTGCAGTGAAAACCCCAGAGAGCTAGTTTGGCAGTCCATGCTGGAGCCGCGGGGATGCATGGGATTGGCACCCCAATTCCAGATTTGGCATGGTGGAACAATTCCATGATCTTAGACATGTTACATGGCCATATTCAGAGTTACCATTGTGAATCTACATATTGGTATTGACCTATTTTGTAATGCATGCGTGTAATGGTGTCCCGCACTCACAAAGCCCGGGGAAATTGCCCTGAACTATGTGGGGGCACCTTGGCTAGTGCCAGGGTGCCCTCACACTTAGTAACTTTGCACCTAACCTTCACTAAGTGAGGGCTAGACATATAGGTGACTTATAAGTTACTGAAGTGCAGTGTAAAATGGCTGTGAAATAATGTGGACGTTATTTCACTCAGGTTGCAGTGGCAGTCCTGTGTAAGAATTGTCTGAGCTCCCTATGGGTGGCAAAAGAAATGCTGCAGCCCATAGGGATCTCCTGGAGCCCCAATACCATGGGTACCTAGGTACCATATACTAGTGAATTATAAGGGTGTTCCAGTGTGCCAATCAGAATTGGTAAAAACGGTCACTAGCCTGCAGTGACAAATTTAAAGACAGAGAGAGCATAAGCACTGAGGTTCTGGTTAGCAGAGCCTCAGTGACGCAGTTAGGCACCACACAGGAAACACATTCAGGCCACAAACTATGAGCACTGGGGTCCTGGCTAGTAGGATCCCAGTGAGAGAGGCAAAAAAAACTGACACACAAGTAAAAATGGGGGTAGCATGCCAGGCAAGATGGTACTTTCCTACAATGGGTATTTAATGTAGGTTTCTAAGTAGGTCCCAGGGAGATTATTGTTAGGGATTAGAATAATGCTGTTCATACTATTGTTCTGATTTAAGTGTTGCTGTTTTATCTGTGGTCTTCTTATGTGTACTAGAGATGCAGTTATTTTATAGAAGTCTAGGTACTTGTTATATGATAGGTACTTGTAATATGTTAGGTGAAGTGTCTGAGTGTGGGTGTTTTGCACATTTTTCAGAGGGCCTCTCTGGGGTGATTATTTTGTTGTTTCCATTATTACCAGATGAGGAATGTGGGAAGTCTCAATACGTGTAAGCAAACACTTTGAATATTTAGTTTTTTGGTATTTGCCCTAGGTTTCTCTTTAGTTCGAGTGGATACTTTTTGATGTTGAATGTTATAGTAAGGGCAGCACGTGCCAATATCTGAATGTGAGGTTGAAAGAGGATGTACTTTTTGCTTCTGGGACGTTTGAGCGATTTTGGTGACATCACTGTGATAGTGTTTGTCTAGCCAAGGACATCTATGGGCGCAAACCGATAGCTGAAAATCATGTTGGTGAATGTGTTATCATTAATTTACTTTGTTGGGGTTGTGGCTGATGTGGTGATGTCTTTAAGGATGTTTTTCAATGCTAATAAATTGAGGGACATGCATGATTAGGCTCTTTTTTTTCAATAAAATAACTTTTATTCTTTATTTTGCTTTTTGACCATTCTGCATATTTGTGTGGATAGCGATTATTATCTTCTACGTTTGAAATAACACAAGCAGCGCACACTTCTATAATTCAGACAGACATGATAAAATAGAGAGATAACTATACCATCTAAGATAATATCTGTAGGACATATCGCGTGTTCCCCCATATATCACTAGTTGCCCCATCGCTGACAAAATTACAAACACTTAGGCCCATATTTATCATTTTTTCACATAGTGCAATGCATCAAGCCACCTTGCTGAGCTGCGTGAAAGGGCAGGAATGTCCTGTATGTAACATTAGACAGTGCATTCATGTCCTTTCCTAGCACTGACAAACCTTTGGCTGCCTAGGGCTAACACAGGGATCATGGTGCAAGGGTGCCTGTGGTGTAAGCAGGGTTGGTTTTGAGCAGGAAGGTTACCTTCCTGCACACAAACGACCCTCAGAGGAATTTTCCACTATCTATTGATGCTCTGCAGAATGCAACACACATAGAAAACGGAAATTACTAGGAGAAATAAAAATACTTCTTGTTACACCCCACCTGGAGAGGTCCATCATTTTGACTCTTTCCCAGGTTTATCACTAATATGTAAAAATGTGTGCTGCCTTGCCTTACCCATTTATCAAGCCACGCAGGGCCATGCAAGGTGGCCTTGCATGGCTTCATAAATCTCACTCAGGTTTTGAGCACACTTGCATTCCCTTGCATGGAGCTAGGTCGACACAAAACCCTTTTTTTTTTGTCCTCATAATGAAAATCCCACCACACTACTCGAGGGTCATCAACCGACATCATGCATGGTAACCCAGTTGGACCAGGTAAAACCCAAGCAGATGCAGCACTTCACCTCTCCCGGGCCTTCCCAATGCTCTTATCCAAACAGAAGCCCTTGAGCGAGGAGGAAGGGGGGGGGAAGGAGGCAGGAATAATCATTGGACTTTGTATCAAGAGTGATTCTATTTTGCCGAGCATTTTCCCAAATGGCCCAACATTCATCATTATTACTTATTGGACCACTGCGTTCTAAGCAAGAAAAGTAATCTACTGAAGACAGACAGTCCAAAACATTCGGGGGTATAGGGCTAACCCATTTTAGACATATTTGTCTTCTGGCCAATAGCATCAACAAAAACAATATACACTTATGTGGCCTAGATAACTTCTGATCTCATGTAGAACTGGGGGAGACACCAAAGAATGCCAAAGGGGGAGTCACCTCCACTTTGGTGCTTATAAATCGCTTAAGAAAACCATTAATCCCGACCAAAAAATACCTATTTTTTCGACAACTCCAAAACATATGTATATCGTTTGCATTAAGCTCCCCACATCGCAGACCCTTTTTGTTTCTGACTTCCCCACAGTGGTTAACTTCTGAGGAGACCAATAAACCGTATGCATCATAAACAGTTGATTTTGTATTCAAAGCAGCTGATCTGGTTACCGACCACAGCATAGAGCTTGACATTTCCCAAATATGCACTAAATCCAGATCTGGCAAGACCTCTCCCCATTTCTTCTCGAGAAGCAAAACCGCTGAATCTGACGCATCAAGCAATGCCTGCTACCAAACAGAGACTTCTTTATGTACCAAGATCAAGGATATTTCTCTTCCCAAGAATTATATACTCCCCCTTTCTCTGAAAGGGATGCACCCAGCTTGCTAATTGTAAATATTTACACCTTGAAAGCCTATGATCTGTTAATTCTTCAAATCTTGACCAGGGCACCAGCTTAGCATCCTTCAAAATGTGTCCCCACTTTGTCACTCCCTTTAAAACCAAAGCCAGTCTATCTAAAAGAAACTCAGGAGTGCCAGGGGAATCCCAGACCGGAGCCCTAGGACTATAATAATAAATATGGAGAGCTTGGCGTACCAACCACCATACTCTGGCAGCGTCCTTAAGAAGCTTCAATCGGATCTTTTTGAAGAATTTCGGGTGACCAAACTTGTATAAGAAAAAACTACCAGCCGCTAAAAACTCTTGAGTCACTGCGCCCAAAAAGAACGTATATTCTGACCTATCCCGTAGCAAAATCCTAATATTTTTCAAGTGAAAGGCTAAATAGTATTTGTAGAAATCCGGAGCTGCAATCCCCCCCTTCCCCTTGGGCCTACATAGTTTTTGCCAAGCGATCCTAACACCTTTTGATGACCAAACAAACAAGGTTAAATCGGCTTGCATCTTCTGAAACCAACTCTTCTTAAATTCCAAGGGGATCGTGTTAAACAAAAATGCAAATTTAGGGAGAATAACCATTTTAAAAATATTTACTCTACCTATAAAAGACAGAGGGAGCCCGGCCCAAGTCTTAAGTGAGTTACGAGTCTCCTTTCAAAGCTTATCAAAATTAACCCTAGCCAATTAATTAAGGATGGAAATAACTTTAATACCCATGTATCTAATCTGTTGCTTAACCAACGGGCTAGCAAAAGTAGTATTCCAACACATAATTTCAGTTTTCTCTGGGTTAACGGAATAACCCGAAGCTTCTCCATACTCCTTTAAACATAGTACAATTCTAGAGAAAACCTGTGTCAAGTCCCCAGTCTATATCATAAGATCATCAGCATATAAAGCAATCTTCTTCTCCCAGCCCATAGATTGAAAAGGAGGGATCGCTCTATCCACCCTGATTCAAGCTGCTAAAGGTTCGATATGTACATTAAAAAGAAGAGGGGATAGTGGACAACCTTGTCGCGTCCCTCTCTGGATGCTAAATCTGGAAGAAAACTTTTCATTAATCAAAATGCAAGCAGATGGATCTTCATAAATATCCTGAATTGCCTTGATAAATTTCAGGCCCAACTCAAAGGCCTCCATTACACGTTGTAAAAAACGCCAGTTTACCTGATCAAAAGCTTTAGCTGCATCAATTGTGAGGACTGATAGGGGAACTTTTTCAGAGGTCGCCAGATCCACTGCACCCAATAAGTCATGAGTCAACTCATGCAAATATCTACCTCTAACAAACCCTTTCTGGTCCTCATGAATCAAATAGCAAATCACACTCTGAAGCCTGTTGGACAAAATATGAGTGTAAAGCTTATAATCTGAATTCAACAGAGATATTGGCCTGTATGAACTACAGAGGGCCGGATCTTTCCCTAGTTTCAAAAGGAGGCTAATGACTGCCTCACTTCAAGACTTGGGCATATCCACCCCTTCCTGTAAAAGAAGATTAAACAATTCTGTCAAAATAGTTACCAACTCCTCGCAAAGGTTACCATATAGTTCGTTAGGCAGACCGTCTGGACCCAGAGCCTTTCCTTTCTTTAAATTCAGAATTGCTCCTCTCACCTCCCCAGGACCTATTTCCCTCGCAAGTTGGTTCTGATTCAATGCTGTTAACTGCAGAAGATTAAGCGCTTCCAAATACTCCTTTACAGACGTTTCAGACGTTTCAGAAGAATGCTGATCTTCTGTGTACAAGCTTGGAAAAAAACCCACAAAGGCTATCTCGGGATTTGTTGTGAATACAGCTCCCGTAACCTCTGATTTGACAAGTGAAATTACATTCTTAGAACGGTCTGATCTAGTTTTCCAGGCCAAGAGTTTTCCACACTCTTCCCCATATTCATAGTGGGAAAACCTACTGAATTCCTATGCCCTTCTCACTTTCCCCTCTAAAAATAGGCCCAACTCCGATCTTGCAGATTCTAACTGAGAGTTAAAGAACCCCTTCTGTTTTTCCTCCACCCTTAAAGTAGCTTCCTGCAAGGAAGCCACCTTAAGCTCAAGTTGTTTCAATTGATCTTTCTCCGCTCTGTATCTATAAGTGGCCAACTCCACAAGCCTTCCTCTAATAAAGGCTTTATATGCGTCCCACAATGTCTGCAATGTGGTGGATCCATAATTCAATTACAAAAATTAATTAGTCTCTTTCCTCAACCCATCCACCATTAACTCATCCAAAAACAAAGTACAGTTAACTGTCCACGTGGGAATAGACACTTGGCTATTAAGGGAGACTTGCATTATTACTGCTGAGTGATCTGAAAGATGTGCCAGGGCGTGACAAACCGACATTACCATGTCCCTTAACTGATGTTGAATTGAAACAAAATCTATCCTTGAATGATGACCATACTTCTTATTACTAAATGTGTACCGGGGGCCCGCTCCACCCTTCTGATGCCAAGTATCAATTAAACCAAGAGCCAACATTCCTTGTTTTATCCTTGACCGAGTTCTAGGTAAATTAACCGTTGGTCTTGGTGTAGACTTATCTAAACAAGAATTCAATAAAACATTAAAATCTCCACCAATTATAATCGGGTGTTCAACAACCAATAAATGGGCAAAGAGATCTTGAAAGGGGGAAGGGTCATCGACATTAGGACCATAATACCTGGCGATCGTAAACCAGGTACCGTGTAAGGCGGCTTCCACAATCAGCCACCTACCTCTAGGATCCTTCTTAATATTAACAACCTTCACTCCTACTGACTTCTTTATCAAAATTGCCACCCCCTTAATCGCACATGATTGATTAGTACATGCACAGTAACCCACCTAATTCAGATGTTTAAGATATACTTTCCATTCGGTCTCTAAAGAATGAGTTTCTTGTAAAATAATTACTTCCTCTTCTACCCTTTTTAAAAATTCAAAAATTCTCCTCCTCCTCCTCCTCCTCCCCGGAACCCGTTTACATTCCATGATAAAAACTTCAAAGTAGCCCCTATCTGCTTAGCCATTGTCAATTAGAGAAGAGTTATCACAGGAAAACCATAAACTCAACAAAAAGTTGAGGCCCCTCATACGAATAAATACCATACTACTGAGGGCATTTTCAAGCATTGCATAACTTCCCATCTCCCCTGCTGTTCCCCCACCCAGCACCCATCTCCAATACCACGTGAAAAAAAAACCTCCTGACCTGTATCTCAAATACACCCAGTACCTCCTCCACCCATTGTAACCCTCCCACGTCTTTCAAAGGTGACTATTACCACCCATGTGAGCTCAAGCTGCCCTGCTCTTCCCAAGAAAAAAAAAATCAACATTACATTTTCATTCTCTCAATTAATGCCTGGACTTCCGCGAGTTCCCTAATAATGTACATGGTATTGTTCCACATAATCTTCAAAAAAGCATAGAACCTCATCTGAACTGTAGCGCCATGGGACCTGAGATCTTGCATGTACTTCCCCAATTCCCACTGCCTATCTAAAGTTGTTTTAGAAAGATCAAAACGAATCTGAAATGACCAATCGCCCATTGAAAAACTACCTGCCTTGAGAACATCAGACAAAATTCTTTCTATTACAGAGTAAGTACCAAAATTATCCAGAATCTTCCTGGGGGTCTACCTATCGGGCTTCCTCCTGAAGGGGTCCCGATGAACCCTTTGTATGTCCTCTTTCAACTTTGTCTGGTTCATTGCAGGAAACCAATTCTTAAACAGGATTAATACAAAGGCCTTAATATCATCTCCTTCCAGCCCTTCAGGTACATTCAATAACCTAATGTTATTCCTCCGTAAGTTATTCTCCAAAGACTCTAGCTTCTCCTGGACCATCTTGCCATCGCGTGCCAACTGAGAAATATCCTGGGAATTGGAGAGTACTCGGGCTTCCTGCTCTGAAACCGCCATCTCCAAATTACTTATCCTCTCAGTCAACGCATTAAGTTTAGTCTCCATTGCCGCACAGGACTCTCTGATTTTCCCTTCGTTGTACTCAGATACCTCAAATTTACCTCTGATCTCCTCAGATAAGGAAATCAAGAGGTTCTGTACTGCAGAATCATGAGTAGGTAGACCAGACTCTAAGGCCTTCGTATCCAAGGAGCCCTGCGCCCCACCGCACACCACAGGTTGAGGTTGCGCTGACTCATTCTCGCCAGCCTGCTTCCCATACCCAAGGGGGGGGCTGAGGGGGTCTGGGAGCAGGAGAGTTCTCCAAGGACTGTGGGGGCTGCATTTCTGCACAGCGTGAGGTATTCCTCAAAAAGGTTGCAAGGGGAGAAACCAACTTGTCCCCCTCAGAAAGTAAGCCTTGGACGCACAAAGCCTTACTGATTTTACTAGGCTTTTTACTGTGCCTCTTTCTAGGCTCCAAATCAAACAGAATGGGTACAGACAAACTCCCTTTATTAGATTTTACAATCCCCTTCACTTGCACTCTCTTATTTCCAGACCCCCCCCTTGCTAGAAAGTAGAGAGCAGTTAATTACGCTTTTTTGAAGGGCCTCCTCACCCTTCCCAACACTGAAGAAAGAAAACTTTCTGACTTTGCATCAAAGGGGGGCCCCTAGAAGACGCCTGTACTCTTAATTTAACTGGCATCGTAAAAACAGAGCCTCCCACTAAAAAAGTAGAAAAATACTTGCTGTGATCCTTGGTTTCCTTTCGGTGTTACGCGGCCGCCATGTTCCCGGAAATCCCTCCTGTCCCATGATGAGGCTCTTTTGACCTTCAACTGAATAACAGGTGCTCTGAATTTACATATGTAAACCTGGTTCACCTGGACCATAGTCTTTGCTTTATTATATATACTAACAGACGGATTTAATGGCAAAGTTTGTGAGTGAGATATGGTGAGTTTGTGCCATTAAGTACTATTGATACTGCACAGTGGTTTGAGTGATTTGCACATGCTTTCTAGACGTATGAGTGTGTTATGGATGAAAAATAATAGAAAGTATTTTATGGATCAATTCATTATATCATGGTGATGATCGGCCACTAGTGATGCAGAGTTAATTTCACTGTGGCTTGCCTAAAATTTCTGGTGGCCTTCTTGTACATATTTGGAGGGTAGCATGTTGACTGATATTAAATGCTTGCATGGTAAATTTTAAGGTTATGAGTGTTTGAGGAAACTATTCTCTAAGATAAGTTTAGCATATGCCTCCATGTTAACATGGAATCTATTCTTCAGAACTGGTTGTTCACTCAACAGCCTGCAAGCTGTATTCTGTGCTCAACCAAACGGATAGAGGGGCTCACAAATTACAGTTCTCTTGTTTAGGGAACTTAATATATTTAGGGTGAGAACCCCCAGCCACCCTTAATTGGCATGCTTCATTATCGGGTTCCTCCTCACACCTCTCCCAAAAGTAGTGATGTGGGCTGCAACTCACCAAGATTGGAGAGGAGCACTTATAGTTGTTGTTTGTGGGGTAAACAGCACTGTGAGCTGTCTAGTATGGTTAAGGGCAGGGACAGTGTGCAGTGAAAAAAAGGTAAAAATGCCACTTGGTGGAATGAATCATGACTTAATTATATGTCCTTGAGGGACATATTAAATAGGAAATTAGGGATATGACTTCAGCCTATTGATCAATCACCTCACTGTAAGAGTATCTGGGGGATGAATAGGCAAACCTAACTCAAATCATATTGATTTATATGCACTTGTTTGCGCTGGGCTAAATGTAGTTATCCTGTATTGTAAAGTGTGCGTCGAAATAATGTGCTGTGTGTCAAAATATTGGCATTTTATAGAGGTGTGACTCCACTGCTAGGGCAGAAAAGTGTTGCACCCGTCAGCAGAAGCAACTATGATTATTATAGTTTTTTAGTAAATGGGGTAGGGCCACAGACTGTGACAAGCACTGAGGGAGAGTGCAAAGCACTCTCCCTCTTTGTGCATGTATGTTTGGCCAGCCGTGTTGGCCGGGCCAAAAACACATGCACAGTAGGCTCTCTCCACTGTTTGCCGGGGTAGAGAGAGCAGACACAGGATCCAGCCAATCCCACTGCTGCTTTGAGCAGCGTCAGAACTGGCTGCAAGGCATGCTGAGAGCCCGTGATGACAGCGGTGATGATAGAGGTAAGTTTTATTTTTTTTAATTATTCCCCCCTGCGTGGCACCCCGCCCCTTTTAAGCACTGCAAGCCGCTCCTGATTTTATAACATAGCACTTTTAAAAGAAATGGGAAGAGAGTTGCAGATCCTCAAATTAGCTAAGGTGTACAGCACTCTAATCTTGATACACTGCCATATATAAAGTGAACATCAAAGAAAGGATTACTGATTTAGACTTGCAACTTTTACATTTTAAAGAATTAATGACAAAGGCTGTTTTAAAACCTTCACTGTCAGGCCTTTCCCCCTAAGGTGCCAGGCCCTTTTTTGGCTATTTGGGGCAATTTGCACTTAGGCCCTCATAACATTTTTTCCACATAAGCTACCCACGCCAAATTTGTGTCCTTTTTTTCCAACATCCTAGGGATTCTAGAGATACCCAGAGTTTTTGGGTTCCCCCGAAGGAGACCATGAAATTAGCCAAAATACAGCGAAAAGTTAGTTTTTTTCAGAAAATTTGAAAAAGGGCTGTAGAAGAAGGCTTGTGGTTTTTTCCCTGAAAATGGCATCAACCAAGGGTTTGCAGTGCTAAAATCACCATCTTCCCATATTCCAGGAACAGGCAGACTTGAATCAGAAAAACAAATTTTCAACACAATTTTGGCATTTTACCTGGACATACCCCATTTTTACTATTTTTTGTGCTTTTAGCCTCCTTCCAGTTAGTGACAGAAATGGGTGTGAAACCAGTGCTGGATCCCAGACAGCTAAACATTTCTGAAAAGAAGAGAAAAGTCTTAATTCAACAAGGGGTAATTTGTGTAGATCCTCCAAGGGTTTCCTACATAAAATAACAGCTGAAATAAAAAACTATTGAAATTGAGGTGAACAAAACAGCCATTTTTCTCCAAGTTTTACTCTGTAACTTTTTCCTGCGATGTCAGGTTTTTGAAAGCAATATACTGTTATATCTGCTGGATGCTTATGGTTGCAGGGATGTATAGGACTTGTAAGTTCATCAGTACCCAGAGCCAATAAATGACATGCACCTTGCAATGGGTTTTCATTCTATACCGGGTATACAGCAATTCATGTGGTGAAATATAAAGAGTAAAAAATAGGTATCAAGAAAACCTTTGTATTTCCAAAATGGGCACGAAATAAGGTGTTGAGAAGCAGTGGTTATTTGCACATCTCTGAATTATGTGGTGCCCATACTAGCATGTGAATTACAGGGCCTTTCTCAAATAGACGTCTTTTTTACACATTGTCTTACATTTGGAAGGAAAAAATATGGAGCAAGACAAGGGGCAATAACACTTGTTTTGCTATTCTGTGTTCCCCCAAGTTTCCCGATAAAAATGGTAGCTCACTTGCATGGGTAGGCCTAATGATCGTAACACGAAACGCAACATGGACACATCACATTTTTACATTGAAATGTGACTTTTTTTTGCAAAGTCCCTAGCTGTAGATTTTGGCCTCTAGCTCAGCCAGCACATAGAGAAAACCTACTAAACCTGTGCATTTTAGTAGCAGATGGCCCTTCCAAAAATAGGCCGATCTGCCCCAATGGGGGCAGATATGGCCAACAGTAAATTGCCCCCCAGGGGAATGACCCTTGCCTAAGGGGTCGCTCCACTTGCGTGAAATTGACGCAAAAAAATCCCTTGTGTCTAGTGGTTTCTGTCCACCTTGGGAGCAGATTGGCCTAATAAAGAAGGCAGAAATGGCCTAAGAGTAATTTTGCCCTCCGGGGAGCGACCCTTGCCCAAGGGGCCGCTCCCCTTATGTACACATATAAAAAAAAACTCCCTGCTGTCTAGAGGGTATTTCTGCTTCCAGTGCGGAGGGGCAGGCCTGACGCCACAGGGGATTTGGGGGGTGGCGGTGGAAGGGGAAGCGATTCTACTTCCATCCCTGACCAGGGAGGTGGGTGTGAGGCCCCTGGGGGGAGCGCTAACGCTTCCCCCGAGGGCCACTATCTGGACGTAATAGTTACGCCCTGGGCACTTGAGCGGTGCTGCCCAGTAAGTAACCATTGCTTCCAGGGCACCCGAAGGGGTTCAAGAGAAAACAAAAGCAGTTAAACTTATGTCAGTCTTGCTTACGTGAAAAGTTGAAGGGCAGGTTATAACACTTTTTTTATGTCTATGATGTAATTATTTACATCTGTGATGCAATTATTTACAACACAATATACACATTGACATTATTAAAGGCAATATAATATTAATATGTACCTTAAATCACTTATTTGACGCTGTGCCTAATCCGGTCATGATCCAGTAGGTATTATCCTATTTTAGATTATCCAGACCAAAGGGGCATTGAACTAAGTAGCTACATCTTGGCCTGTGACTTAATGTACACAAGAGCATAAAGCAACTTTACTGACTTTCTTCAGTCGGGACTGCGCATCAATTATAGTTTTGGTCCCAGATTTATAGGCTTTGTGGTGCAGGGCAGCGCAGCAAATCACCTTGCTGCGCTGCTCAGTGTCACAGAGAAAGGGCAGGAATGTACAGTTTTTCAAAGAGTACTGCACATCCTTGTTGTTTCCCCTGCACTGGCGCCCTTTAGGCAGCCTAGCACCAATTCAGACACACCTTAGAAGGACCTCTGTCACCTTCAATCCGGTTTTACTCCGGCTAATTAGCAGTGCCTCATCTCTCCCAAGGGGAAGGGATGATTGGGCAGCCGAGCGCATGACATCTTTCGAACTTCTCAGGGAAGTCATGGTCACTCAGGTCCCAACCAGCTCTCTCATTTACAGTATGATCTCATATACAAATGTCAAAGGCAGTTTAAGTTTTATAGATTGTTTTTAATAAAACAACTGCATTTTAGATATTAAGGTGTGAGCCGCAATAACCAGAAACATACAACACAGTAGGATTGAAATAGTCACTATGAGAGTGAAACATAAAAACAACGCTATCATGGTGTTAATAGATTCTATTCTCTCTCAGTAAGTTATATTTCGAGCACAGCATGTTAAGCTATTAACTTGCCCTTCAGATTCCCCGGGAAGACATCAACCCTCATACCTGAGCAAAGGCCTGTGATCTGGTTCAGCATCTGCAACAGGGCAGTCAGCGTCTAGTTGTGGTTTTTGCGGTCTAGCCCCTAGGCTATCCCGACCGATACTTGAATATGTTTCCGCTATTATTCTCTGCAGTTCTCGCTCCTGATTTAGTTGCGGGACGTCTCGAAGACGCATACGCACTGCCAGTGCCACTGCCTCCCCTTTTAGATTACTCAATATAATAGAAGAAACCGTGGCAAAATTGCCTGTCAGTTGCATTCCTAAATCTAAGGGTGGGGCAGCCCCATATTCATTTTGAATTTGTTTGAGCACCTCCGGTAAATTAGCTAATGTCGGAGTACCGTGTGCTGTAGTGTAGAGCGCGACAAACACCGTGCCCCATGTATTACAATGGTCCACTGCAGGAACCATACCAAACGGCAAACACATCGTTAATAATCTATGTTTATCCTGAGGTCCCGTATGGGGAAATACTGCTTCCAGCGTATTAATTTTCTGTGCCGAACCAAAATGGAGTCTCCTCACGTTTAGCCGGTACTTTACCCATCACTGAGTGCACAGTGGCCGGGATGATACCCGGAACTACTGCATGTTGTTGCGCCAGAGCAGCACGCACTGGGTTTGTGTTTAGTGTCTGCATCACAAATTGAACTAAACGTCTATATGTAGCCGTTAATTCCGTATATAATCGACGAACTTCAGCCACTGCCAATTGAGCAACCGCAGGATGTGGTGTATATGTAGCCAATAAAGGGCAGGTAGGA
Organism: Pleurodeles waltl; assembly: GCF_031143425.1. NCBI lineage: Eukaryota > Metazoa > Chordata > Amphibia > Caudata > Salamandridae > Pleurodeles > Pleurodeles waltl. The sequence continues at coordinate 1,117,056,981 of NC_090440.1, forward strand.
CCATTGTTACTTAGTAGACCTAGCCTAACTAATGCTATGGTGTGGGGTAGGGCGCCATCAAGCCAATTATTATGTTCTTGATAAGATAAAGGTATTTCTAAGTATGCATATGCCCTGTATTGTCCAGGGACATTTGCAAGAGTGTAATCGTGAAACGTGTGTGTATTCCCATCAACTGCCGGAAACACTACCCAAGAATAAAAAAGTTCTGTTCTATAGGCTGCATGGGTGTCCACCACAAACGTGACTGGACCCCCCTGGTTTGTCAGACCATGTGCTAACAGGTGTCCTGTGAGCGGTTGTAGCATATTAACTGCAATGTTCATTACCTGGGGATTCGCCATTATAAAAACAGCGTTAGTTCAGAGAAGGCACACCAATATCGGGGTTTTCCTTTCAAAGTTCAAGCTTGAACAACCAACCACAAAAACTAGGATCTACCTATATTGCGGTGGCGGAAATCCTCAGTGCCACGGACGTCTCCATTAACGGAACCGAGGAGTCAATATATATATGAGACCGAGAGAGTCAGCCAGACCCGAAAATTAGAGCCAGACCAAACGTTGGGTGCCATGTCGCGTGGGCTCTCATTATCCTAAATGAGACTACTGGATTTCTAGGTAGCAGGGTCGTTCCTGGTGTGGGGGACTAAGTCTTACCCACTTAGAAGGACCTCTGTCACCTTCAATCCGGTTTTGCTCCGGCTAACTAGCAGTGCCTCATCTCTCCCAAGGGGAAGGGATGATTGGGCAGCCGAGCGCATGACATCTTTCGAACTTCTCAGGGAAGTCGTGGTCACTCAGGTCCCAACCAGCTCTCTCATTTACAGTATGATCTCATATACAAATGACAAAGGCAGTTTAAGTTTTATAGATTGTTTTTAATAAAACGACTGCATTTTAGATATTAAGGCGTGAGCCGCATTAACCAGAACCATACAACACAGTAGGACTGAAATAGTCACTATGAGAGTGAAACATAAAAACAACGCTATCATGGTGTTAATAGATTCTATTCTCTCTCAGTAAGTTATATTTCGAACACAGCATGTTAAGCTATTAACTTGCCCTTCAGATTCCCCGGGAAGACATCAACCCTCATACCTGAGCAACAGCCTGTGATCTGGTTCAGCATCTGCAACAGGGCAGTCAGCGTCTAGTTGTGGTTCCCTGGTCGGAATCTCCCTCTTGCGTGTATTAGGACAAGGAAGTGTTTTTATAACTAACATGTCAGTGTGATCACAAAATGTCCCTACGCAGAAATGTATCCAAAGACTAAACTCCTACCACGTCTATCGGCAATGTACCAGACTGTATCCTTGACTGGAGCCCAGAGTGAGCAAGAATGTGTTATTGAGAACTCCAGCGCCGAAGTAGGCTAAGCAGTATAATATCAAAAATAAAACAAGAATGTAGAACTGGCTATTTGAAAAATAACAGTACGAAACTAAATAAAATACATTTAGAGCAAAGTGCACAAAGGCTCAATGCTGCAAGCAAAGGAATAAAATACACCCACACATTTAAGTTCTGGTTACTTTGATGTGTTATTATGATAAGCAAGCCTGTCCTAATAAATGGCCTTTTACACTAAGACAAGGGTATCAGAGTCTATGTCCCGACAAATAAAAATGCTTATATCTTTGAGGCTTCCAATAGCCATGTATTTTCTCACATTCAGAGTGCCGTTAGATTGGTGCTTCGCCTGACTCTTGCTACATTTTGATGTCACAAAATATGTTGGGTAGTTTATATATAATGTTGACTACTGTTCTTGATACTTGTTAGTTACGTCTCTTAGGGAAACACAAATATATGCAGTTTCCTGTTGTTACAGACTTTAATGTTTGAGAATCCCCACTGATGAAGGACTGTGTTTGACCTGAAATGCCTTGTTACTTTGATTCATAAATATTCAACCAGACACATGCTTTTTGGACAAAATAAAATCATTCTTCCACCTTAAAATTAAACTTCTTCGGGTCCATGGAAAAATGCAATTTTTGGTATTATTAAAAATTTTAATAAACACAGCATATATTTTAAAGAAACGTGCATTTGGTAAATGATTGACAGAGGTACACTTATGAATTAATCAGGTCAGAGCCAGCAATTAAATGGTTGGCAATTTGCCTCTTAAATCCTGTTCCCCATTAAATCTGCTCCCTCAGCTCTATTGGGATATCTGTTATGGTGAACCTTGAGGGTGCAGAATTAATACCGTCGTGCCCCGCGCATCCAGTGAACTCGTAAAGATGCCTGTTAGCGTCTGACCTTAATAAGTAAACTTACAAGGGGACGCAAATAGGTCGATGAACCATTTGACTTGCAAGTAAGATGTTCTTACCATAGCTCCAGTACATAATCAATAACCAATACACAATATCAATAATCAACAACAATGAATAACATCAATAATCAATGGAGTCAGTAATTGTCACACAGCATGACCTTTCAGTCACGAATAACGACAACGTTTAGTAAAAGTTAGAATATTTATTCCCTATATTAACAATGCTAAGGTCATGTAGATTAATCTGAAAATCAAATGAAACACATACAGAAACAATACTGGCTGTCCAAAGCGGCGGAAGAAATGTAATCAAATCAAAGCTTGAACTACAACACATTCTAAGTTACGGTGCAAATTAATAACAAAGTCAACTGCATCAAAGTTATTTCATACATTTGAATTCAGGAAAGAAATTCATCAAGTATTTTCGCTATTAACATAATTTCATTAGTGAGGATCCTTAACTGACACCAAATTAGCATCAGCATGTTGGGCTCCATGCAAAACAATTTATTAACACAAATTTGGAAAAACATCCAACTATGGCGCTATCAAAACAGTGCAGTTGGTACCTAGAAAGGAAAAGCAAATATGCATGATAGTCAACAGTCTACTTCATAATACCTATCCTCAGTCTTGATCAGCAAGCAGAGTCAGTCTTCGTCCTCAGGACATCAGCAAGCCAATCGGTATTCAGCATCAAGGTTCAGAAAACTCAAACTCGTTAAGCATTAAAGTTAAGCACGTATCTTGTCAGGATGCACAAGACAATGCTGACCTTTGGGCCAGCAAGAAAATGGGCAAAGACTGTCTATGGCAAATGTAGAATACCGGGTTCTTCTCAGTGCAGTGTCATTACATTAAACCTAGTAAAACTACTTCCCAAATCCCTATTGGTCAGTTAATCGCATGTTCACACTTTGTCCAATAAAAGTAAAATTCAAAATCTATGAATTATACCATTATTCCATTCACGTGTCATTGATTGGTTTGTCCTGCAATGTCCTCATCATCCGGCTTGTCAGGTAACAATAGTGATGCAGCTTCTACTCCAGTCTGTATCTCCATTGTTCTCCTACTGAGAAAGTCAGTCTCACACACATTACACACAAAATGTTACTTAACAAGAATAGCATCTTCTAACAGTTGGTTCTCATGAGAACCTTCCGTTGCGAGCACATTTAAATGTTTAACTCTCTCGGACAGCCATTTATTAAACATTAAGTAATACAACTTTGACATGACACCTGGCAACTAAGCCAAGAAACTCGCTGAGTTAAGGTCTACAATTAATAAATCTAGACCATAATGCATAACCCTTAATATTACATATTACTATGTTAGTCGAACATATATTCAACATTTCATGATATTGATCTACTAATAAGTACACTTTGTGAACATTGGTGGCCACTCATCGTAATCACATTTTCAAATGCGTGCATTATTTTTCTACGTTATTATATTTTCTACACAAACCCTTTACTCAGAATACATGAACACTCATTAATAATTTTTATTAAAACACCAGCGCTAGAAATCCATCCTCTGATGACTAAATGTGTCATCACACTACCACCCACACATTTTTGCACCAGCTAAAATTCTGTCAATTCAATACCTTCATACTTTTTTTAACCCTTTTGAATTTTCCCTATACAATTGTTCGCTTTTTCTTTTCTTCCCTCCTCTGATTATTCTTTGACCTCTTCAATTTAATCCGTTTGCATAATTTACACAAGCCCCATATTCCAATTAAACAAATCACAATAATCAATATCCCTTGAAAGATTTTCAGTAGTATCCCATTCCAAATGTTGCTGAGCCAATTTCCCACTGAAGCAAAACCCTTGCCAACCTTTTCCCAAATGCCTGGTTCTTTTAATTATTTCAAATCAGCACTTTCATTAGTGAGATTAGTTATTAAGCCTCTAATTTCTCTACTGTTATCAGGAATATATGAACAACAGTGCCTAGAATGAATCATTCTACAGACTCCACCATCCTTTGCTAGAAGAATGTCTAAAGAAAGACGATTCTGAGGAGTCATAGCTCTATCAGCAGCTACCTCAGGATCTATTAGGAGTATGGCCCCTGAAAAATTCGTCAGCATGTTATCCACAATAGTAGACAACTTTGGAATCTTTATCGAATTCAGAATGACTCCCACTGAAGGAATCACTGCTCCAAAAACATCTCCCACTATACCAGAAAAGGACTACCTCCTATTTCTCATATGATGTAATTCAGTCACGTTCAGAAACTTTTTCAAATCATCCATTTGATAAATCTTTGGGAAAACTATTCCCAAATAAAATGTCCCATACCATCCCCTTGGAAGATTGTTATAAGTATTAAGACCACAGATCTAATAAATTCCGGGAATCGCTAGGTCCAGTCCATTCAACATAAACGTCCATTTACTCTGAAACAAAAACACATGCTTACATTCACTCATTCCCACAAATAAAGTGCCAGTGCGTGATTTAGGCCTGTGTACACAAAGTTTCCCTATGTGGTGCACATCTAAAGCTAATTTCCCTTGCATTTCAATTGCACTATAAGCATAATCATTTCTGTAAGTCCTTTCTCTAAGCCTTTTTCTGACTTCTCCTTCAATGCCTTTCTCCTGTCATCTGTGTGTTCTAAGAAGCTTTTCTCTAAAGGTGTAAGCAAGCATGTCAGGTTATTCCTGTGTGCATAAGCTGTGCCAAATGTTAATGTAGGTTCAAAGAAACCTCTAACTATTACTATGTCATTATCCCTAGCTACTCTACTCCAATACCTAATTATAGGAACAAACGAAAACACCATATCATAGTTTGAGTAAAAGTACTGAATGTACTCCTGGTTATAAAATCTTGTTAGAAACAGACTACAACTTATTCCATAGGTTAAGGGCAAGCTGTGATATGTAACTCCTTTCTCAACTGATGAAGGAATCTGCGTACACACATAACAATTCCTCGCATTTATTGTTTCAACATATTCACTCAATAAGCGACAGAAGACATTAGAAGAAAGTTCTCCATGTGCATTAGTATCATCATGCAAAAAATTCTCACCTAACCTAAACTTCTCTAATGCTGTTAGTGCGGTAGTCGTCTCAAAAGCAGAAGTATGATTGGCTTCACTCTAATCAAGAACAGACATACCCACAATCAGCAGCGCAAACAATATCCCACACATAATCGCCAAACAAATACTCATATATTTACAGCACCTAATATCTCTACCCTGCTGGTTAATGTTACTCATGATCTGTAAAGAACCAAAAAGCAGAAACGCTGCACCAAATATGAAACAAGGTTTCTTGTTCTTGTATTGATGTCACATCCTGCAAGTCTTGTGCTATGGAGTACCACTTTGAATAGCCTGTGGTACTGACCAAGGATGTCAGCCTGGTTAGTATGTTCAGAGTTCACAAATGGACAAGGAAATGTAGTCTGCCTGATGTGGAAATCCCTCAAGAACTGTAAAAGGTTGGAGTGGTAAAGAGGGCTTAGAAATGTTTTCACCCAGGTGGATATGGAATACCTTTGTACTTTCTCCCATGCATTCTTCATCTTTCTCCTAAGCGCTGTCCGTCTTTCTCCCATGCACTGGGAGTTTTTGTCCAATATACTGTGTCTTTCACCTGTGTACCCCTCTGCCCCTTTCTATCACACTTTCTTCAGAAGGGAGAGCCTGTTGAAGAACTCCTACATTTGAAGCTGTAGCAGAAATCAATGTTGTAGGAAGCTGGCTCTGTATATACTATACCAAAATGAGGTATGGTGTGTACAGTCCATGGGATTCCCCACAGGCTTAACAGAGGCTAAAGTAGATACTACTAATGCTCTCTTTTGCTGCAGTGTGGTCGAGCAATTAGACTTATCAGAGGGTAATGCAAAGCATCTGCTGTACACACACAGACAGGAAATGAGGCACACACTCAAGTCTAACTCCAGCCCAATGTTTTTATATAGAAAAAATATATCTTGTTACTTTATTGCTAGAACCAAAGGATCTTTGCTGCAGGTAAGTACAGTTGTAGACAGGTCTCTAGCATATCTATCAAATATACTTTGTTTGTTTTTTGCAGATAAAGCAGTTTACAAGTAAGTAACACTTTCCAATTTCAAAAGTTGACACGGTGCAATTTTTCATACAAGTCAATAGAGTCCTGGGGCAAAAGGTGTTAGCACAATTAACAGGTAAGCACACAACTTATGATTCCAGTCATCGGGGTTTAGGATGTCCACAAGTCAAAGTTTAGGTTGACTCCAAAGGTGCACCATCAGCAACACTGGGCCACCTGGGTGCAGAGGTCAATGTTGGTGTTGGGTTTTCAATGGAATCCTTTGAAGACTGGGGGTGCTCGGTAGAAAGCAGATTGCAGGTAGGTACCTATGGATTCAGGACACAGGCTTGGGGGGTTTGGGTAGGCACTGTGGGGGGGGGGGGGCTGCTGGTCCACACCAAACACACACCCTCATTGGCACAGGGGCTACGGGGTGTAGGGTGCAAACATAGAACTGGACACCCAATGCTTTTCAATAGGGGGACAAGGGGATCACAAAATATGCTGCAGGCTGGGTCTCGGGCTTGGTTCTGGGAAACCAAATGCTGGATAAGCGTGGTGAGGTGCCAGTTGGATGTCAATGGACCATCGGTCAGATTCTTCAAGACCAGGGGTCTACTGGGGCTTGGGTTTCCTTGGGCATCAGAAACTTTGTCAGATCTGGTCGCGGTCAGTGGGGTCTTCCGGATTCAGGCTGCAGGTGATGGTCAGAAGGGGTCAACCCAGGGTGGACTCAAGCTTGGAATCACCTGGAGACCTTCTGTGGACAGGTGGGCTACCTAGACTCGGGCTGTGGGCTCGCATATCTGGGGTGGTTCTGGAGTCCTTTTTGGAGGTTTCTTCTGGCCAGGGCTGCTGTCCTCAGGAGTTCTTGGTCCTCTTCTGGGCAGGCAGTCCACAGGGTGTTTGTAGAGGTTGCTGGTCCTGGAGCATGCGTCGCATTTTTGAGGCGGAGTATTTAAGGTGCAGACAGGCCGATAGGGCTGGAGCCTAATCATTTGTCATCTGGAGTCTTCGCTGCAGGGGGATCAGCTTTGCAGTCCTTCTTTCTTCTTGAGGTCACCAGGAATCTGGTAAGTGAGGTTCAGGGGTGCCCATAAATACTAGTTTAGAGTGTTACAGGGGTCAGGGGGCAGTAGCCAATGGCTACTGTGCATGAGGGCGGCTAAAACCTTCCTGTGCCCACCCCCTTTGGGGATGGGGCACATTCCTATGCCTACTGGTCCCTCTCCTCCAAGCCAAGATGGAGGATTTTGCAAGGAGGGGGTCACGTCCGCTCTGGACACCTTAGGGGTGGTTCTAGCTGCAGTGGTCACTCCTCCTTGTTTTACCTAATTTACCCCCTGGACCAGCTGCCAAAAGTGGGGCCTGGTCTGGGGGTGGGGACATCTCCACTAGCTGGAGTGCCCTGGGGCACTGTGACAGGAGGCCTGAGCATTTGAGGCTCACCGCCAAGTGTTACAGTTCCTGCAGGGGGGAGGTGTGAAGTACCTCCACCCAGAGCAGGCTTTGTTTTGACCCCAGAGAGCAAAGGCTCTCACCCCATGGGGTCAGAAACGTGTGTCTGTTAGTGACAGGCTGGCACAGACTGGTCAGCCTTACACAAAAGGGTTGAGTAAAACACAGGAGAATCATTGTGTGTTTATTGTGCTGATTGCTGAGAGGTTTAATGCCAAACTTCCTAGTCTTCAGTGAAGCCAGCATGGAGCTGTGGAGTTTGTAATGACAGCCTCACAGTCCATGTACTTAATATGGCCTCACTGCACTTACAAGATCTAAGAATGGACTTAGACACTGTAGGGCCATATTGCTCATGCAGCTATGTGCCCACCTGTGGTATAGTGCTCCCTGCCTTAGGGCTGTAAGGCCTCCTAGGGGGGTGACTTACTATGGTCATAGACAGGTGGTTTGTGGGCCTGGTACCCTTGAGGGGGTGCCATGATGACTTTATCTTTATCTCCTCACCAGCACACACAATCTGTAATGGCAGTGTGCATGTGTTTGGTGAGGGGTCCCTTAGGATGGCACAATACATGCTGCAGCCCTTAGGGACCCTCCCTGGTCACCAAGACCTTGGTAACAATGGCACCTTTTTCAAGGGACTTAGCCGTATGCCAGGGGCGAGCCAATTGTGGAAACAATGGTACAGTTTTAGGGAAAGAACACAGGTGCTGCAGCCTGGTTATCAGGATCCCAGCACACACTTAATCAAGTTAGCTTCAGATGTCAGGCAACAATTGTGTCGGGGGGGTTACTACAGACAAGCGGCCAGTTTCCTACGAATGTTTCATCACTTTTGATCTTTATGGGTGAAGGGGAGAGAGATTCCCTATCAAGATGTGTGATTAGCACTTCTTTGTGCACATGCTTAGCACTAGTATGCACTATGCCAAAGTTAATTGTTCATAAAAATTTAACTAAACCAATTCCCTTGAAGAGGGTCTAGTATTTACTCAACAGACAGGTTTGAGAGATTCACAGTTCTTCATACAGCTTGTACATGAAGAGCTTCGTAACTATTAATGTGAGAAGATTATGTGAGAAAAAATAGTGGCCTGTTATGGACAGGGATCTTGACAAGTCACACCATGCGCGATGCTCTCATTAAGTGCACACTCACCTCCAGTGGCTTAGATATCATTGCCCCAACGAAAGGAAACATACTAGCCGCAGACTTTGCTGGTCGTTTGAGTCCATACATGGGAGCTGTATTACATTGTGGTTCTTAAGGATTATTTTCCATATTTGATGGAATTTGGATTTACACAGTACCTAATTTCCTCTGCTGTAATTAAGTTTTTTTTACTGACCCTTTTTCAAAACTATGCTTTCCTTTCTTGTTTGTCAGTGATATTGAAGTGCAGTTTGCATCCACAGAAGTACTGGACTTGTTAACGTATTAAAGTATTACACATTACTACATTGCCCCCTTATCCCCCTGCCAACAACATTTTACAAAGGATGCCTTCTGGAAGATCAATTGCCACTGACTGAGATTAAATCGAGCACTCCTTTCATCAACTTGTTATTTCTTTCAGATGATGTCCTAAATGTGACGGGTATGCCTAGTTGTGGGTCCCCTGTGCATTATGTGCTGTAGGACTCAAGCTGTACCTCATTAATGAGACTAACACAGACTCAAACTTATCATGGGATGCTTGTGGTCCCCTACTGGAGGGAACCTGGTCTGGCAGCTCGGGCTGGACTTTTCCTATTGGAGCAGACACAAGGCTGATTTGGCAAATTAATGGGCAAAGATTGGATTGGCACATAGCCCAGAGTGATTTTCAGGGGATAATATTAAAAGTATTCAAACTTCACTTTGTCTTTGTTGTTACAAATTATCACGTTTTTTTTTTTAAACAAATTTGGACCTAGTAGGATGTGGATTCCAGTCTATCAAAAGGTTAATACAGTTTTGTAGTATTGTATTCAACCCAAGACTCAACTAATTTGAAGAGCATAAAATGAGGGCTGAAGCTATCAGTTTATGGCCTTCTAAGCTCAAAGGATTGGTGATGAGGGTTCACGTGGAATTCTCTGACAAGCTGTTGAGGGAAGAATAGCTTCGACCACAGAAAGCTTCTAGAGAGGTGCTTGTCACTGTAGGTCATTTGGTTTAGGTACAGAACACAGATAGGGTGAAAGCAACTCATTACCATTGAGGTGTTGAACTGTTGGTAAGACAACATGATAAGAATGTGAGGGTATCAAAAGAAGAAGATTTAAGTGCCTCGTGTAGGAGCCTGTGTGTGTGCTAGAGAATGGAGAGGTGTACTTATCTCTGGTTCAGACTTTTGATTTTGCTAGGCTTGAATAACTGGTCTTCGGAAGTGGTCTTCAGCTGCTGTGTGGATGAACAGACATGAGAAGGTGAATGAAGAAAGATTTATTCTACTTTGCATTCTACACAACTGTCTATATGTTTGTAGAGTATCAATTGCAAAGATGTGAATTTAACATGATGCGTAAGTATTTAGGTGGTCATTATGAACATGGTGGGAAACACCGCCGACCACCGTGGCGACAGTGAACAGAAGACCGCCATTGGCAGTGAACAGCACACCGCCATACAATGATGCAAAAACCAGAAACTCCAAAAATTCAGCAACCTCCAGCCACTGCCAGGGCCCTTAATGGTGGAAAGGCTGTTCACCCCACCCCGCCACTGCCAAGCAGACAAATCCTCTGCCCACCAAATAATGATGCACAAATCACCGTGGCGGATAGTAGATGTCGAACAACCATTGGCGGTACGGACCGCTATAGCCAGCAATGGGTCCCAACAGCAAGGAATGCATACATTGGCACGTTTGAAACCCACAGACCTGACACACATCCACAGCACTATAAAACTCTCACATACACACCCCAACAATCCTTTGCAACGCCAAGTGCACAACAGATATTGAGAACACTACACGCATACACTGTACACAACATAACAAGAGGCACACACATAGATACCCAAAAGTACCCTCACCAATACACCCAGAACACCACACCCATAACACACAACATGGCACCCCCTAAGCACCCATGCTTCACAGATAGGGAGCTAAGGACCATGGTGGATTAAATACTCAAGGTCGAGCCACAAATCTTCGGGGCACAGGTTCAGCACACACCCATCGCCAGGAAGATGGAGGTATGGCAGACAATTGTAAACAAGGTCAACGCAGTGGGAAACCATCCACGCAAAAGGGATGACATTCTCAAGAGATGGAATGACCAGCGTGGAAAGGTGAGGTCAATGGCATCCAGGCACAACATTGCGGTCCAGAAGACTGGGTGTGGATCCCCAACTACAAACCCCGACTACACTGACTGGGAGGAGAAGGTCCTGGCTATCCTGCACCCTGGGGCCCTCACTGGACTCACTGGAGGACTGGACTCGGGTAATTCATCTACAATTACTTCACATCCACCATACCTGTAATGCATGTACCACCCCACTCCTCTAACTACCACCAGGGCCACTACCCCTCCCAGGCCACAATAACTACATCCAGTCACCCTGCATGCGCACAAAGTCACAAACAGCCCCACATCCCTCCCCCCTGTGCACAGTCACCTACCCCTGTAAGGAATCACAATGGCACTACTGCACCCACAATGCACCTCCACATTCCATGCAAAATGAAAGGACAACCCCACAATAGGTCCCTGCATGGCCCGACAGGGGAATAAACAGCACAAAATAGGGCAGAGCTGTGTGTCCTTATTCAAATTTGTACCTGTAACATATAAGTCCATTCCCCCCCCACAGGCACCACCACCCATGCCACCCTGACGGAAAGGCCAAGGAGGGCCAGCACCCCACAAGAAGACAGAAGCCCCACTCAGGAGACTGGAGAGGGATGTATGAATGGTGAGGATTAACCTGGGCCATCACACAGTCCTGAGCTGTCACCCTCCTGCAGCCTCACCCATGATACCACTGACACCCCTACCACCCAGCCACCACCATCAGCTCAGGTCAAACAACCCCACACCAGTGTCTCCAGGCCACAGAATGGCGGACCACATGTACACCAGAGTCACCACCAACTAACAGGCAGGATGATGATGGCTCCCGTGCAAGTGGGACTGCCAGACTGGTGCAGGGGACAAAAGCACAGGGGACTAGACCCAGTGGGAGCGCATCAGTGGCCCAGGGGGAGGCCAAAGGATGGATGCTGCAGCCCAGGAGGTGATCTCTGAGTCCTGGGAGCATACCACCATACCCAAGACAGGATGGGCCAGATCCTGGCCACCCTGGAGCACAGTCAAAGGCTGCAGATAGCCCAACTGCAAAAAGAACAAGTGATGGATGGAATGCTGAACAATGTCAAACATTCACCCCCAGTACAGAGATCTGGGCCTAAATCCAACGTTTTTTGCCACCCATGTCGTTCCAGTTTTGGACCGAGCTATATGGAAATTAGTCTTGACCCTGTTCCCCAGTACACAGTGCAGCCCGAACGGCCAAGCCAGGTCCTCCCCGGACTGGAAACAAGCATCCTAGGGCCGGTTTCAGAGTATTGCCCTTCATCAGCCAGGCTAGCTTGATTCCAGTGGCATGGGGAGCACGGGACCCACGTCTGGGCATACCCTTCCCACTTGGGGCAACAAATGCAAAAAGAATAAGTGATGGACGGAATGCTGAACAATGTCAAACATTCACCCCCACTACAGAGATCTGGGCCTAAATCCATCATTTTCTTCCCACCCATGCCGTTCCAGTTTGGACCCAGCTATATGCAAATCAGTCTTGACCCTGTTACCCAGGGAACAGTCCAGCCCGAACTGCCAAGCAAGGTCCTCCCTAGACTAGAAACAAGCATCCTAGGACCGGTTTCTGGGTATTGCCCTTCTTCAGCCAGGCTCGCTTGACTACAGTGGCATGGGTAGCACGGGATCCACGTCTGGGCATACCCTTCCCACTTGGGCAACAAATGCAAAAAGAAAAAGTGATGGACGGAATGCTGAACAATGTCAAACATTCACCCCCAGTCCAGAGATCTGGGCCTAAATCTATCGTTTTTGTTGCCACCCATGCCATTCCAATTTGGACCCAGCTATATGCAAATCAGTCTTGACCCTGTTCCCCAGGGAACAGTCCAGTCCAAACTGCCAAGCCAGGTCCTCCCTGGACTGGAAACAAGCATTCTGGGACCGGTTTCAAGGTATCGCCCTTTATCAGCCAGGCTAGCTTGATTCAAGTGGCATGGGGAAGCACGGGACCCACGTCTCGGCATACCCTTCCCACTTGGGGCAACAAATGCAAAAAGAACAAGTGATGGACAGAATGCTGAACAAGGTCAAACATTCACCCCAGTACAGAGATCTAGACCTAAATCCATCGTTTTGTTGCCACCCATGCCGTTCCAGTTTGGACCCAGCTATATGCAAATCAGTCTTGACCCTGTTCCCCAGGGAACAGTCCAGCCCGAACTGCCAAGCCAGGTCCTCCCTGGACTGGAAACAAGCATCATAGGACCTGTTTCAGGGTATTGCCCTTCATCAGACAGGCTAGCTTGATTCCAGTGGCATAGGAAAGCACGGGACCCAGGTCTGGGCATACCCTTCCCACTTGGGGCAACAAATGCAAAAAGAACAAGTGATGGACGGAATGCTGAACAATGTCAAACATTCACCCCAGTACAGAGATCGGGGCCTAAACCCATCGTTTTTTTGCCACCCAGGCCATTCCAGTTTCGACTCAGCTATATGCAAATCAGTCTTGACCCTGTTCCCCAGGGAAAAGTCCAGCCCAAACTGCCAAGCCAGGCCCTGTGCTGCCCCAGGTCCCTCTGCCACCCCCACCCCCACCCCCACCCCCAACTTCCAAAGGCAAACCCAAACCCCCTCCACCTCCCAAACGTAAGCCCAAGCCCCCCCTTCCAGGCGTAAGTCTCCACCCCGCCACCCTCTGCCCCTGTTCCCTGAGGTGCCTGGCTGCCCCATTGATGTCCCTTTACGGTGGATTACCCTGTGCACATGTGGGAGTCAAGTCCGTCCCATTTGGGCCCTTCAGGGTATTTCTCATGTACTGGCCAATGGCCTTATTTGGACATTCCTATATTACTTTTGCAATAAAGTTTGTGTGCCCAGTGGTGCTGTTGGCACATTATGGAGACGGGGTTCATCGTTTCATTGTGGGAGTGTGGTGTGCACATGTGTGTACTTTGGGCAGGTTTTAGTTGCCTTGTGTTGGGTAAGTATCTCTTATTCTGGTGTGTGTGGCTTGTGATGGTGTGAGGGGTTGGGAGTGCGTTGCAGGGTGGGTGTGTGACTGTGCCCTTTCTTCCCTTGTTTACTAGGTTGAGGTAATTTCCGTTGTCGTCTTCGTTGACGGTCACAGTTGTGGAGGTATATTGCAAGGAACAGGACTGGCATTATTTGCAACTCTTTCTAAATGTCTGCTTTTGCATGTTGTGTGTGCCTACGGTGAGTGTTTCCTTTTATTTGGTTTGTTTCTCCCATGCCTGACGGCGGTCTTGTGCTTCTTTATTTGTTGGCCGGGTGGGGCCTTTTCGTTGGCCTCTGGGCGGCCTCTTCCATTGTTGTTGGCTCGCCAATGATGGCGGTGTGTGGATGGCCTGCTGGCTGTTTCTCATGTGCTTCATTATTTGTCAGTCTGGATCGCCAGACTGTTGGCGGTAGTTACTTAGTGTCCTTAGTGTCTTGTATGGTCTGCTGTATATCTTGTGTCTTGGTTTGCTTGCGTGTTTTGTTTTTCCCTTTGAGTTTGCTCGTAAAAGGTATGATATGTGGCGTTCTGACCTAGCATTTTGACTTCTTTGAAGCTTAAAATGTGGCCATCTGAAGAAAAACATTTTTTGCTGAGTTTCACTGAATGTGAAGGCGCCTGATGCAGAAATGTTTTGGGTACCAAAGGCATTTGCACTTCTCAATCACACAGTCTGATCCACAGACTTTGGATTGCAAACTACTCTTTAGCTAGCATTAAAACATCATGATAGTGGATTTTGCACCATTATAACTTAGGGTTGGAAGGGATGTTGTTTAGGGTGGTGGGTTATGCAAAGCATATTGGATCATTCTCATGGGTTTCTGAATATTCATAAACATTTTGCATGGCCATTCCCACTCTGGAGCGCTTGCACAGTTACTCCTAAGATGTTTGGCATAAACGTTTTTCCAAGGAGCGTAGGCATAGGAAACCCACCTGAATTTCATGCGCCTTTAAGGGAAGGGGTTTCTCCACAGTAAACGAGGACATGTACAATTCGGCCCGATTTTCTCATGTGCTTTTTCCAGCCACTGGAAAATGTTTATACATGTAGCTAGGCCAAAACTCTGCCTTACATCCCAGTACATTTTCTTGGAATTAGTTATGAGCCGTCAAAAAGTCAGACATATGCACAGAGTAGTCAAGAAAGTCAACATGAGCACATTTTCAACTTTTTAAATCAATTTGGTATTGACACTTTTGAATGCAGATGAGCATAACATTACACCAACGGCAACTATCTTCATTAGAAGTGTAACGCATCCCATACATATGCATGTTATCTTACTTATGTTTTTATTATAGCACAAACCACAAGTGATTGCGTTATTTTTTGCCGAGCCTGGTGACCTTTGACAATTTCTTTAATTGTGTCCTGATCAACAACCGGTTTCGTGGGTAGAAGTAGCTCAGCTATGTCTTTCGGTCAGTTGATGTTTGCCATGTTTGACCCAACTTTTGTTTAGAATGTCGATCATATTTCACTTTTGCCCTGTGATATGCTTGAGCATTGCTTAGATTGACTAATGAATGCTGATTTTGAAATGTCAACTTCGAAAACTTTAAATTTCTCATGAATGTGTTTAGTAATGTTTGCTACAAGACAGGACATTTTGGTCAATAGTTGGCAATATTAGTAACTGTTCGGGTCCGATGCAATCATTATAAGTATTATGAATTGCTGTTAACTGATTGCCGAAGGCGCCTCCTGAACTGTGAACATGCTCGCGGATAAAACCTGCCTTTCCGGAACGATCGCATTATTGAAATATTTCCTCTCGAAGGCTTGTGCAGCAAGTTACGGTTCAGAGGTGACGGGCTTTGCGTCAGATGAGACGCTTACGACGATTCGACTTTACAACAGAATAAGCATGAATGAGATGGATACCTCTGGAGCAAGTCGACGGTAAGACGTCTCCACTCGAGAGCTCAAAATGGCCATCTACGATTTGATTGCCCCAACAGATTGAACCCAAGATCACAGTAAGGCTTCTCTGGTTTACTTTGATAGTAGTGAGATCTTAAAGAATGAACCCTGTAGGATGCCAATCGTTGCATACTCTGTATTAAGCACCTTGGAAATTAATGGACTCCGACCCACTACAACAAGCAGGGCTGAAGAACGTCTAATGTGAATTAATAAATTCTTCCTCGCTGCAGGTTTGCGGTTTAGACCGGTCCGTTTTAGAATGATTTAATGTGCCAAGTGGTTCTATGTTTTTTTCTTCCGTTCTTTGATTTGCTAATACACATTTTTTATAGACCTGAAGGCATTTTTTTAAATGGATATTCTAAAAATTTACTGCACCCCGATTTTTTTTTATTAAACTGTAAGGTTGAAACCAATATAGTTATTTGTTTATCTTACCTGAAAACATTTCTAGCGTTGAGCTCCATGTTTTCTATTAACAAGTGATAATGACGCAAGGACAAAACAGAGAACAGTCGTCAACTAACTGTGTGTCAATCCATTTTTTACCACAGGCTTGAAAACTATACGGTAGCCAGGTAAAGGATTCATCGCCAAGGAAAGTCTCATGGTATTCATTATCGGTTTGCAGAACTCTCGCAACGCCAGGGGATGGAGGCTGCTCTTGACTTTTGTCAGAGCATCTTGACTCGCTTTATGCTGAGCTTTTGGTCTTCAGTCTTCTCCCTGGCCGTTTTGTGGCTTTTCAGCGTCTACTGCTTGGGGATCCTTGAGAGATTCCCCATGTTCTGCCAGCTGAAACAAGGACTTCAGGGACAGGTGAGTTATTTTTCTTATCTTTTTTATGCACAAACACCCCACCACCTTCTAACAAGATCACCCAATTCCCTACTAAATAAATGACAAATCCTTGTTAATAGTGCCTTGTTAAATTGTGAGACTTTTGCCAACTTCTGTTGGCATAGGAGTCCCAATTAGGAATTGGTCAGGGTTCCCTAAGCCGTCACAGTCTTCCCAGATAAATATGGGCAGAAGAAATCTACTGATGTTTACCAGGTGAAAAGGCCAGCTAAATACTGGGATATGCAGATTTTGTTGCAGAAAGCACCAAACTCCTCCTGCTTTTTCCCATTGCAGCGGGGAAAAGTGGTTAAAGGTGCTTCTCGCTCTTTCAGCTCTCTCCCTTCATCTGGGATCCTCAATGGCAGCCTATCGCTGGTCCGGGAGGCGCGGGTCCGCGACAGCATGACGCCATTAGTACACCCAATGACGCGTGTCTGGGATCAGGGACAGCAAGGACGGGTCGGAGCTTCTGACCTGCAGACTGCTCATAAGCTTTGCGACTCCGATACTGCTCGTTTGCCAGCCCCGCCGACTGGCTCGCTCATCCCTCTCCTCATCACGCATGTCTCGCCCAGTATCTCATGGTGCCCCTCTGACCTGTCTCTCCATCCCTTCCCCATCTCATTCCAACAATGGGAGCCCTATCTCATCGTTTTCAGCAAACCATCAGTGCTTGCATTACGCACCCATCGTTCCTTCCTTGCATCCATTCATCCATCCATTGACCCCATCCATCCACCCGTCTATCCATCCGACCCTCTCCATCCAACAATCCATCCATCCATAGACTCACACCACCACCGATCATCCACCCATCCTTCTTTTTATTCCCTCGCCCAAACTTCCCTTCATCTTTCTTTCCATCCCTTGCCCCGCCACTCCCTTCTCCCCCCCATCCCTTATTTTCTTTCATGATAGATTGCTTCAGGTGTGCCCTCTACCCACAGCTTCGCCGCAAACATTCCCTTGCTGTGGCCTCGAGGATCTACCTTTTAAAGACCAGTGTCTCGATTTAAGGAGAGACAAAGGACATTTTAAAAGTTGCATTTTACACACACTTCCCAGCGGCACACCCCCTTTTCCCCACCAAGCTGCTAAAGTGTGGGGTTCATGACGCCCCTGCGTGGGGTTCCACTCCACCTTCAGTAGTACTTTACTACCGATCCGTGCACTGCTGCACGGTCTCAAACTGTTAAGCTCTCGTTCCGTCTCTCCCTTCGCACTCGCCCCCCCCACACTTCTCTTACTATTTTCCTATCGCTCCCTCCCTTTCTCTGGCTCCTGCCATGTCTGCCTGTGACCACCTGTGTCTGTCCCAGAAGTATTTCCATTGAGTCTGTGGCCAAGAATGCTAATTCCTCCTCTCTCTCTCTCTCTCTCTCTGCACCAACTCCCATTAGCCCTCTCTTTCCTCCACCCTGCTCTCTTCCTCACCAACTCTCCACCGCCCCTGTCTCCCACTTCCTCGTAATCCTTTCTTGCCTTTTGCATCTCTTCCATCTCCCCTCCCTTCTAACCTATTTCGAGATTTTGGTTTTCTAGCGCCACGAGGTCAAACGATTGGAAAGAGCGCTATGCAAATATGTTTGCTAGCATATCATATCTTCCTCCAGAACTCTTTCTCCTGCCATTTTTTCCTGTCCATGCCCCTTCTTTCTCTCCCTTCTTCGCCTTTCTATCTTTTGGTTTTTTAGCGCCACGACGTCATACGATTGGAAAGAGCGCTATGCAAATATGTTTGCTAGCATAACATATCTTCCTCCAGAACGCTTTCTCCAGCCTTTTTTCCTGTTCACGCCCATTCTTTCTCTCCCTTCTTCGCCTTTCTATCTTTCCACCCAAGGGTAGGTCGCTCCCCCTGCCGCTGCAGCTCCTCCAGGTTCCTGAGTTCCTGAGACCCACCCCACAGTAAGTACCCCCCACCTCCCAGCCCCTCGCTCTGCCCCGCGCTACTCACCCTCTCTCCTGCTTCTTTTCCTCTTTTCTTCTTCTCTGTTCTTCCTCCTCGCTCCTCGTCTGTATTCTTCTTCTGTACTCCTCTTCTCCCCGTCTTCTCTCCTCTTCTCTTCTTCCTCATCTTCTGCTGTGATCTTCTGCCCTCTCTCTCTTCGTTTTTTGTATCTTCCTCCGTGTTCTTCTGTCTTCCTCTGTCTTCTTCTGTCTTCCTCTGTGTTCCTCTGTCTTCCTCTGTGTTCTTCTGTCTTCCTCTGTGTTCTTCTGTCTTCCTCTGTGTTCTTCTGTATTCTTCTCTGTTCTTCTATCTTCCTCTGTGTTCTTCTGTCTTCCTCTGTGTTCTTCTGTCTTCCTCTGTGTTCTTCTGTCTTCTTCTCTGTTCTTCTGTCTTCCTCTGTGTTCTTCTGTCTTCCTATCTTTCTCCCTAATCTCCTAAACCTCCTAACACTCACCCCTCTCCACCCTTAAACCCCCCTCCCCCAGCTCTTCTCACTCTACCTGTCCTCCCCCTCCCTCGCGCTTTCCCGCCGCGACCTCCTGCACGCCCCGCCCCCCAGCTCCCATTCGCCCCCAGCTGACCCCTCCCCCCCTCCTACCTCATATGGCGGCTGCTGCGCGACAGCGCGCAGCGGGTGCGCCGCTGGCGAGCCGGAGGCGCGCCGGAGGCAAGCCCGTCTGCGCCCGTCTGCGCCTGGCCCGCGCCCAGCGCCACGACCCCTGGTCCCCAGCTCTCCCAAGCCCCGCTGATCCGCTACGACCCAACCACCCTCCATGCCCTCAACCCAGGACGCTCCAACACCTGCTTCCAAGCTCACCCCAAATGCACCCATGGACCCTTCGCCTGCAACTCCTGCAAACGCATCTTCCACCACGCAACTACCACGACCACAAGCCCAACCACCTCAAGTGCATCCTAGTCAACGCCCGCTCCGTTCACAAACACGCCGTTGAACTCTGGGACCTCCTAGACTCCACAGCACCGGACGTCGCCTTCATCACGGAGACCTGGATGAACGCCTCCTCTGCTCCAGACATCGCCACCGCCATCCCCGAAGGCTACAAGATCTCCAGGAAAGACCGCACCAACCAAGTAGGAGGAGGTATCGCCATCGTCTTCAAAGACTCCATCAGCGTCACCACCTCCACCGAAGACACCCCTCTCGCCGCTGAACACCTGCATTTTCAGATTCGCACCGACCCGAGTACCACCCTCAGAGGATCCCTCGTCTACCGTCCTTCCGGACCTCGCGCCCCTTTCAGCGACGCCATCGCCGACTTCATCTCCCCGCACGCCCTCGCCTCACTGGACTACATCCTCCTAGGCGACCTCAACTTCCATCTGGAACAAAACAACGACCCCAACACCACCACCCTGCTCGACAACCTCGCCAACCTCGGCCTCAAACAACTGGTGAACACTGCCACCCACATCGCCGGACACACACTCGACCCTATCTTCTCCGCCAGCAAACACGTCTTCTTCAGCCACGCCTCCGCCCTTCATTGGACCGACCACAGCTGCGTCCACTTCACATTCCGACTCGAGACCCGCCACCTCCGCACTCAACCCATCCCTCGCCGACAGTGGAACAAGATCCCTGAAGAGCAACTCTTCTCCGCACTCGCCGCCAACCAACCCACCCTCACCACCGACCCCAACGACGCAGCCCTCAACCTCACAAACTGGATCTCCAACTGCGCAGACAACCTTGCTCCCCTCAAACGCACGCATTGACAGAACAACACCAAGAAACCTCTCTGGTTCTCTGACACCCTCAAAGAATCAAAGAAAACTTGTCGCGCACTTGAGAAAGCCTGGCGCAAGGACCACACCGCTGACAACATGACCGCCCTCAAGAACGCTACCCACGAACACCACCACCTGATCCGCGCTGCCAAAAGGAATTTTTTCACCGACAGACTGGATAAAAACAGCCACAACAGCAGAGAACTCTTCAGCATCGTCAAGGAGTTCTCCAACCCCAGCGCCAACGCCAACGCCATCACGCCCTCACAGGATCTATGCGAATCCCTCGCCACTTTCTTCCATCGCAAGATCAGCGACCTCCACGACAGCTTCGGACACCAGACCCAACCTAACACCACCGAACCAACATCCCCGACCATCACCCTCAACAACTGGACCCACATCAGCACGGAAGAAACCAAATCCATCATGAACTCTATCCACTCCGGCGCCCCTTCGGACCCCTGCCCGCACTTCATCTTTAACAAAGCCGACGACATCATCGCCCCGCACCTCCAGACCGTCATCAACTCTTCTTTTTCTTCTGCTACCTTCCCCGAATGCTGGAAACATGCCGAAGTCAACGCCATACTAAAGAAACCTACGGCTGACCCGAGCGACCTGAAAAACTTCCGCCCCATCTCCCTCCTGCCTTTCCCAGCCAAAGTAATAGAGAAGACCGTCAACAAACAGCTGACCACCTTCCTGGAAGACAACAACCTGCTCGACCCTTCACAAACCGGATTCCGAACCAACCACAGCACTGAAACCGCCCTCATCTCAGTCACAGACGACATCAGAACCCTGATGGACAACGGTGAAACAGTCGCCCTCATTCTTCTCGACCTCTCGGCTGCCTTTGACACCGTCTGTCACCGCACCCTAATCACCCGCCCCGTTCCACCGGGATCCAAGACCAGGCCCTGGACTGGATCGCCTCCTTCCTCGCAAACCGCTCCCAAAGAGTCTACCTCCCTCCGTTTCGCTCAGACCACTGAGATCATTTGCGGCGTACCTCAAGGCTCATCACTCAGCCCGACACTCTTCAATGTCTACATGAGCCCCCTCGCCAACATCGTACGCAAGCACGACATCATCATCACCTCCTACGCCGATGACACCCAACTCATACTCTCCCTCACCAAGGACCCCGCCAGCGCCAAGACCAACCTACAAGAGGGCATGAAGGACGTCGCAGATTGGATGAGGCTTAGCCGCCTAAAGCTGAACTCTGAAAAAACGGAAGTCCTCATCCTCGGCAATACCCCGTCCGCCTGGGACGACTCCTGGTGGCCCACGGCCCTCGGCACCGCACTGACCCCCACAGACCACGCCCGCAACCTCGGCTTCATCTTGGACCCTCTTCTCACCATGACCAAACAAGTCAACGCCGTATCCTCCGCCTGCTTCCTCACCCTCTGCATGCTTCGCAAGATCTTCCGCTGGATCCCCGCCGACACCAGAAAAACCGTGACCCACACCCTCGTCACGAGCCGCCTGGACTACGGCAACACCCTCTACGCAGGGACCACAGCCAAACTCCAAAATCACCTACAACGCATTCAAAACGCCTCGGCCCGCCTCATCCTCGACGTACCCCGCAGCAGCCACATCTCCGCACACCTGAGACACCTGCATTGGCTCCCAGTCAGCAAAAGGATCACCTTCCGACTTCTCACCCACGCACACAAAGCCCTCCACGACAAGGGACCGGAATACCTCAACAGACGCCTCAACTTCTACGTCCCCACCCGCCCCCTCCGCTCCTCTGGCCTCGCACTCGCTGCCGTCCCTCGCATCCGACGCTCCACGGCGGGTGGGAGATCTTTCTCCTTCCTGGCGGCCAAGACCTGGAACTCCCTCCCCACCAGCCTCAGGACCACCCAGGACCACTCTGCTTTCCGGAGACTCCTAAAGACCTGGCTGTTCGAGCAGCGATAACCACCCCCTTTGTCCCTAGCGCCTTGAGACCCGCACGGGTGAGTAGCGCGCTTTATAAATGCTAATGATTTGATTTGATTTGATTTGATTTATCCGACAACGTGTTATCAGTATTTAACCGGGTGATAATTGGAACCTGTTTCCAAAGACACTCATAATTGAGGACAATGAATGCCTGATTGATTCTCCAAGGATTTCTTTTATGTTCCTGAGTTCAAACACAAATCCCCTTGTGAATGGGAATCTTTACCAGTCCAGGCGTTTTCTTTTATTGCTGGTACCGAGTTTAAAATGGGAAAACAGGCCTATAAGTACCTTAAGTTAATGCAAAAACATCCTGTTACGTGTGGAACTCGCAAAACAAGCCTTAGATAAAGCCAGTAGCTCCCAAATAACTTTGCTTCTTTAAGCTCCCTCCATTTTCGACCAAAATGACTGCCATTGTGTGATCTAAATTTAATAATTTCCCACAATATTAACAAAATCTTCTTCAGAAGAGTTAATTCAAAGCCCATGCTTCCAAGTAGTCTATCAGTCATATTAGTTATGATAGTGCTTCAGGTCAAATGCATTTTAAAGTCTGCATTGTGTTATAATAGTTTCTCTACATTTCCCTGTGAAGTGTACTTTAAGGTATATCAGTTATGATCAGCATCATTGCCCACTGAGGTTTAGAATGCAGTTAAATTCATTAGGCGAAGGCTGGTAATTGATGCGAAGTTTGATTATGCAAAGGCTGGTAACGGGTTTGATAAGTGTTGCACCAAATAAAATACCAAAACGCTGGCTCTGACTATTTTGTGTGTGATAATTGCCATCAGAGTAAGAACCTTTTTCTTGAAAATGTGATATAACACATGGATTTTAGTACTTAAGGGACATTTTTCCCTTGATGAATATAAGCATGTTTGAGCTGCTAAACTGTATCCGGCAATGCAATATTTATTACATGAATCATAATTCTGATATGTGTGATAACACCAATTACCACACATATTTGAATGCAATGGCCAACTCATAATGAAGACATAACTATCTATTCTGCTTGTTAGCATGGTTGGAAGCATGTTAATTGAATTACTAGCTACCAGTTAAATACTAGTTAAAAAAATCTATTTGGTATTGTTTTGAGGACTGAAAGTGTGCTTCTATTGTGTTGCAGAAAGCAGGTGGCAATGCAATATTGCATGGCCTTTGTAGCTAATGACTGGGAAAATAGGAATGCAGTTTATATATACTCACCAAATTGGGTTGTATACAAGCATGGAAAGGTAAAGAATTATATATTCTTATTCCGAAGTTCCTCCTTTCACACCAGATCCAGAGCTTGGGTTATAGAAAAATAAACCATGATCCAAGGATCACTCATTTTGCCGAGTAGAAATCTTTGAATATTCACTAGCTAGTGCCATGAGGGCAGGGGTTATGTGGGCATATTGGCTCAGGAATGGCACTTGTCTTGGTGCATCATTCTGAATTCTTTGAATTTTGTGTATTAAATGTCTCAAGAGCCCAGAACCAAGTCCAAGCTAAGCTAAAACTTGAGAACTTCAAGCCCGGACCCTCTGTGTCAGGACCTAGATGAGGGACGAGTAATGTTTTCTTGGTGAAAAAGACACTTCAGTCATTCGGTAGATCTAAAGTTAGAGTTAGAGGGTAGAGTCCATGGTTACAATAAGGGTAATCATTTCATTATATGTAGTCAGTGTAGGTCGCATTTCTCAAGTCAAGTTGCTTGGGTTCACATTCTTGCCTTGTGAGAATGCCCTTTTTTGAGGAGCTAAGTTTTGCGTTTTTTCATAGCATCCTTGCCTATTACCTGTAGGTGCTGACTGAGTCCTGGTGTGTGCAGGTCTGAAGGCTTTTCCAGTTTTAGAATAATGTGGATGTTGCTTAGATTTAGCATGCTTCTTCAAAGTACTGATGAACATAGGAAGTACGACAGGTGTACATTGGGGAGCCAGCGTGTGATTTTTGAGTCTTGAGGCATACCAGCTTAGTGGTTGAACAGTGGTGAAGAGAGTATTGGAAGATTTGGGATCAGTGTGCCAAGTATCCTCAGTCCAATGGATGATAATGCTGTGAACTGATACAAGATGTGGGGCCTTATGGAGGTGGTCCGCAGATGCACATGAGGGCAGGAGCTATAGCCACTGCTACCTTGGTGAGGTCAAGTGGCTCTATTTGGAGATCCTCTCCTTCCTGGTGGGGATCTCTATGCTGTGCAGGGAAAATTGTCTGCTCCCTTCACAGTACTGAAGATTTGCCAAGCAAGTGCCTTTTAAGTAGCTGCTCTGTAAACGTTTTTGTTCAGAGGAAACAAACCCCCCAAAAGTATGTATGATGTGAGCTCTGACAGCTGGTGTCAAAACACACTGTGTAGTAAAAGACCACACGCTATTCCCAGTATGTACTTTGGTGAGGGCTCCAATTATATTAAAACAATGCTGAAAAATGTACAGAAAACACCATATTAAATCCAAATCATAGTTGTTTATTCACTTTCACATGTATGTGTAATTATGAAAATTATTATTCTGATATAAAACAACAGTGGAAGAGACAGTTATGGAAAGATAGAAATGTGTATAAACATTATATTAATTAGATGCCACCAAGTGGGTCAGGTACAAATCAGAAATGCATATGTAAGTAAGCTTGGGGGACCTCAAGAGAGATGTTCTTTCAGATACGAGGAACAGAGCATGAGAAGGATTGGGAAGTGTGTCTTCTTTTTGAGGAAATCAGCTTAAGGATCCCCTTGGGGCTGACTATTGTAGGAAAGTACCATCTTTCTTGGCATGGCACCCCCAATTTCTGCCTGTTTGTCAGTGTATTTTGCGTGTCTCATGGGGATCCTGCTAACCAGGGCCCCAGTGCTCATAGTTTGTGGTCTAATGTGTGTGTTGTCAGTATGCTTAACTGTGTCACTGAAGTTCTGCTAACCAGAAATCCAGTGCTTATGCTCTCTCTGCTTACCAAATCTGTCACTTTCGTTTAGTGACTTTACATTCCAATTCCAATTGGCACACTGGACCCCCCTTATTAGTCCCTAGTAAATGGTACCTAGATAGCCAGGGCATTGGGGTTCCAGGAGATCCTTATAGGCTGCAGCATTTCTTTTGCCGCTCATAAGGAGCTCAGATAAACCTTTCTTTGGGACTGCCACTGCAGCCTGAGTGATATAGTGCCCACACTATTTCACAGCCATTTTCACTGCACTTAAGTAACTTATACGTCACCTACATGTCTAACTGGCAAAGGTACCCCCACACTGTCCAGGGCCAATTCCCCGGACTTCGTGAGTGCGGGGATACCATTACACGCCTGCACTACATATATGTCAATACATATATGTAGCTTCACAATGGTAACTCCGAAAATGGCCATGTGAGGTGTCTAAGATCATGGAATTGTCCCCCCATTCCACATCTGGTATGGGGGGGGCAATCCCATGCATCCTGGGGGTTCCACCATGGAACCCCATTATTGCCAAACCAGCTCTCTGAGGTTTCAACTGCAGCCCGAGCTACTGCCACCTCACAGACAGGTTTCTGCCATCCTGGGGTCTGAGCAGCTCAATCCCAGGAAGGCAGAACAATTAATTTCCTTAGGGAGGAGGGTGTTACACCCTCTCCCTTTGCAAATAGGTGTTACAGGCTTGGGAGGGGTAGCCTCTCAGAGCCTCTGGAAATGCTTTGAAGGGCACAGATGGTCTACACCGGATGAGGGACCCCCAGTCCCTACTCTGGCACGAAACTGGACAGAGGAAAGGGGAGTGACCACTCCTCTGTCCATCACCACCCCAGGGGTGGTGCCCAGAGCGCCTCCAGTGTGTCACTGGCGTTAGCCAACTAGGATTCCAAGGTGTGGGGACACTCTGGAGACCTCTGAGTGGCCAGTGCCGGCAGGCGACGTCAGAGACCCCTCTTGATAGATGCATACCTGGGTAGGTAGACAATCCCCATCTCAGGGCTATTTAGGCTCTCTCCTCTGGTTGTTTCCTCAGATTCAGCTTCCAAGACTTCTCCAGGAATCCTCTGCATCCTCTGCTTCAGCTTCTGATGGTCAGATCAACCGCAGACTGCTCCAGAAACTGCTGTAACTGCAACAAAGTATCCAGGACAACTCCTGTGACCTGCAACTTCAGCCCCAGGCAGCATTTGCAACAGTTTCCAAGGAGTGCACACTCTGAGGAGTGCCTGTCTTCATCCTGCACCAGAAGAACCAAAGGAATCTCCCGTGGAGTGACAGAGTCACTTCCCTGCTCCTGCAGGCACCCTTCTGCAATGACGACCGGTACTCTGGGACTCCTCTCCTGATGACGAGCTTGCTCCCTGGAACACAGGTGGTGGGCTGACATGATCCAGACTGTCCTAAGGTCCAGCTGTTCAAATTTGATGGAGGTAAGAGCTTGCCTCTCTGTGCTTCGATGGTGCCCCTGTGCACTGCGTCATCTCCAGCTCCGTGGGCTTCTGTGCACTTCTTCCAAAAATCCTTTGTGCACAGTGTAGCCTCGGTCCCCAGCAACCCATCCTGCGACGCAGAAGTCACTGAGTTTTTCTACGGCAACGTGGGACCTTCCTTTTTTTATGCTGTGACAACTGCACTTTTCATCTTCTTTGTCCCCATGTTCTGGGACTCCAGTGGGTGCTGCCTGGTCTTCTGTGGGCTCTCTACATTGCTGAGAGCCCCCTCTGTCTCCTCAGTCTGAGTTGAGACCCCAGGTCCCTTCTGGGTCCAGGCAGCTCCACTTTGACACAAACCACGAACTTGTGTGAACCAATTCTTGTTCGCAAAATCCAGTGACACAAACAGCCTACATCCAACAACTTGATGTGGGACATCTCCTGCACCATGCAGGAACCCCAGCCATCTCCTTTGGTGCTCTTCTGTACTCTTCTTCTTACCAGAGAATCCACTTTTGCACCATCTTCTAGGTTGGCAGGGGCTCCTGTCCTTCCTGGAATCTTCTGCGTCTTCTGGACTTGGTCTCCTCTCTTCACAGGTCTTCAAGTTCAGGAATTCAATAGTTGTTGATTGCAGTCTTGCTTGGTTCTTGCAAAATCTCTTATGACGACTTGTAATGTGTCCTGAGGAAACTTACTGTGCTTTACTCCCGTTTTCCTGGGCTCTTGTGTGGGGTACATTACTTACCTTTGGTGTTTTCTTACACTCCCAGCGCCCCTCTACAAACTACACTTGCCTAACGGGGAATTTGTGATTCACATTCCACTTTCTTAGTATATGATTTGTGTTGCTCCTAGGCCTATTGCATTCTATTGTATTTTCTACTGTTTGCACTATTCTATGACTGTTTTATTACCTGATTTTGGTTACTAGTGTATATATTGTGTATAATACTTACCTCCAAAAGTAGTATTGTCTCTAAGATATTTTTGGCCTTGTATCACTAAAACAAAGTACCTTTATTTTTGGTAACACTGAGTATTGTGTTTTGTTGTGTATAAGTACTGTGTAACTATAGTGGTATTGCAGGAGCCTTGCATGTCTCCTAGTTCAGCCTAAACTGCTCTGCTACAGCTACCTCTAGACAGTCTAAGCTGCTAGAACACTACCTACATTTCACTAATAAGGGATAACTGAACCTGGTATAAGGTGTAAGTACCTTAGGTACCCACTACAAACCAGGCCAGCCTCCTACAACTGTGCACTCACCTCCAACAGTTTCGATCTTTTTTGTCAGTTACTCTGGGGAGTGTGTGTGAAGGCCGAGTATGGCATGCAAGCCATTGTATATGTACCTCTAGATTCCACAGGGTAACAGTTTAAAAATTCTGACCCTGGTGTGGTATCATCTTATGTTCTCTTGCCTGAAATGAGAACAGCATTTCAAACACCCATTAAGGGTGATATCCCACTTATAGGCATTTGTGTCAGGATGGAGTTCTCGTAGAAATTTCTTGAAAGTACTAGCGATCAACAATAGATCTGAGATCTGTTGCATGGATCATCTTTTAGACATAGCATGAGTTATTCATTAGCAAACTACCTGGGACTTTCAAATTTCAGTTTCAAGTAGATTTTGCATTTTCAACTAAAGTGGTGGTTATTTCCGTGGATATTGAGGACAACCTTTATTTGATTAGAAGGGTTATTGGATTAGAGGCAATCAAAATCAATTGATTTGTCTGAGGGGTTCAAACTGAGGTATAGGATGGTCATTTCTGAATGTGTGACTTTTATCAAGTTGTTTATAGGTTATTGTGAGGTGATTTGTTTTGGGACAGTTGAGTGTTACCAAACTATTTGTGGAAGGCAATGCCTGGCTCCTTCATTAGCTCTCCAGTAACTTCCAGGTATAGGTTTAGAAGAAGAGGAGCTAACATTAACTACTGATGTACCTCAAGCGGAGCTTGAGCAGGAAGGGAGATGTTGGGCCCCACCTTGACATACTGGGATCTATGTGATAGAACCTGAACCACTTCACGTTAAGACCTCTTATTCCATCTCTTTATTCCAAAATATTTAGCAAGGTGGTGTGATCAGGGGTGTCCAATGCTTTCAAATGATCTAGTAGGACAAGGAGGCAACTGAGCCCTTTATCCGTTCTATGTATGGCATAGTGTATTACTTTAAGTATTGCTGGTGCAATGCTATGGCCATGTCTGACTCCTGATTGGTATTTGCCTAAAAGTTCCTCAGTGTGTTTTTTTCAACTGAGTGCCCATGCAGTTTTTCATTATCTTGGCTAAATGGAATAATGCAGTGATGTATAAATTGTTGGTGCCTGTATTGCTTTTTTTTTATAAGTAACACAGTCAGACAATGACAATTTTAAAGAGCCTCATATTTTATTTTAAATAAGGAAGGCTTTTTTTAGTGGTTAGTCACAAGGGATACAGATCCTGAGTTTGTCAGTGCTTCAATAATGTATTTTTTGAATAGTTGGATTGGTTTGTCGATGGGATCTCTCTTTGCAATGAGGTTGGTGTAAATTCTATAAATGTGCTCTAGGAGGCTGTGGAGGTTTCAGTGCTTGAAGTGTTAGTTGAGAGTTTGGCTGGGTGGATTTACATGAATTTTTCCAATTTTGTCTCTGAAGAACTTTGCTACTTATCAACAGCTTAGATTGTAGTCAGAGGGTCTGAGAACTGAGTAAGGTGTGAATGATTCTTTGAAAAGCCGTAGGTCTAGTGCTTGAAATGCGCTGCTTTTGTTTTGAGGATATGTTCTTTTGTTTTCATTGATGTGTGAAAGGGGACATGGGTTTTGATGCCAGCTCTTTTTTGCATCTCTTTATGTTTTGCATTCTGAATTTGAATCTTTTGATTACTGTAGAGTGCCACCCGGTATCTAGTATATATTGTATAGCAGGGGATACATAAAGGGAGGAGTGGCCGCTCGAGGTGACTCCGCCAGATATACTGCCATACCTATGTTTGCCTCCATTGTATGTAGGGGTCTATTGCAGCCTAGTTATAACTCATGGCATGGTGCACCATACTAACGACGAAGATGGTGGTGACCCTGGCTGGCTGCATTGTGGTGAACAGTGCAGTTCCAGGCCATGTCGGAGAAGAAAGTCATGTTGGCAGCTGATTGGTGCATATGGAGTATACAGCTCAATGTTGGGAGAAGCTGCGCGCCTGTCTGGTGGACCTCTGAGGCAAGGTGTGCCTCCACCACCCTGCCCATCTCCCGAATACTGGGGCAGCCACTCAATGAGTCAATAGCCTGGCCCACGAAGTCTAGGCCAAGCTCTGTGGGGATAAGCGGCTACAGAGCCACCTTGCAATGACCAAACGCATCGCACCTGGCCAGCAGCGGGCCTGCTGCTGATGGGTATTGAGCCGAAGTGGAGCCTCAGCAGATGCCTGGCTAGTAACAGCAAATGAGAGCTAGGCAAAAAGAGGATTCCCTGGGGCACACCGGACAGAGCCTTTTGCCACCCCATGAGTTTGGAAACAAGTACATGAAAAAAAAGGAGAACAAAATAAGGAAAAGGAAATTGAAATATCTTGAACCATTATATAAAGAAATTAAATGACTAAGACTCTGGTATTGGCTGGCCCACATGAGTGTAAGGCATAGAGAGTGAGGCCGTCATTCACAGTAGAGGCCGTCCTAGCCTGTTGGGACTGAGGAGAGGGTGCTCTAGCTGTCTGCTACAGAGAAGGGCCACGCCAACACCTAGTACATCCTATGTACCCGATGAGGGGACCACAATTTGTTGATGCATGTGGCGTTCAAGTGGTAGCCACACACACTATGCCGGAACAGCTGTGGAACCCCGCACCAACGGGCCCTGCACATTGTGCACACTCCCCAGTCTCTACTCACACCTCTATTCAGCCAGCTGGTAGACCATGCCAGGGCCCCCCTGCGCTGGTGCCAATGGATCAGGTACCAGCAGCACTACTTTTGCACCACACACACAACCAATGGGGCAATAAAATCAGTGATGTACCACGTCAGCATTGTAGAACTATATGACTTAATCAAACATCTATCCAACACAGGTGCGGATGATGATTTTGATGATGCGGTGGCAGCACTGAACCGGCACGTTGATCCCCAGCTCGACCCTGATTTTGAAAGATTCAAAGCCCAGCAAGCGGATAATGAGTCTGTGGATGTCTTCTGTGCACAACTCCAGCTCAACATTATATTGACATGGTCATATGAACTGGAAGATTAGGTCCTCCAGCAACCTCCAGCCCTCGGGATCTCTGATCCTGGCATGAGTGTCAGTTCCCTGGCAGCCCGACTGCCAGGGTTGTCATGTGGCAGATGGACCGCCGCATTGGTGGTGGTTTGACTGTCATCCATGAGTCTGGCTGTTTAGTGACCACCAGACTTGTAATGAGGCCCTATGTGTTGATTTGAGGCTCCCGATCAAAGTCATGTGCAGGGAGCCCCACATAACCCTAACATTTGATGACATGATGGCGGACCTAAATGGGGTCTGGTGGATTTCAAATTTGGACTTCAACCAGGCTATCATCAACCCACACTTGATCTATCCAGCCAATATATAACCCCTTTCTGACCTCAAGGGGACTCCTTCCCACTTGTGAGCGATTTACCACCAACTTTGAGTTGGCGGTAAAGTGTGAATAACTTTCGTACATACCAGTGCAAATTAGTATATGGATGTGAAATCACAAACACACCTCTTACAAATACGGATTCACAGTAGGTTATCAAATCGTAAATTGGGCTTTTTACATTTGAAAAAAAACATTTTTGCATTTGCATACCGCCTGATACTGTGAATCAGGCTGTTTACAAATGCAAAAATGTTTTGTACATCTAGCCCTTACTCTCTTAAACAGGTCAAAAATGTTCAGGGTTTGACATTTCTCAGTATCCCAGGATGCTTGGCTGATGTATTAGGAATGTAGGTAGTCATAGCCTTTTGTTTGGACCCTCCAATTTGGGGATGATGTTACTTGGACAGGTTTTGCATAGGCTCATTTAATTTGGGGAGGTATTTCAATGGGTGTAGGAGGCTGGCCTGGCTTATAGTGGGTACCTGATGGCACTTAAACCTTGTGCCAGGTCCAGTTATCCCTTATTAGTAGATTAGTAGTGTTCTATAAGCTTAGGCTGATAAAGGTAGCTATAGCAGAGTAGCTTAGGCTGAACTAGGAGACATGCAAAGCTGCTACTACACCAGTTATATCATATAGCACTATATCATAAGAATCACAATACTCAGAGTTACTAAAAACAAAGGTACTTTATTTTAGTGACAATGTGCCAAAAATATCTTAGAGGATATACTCCCGTAGGAGGTAAGTAAAATACACAAAATATACACACAAACCAAAATCAGGTAAGTAAACAGTTAGAAAAGTAGTGCAGAGACTGTAGAATACAATAGGATGCAATAGGCCTAGGGGCAACACAAATCATATACTAAGAAATTGGAATGCGAACCACTTAAGGACCCCAGGCCTAGT
Organism: Pleurodeles waltl; assembly: GCF_031143425.1. NCBI lineage: Eukaryota > Metazoa > Chordata > Amphibia > Caudata > Salamandridae > Pleurodeles > Pleurodeles waltl. The sequence continues at coordinate 1,117,089,417 of NC_090440.1, forward strand.
GTAGTGTGTAGAGGGTCACTGGGAGTGTAAGAAAACACTAAGGGTGTCCAAGATACCCCACCCCAAGACCCTGAAAAGTAGGAGTAAAGTTACCCTACTTCCCCAGAAACACACTAAAGTTGTGATAGGAGATTCTGCAAGAACCACAACAGACTGCAAAGCACTGAAGATGGATTCCTGGACCTGAGGACCTGCAAAGGAAGGGGACCAAGTCCAAGAGTCACAAAAGTGTCCAGGGGGGCAAGAACCCACTAAACCCCGGATGAAGGTGCAAAATGGCTGCCTCTGGGTGGAAGAAGCTGAAGATTCTGCAACAACGGAAAATGCCAGGAACTTCTACTTTGCACAGAGGATGTAGAGTTGTTTCCACGCAGAAAGACCGCAAACAAGCCTTGCTAGCTGCAAAGGTTGCGGTTGAAGAATATGGGTGCTGCTCAGACCCAGGAAGGACCAGGAGGTTGCCCCTTGGAGGAGGAGACAGAGGGAGCGCTCAGCAGAACAGAAATCCTATGCAGAAGCAGGCAGCACCCGCAGAAGCACTTGAACAGGGATTCAAGAAAACTGAGCACAGCAGTTGTCTCAACACTGCAAAGGAGAGTCCCACAAAGCCGGTGTTCAACTCAGCGAGTTGAGCAATGCAGAACGGTGTGCTGGGGACCTGGGCTATGCTGTGCACAAAGGATTCCTTGCAAAAGTGCACAGAAGCCCTAGCAGCTGCAGTTCAAGCAGTACACAGGATTACTGTCTGGCGTGGGGAGGCAAGGACTTACCTCCACCAAATTTGGACAGATGGACTACTGGACTGTCTGCGTCTCTTGGATCCAACTCCTGTGTTCCAGGGACCATGCTCGTCAAGATGAAAGGGGACCCAGAGGACCGGTGATGCAGAAATTTGGTGCCTGTGTTATCAAGGGCAAGATTCCGTCGACCCATGGGAGATTTCTTCTTGGCTTCCAGTGCAGGGTGAAGGCAGACAGCCCTCAGAGCAACCACCACGAAGAAACAGTTGAGAAAGCTGGCAGGACTAGACGCTACAATGTTGCTGGTAGTCTTCTTGCTACTTTGTTGCAGTTTTGCAGGCGTCCTGGAGCAGTCAGCGGGCAATCCTTGGCAGAAGTCAAAGAGGGAGATGCAGAGGAACTCTGGTGAGCTCTTGCATTCATTATCTGATGAGAAACCCACAGAAGAGACCCTAAATAGCCCTCAGGAGGAGGATTGGCCACCTAGCCAGGTAAGCACCTATCAGAAGGGATCTCTGATGTCATCTGCTGGCACTGGCCACTCAGAGGCCTCTATTGTGCCCTCACACCTTAGAAGGCAGAGGTCTGGGACACACTGGAGGAGCTCTGGGCTCCACCCTTGGGGTGATGATGGACAGGGAAGTGGTCACTCCCCTTTCCTTTGTCAAGTTTCGCGCCAGAGCAGGGACTGGGGGATCCCTGAACCGGTGTAGACTGGTTTATGCAAGAAGGGCACTCCCACCCTCCCCTCCTCTTATGGCAGCCGCTGCGTGATAGCAGGGAGCAACCTTTGACCCTGCTTCTGCAGACAGGTCGCTCCCCTCTCCGCATTCCGCGCCACCTCCATTCCCGTTCCTTTTTGTCAATTCCCCGTCGCAGCGTCCCCTGCGGCCCCTTCCCCCCTCCCCCTCCTTCTCACCTCTTCAGTAGCCAAACTCCCCGCCGCTGCGTCCCCTGCGCACCTCCTGCCTCCCCCTCCTTCTCTCCTCTTCAGTAGCCAAACTCCCCACTGCTGCGTCCCCTGCGGCCCCTCCCGCCTCCCCCCTCCTTCTCACCTCTTCAGTAGCCAAACTCCCCGCCGCTGCGTCCCCTGCGGCCCCTTCCGCCTCCCCCCTCCTTCTCTCCTCTTCAGTAGCCAAACTCCCCGCCGCTGCGTCCCCTGCGGCCCCTCCCACCTCCTCCCTCCTTCTCACCTCTTCAGTAGCCAAACTCCCCGCTTTGGCGTCCCCTGTGGCCCCTCCCTCCTCCCCCCTCCTTCTCTCCTCTTCAGTAGCCAAACTCCCTGCCGCTGCATCCCCTATGGCCCCTCCCGCCTCCCCCTCCTTCTCACCTCTTCAGTAGCCAAACTCCCCGCCACTGCGTCCCCTGCAGCCCTGCCCCCAGCCCTCTCATAGGACAGGCACTCCCGCCTCTCAGCTGCCACTCCCACCCTCCCCTCCTCTTATGGCAGCCGCGCGCAGCGAGTGCGCCAAAGGCAAGCCCGTCTGCGCCTGTCCGCGCCTGGGCCGCGCCCAGCGCCAGAACCCCTGGCCCTCTCAGACACACCTACTACCCCCTCACCCTCCACTCTCTCAACCCAGGCCCCCGCCCCACATGCACCACATCTATCCCCACACACACTCATTGCCCCTTCACCTGCCACACCTGCCACTTCTGCTCGTCATCCCTCACACCACACACCAACCATAGCGACCCCACCTTCAACAAACATAACACCCCCAACACAAGACTCACCCACCCTGCCCCCACCAACCAACCCGCAGCACACCAGCCCACAACCAGAACACACCCCACAACAACACCCTCACGCACCACACCAACACCACCACCACCCACCACAACCACCTTAACTGCCTGCTCCTCAACATCCGCTCCCTTCACAAACATGCCATAGAACTCTGGGACCTCATCACACTCACCTGACATCGCCTTCCTCACGTAAACCTGGACCAACCCCTCCTCAGAACCCGACATAGCCATAGCCACCCCCATGGGATACAAACTCCAACACAAAGACCGCCTCAACAGGCCAGGCGATGGCATCGCCATCCTACACAGAGACACCATCAAAGTCACCACCAGCTCCCAAGACACTATCGGCAAAACTGAACACATGCACTTCCTCATCCACATCAACAACAACTCCACCCTCAGAGGTACACTAATCTACAGACCCCCCGGACCACGCCCGCCTTCTGCGACACCATCGCCGACAGCATCAGCCCGCACGCCCTCACCTCCACAGACTACATTATCCTCGGTGATTTCAACTTTCACTTAGAAAACCCACATGACCACAACACTACCTCACCAACCTCGGACTCAAAAAACTGGTCACCACACCCACCCACTCAGCAGGACACACACTCGACGCAATATTCACCTCAAGCCAACACATAGCCTACAACCACACCACCGAACTCCTCTGGACTGACCACCGCAGCGTCCACTTCTCCTTCACCAAACCCCCCATACACTACCATCAACACACCACACACCCTTCCGCATGTGGGACAAGATCCCCACAGAACAACTGAACTCCCAACTGGCCCATAACCCCCCCACACCAACTACCCCAACACAGGAGCACACAACCTCTTCAAATGGATCACTACCTGCGCAGACAGACTAGCCCCCCTCAGAAAACACATCGCCACCCGCAACATCAAGAACGCCCCATGGTTCATCCCTGAACTCCAAGACTCCAAGCGCAAATGCCGCCAAGCTGAGAAATATGGAGATTAGAACCTTCCTCAACCAACTTCTCCACCCTCAAAACCACCATTCGCACCCATCACCAACTCATACGCACCGCCAAAAGAGATCACTACAAGACACGCCTTGACAACAACTCTCAAAACAGCAAATAACTCTTCTCTATCATCAATGAACTTGCCAAACCCAAAGCCAGCAACATAGACCCCACACACACACAGCCCCTATATGACGCCCTTTCCAACCACCTACTCCACAAAATCCTGGACATCCACAACAGCTTCATACCACACACACCCACCACACATACCCCTCACTCACCCAACCCGACTCCCACTCAGGACCCCCCACCACACTCTCCACATGGACCCCAACCACACACGAAAAAAACGAAAAAACCATGAACTCCATCCACTCCGGTTCCCCCTCCGACTCCGGTCCACACCGCATCTACAACAAAGCTAGCCCTACCATCGCCCCTATACTCTACAACATAATCAACTCCTCTTTCGACTCCGCCACCTACCCCGACCCCTGGATGCACGTGGAAATTACCGCTCTCCTAAAAAAAAAACAAGCCAACCCGGAGACCCTCTCCAACTACCGCCCCATCTCCCTCCTCCCTTTCCCCGCCAAGGTTGCAGAGAAATTAGTCAACACCCGCCTATCCCACCTCCTCGAAACAACCAACACTCTTGACCCCTCACAATCTAGGTTCTGCAAGAACCACAGCACAGAAACCGCCCTCATCGCATGCACTGACGATATCAGGACCAAAGTCGACAAAGGCGAGACCGTCGAACTCATCCTCCTAGACCTCTACACAGCTTTTAACATCGTCTGCCACCACTCACTCCGCACATGCCTCCACAACATAAGAATTCGCCACAAAGCCTTAGACTGGCTCACCTCCTTCCTCACCGACCGGACCCAGAGAGTCCGCCTTCCGCCCTTCCACTCCAACACCACCAAGATCACCTGCGGAGTCCCCCAAGGGTCCTCCCTCAGCCCCACACTCTTCAACATCTACATGATCCCCCTAGCCAACATCCTCCGAGCACATGGAATCACTATTCTCTCCTATGCAGATGACACCCAACTCATCCTCTCCCTCACCCGCAACCCCACCACCGCCAAAACCAACCTACACGCCGCTCTCCTCGACACCGCCAACTGGATGACCAGTAACCAACTCAAGCTCAACTCAAACAAAACCGAGATCATCATCTTCGGCCCCAACAAAACCACATGGGACGACTCCTGGTGGCCCACCGCCCGAGGCCCCGCACCCACCCCCGCAACCCACACACGCAACCTCTGCATCATCCTCGACCCCTCCCTCTCCATGACACAGCAAATAAATGCTCTAACCTCCTACTGCTTCTACACACTTTGCACTCTAAAAAAAATCCTTCAAATGGATTCCCCCAGAAACCACAAAGACAGTCACTGACACACTCATCACCAGCAGACTGGACTACGGTAACGCCCTCTATGCCGGCACCACACTCAAACTCAACCGCAAACTCCGATCAGCTGACCTCACCCTAGCCACAGTCTCCTGCATCCAGCGCACCACCTCAGGAGGCAGGTCTTTCTCCTACCTCGCCCCCAAAACCTGGAACTCCCTCCCCACTGACCTTCGCAAAACCAAAGACCTACTGGTCTTCAGAAAGAACCTCAAGACATGGCTGTTCGATCAGTGACCCTCCCTGCCCCCCACCCCCCCCTGGTTTCCCCTCTCCCAGCGCCTTGAGACCCTCATGGGTGAGTAGCGCGCTCTACACATTTTTTTTGATTGATCTTTGCCCTTCAAAGCATTCCCAGAGGCCAGGAGAGGCCCTTAACACCTATTTCCAAAGGGAGAGGGTGTAACACCCTCTCTCAGAGGAAATCCTTTGTTTTGCCTTCCTGGGACTGGGCTTCCCAGACCCCAGGAGGGCAGAAGCCTGTCTGTGGGTAGGCAGCAACGGTAGCTGCAGTGAAAACCCCAGAGAGCTAGTTTGGCAGTCCATGCTGGAGCCGCGGGGATGCATGGGATTGGCACCCCAATTCCAGATTTGGCATGGTGGAACAATTCCATGATCTTAGACATGTTACATGGCCATATTCAGAGTTACCATTGTGAATCTACATATTGGCATTGACCTATTTTGTAATGCATGCGTGTAATGGTGTCCCGCACTCACAAAGCCCGGGGAAATTGCCCTGAACTATGTGGGGGCACCTTGGCTAGTGCCAGGGTGCCCTCACACTTAGTAACTTTGCACCTAACCTTCACTAAGTGAGGGCTAGACATATAGGTGACTTATAAGTTACTGAAGTGCAGTGTAAAATGGCTGTGAAATAATGTGGACGTTATTTCACTCAGGCTGCAGTGGCAGTCCTGTGTAAGAATTGTCTGAGCTCCCTATGGGTGGCAAAAGAAATGCTGCAGCCCATAGGGATCTCCTGGAGCCCCAATACCATGGGTACCTAGGTACCATATACTAGTGAATTATAAGGGTGTTCCAGTGTGCCAATCAGAATTGGTAAAAACGGTCACTAGCCTGCAGTGACAAATTTAAAGACAGAGAGAGCATAAGCACTGAGGTTCTGGTTAGCAGAGCCTCAGTGACGCAGTTAGGCACCACACAGGAAACACATTCAGGCCACAAACTATGAGCACTGGGGTCCTGGCTAGTAGGATCCCAGTGAGACAGGCAAAAAAAACTGACACACAAGTAAAAATGGGGGTAGCATGCCATGCAAGATGGAACTTTCCTACAATGGGTATTTAATGTAGGTTTCTAAGTAGGTCCTAGGGAGATTATTGTTAGGGATTAGAATAATGCTGTTCATACTATTGTTCTGATTTAAGTGTTGCTGTTTTATCTGTGGTCTTCTTATGTGTACTAGAGATGCAGTTATTTTATAGAAGTCTAGGTACTTGTTATATGATAGGTACCTGTAATATGTTAGGTGAAGTGTCTGAGTGTGGGTGATTATTTTGTTGTTTCCATTATTACCAGATGAGGAATGTGGGAAGTCTCAATACGTGTAAGCAAACACTTTGAATATTTAGTTTTTTGGTATTTGCCCTAGGTTTCTCTTTAGTTCGAGTGGATACTTTTTGATGTTGAATTTATAGTAGGGGCAGCACGTGCCAATATCTGAATGTGAGGTTGAAAGAGGATGTACTTTTTGCTTCTGGGACGTTTGAGCGATTTTGGTGACATCACTGTGATAGTGTTTGTCTAGCCAAGGACATCTATGGGTGCAAACCGATAGCTGAAAATCATGTTGGTGAATGTGTTATCATTAATTTACTTTGTTGGGGTTGTGGCTGATGTGGTGATGTCTTTAAGGATGTTTCTCAATGCTAATAAATTGAGGGACATGCATGATTAGGCTCTTTTTTTTCAATAAAATAACTTTTATTCTTTGTTTTGCTTTTTGACCATTCTGCATATTTGTGTGGATAGCGATTATTATCTTCTACGTTTGAAATAACACAAGCAGCACACACATCTATAATTCAGACAGACATGATAAAATAGAGAGATAACTATACCATCTAATATAATATCTGTAGGACATATCGCGTGTTCCCCCATATATCACTAGTTGCCCCATCGCTGACAAAATTACAAACACTTAGGCCCATATTTATCATTTTTTCACATAGTGCAATGCATCAAGCCACCTTGCTGATCTGCGTGAAAGGGCAGGAATGTCCTGTATGTAACATTAGACAGTGCATTCCTGTCCTTTCCTAGCACTGACAAACCTTTGGCTGCCTAGGGCTAACACAGGGATCATGGTGCAAGGGTGCCTGTGGTGTAAGCAGGGTTGGTTTTGAGCAGGAAGGTTACCTTCCTGCACACAAACGACCCTCAGAGGAATTTTCCACTATCTATTGATGCTCTGCAGAATGCAACACACATAGAAAACGGAAATTACTAGGAGAAATAAAAATACTTCTTGTTACACCCCACCTGGACAGGTCCATCATTTTGACTCATTCCCAGGTTTATCACTAATATGTAAAAATGTGTGCTGCCTTGCCTTACCCATTTATCAAGCCACGCAGGGCCATGCAAGGTGGCCTTGCATGGCTTCATAAATCTCACTCAGGTTTTGAGCACACTTGCATTCCCTTGCATGGAGCTAGGTCGACACAAAACCCTTTTTTTTTTGTCCTCATAATGAAAATCCCACCACACTACTCGAGGGTCATCAACCGACATCATGCATGGTAACCCAGTTGGACCAGGTAAAACCCAAGCAGATGCAGCACTTCACCTCTCCCGGGCCTTCCCAATGCTCTTATCCAAACAGAAGCCCTTGAGCGAGGAGGAAGGGGGGGGGAAGGAGGCAGGAATAATCATTGGACTATGTTTCAAGAGTGATTCCATTTTGCCGAGCATTTTCCCAAATGGTCCAACATTCATCATTATTACTTATTGGACCACTGCGTTCTAAGCAAGAAAAGTAATCTACTGAAGACAGACAGTCCAAAACATTCGGGGGTATAGGGCTAACCCATTTTAGACATATTTGTCTTCTGGCCAATAGCATCAACAAAAACAATATACACTTAAGTGGCCTAGATAACTTCTGATCTCATGTAGAACTGGGGGAGACACCAAAGAATGCTAAAGGGGGAGTCACCTCCACTTTGGTGCTTATAAATCGCTTAAGAAAACCATTAATCCCGACCAAAAAATACCTATTTTTTCGACAACTCCAAAACATATGTATTTCGTTTGCATTAAGCTCCCCACATTGCAGACCCTTTTTGTTTCTGACTTCCCCACAGTGGATAACTTCTGAGGAGACCAATAAACCGTATGCATCATAAACAGTTGATTTTGGATTCAAAGCGGCTGATCTGGTTACCGACCACAGCATAGAGCTTGACATTTCCCAAATATGCACTAAATCCAGATCTGGCAAGACCTCTCCCCATTTCTTCTCGAGAAGCAAAACCGCTGAATCTGACGCATCAAGCAATGCCTGCTACCAAACAGAGACTTCTTTATGTACCAAGATCAAGGATATTTCTCTTCCCAAGAATTATATACTCCCCCTTTCTCTGAAAGGGATGCACCCAGCTTGCTAATTGTAAATATTTACACCTTGAAAGCCTATGATCTGTTAATTCCTCAAATCTTGACCAGGGCACCAGCTTAGCATCCTTCAAAATTTGTCCCCACTTTGTCACTCCCTTTAAAACCAAAGCCAGTCTATCTAAAAGAAACTCAGGAGTGCCAAGGGAATCCCAGACCGGAGCCCTAGGACTATAATAATAAATATGGAGAGCTTGGCGTACCAACCACCATACTCTGGCAGCGTCCTTAAGAAGCTTCAATCGGATCTTTTTGAAGAATTTCGGGTGACCAAACTTGTATAAGAAAAAACTACCAGCCGCTAAAAACTCTTGAGTCACTGCGCCCAAAAAGAACGTATATTCCGACCTATCCCGTAGCAAAATCCTAATATTTTTCAAGTGAAAGGCTAAATAGTATTTGTAGAAATCCGGAGCTGCAATCCCCTCCTTCCCCTTGGGCCTACATAGTTTTTGCCAAGCGATCCTAACACCTTTTGATGACCAAACAAACGAGGTTAAATCGGCTTGCATCTTCTGAAACCAACTCTTCTTAAATTCCAAGGGGATCGTGTTAAACAAAAATGCAAATTTAGGGAGAATAACCATTTTAAGAATGTTTACTCTACCTATAAAAGACAGAGGGAGCCCGGCCCAAGTCTTAAGTGAGTTACGAGTCTCCTTACAAAGCTTATCAAAATTAACCCTAGCCAATTAATTAAGGATGGAAATAACTTGAATACCCATGTATCTAATCTGTTGCTTAACCAACGGGCTATCAAAAGTAGTATTCCAACACATAATTTCAGTTTTCTCTGGGTTAACGGAATAACCCGAAGCTTCTCCATGCTCCTTTAAACATAGTACAATTCTAGAGAAAACCTGTGTCAAGTCCCCAGTCTATATCATAAGATCATCAGCATATAAAGCAATCTTCTTCTCCCAGCCCATAGATTGAAAAGGAGGGATCGCTCTATCCACCCTGATTCAAGCTGCTAAAGGTTCGATATGTAAATTAAAAAGAAGAGGGGATAGTGGACAACCTTGTCGCGTCCCTCTCTGGATGCTAAATCTGGAAGAAAACTTATCATTAATCAAAATGCAAGCAGATGGATCTTCGTAAATATCCTGAATTGCCTTGGTACATTTCGGGCCCAACTCAAAGGCCTCCATTACATGTTGTAAAAAACGCCAGTTTACCTGATCAAAAGCTTTAGCTGCATCAATTGTGGGGACTGATAGGGGAACTTTTTCAGAGGTCGCCAGATCCACTGCACCCAATAAGTCATGAGTCAACTCATGCAAATATCTACCTCTAACAAACCCTTTCTGGTCCTCATGAATCAAATAGCAAATCACACTCTGAAGCCTGTTGGACAAAATATGAGTGTAAAGCTTATAATCTGAATTCAACAGAGATATTGGCCTGTATGAACTACAGAGGGCCGGATCTTTCCCTAGTTTCAAAAGGAGGCTAATGACTGCCTCACTTCAAGACTTGGGCATATCCACCCCTTCCTGTAAAAGAAGATTAAACAATTCTGTCAAAATAGTTACCAACTCCTCGCAAAGGTTACCATATAGTTCGTTAGGCAGACCGTCTGGACCCAGAGCCTTTCCTTTCTTTAAAATCAGAATTGCTCCTCTCACCTCCCCAGGACCTATTTCCCTCGCAAGTTGGTTCTGATTCAATGCTGTTAACTGCGAAAGATGAAGCGCTTCCAAATACTCCTTTACAGACGTTTCAGACGTTTCAGAAGAATGCTGATCTTCTGTGTACAAGCTTGGAAAAAAAACCACAAAGGCTATCTCGGGATTTGTTGTGAATACATCTCCCGTAACCTCTGATTTGACAAGTGAAATTACATTTTTAGAACGGTCTGATCTAGTTTTCCAGGCGAAGAGTTTTCCACACTCTTCCCCATATTCAAAGTGGGAAAACCTACTGAATTCCTATGCCCTTCTCACTTTCCCCTCTAAAAATAGGCCCAACTCCGATCTTGCAGATTCTAACTGAGAGTTAAAGAACCCCTTCTGTTTTTCCTCCACCCTTAAAGTAGCTTCCTGCAAGGAAGCCACCTTAAGCTCAAGTTGTTTCAATTGATCTTTCTCCGCTCTGTATCTATAAGTGGCCAACCCCACAAGCCTTCCTCTAAGAAAGGCTTTATATGCGTCCCACAATGTCTGCAATGTGGTGGATCCATATTTCAATTACAAAAATTAATTAGTCTCTTTCCTCAACCCATCCACCATTAACTCATCCAAAAACAAAGTACAGTTAATTGTCCACGTGGGAATAGACACTTGGCTATTAAGGGAGACTTGCATTATTACTGCTAAGTGATCTGAAAGATGTGCCAGGGCGTGACAAACCGACATTACCATGTCCCTTAACTGATGTTGAATTGAAACAAAATCTATCCTTGAATGATGACCATACTTCTTATTACTAAATGTGTACCTGGGGCCCGCTCCACCCTTCTGATGCCAAGTATCAATTAAACCAAGAGCCAACATTCCTTGTTTTATCCTTGACCGAGTTCTAGGTAAATTAACCGTTGGTCTTGGTGTAGACTTATCTAAAGAAGAATTCAATAAAACATTAAAATCTCCACCAATTATAATCGGGTGTTCAACAACCAATAAATGGGCAAAGAGATCTTGAAAGGGGAAAGGGTCATCGACATTAGGACCATAATACCTGGCGATCGTAAACCAGGTACCGTGTAAGGCGGCTTCCACAATCAGCCACCTACCTCTAGGATCCTTCTTAATATTAACAACCTTCACTCCTACTGACTTCTTTATCAAAATTGCCACCCCCTTAATCGCACATGATTGATTAGTACATGCACAGTAACCCACCTAATTCAGATGTTTAAGATATACTTTCCATTCGGTCTCTAAAAAATGAGTTTCTTGTAAAATAATTACTTCCTCCTCTACCCTTTTTAAAAATTCAAAAATTCTCCTCCTCCTCCTCCCCGGAACCCGTTTACATTCCATGATAAAAACTTCAAAGTAGCCCCTATCTGCTTAGCCATTGTCAATTAGAGAAGAGTTATCACAGGAAAACCATAAACTCAACAAAAATTTGAGGCCCCTCATACGAATACATACCATACTACTGAGGGCATTTTCAAGCATTGCATAACTTTCCATCTCCCCTGCTGTTCCCCCACCCAGCACCCATCTCCAATACCACGTGAAAAAAAAACCTCCTGACCTGTATCTCAAATACACCCAGTACCTCCTCCACCCATTGTAACCCTCCCTCGTCGTTCAAAGGTGACTATTACCACCCATGTGAGCTCAAGCTGCCCTGCTCTTCCCAAGAAAAAAAAAATCAACATTAAATTTTCATTCTCTCAATTAATGCCTGGACTTCCGCGAGTTCCCTAATAATGTACATGGTATTGTTCCACATAATCTTCAAAAAAGCATGGAACCTCATCTGAACTGTAGCGCCATGGGACCTGAGATCTTGCATGTACTTCCCCAATTCCCACTGCCTATCTAAAGTTGTTTTAGAAAGATCAAAACGAATCTGAAATGACCAATCGCCCATTGAAAAAAAAACTACCTGCCTTGAGAGCATCAGACAAAATTCTTTCTATTACAGAGTAAGTACCAAAATTATCCAGAATCTTCCTGGGGGTCTACCTATCGGGCTTCCTCCTGAAGGGGTCCCGATGAACCCTTTGTATGTCCTCTTTCAACTTTGTCTGGTTCATTGCAGGAAACCAATTCTTAAACAGGATTAATACAAAGGCCTTAATATCATCTCCTTCCAGCCCTTCAGGTACATTCAATAACCTAATGTTATTCCTCCGTAAGTTATTCTCCAAAGACTCTAGCTTCTCCTGGACCATCTTGCCATTGCGTGCCAACTGAGAAATATCCTGGGAATTGGAGAGTACTCGGGCTTCCTGCTCTGAAACCGCCATCTCCAACTTACTTATCCTCTCAGTCAACTCATTAAGTTTAGTCTCCATTGCCTCACAGGACTCTCTGATTTTCCCTTCGTTGTACTCAGATACCTCAAATTTACCTCTGATCTCCTCAGATAAGGAAATCAAGAGGTTCTGTACTGCAGAATCATGAGTAGGTAGACCAGACTCTAAGGCCTTCGTATCCAAGGAGCCCTGCGCCCCACCGCACACCACAGGTTGAGGTTGCGCTGACTCATTCTCGCCAGCCTGCTTCCCATACCCAAGGGGGGGGGCTGAGGGGATCTGGGAGCAGGAGAGTTCTCCAAGGACTGTGGGGGCTGCATTTCTGCACAGCGTGAGGTATTCCTCAAAAAGGTTGCAAGGGGAGAAACCAACTTGTCCCCCTCGGAAAGTAAGCCTTGGACGCACAAAGCCTTACTGATTTTACTAGGCTTATTACTGTGCCTCTTTCTAAGCTCCAAATCAAACAGAATGGGTGCAGACAAACTCCCTTTATTAGATTTTACAATCCCCTTCACTTGCACTCTCTTATTTCCGGACCCCCCCCTTGCTAGAAAGTAGAGAGCAGTTAATTACGCTTTTTTGAAGGGCCTCCTCACCCTTCCCAACACTGAAGAAAACTTTCTGACTTTGCATCAAAGGGGGGCCCCTAGAAGACGCCCGTACTCTTAATTTAACTGGCATCGTAAAAACAGAGCCTCCCACTAAAAAAGTAGAAAAATACTTGCTGTGATCCTTGGTTTCCTTGATTTCCTCCTCCGACTCCCTCCTGAAGATACTGAAAGCTGCCTCCAAACGTGGCCACCGGAAACTGCTGAGGCAAAGAAAACGTCTCCCTCGGTGCAGAGTGAAAGCAGCCTCTGGCCAAAATCCTGAGTGTGGAGCACCAAACCTTGGTGTCTCCACAATGAAATTCAACCCCCGTATGGCCCTGACTCACACGGGGTGGGGCGTGGTGCGAGGCTCTTCGGCCTTGCGGCGTCCAGGCACAGTGTTTCGGCGTTTGCAAAATCGAACGCCGGCCGGGGAGAGCTCGCGACCACGGTGTTACGCGGCCGCCATGTTCCCGGAAATCCCTCCTGTCCCATGATGAGGCTCTTTTGACCTTCAACTGAATAACAGGTGCTCTGAATTTACATATGTAAACCTGGTTCACCTGGACCATAGTCTTTGCTTTATTATATATACTAACAGACGGATTTAATGGCAAAGTTTGTGAGTGAGATATGGTGAGTTTGTGCCATTAAGGACTATTGATACTGCACAGTGGTTTGAGTGATTTGCACATGCTTTCTAGACGTATGAGTGTGTTATGGATGAAAAATAATAGAAAGTATTTTATGGATCAATTCATTATATCATGATGATGATCGGCCACTAGTGATGCAGAGTTAATTTCACTGTGGCTTGCCTAAAATTTCTGGTGGCCTTCTTGTACATATTTGGAGGGTAGCATGTTGACTGATATTAAATGCTTGCATGGTAAATTTTAAGGTTATGAGTGTTTGAGGAAACTATTCTCTAAGATAAGTTTAGCATATGCCTCCATGTTAACATGGAATCTATTCTTCAGAACTGGTTGTTCATTCAACAGCCTGCAAGCTGTATTCTGTGCTCAACCAAACGGATAGAGGGGCTCACAAATTACAGTTCTCTTGTTTAGGGAACTTAATATATTTAGGGTGAGAACCCCCAGCCACCCTTAATTGGCATGCTTCATTATCGGGTTCCTCCTCACACCTCTCCCAAAAGTAGTGATGTGGGCTGCAACTCACCAAGATTGGAGAGGAGCACTTATAGTTGTTGTTTGTGGGGTAAACAGCACTGTGAGCTGTCTAGTATGGTTACGGGCAGGGACAGTGTGCAGTGAAAAAAAGGTAAAAATGCCACTTGGTGGAATGAATCATGACTTAATTATATGTCCCTGAGGGACATATTAAATAGGAAATTAGGGATATGACTTCAGCCTATTGATCAATCACCTCACTGTAAGAGTATCTGGGGGATGAATAGGCAAACCTAACTCAAATCATATTGATTTATATGCACTTGTTTGCGCTGGGCTAAATGTAGTTATCCTGTATTGTAAAGTGTGCGTCGAAATAATGTGCTGTGTGTCAAAATATTGGCATTTTATAGAGGTGTGACTCCACTGCTAGGGCAGAAGAGTGTTGCACCCGTCAGCAGAAGCAACTATGATTATTATAGTTTTTTAGTAAATGGGGTAGGGCCACGGACTGTGACGAGCACTGAGGGAGAGTGCAAAGCACTCTCCCTCTTTGTGCATGTATGTTTGGCCAGCCGTGTTGGCCTGGCCAAAAACACATGCACAGTAGGCTCTCTCCACTGTTTGCCGGGGTAGAGAGAGCAGACACAGGATCCAGCCAATCCCACTGCTGCTTTGAGCAGCGTCAGAACTGGCTGCAAGGCATGCTGAGAGCCTGTGATGACAGCGGTGATGATAGAGGTAAGTTTTTTTTTTTTAATTATTCCCCCCTGCGTGGCACCCCGCCCCTTTTAAGCACTGCAAGCCGCTCCTGATTTTATAACATAGCACTTTTAAAAGAAATGGGAAGAGAGTTGCAGATCCTCAAATTAGCTAAAGTGTACAGAGCTCTAATCTTGATACACTGCCATATATAAAGTGAACATCAAAGAAAGGATTACTGATTTAGACTTGCAACTTTTACATTTTAAAGAATTAATGACAAAGGCTGTTTTAAAACCTTCACTGTCAGGCCTTTCCCCCTAAGGTGCCAGGCCCTTTTTTGGCTATTTGGGGCAATTTGCACTTAGGCCCTCATAACATTTTTTCCACATAAGCTACCCACGCCAAATTTGTGTCCTTTTATTCCAACATCCTAGGGATTCTAGAGATACCCAGAGTTTTTGGGATCCCCCGAACGAGACCATGAAATTAGCCAAAATACAGCGAAATGTTAGTTTTTTTCAGAAAATTTGAAAAAGGGCTGTAGAAGAAGGCTTGTGGTTTTTTCCCTGAAAATGGCATCAACAAAGGGTTTGCAGTGCTAAAATCACCATCTTCCCCTATTCCAGGAACAGGCAGACTTGAATCAGAAAAACAAATTTTCAACACAATTTTGGCATTTTACCTGGACATACCCCATTTTTACTATTTTTTGTGCTTTTAGCCTCCTTCCAGTTAGTGACAGAAATGGGTGTGAAACCAATGCTGGATCCCAGACAGCTAAACATTTCTGAAAAGAAGAGAAAAGTCTTAATTCAACAAGGGGTAATTTGTGTAGATCCTCCAAGGGTTTCCTACATAAAATAACAGCTGAAATAAAAAACTATTGAAATTGAGGTGAACAAAACAGCCATTTTTCTCCACGTTTTACTCTGTAACTTTTTCCTGCGATGTCAGGTTTTTGAAAGCAATATACTGTTATATCTGCTGGATGCTTATGGTTGCAGGGATGTATAGGACTTGTAAGTTCATTAAGAACCCTAGGTACCCAGAGCCAATAAATGACCTGCACCTTGCAATGGGTTTTCATTCTATACCGGGTATACAGCAATTCATGTGGTGAAATATAAAGAGTAAAAAATAGGTATCAAGAAAACCTTTGCATTTCCAAAATGGGCACGAAATAAGGTGTTGAGAAGCAGTGGTTATTTGCACATCTCTGAATTCTGGGGTGCCCATACTAGCATGTGAATTACAGGGCCTTTCTCAAATAGACGTCTTTTTTCCACAATGTCTTACATTTGGAAGGAAAAAATATGGAGCAAGACAAGGGGCAATAACACTTGTTTTGCTATTCTGTGTTCCCCCAAGTTTCCCGATAAAAATGGTAGCTCACTTGCATGGGTAGGCCTAATGATCGTAACACGAAACGCAACATGGACACATCACATTTTTACATTGAAATGTGACGTTTTTTTTGCAAAGTCCCTAGCTGTAGATTTTGGCCTCTAGCTCAGCCAGCACATAGAGAAAACCTACTAAACCTGTGCATTTTTGAAAACTAGACTCCTATGGGAATCCTAGATGGGGTGACTTTGGGGCTCTCACCAGGTTATGTTACCCAGAATCCTTTGCAAACCTCAAAATGTGGCCCAAAACAATTTTTTTCCTCACATTTCGGTGAGAGAAAGTTTGGGAAATTGAGAGGAACCACACATTTTCCTCACTCAGCGTTCCCCCAAGTCTCCCGATACAAATGACACCTCACTTGTGTGGGTAGGCCTAGCGCCCATGACAGGAAATCCCCCAAAACACAACATGGACACATCAAAATGATCAAATACTAAACTATCTGTTTTTGCAGGGGGGGACCTGCGTTTCTGGTCCTAGGCTCAGCAGCCATATAGGGAAACCTACCAAACCCAAACATTTCTCAAAACTAGACACCCGAGGGAATCCAGGGAGGTGTGACTTGTGTGGATCCCCCAATGTTTTCTTATCCCAGAATCCTCAGCAAACCTCAAATTTAGCTAAAAATTGTATTTTTCCCCACATTTCTGTGTAGGATCACTGCAACTGGACAAATTTCCTACCACTCAATGTTCCCTTCAGTCTCCCGGTAAAAATGATACCTCACTTGTGTAGGTGGGCCAAGTGCTTGTGACAAGGAAGAACCAAAAATATGTCAAAATTGAGGGGGGAACCAAAGCGAGACCAAAAGGGGAGTTTGAAAAAAAAACATTTTTAGGCTGACAAGTGCAGCAACATTTTTATCGGCTTCGAGACAATGTTGGGTGGTAGGAATTTTGTGGACTCCTGCAGATTCTGGAAGGTTCCATCACAAAAATGTGGAAAAATGTGTGATTTCCAGCAAAGTTGGTGGTTTGCAAGGCATTGTGGGTAAGAGAATGGTGTGGGGTGCATGTGAAGCACACCACCCTGGACTCACCCAGATGTTTCGATTTCAGATGTGTCTAGGTCTTGTGGATTTGTCTACGTGGCAGCGTCCCAAAGTCCAAAAAGTGGAGCCCTAACCATTCCAAGTGGAACGATTTTGAGAGTTAGCCAAGCTCTCATGGCCCAAATGTAAAACCAAAACTCAAAATGTCCTCTTGCTTGCCGTGGGATAAGATATTTTAGTGTGCGGGGGAGAGCTGAAAGACTGTTACCCCCTTCATTTGGGGTGGGGGCATAACCATGCCTATACTGGTTGGTAGCCACCACCACACTATTGTTTTTTTTTTATCCCCTGGCATCTAGTAGACTTTCTGACCCCCCCTGGTGTGGATCGGGGGTAATTGCCCCATCTGCCCACTGGTGGGCAGAACAACTTTGGACCCATTCATTTGGTGTGAGGGTATAGCCATACCCCCACCCTCTTATTTTGAAAAAATAAATCTTCCCTGGTTTCTGGTGGGCTTTCTGCCCCTCTTAGGGGCAGATGGCCCTTCCAAAAATAGGCCGATCTGCCCCAATGGGGGCAGATATGGCCAACAGTAAATTGCCCCCCAGGGGAATGACCCTTGCCTAAAGGGTCGCTCCACTTGCGTGAAATTGACGCAAGAAAATCCCTTGTGTCTAGTGGTTTCTGTCCACCTTGGGGGCAGATTGGCCTAATAAAGAAGGCAGAAATGGCCTAAGAGTAATTTTGCCCTCCGGGGAGC
This sequence comes from Pleurodeles waltl, assembly GCF_031143425.1. Classification (NCBI taxonomy): domain Eukaryota; kingdom Metazoa; phylum Chordata; class Amphibia; order Caudata; family Salamandridae; genus Pleurodeles; species Pleurodeles waltl. Next base: position 1,117,107,506 of record NC_090440.1, read on the forward strand.
GACCCTTGCCCAAGGGGCCGCTCCCCTTATGTACACATATAAAAAAAAACTCCCTGCTGTCTAGAGGGTATTTCTGCTTCCAGTGCGGAGGGGCAGGCCTGATGCCACAGGGGATTTGTGGGGTGGCGGTGGAAGGGGAAGCGATTCTACTTCCATCCCTGACAAGGGAGGTGGGTGTGAGGCCCCTGGGGGGAGCGCTAACGCTTCCCCCGAGGGCCACTATCTGGACGTAATAGTTACGCCCTGGGCACTTGAGCGGTGCTGCCCAGGAAGTAACCATTGCTTCCAGGGCACCCGAGGGGGTTCAAGAGAAAACAAAAGCAGTTAAACTTATGTCAGTCTTGCTTACGTGAAAGGTTGAAGGGCAGGTTATAACACTTTTTTTACGTCTATGATGTAATTATTTACATCTGTGATGCAATTATTTACAACACAATATACACATTGACATTATTAAAGGCAATATAATATTAATATGTACCTTAAATCACTTATTTGACGCTGTGCCTAATCCGGTCATGATCCAGTAGGTATTATCCTATTTTAGATTATCCAGACCAAAGGGGCATTGAACTAAGTAGCAACATCTTGGCCTGTGACTTAATGTACACAAGAGCATAAAGCAACTTTACTGACTTTCTTCAGTCGGGACTGCGCATCAATTATAGTTTTGGTCCCAGATTTATAGGCTTTGTGGTGCAGGGCAGCGCAGCAAATCACCTTGCTGCGCTGCTCAGTGTCACAGAGAAAGGGCAGGAATGTACAGTTTTTCAAAGAGTACTGCACATTCTTGTTGTTTCCCCTGCACTGGCGCCCTTTAGGCAGCCTAGCACCAATTCAGACACACCTTAGAAGGACCTCTGTCACCTTCAATCCGGTTTTGCTCCGGCTAATTAGCAGTGCCTCATCTCTCCCAAGGGGAAGGGATGATTGGGCAGCCGAGCGCATGACATCTTTCGAACTTCTCAGGGAAGTCATGGTCACTCAGGTCCCAACCAGCTCTCTCATTTACAGTATGATCTCATATACAAATGTCAAAGGCAGTTTAAGTTTTATAGATTGCTTTTAATAAAACAACTGCATTTTAGATATTAAGGTGTGAGCCGCAATAACCAGAACCATACAACACAGTAGGATTGAAATAGTCACTATGAGAGTGAAACATAAAAACAACGCTATCATGGTGTTAATAGATTCTATTCTCTCTCAGTAAGTTATATTTCGAGCACAGCATGTTAAGCTATTAACTTGCCCTTCAGATTCCCCGGGAAGACATCAACCCTCATACCTGAGCAAAGGCCTGTGATCTGGTTCAGCATCTGCAACAGGGCAGTCAGCGTCTAGTTGTGGTTTTTGCAGTCTAGCCCCTAGGCTATCCCGACCGATACTTGAATATGTTTCCGCTATTATTCTCGGCAGTTCCCACTCCTGATTTAGTTGCGGGACGTCTCGAAGACGCATACGCACTGCCAGTGCCACTGCCTCCCCTTTTAGATTACTCAATATAATAGAAGAAACCGTGGCAAAATTGCCTATCAGTTGCATTCCTAAATCTAAGGGTGGGGCAGCCCCATATTCATTTTGAATTTGTTTGAGCACCTCCGGTAAATTAGCTAATGTCGGAGTACCGTGTGCTGTAGTGTAGAGCGCGGCAAACACCGTGCCCCATATATTACAATGGTCCACTGCAGGAACCATACCAAACGGCAAACACATCGTTAATAATCTATGTTTATCCTGAGGTCCCGTATGGGGAAATACTGCTTCCAGCGTATTAATTTTCTGTGCCGAACCAAAATGGAGTCTCCTCACGTTTAGCCGGTACTTTACCCATCACTGAGTGCACAGTGGCCGGGATGATACCCGGAACTACTGCATGTTGTTGCGCCAGAGCAGCACGCACTGGGTTTGTGTTTAGTGTCTGCATCACAAATTGAACTAAACGTCTATATGTAGCCGTTAATTCCGTATATAATCGACGAACTTCAGCCACTGCCAATTGAGCAACCGCAGGATGTGGTGTATATGTAGCCAATAAAGGCCAGGTAGGACCATCGTTACTTAGTAGACCTAGCCTAACTAATGCTATGGTGTGGGGTAGGACGCCATCAAGCCAATTATTATGTTCTTGATAAGATAAAGGTATTTCTAAGTATGCATATGCCCTGTATTGTCCAGGGACATTTGCAAGAGTGTAATCGTGAAATGTGTGTGTATTCCCATCAACTGCCGGAAACACTACCCAAGAATAAAAAAGTTCTGTTCTATAGGCTGCATGGGTGTCCACCACAAACGTGACTGGACCCCCTTGGTTTGTCAGACCATGTGCTAACAGGTGTCCTGTGAGCGGTTGTAGCATATTAACTGCAATGTTCATTACCTGGGGATTCGCCATTATAAAAACAGCGTTAGTTCAGAGAAGGCACACCAATATCGGGGTTTTCCTTTCAAAGTTCAAGCTTGAACAACCAACCACAAAAACTAGGATCTACCTATATTGCGGTGGCGGAAATTCTCAGTGCCACGGACGTCTCCGTTAACGGAACCGAGGAGTCAATATATATATGAGACGAGAGAGTCAGCCAGACCCGAAAATTAGAGCCAGACCAAACGTTGGGTGCCATGTCGCGTGGGCTCTCATTATCCTAAATGAGACTACTGGATTTCTAGGTAGCAGGGTCGTTCCTGGTGTGGGGGACTAAGTCTTACCCACTTAGAAGGACCTCTGTCACCTTCAATCCGGTTTTGCTCCGGCTAACTAGCAGTGCCTCATCTCTCCCAAGGGGAAGGGATGATTGGGCAGCCGAGCGCATGACATCTTTCGAACTTCTCAGGGAAGTTGTGGTCACTCAGGTCCCAACCAGCTCTCTCATTTACAGTATGATCTCATATACAAATGACAAAGGCAGTTTAAGTTTTATAGATTGTTTTTAATAAAACTACTGCATTTTAGATATTAAGGTGTGAGCCGCATTAACCAGAACCATACAACACAGTAGGACTGAAATAGTCACTATGAGAGTGAAACATAAAAACAACGCTAACATGGTGTTAATAGATTCTATTCTCTCTCAGTAAGTTATATTTCGAGCACAGCATGTTAAGCTATTAACTTGCCCTTCAGATTCCCCGGGAAGACATCAACCCTCATACCTGAGCAACGGCCTGTGATCTGGTTCAGCATCTGCAACAGGGCAGTCAGCGTCTAGTTGTGGTTCCCTGGTCGGAATCTCCCTCTTGCGTGTATTAGGATAAGGAAGTGTTTTTATAACTAACATGTCAGTGTGATCACAAAATGTCCCTACGCAAGAATGTATCCAAAGACTAAACTCCTACCACGTCTATCGGCAATGTACCAGACTGTATCCTTGACTGGAGCCCAGAGTGAGCAAGAATGTGTTATTGAGAACTCCAGCGCCGAAGTAGGCTAAGCAGTATAATATCAAAAATAAAACAAGAATGTAGAACTGGCTATTTGAAAAATAACAGTACGAAACTAAATAAAATGCATTTAGAGCAAAGTGCACAAAGGCTCAATGCTGCAAGCAAAGGAATAAAATACACCCAGGGCAAAGTGCACAAAGGCCTAACGCATGAAGCAAACGCGCAAAGGATACATATGCCCGACCACACTACAGTACCATGGTGCAGAGGTGAACGCAGGCACCCTTGAACCAGGGTGTAAGGGTGCCTGTGTTACATGCAGGATTGTTTTTGTGCAGGACAGGGCACCTTCCTGCACAAAAACAATTCTGAGAATAATTTTCCTCTTTCTATGTGTGCTGCAGATTGCAGCACACATAGAAAGAGATAAAAATGAAGAGAGATAAAGCTTTTTCTCCTTGTTACACCTCTCCTGGGGAGCCGTATCTTTTTGGCGCATTACCAGGTTAACAAGATCTTGTAAATCTGGAGTGCATCAAAGTGCATGGATGTTGTGTGTGGAAACACCCACGCAACACCCATGGAAACGCCTCCCTGGCACAGAATAATGTAGCATAGTGATTTGCCCTGCTTTACATTACCTTGCATGGCTTCATGACTCTCACTTAAGGTTTGTGGCGCTCTTGCACCACGTTGCATGGTGCAAGAGCGACGCAAACCGGGTCATAACTATGACCTTATATGTTCATCGACTCATGAAACATTATTTGGCAAGTGAGTTTTTTTGCACCTTCTTTGATCACTTTTATTATACTCTGAGATTACACATCGCCCTTCTCCAAAGCATAACAGCCAAAGGTTAGCATGGACTCTGGACTCTGCCCAATCAATGTGAGTTCTTGGATTTCTTGGTGACACGTAATCTCTGCCTTTTTATGTCCTTCCGTTTGGGTTCAGTTGATATGCAACATGTTATGCTGTTTTTTTCAGTTTGTGCAACTATATTAACACCGCACTCTACAGCCCATACAAACAACAAAATGTTTCCTTTCCATGCTGATTAGATTCATCCTGTTCTTTGACCAGTAGGTGCCTGCGTGAAGCTCTGTCAAAAACACCTAGAATAACAGAAGAGGTGACAGTTTACCACATGCATTGCAAAGTGGCTCTCACAAGGAGGAAACATGAGATTAAAAGCCAAAAATGGTATAGACTGATAATGGATTCTAGGTTGAAAAATCCCAAAGTCTTTTGGAAAGCCGTTAAATTAATTAAATGTAGCAATAAAGTTTTATTCATTATGAGTACCCATTTCACTTAAATCCAATGGGTTTTACATTTTATGGATCAAATCTATTTATTATTTTGAAGATATAAACATACAAAATACAGCTCACCGCGGGACATGGAATAAGATGTATCAGCCCAGCAACAGTTCCAAATCTGCAGGCAAAAGTCCCTCCCATAGATCCAAAAGCCATGCCCAAAGGGACATCCCAGCCAACCCTCTGGCTGCAGAACCGTTAGCCGACTGGCAATGCCCCATAGTCTTCCAGGCTGTTAGTCCCACAGATGAGAACCACACAAACATGTACAAAAAAACACACCAACACTACCTCCCCTCGAGAGATCATGTCATCCTCCTGTCTCTCCACTCCTCTATCCCCTGCCTCGTCAAAACTCAACCCCCCCCAGCAACCCCACAGAGCACTCTAACCGGGAATTCAAACCAGCCTCAGAACTCTCAAGTAAGTCGGGCATGTCAACTCAGCAAATTCTGCGGAATGGATCTGAAGAAACGGCTTCCACATCTCACTCAAATCACCTATCCGCTGCTGAGAAGCTAACGTGAGTTTCTCCATGGCAAGAATAAACCACAGATTCTGTATCCATGAGCCACACGTCGGAATCCTATCTATACCCCAGAAAGCTAGAATCAGCTGCAGCGCTGCGTTAAGTGCCAGGGCTATCTGCCTCCCCCTCAGAGATCTTAAAGGAAAGGTAAGGGGGTTGGGTAGCCCCAACAAAATATACGATGAGAATCTTGGAATCTCAACCTGACACGCAATAACGATGTAGCTTGGGGCAATGCCTAAGCAGATGCACAAGTGTGCCTGTAGCTCCACACCCCCTCCAGCAAAGATCCGACTTATTATGATCCCATGCATGTATCCGTGCTGGGGTATAATACCAGTATGACGCAACTTTATATGATGTCTCTGTCCCTGCTGTATTGTATGCTGTGTGGTATATTCTATAGAATATACTGTCCCATTCCTCCTCTGTAAATTCTCTATCCAGCTCCCTCTCCCATCTCAACTGTCCCTTTGACTTAGGTGGGCGCTTCTCCCCCTGTAGAAGCCAGTAAAGTTCTGAGATAACTCTTTTATCATCCTTCTGCAGGAACAGCCATTTCTCAAATGGCATAGGAGGCCTATCAATTAATGCTAGGTTCGCCGGTAGGAGAGCCCAGTGCCGAACCTGATAATACTTCAGCCTATCCGCTTTCAACAGGCCATAGGCCTCTCTCATCTGGTCAAAGGTCAACACCCCCTGTTCATCAAAAAGACTTCCTATCCTCCTGCATTCCCCATCGTACCAGCGTCTCAGTCCCTCCAGACAGAGCCCGGCTCGAAATCAGGATTCGCGCCTATGGGGGTCATCGTGGACGGGAAAGTCGTTAGCCCTAAACGGCAGGCCACTGCATCCATACGTGTAACGTTGTTCCTGTAATCGGGGAAGAATAAAGACCTCTAGCCCTGTGCCGACGTAGGAGCCAAGGCTCCTTCCATATATGAGAGCCCGCCACCGCCTCCACTCTAAAAGGAAACGTAGCTGCGTTGCCTGAAAATATCTCAAAAGACACAGAATCGCCAGTCCTCCCTTGCTCTTAGGGCGATATAAAACCTGTTGCGGAAGAAGCGCCGGCCGGCCCTCCCATATAAATCTCAGGATCGGCGATTGAAGAGTGGCGATCGTCCGGGCGGTGGTGATAGCGGGAGCTCTTGAAACATATACAGTATCCGTGGCAAGACTGTCATCTTGACAGCAGCCACCCTGCCCAGCCAAGACAGCTTCTGTCTCCCCCACACCTCCAGGTCCCGCTGTATATCACGGACCAGCTTTGTGTAGTTCAAGCTCGCCGTTTTTGCAGCAGACCTCGCCAATTCAACCCCAAGATAGGAAAGACGCGAAGACGACCAAAGAAAGGAGAATCGAGCTCTCAGATCTTCCTCGTGATCCTGGCTTACTGACAGACTAAGGACCTGAGACTTCTGCATATTCACCTTAAATCCCGAAACCTGGCTAAACTCCGCCAATATCTCCATAAGCGCAGGCAGTGAGGTCGCAGGCTTCGCGAGAGTAAGGATCACGTCACCTGCATACAGGGTTATAAGATGGTGGTCTCCCCCGAATTTGACACCAGAAACGAGGGACTATCCTGCAAGCGCTGCGCAAGAGGCTCCATACATAACGCAAACAAAAGGGGGGAAAGCAGGCATCCCTGTCTAGGCCCACGCGTAACCGGGAATGGCCCCGAGAGCACACCATTAACACGACCTGCCGCTCTGGGGGACCGATAGGCGCATTGGACCCAAGACCTAAATCCCAGACCCAGACCAAAGCGATCCAGAACCCGAAAGAGGTATGGCCAACGAACCCTATTGAACGCCTTTTCGGCGTCAATAGAGAGGAAGAGCGCCTCTCTATGAGATATGTCTATTTTATCTAGCAGATGTAGAAGTTGCTTTGTGTTATCACCACATTGCCGGTTTGGAATAAAACTGGACTGATCCGGATCAATAAGACCCGGCATATAAGAGTTAAGGCGGTAAGCAAGAATCCAGTGAATAGTTTGGCATCTATATTCAGAAGTGAAATCGGCCTATATGAGGCACACTCCTCTGGGTCCTTACCCGGTTTATGTATAACAGCAATGGTAGCATCCAGCATAATAGGCGTCAAGGTTCCAGACGTCCCAAAAGAATTAAAAAGCCACATAAGGAGCGGGGCAAGCTCAGCACTGAAGGTCTTATAAAACAATGCCGTAAACCCTTCCAGGCCGGGAGACTTCCCGCTCTTTAATCAAGAGATCGCCGATATAACTTCTTCGGCCCTTATCTGCTGATCTAACTGGGACGCCTCACTCTCTCCAAGAGGAGTGACTGCTATGCCCTCTAAATAGGAATGCAGGTTCGCTCTGTCCCGCTGATCCGTCGCATACAACCCCCGGTAGAACTCTGCAAATGCCTCAGCAATCTGATCCCTTGTGCGAGCCTCTTCACCAGAGGGGGAGCAAATCAGTTTGACAGCAGATGGCGCACGCTGTGCTCGCAACCGGTGCGCCAATAGCTTTCCACATCTTTTGCTCCCTATATAGTATTTATGCTTAAGTCATACTACCGCGTACTCCGCCCTGTCCCAGTCCAATTGCTTAAGCTGTTGCCTAGCTTTCTCTAGTTCCCGCCAAATTCTAGACGTGCCAGTGGATTTATGGGAGCGCTCTAAAACAGCTACCATCTGCTCTAACTTCTCTCTTACCTCCCTCCTTGGCCTATTATCTCTCACGGACAGTGCCATCACCTCGCCCCGTATCACTGCCTTCAGCGCCTCCCACAAGGTCTCCACGGAAGTGCTGCCATCATCATTAAAGCTAATATAATCTGTAATCGCCCGCCGGAGGGACTCAACCACTATCTCACTCTGGAGCAATGAATCCCTAAAGCGCCAGCTCGTGGTGCCAACTCGGCCCATTTCCATGGTGATCTCTACAGTAATCGGGGCATGATCAGTCAACGCCCTGGGTTTTATCGTAGCCTCCCTGACCCGGGGGAACTCGTGTGAGGCCAGAAAAAGATCGAGCCTTGCATAAGTCTTGGTCGCCGCTGAATAGAAGGAGTAATCTTGGAGCATGGGATGTAACCTCCTCCACACATCCTCCAGCCCACACTCAGCTAGCCACTGACGCCCCAGCACCGACAATGCCCCGGTCTGCCCAAAGCGTTGGCCCGAGCGGTCCAACTCATTGGCCATCACCAAATTAAAATCTCCACCTATCAAAATGGCACTATCTGACAAGCTCAGTATAGGGGAAACGGCCTCTCTCAGGAAGGACTCCTGCTGGGAATTCGGAGCATAGAGGGAAGCAATGGTGAAAAAGAAGGCCCCAAGTCTTATTCTAATAGCCAGGAACCTGCCTGGCACTTCGTGCACCTTCCCAACTATCTCCCCAGCAAAAGGCTTCAAAAGCAATATTGCCACTCCCGCATGCTTCGTAGTTGCTGAGGACCAGAGCTGTCTAGGGAACCATCTGGATCGCATGCGAAAGGTATCTTTATGCAGCAAGTGTGTCTCTTGTAATAGACAGATATGACTCCCAGATTTCTCTAGACCTGACAGAATCGCTAACCGCTTGGTCGAACTATTAAGCCCCCGGACATTCAAACTTACGCACTTAACTGTCATACCATCGGAGGGAAGAATCGCTCAGCGGGGGAGAGAATCCTCGGAGGGACCAAGACCCAGAACAGCACCTCAGCCGCTCCAAGACCCATGGCCATATCGTTATGACCCGTAGTGACCAAGCTCGCGGGGAAGCACACAAACATATAACCATAACGCACAACAGGTGCTCGTAACACAAAAGTCCTTTCTCACACATCCAAAAGAGGAAAAGTCTTGACAGGGCCGTAAAACCACTCAAGTTTGCCCGTTAAGTCCAGCAGCTCCACTGCCCAGACCCAGCATAGACAGGCGCAGGCCCGCAACCAGCGACCCCGCACTGGACAACAGCATTGTGTCTTCCTTGCCTAGGCACTTGTCCCAGCCGCCACACTGCTCACTGCCGACTGACGTTCCGAGATCTGCTCTGACACAGTAGGGCGCTGCTGTTTCCTTCATCTCTCCTTCCTCCGCCAGCACAAGCGTTCTCCTCCGGCCAGGTTCAGATTCAAGTCCGGACCCTGGGCGTCCCCCTCCAGGCCCAGGATCTGATTTGCCTCAGATAGCGACCTCACCTGGCGAAGCTGGTCTTCCCAGCGGAAAACAAGGCGGAATGGGTGACCCCATGAGTAGGAGACAGCATGCACACGCAAATGTTCTGTGATAGGTTTAAACTCCTGTCGTCGTTGCAAGGTCCGGACTGAAAGGTCCTGGTATAATTGTAGTTGATGACCTCTAAAGTGGACCTGTGGAAGATTGCGTGCCTGTTGCAAAATGCTTTCTTTCAACCCGTAATTGTGGACACATGCCAGGATATCCGGCGGGCGGTCCTCAGCTCCGCCCGATCGGCCCACACAGTGTACTCTATCCAGGACGATCTCCCGGGACTCCTCCAGGTCAAGGACTGAGCGGAACAGTGCTACCACAAAGTCTCCAATTTCCTCCTTCTCAGCTCCAATCGGCGCTCCTCTAATGCGAATATTATGCCTATGTGAGCGGTTCTCCAGATCCTCGACCGTCATCTGAAGGAGATCCTGCTGCTCCCGTAAGCATACAACTTCCTCCTGAAGGACCGCCACCACCTCGCCATCCTCAACCTGGGTTATCCGCTCTCCCAAAGACATAAGCTCAACCCGCAACTCCTTCACCTCGTGAAATATATCTTTGTGGAGTTCCTGCAGGTCACCGCAAAGCGATTCAAGCAAAGAGGCAAGGAAACCCTTCGTGACCAGGGCCGTCTCATCCTCTACTATCTCCCCCCTCTCCTCAGGTGGCTTCGCGACCGGTGGTACTTCAGGGGCCCCCCGTGTGCCGGGCGTCCCCCAGTCAGCATGTCTCTCACCATCCGGTCCCGCTTGGGCTTGGAGGTCGCCATCTCCTCTGCCCTCTGACGGCTGAAGCTCAGATATCTCAGTCAGACCTCCACACCTCTACACCGGGAGCCGTATTCTCCTGGGCGCTCACTCTCATCAGCAGTCGTCGGCGTTCTCTCTGCGAGGCACTCCGTGGATCTACTCCACAACACAGCTCGCATCCACGCCAAGTGCGGTCGCCGCGGGCCGCCTGCACTGTCGACCAGCGACCCAACCTCACTGCAACACTTTCGGCTCCTCCTCTACAGGGCACTGCTACACATGGGAGCACCTCCGCCCTTTCGCCGTCTCTTCTGGGGCCTCGCTGCCCAAACCTCAGCAGGCGGGCCTGCCGTCCCTCTGGCTCAAGCTCCGGCCCGTCAGTCAACCCCCGTCATGGGCCCTCCTCACCAGGGAGGTATGCGTCCTGTAGTGGGCGCCGCCGCACCCCACAGCCACCCAGCAGGCTGCCAGACTCCAGGCCTGATGCTCGATGCGAGTCGCGGGCCGCCACACCTTGCAGCCGCGGCTCCAGCACAGGACGCGCAGACCCGCGTGCGCAACAGCACGGGTGCGGGCATCCCTAAGGCTCAGGCCCCTGGCACCCCCCAACCTCAGGCATCTTAGCCGGGCCTCACCGCACCCCCCCCGAACGGGGTCAGGAAGGAAATTCAGGGCCTAGGCGGCGGAGCACGGACCAACGCGTCCGCTCACGCCGCCATCTTGGCCACACCCCCGGGTTTTACATTTTAAAATAAATATTATCTTTGTTTTAGAATTTAAGGGGCATATTTATACTCCGCCTGCGCCGATTGTGCGTCAAAAATTTTGACGCACAATCAGCGCAAACATTGCCCCGTATTTAAACTTTGACGCCCGAGCCCGTGGACGACAAAAGTCCGCAGTGTGCGTCATTTTTTGGATGCGGCAATCCGCCTTGCGTTAATTATATGCAAGGTAGGCGTTCCCGTCCAAAAAATGGCTTAAACGGCCATACGTCGTATTTATGCTTTCAGGCAAAAATGACGCACGGCCGGGAGGCGGAGCAGGAAAATGACGCACAGCCCGATTTGCGTCAAAAATTAACGCCTGGGTCAGGGCAGGCGTTAAAATGGGGCAAACAAACCTGTATTTAATCAGAACACACAGAACAAACAGCAGAGCAGCAACAGGGAGCCATGGAGGTGATTCTAATCCAGCGTGCACGCAGACGCAGAGCCCAGCAGCAACAACAGCAGCTACAACAACACCAGCAGGGACCCCAAAGGCAGCGCAGAAGGCAGGAGAGGATATTCCGCCCAAGAACAACCCTGCAGGGCCTCAGGGAACATCATACAGAGGTACCGGTTGAACTGGCAGGCCATTCAGCAGCTGCTGCGCAACATTGAACAGCAGTTGGCCCCCACTTTGGTGACACCCCGCACCATCCCAACAGAAACAAAGCTGCTTGCCGTACTTCACATGCTGGCAAGTGGCTCCTTTCAAACAACTGGTGCCCTGGTTGGTGGAATATCACAACCATCATTCTCCGCCTTGTGGCCCAAAGTACTGGATGCCATAATTTGACTGACACCGCGCCACATCTGCTTCCCTAACACACTGCAGAAGCAGCAGGAAACAAAACAGGGGTTCTACGCAATCAGTGGCTTCCCACACGTCCTTGGTGCAACTGACTGCACACATGTACGCCTTGTGCCACCTGCTGCAACTGAACACCTCTACCGCAACAGGAAGCTGCAGAGCGTGCATACAACGAGGCCCATAGGAGGAAGAGGAGGATGCTGGCCTGCAACAGGAGGGGGAACTACAGAACACACACATTCCATCAACGTGCAAGCCATAGTCGATCACCAGGGATTGATCACCAACATCGTGGCTAAATATCGTGGGAGTGTACATGACTCATTCATCTTCCGTCACTGCACCATCAATGAACACTTCCAGGATGGACGTTATGGCAATGGACTACTTGTTGGTAAGTACAAAAACTTACTTATATACTCACTACACAGCAACCCTCTAGGACACACAGCACATACACCACAACAGCAACATGTCAACAGGAACACACTGAGGTCGTGACATCGCTAGCCATGTTTCTTAAGTCACCATTGAACCTGTCACACATTGGAAATTACTGTACAGCCTAATGTTAAGACGTCAATGAGTGTGGTTGCCTAAATGTCACCTTGCAAATTGTAAGTGTCCCAATGACCTTTACATTAATACATTGCATAAGTTTCAAGGTATGGGATGTCCAGGGTACTTTGATATGAATGTGTTAACAACACTTTCAATTTTAACTGTGCATGGAACTATCATCTCACCCCCAGTGAAAACACACGGACACCTGTATCACAAGTCACAATGCTAGGGAGGGCACACTGTACTGCAAATCCCCAAACATACTGCTGACAAACGGTCAGCAGACAAACACTCGTTCAGCCAAGGAAACAACACAATGCAGATGGTACAGCCTACAAGCATAGGATGTCACATTACTACACAAAAGAGTCACAGACAACACAAGACAACTACTGCCATTAAATGTCTTTTCAATAGTGCCAGCTACATCAACATGATCCCATTCATTTTCTCTTGCAGCTGATCAGGGGTATGGCATCCAGCCATGGATTATGACACCATTTGGCAACCCAAGTACAGCTGCAGAGCGTGCATACAACGAGGCCCATAGTAGGACATGCAGCATTGTCGAGCGGACCTTCGGCATCCTCAAGTCAAGGTTCCGCTGCCTCGACATCACTGGTGGTAGCCTCCTATATTCCCCCGAGATGGTCTGTAGGATCATCCTCACATGTGCAATATTGCACAACATTTGTATCAGAAGAAACATTCCCCTCCTGGAACCAGAGCCACACATGCCTGAAGAGGAGGAAGAGGAGGATGCTGGCCCGCAACAGGAGGGGGAACTACAGAACACAGCTGCTGGTATACGCAGGCGGCAACAGATTGTAAATAATTTCTTCTGAATATGTTCACCTTCACCACTTAAGTTAACTAATTTAAATAAATACTTATTCTAATCACCATATCATGGTCTGGCTATTCCTTTTTGCACACCTTCATCTCTACTTGTCAGAATAAGAGTGTTGCCTCATGGAGCATTGCTGAGATACTGAGTAGGACACGGAACATCCCAGAGCTAATGTGATGCCTAATATACAATGGCAACATACACACACACTCTTAATGACATATATCATGTACATATCTCCTTTGAAGGCCAATAGCAGACAGTAGGCACATTTCAGTTATCTACTGCACAGTTGATATGTGACATTACCCAGAGACAGATTTGTTGTGTAAGTGCTATTTATTGAAAAGTGCTGTAGTGCTATATGTACATTGTCCATGATTGTGAGTCCATTATAGTGATATCTTCCATTGTGATCCAACACAAGGGTTTACCAAAATGCTTTTGTCATGCTGGGGTTGCTGTTTCAGACAGTGCAGAGAGACAGACTTAGCCAATGAGTAGGAGAGAGACAATCACTGGGCTGGGTGACAAGATATACAGTGGTTAGCAGAACAGTGCTTGAGTACAGTTGTTGTAAGACTGTCATGTTTCAAAACACAGGACTTTGGTAATAGTTGGCCATGTGGCAGGGACTAGTGCTTCCGGGTACTTTTCCTTGTGAATGTGACCTGTTCCATGTCTTCTTCTTCTGATGTGTGTGTTGCCTGCTTTGTCCTTGTTGTTGTTGGTTGTGAAGGGGCAACACACACCTCAGTGTTAGAAGACGTGGAGTCAGACATCCCGGTCGCTGCTCCCTGTGAAGGTCTTAAGGGCAGTACTGCTGCAAGGAGGGCCTGCTGGTTCTTGAGAATAGCAGCCACATCACAATGGTAGGCAGCCAGGTCGGCCCTGAGGGGTTCAATGATGCATTCGTGCACGCGTTGACAGGATTGCTGTTGTAGGTGTTGGGTCAACTGTATTACAGCTGTGTTGATTTCCTTCTGGGTTTTCTGCAGTTCCTGCAAGATAGATGTTAGGGCTTGCATTGTTGCTGCCTGATCTGCAAATGACATCATGCACGAACGCACCCCCTCAAGGCTGGCTGCCATATTTTGCATCCCCACCCGCACCTCCTTGGCCAGCTCCCGCTGTACTCCCACTACAGTTCTCTCAAAGCTGGTGCCAGTGTCGTCTGAGTCCTCAGCTGTATTGGAGCTGGCAGGTCTTACAATTGGGGTGGTGGGTGGTTCCTCTGCGATGGCTGCTTGTTCTGTGCTCCTCCTTGTGACAGAAGGTGGGGTCTGGAGGGTTTCAAGGACCTTTTGGATAGTCTCCTGGGGAATGTTTATCTGCTCGTCATCCATGTCATCAGGGAAATCTGGGACAGGCATATCGGCAGGAGATCCATCTTCCTCTGCAATGAAACAGGGGACAATTAGTGTGTCTGTGTTGTGGCAATTTTGATGTGACGTGCCTGTCTTTTGATGAATTCACTTTGTGATCTTGTTTTGTGTTAAAATCTCCAGTCCTTCAACATTGGACCTATGGCCCACCTGTGTGTCACATGTATGTTATTGAGTTATCAGACTTGTCAGCCTCATAGCCTCTAGGTGTTGATTTTAGCTAAATAGAGAATTGGCACCTTCTTTTCCTACTCGACCCTCCGTGTACATTCATTCTCATGGTGAGACCTTTCACTGGCTGTGGGTGTTCTGATGGCCCTGGCAGCACATTTAACAATCTGGACCTGCCCCAATCCCTGATCGTTCACATCGACTTAAATGTAATTGACATGGGGCATATCCTATGCATGGCAATGTTATGATCCGATATGGATGTTGACATTGTTAATGGGTCCTGCTGATGTTGGGTAATGTGTGTTACATTGGATTGCCCTGATAGTCGTATCAGTGTCCTATTTCCTCCTCTGACTGTGCAGGTGTATTTCAGAGACCAGTTACATGTGTCCCCTCCTCTATGCTGTTGTCTGAGCAGTATGACATTTGGGATGTTGCCTTGTTACCCAGGCACAGGATGGACCCTGACATATGCAGCATGGGTGTGTCCTTAGTGCTGTGTCGCTCCTATTGTTGTTTACTTTGGCTGATGTTTGTGACAACTATGGGCATTGACATTTGAGTGTACTGGGGCCTTTGTCTTGTTTCAGGGGATTGTTGCAGATGTCATCCTCACCCCCCTAATTTAGGTGTGTATGATCCATGGGGAGGTTACTGCCATTGGCTACTTGAGCTGCACACAGATCAGAGGTGGTAGTGGGAACTGTTGTCGCAGTTACATTGCAGTTGTCGGTTTGGCTAGAGGATTGCTAATAGGGCCCTAGTTAATGTAGGGGGTATGGTGGCTGACGTGTGCCAGGGATGTCAGTTTGATGTTGTGCCCTTCCCTCCTGGCGTGGCTTTCCCTTTGCTCCATCGTTGGCATGGCAGCATGCCCCCATGGGACTGTTGTTGGTGTAGTGTAATGGTGTGCCCCAGCTTCTGTCTGTGCAGGCCATGCCCCAATGCCATGCCCCTTTACCCATGCCACTCCATGCATATGTTGACATCCATGCATTTTGTGGTCGGTATCCCCCCGCTTGCAGTTAACATTATTGCATTATAATTCCCCATGCAACTTACCCTGCATGTGCGTTGTCTCCTGGTAGTCTGCGCTGTTCTGTCCTTGAATCCCTGTGACGATCTCCTCAGGGATAAAGGCTGCGACCATCTTCTCCATGTGGTCCAGGGCCTCCTGGTGTGCTGGACTCCCCCCTCCAGTCTGCAGTGCTGCCTTCCTGTTCCTTGCCATCTTTTCCTTGGTCCTGCGTTTGCAGTCATGCCAGCGTTTCTTGCACTCGATGTCTGTTCTGCGTACTTCAGCCACACTGTTAATCTTGTCGACAATTTGTTGCCATATAGCCTCTCTCCTACTGATTGGCAACTTTGATGTGACAAACAGTTGGTGCTGGTGTTCCGTCACCTCTTTAACCAGAATTTCCTGCTCCTCTGCACTAAAGCGACACTTTCTTTTCTTCTTAAAAGTGTCCTGGTTCTTGTGTGGGTCCTCTTGGCTGGTTCCTGGTCTGCTGTCATCTTCCTGGGGTCTGTAGTGGCATCTGGGATCCATTTTGGCTCTCCTCTGGTGAAATGGCTGTGTTCGCTGTGTTTTTTGACGCTATTGCGTAAAAAAAAACAGCGCATATCCGGTTTGCGGTGTCGTAAATCGACCCACAGTCATTTCCGCCGCATTAACGTCGTTTTCCTTTACGACTTGACGCCGCGGTGTGCGTCAAAAATAATGACTCCCACCTGTTGTTTGCGCCGCCGTGCGTCAAAGTATAAATATGACGCCCGCACGGCGCACCAAAATGGCGTTAGCCGGCGGTAATATTTTTTACGCAAAACTGCGCCGGCGCAGTTTTGCATCAAAAAGTATCAATATGGGCCATAATCTTTATACAGCTTGAGGTCCAAAATTAAGCTTTGACTACCACGAGGTTCTTTACCGTTGAGACTAAGGACCAGATTGAAGGAAAAGTGGTGCTGCGCCAAAATTGGTAGTACAGCGTTACTTTAGTTACGAGGGATGCGCCATATTTAAGTAAATACGGTGCACCCCAGAGTTTCCCCCTGCGCTGGCGCTAAATTTAGCTGCCAGTGCCAACGCAGGCATCCTTGCACCATCGTGCAAGGATGTCTGCGTTGAGGGGTGTGATTGTTTATGTGCGGGAGGGCGTCCCTTCCCGCACATAAACAATCACTAATGGCACTTAACTCCACCTTGTAAATTCGCTGTAGTGCTTAGCGTCACTGGAGCGTCACAAAATGTGATGCTCCAGTGACGCTAGGGGCCTATAAATACGGCCCTAAGTCCCTCTGGAAAAGGTCCAGTGCCTGATGGGGTACCCATAGATTTAGTTAATGTGTTATATATCTAATGGCACCTCTGCTAACATATGTTTTTAACAATTCACATAATCCCCAGCTACCCGAATCCTAGTCGTCATCTAAAATAGTCCCCGTTTGCAAGAAAGGAAACAGATTGTGGCCACACTATTACTGGCCAATTTCACTTACAGGCTCTTAAGTGAAACTCATTGAGAGAGTTGTCTTTAATAGAATTGTGAGTAGGCAAATGAGAAAAATACTTTAAGCACCTGTCAATATGTCTTTAGGGAACGGCCAGGTACCTTTTATTAGAAGATGGCCTTGACGCAGCACTAGTGAACTTTCTTACTGACTTCCACTGCAATCCCACCGCTAGGGTCTGATTTGGCCCTCATGGTGAGACATCAGAATCTTTTAAACTAGAGTGTGTTTTTCACCAAGGTGATGCTGACTGCACATTAATTATTTGATACACAAACAGGCTTAATCTATAGTTGATCAATAGATGGAGCTTTGGTCAATGTAAACCCTATACCTGTTTTATTATATGTGAACAATGCAGTCTTATTGGGCCGGACTCTCAGAGACTTTTACTCGTCATGTCTGACTTAGACCTCAAGACAAATGTTTCCCACATAATGTTTTGTGGTCCGAATAGTGTACTTTGCACATTTCCATCGGCAATACCAAGCTGGTGAAGACAGGGAGTTTTTCGTTACCGGGGAGTAGTTTTTGATTTCTTCTCACCTTGGGGGACTAATCCTGCTACTTCTCCCAGAATTTAGTCAATCGATGAGCGCTTTGTTTAATTTATCATCATCTCTTGGTGGCAAACCCATTACCCCGTTGTTAGGCACCTACATCCATATGGATCTGGGTTTTGGGCTATCCTTATTGCTCCTTGTTACATGTACCTCACATTTTATCTGCTATGAAGCGATAGTGCTCACTTATTTAGAAAATCACATAAAGCTTGGCCCTTTAATGTTGCGGTCAGCTGTTAAGACAACCCCATGCCGCTCTAAATAAATAGATTATCTGCACCTGTCTAAAATGCGATAATGGCCTAAAAATTCCATGGTTACCATATATTAAATAGACACTAGAGTGTATGGGCAGGTCCTCTCTTTTTGAGAACCCTTCCTAGGTGCGTAAGCAAAA
This sequence comes from Pleurodeles waltl, assembly GCF_031143425.1. Taxonomy (NCBI): domain Eukaryota; kingdom Metazoa; phylum Chordata; class Amphibia; order Caudata; family Salamandridae; genus Pleurodeles; species Pleurodeles waltl. The sequence continues at coordinate 1,117,125,709 of NC_090440.1, forward strand.
CAGGCCATGGTTTAAACTAATGCCCTGGTTTATTCCAAAGTGGCACAGAGTGGTGTTACGCCAAAAATAGCAGTACCACTCTGCACCACTTTTGAAATGCGGGGATGCACCGTATTTACAGGAATACGGCACACCCCTGCATTTCCCCTTGCACCAGCACTAAAGTAAGCGCCAATGCAGACAACCTTGCACCATAGTTCAAGGATGTCTGCATTGAGGAAATAGATTGTAGGTGTCCCTTCCTGCACATAAACAATCTATAATGGCGATTTGGCACTTCTATGTGTGCTGCAAAATGCAGCACGCATGGAAGTACCAAAGAGTGATTTTGGAATGATTGGTTATGTGCAGGAAGCGACGGCTTCCTGCACATAAACATTTATCCATGGCATTTTGCTCTTTTTATTTGTGCTGCAGAATGCAACTCACATGGAAAAAGCAAAAAACAAGGAGGAATAAATGCATTCCTCCTTGTTTTGCCATGCTAACGCCACCCCTGGGGTGGTGTTAGTTTTTGGCGCTGCCACAGATTTATAATTTTTTGTAAACTTGGGGCTGCGTCAAAAGCAATGGGTGCTGAAGTGGAACGCCCAGAGCAACACCCATTGCATTTCCTCCTGACCCAGAAAACTGCATAGGGGGCCCATATTTACAAGTACATATAACACCACAAAAAGTGGATTTGCACCTCCTTGTAAATATGAATCAGTTGTTAGCGCCACCAGAGCGTCACAAAACATGGCGCTCCAGTGGTTGTAAGGGCTCTTAAATCTGCCCCTAATTTTCTTAGAAAATAGATGTCCTGAAAGGGAAGGCTATAGACTATCCAAATCATCTCCGAGAGAATATGTATTTGTAAAAACATGCTGATATAGTGCTAATTTGCAGATTGTACTGGCAGCAGTGTCCTGTTCATACGGGCTGAGGGATCATGCCCTGCTACCTTTTTCCTGACAAAGAGTAGCTGTTTGGCTGAACAAAAGTCAGCCTGACAGATACTCTTCTAGTTCAGGTCAGGCAGCCAGGAGTTGGACATGTGATAAGTGTGCATACTCCTGGCTGCCTGAGCTGAACTTTGCTGGGCTGAAGAAGTCACAGCCCTGTAGGCATGACCTCTTCAGCCTAGCAAAGGTGCCTCAAAGCCTTCCCCCATAGGACGAGGGGGAACTTCACCAATTGCTTCTGGCCTGAGCGCTTCAGTTTTAAGCCCTGAAGCACCCAGGGCGAGTGTCAATCAGTGACACGTCATCACAGGGTGGAGTGGGGTCAGCAAGTCTCACTGACCCCATCCAACTCTGTGACGAGCAATGGACTGCTGCCTTCCCTCATTGACTGACCTAAGGCCAGCCAATGGGGGTAGGAGGGTAGGCATCAGTCCCAACACTCCTGGGACCTCCGAGGTTTCCCTGTCGGAGCTGCTAAGGTAGGTTTTATTTATTTATTTAAAATGTACATGGATGTACATGTATTTTTTAGTGAGTGTTGTGAATGGGTGTGTGAGGGCGTGTGTGAATGAACGTGTGTGTGAGGTGTATATGTGCATGTGTAACCGACACCCTACTCCGACCCCCCACTTTCTTAAAATTACGGGCCGCCACAGTGTACTGGGTCACTAGGATAAGCCCTGTTAGTCCCATGAAGTGCATTTCGCAATCTATTGTGTTTTCCCTTAGAGCAGTATGACAGCTCTAGTATTTGCATCTGCACCTGTGACGTCGCTTGATCTTTTTCTGTACTTACTGTGAAGTTTACACTCGGCAGTTTTAATGCCATTATTAAGAAATCAGAACTTCACTAATTGCCGGGTCACTTTGTTTTTTTTACAAATGTTATGAGATGATGTCTTTTTTAACTGTTGGATTTTTTTTTACAATCTTTTGTACACTGTCGAAATTCAATGCTTTTTAAATATTTTTGTAAGTTTTTAAGAAATTGAGCGTTTTATAATACTGATCACTGAAATAAAGTCTATCTGAATCTGAGTAGGGAAAGTAAATTAAGGCCGGTAAACTAAAATAGCATTCTCTGCCTTAAGGAAGAAAACTTTTACTCATTCTGCTGATGTTTATTTTTATGATGTTTGAACTATATTTTTCTGTAGAGCTGCTTTCTCACTGGTACTATGCCCTTCAAATTTAAGTATAACTCCTTTCAGTGACATAACTCGTGATAAATACCACAACTCATGACCTCCTGGATAACATCCCTGAAGGTAGAAAAGTTTTTTCTTTTCAGAATCTGGCTGATGAAAGTTCAAATACATACCTAATAGGTAATGCTAATGAGCAAGTTCAGCAGGTTTTCTTCTTGGTTGTTTACAGTGACACCTAGTTGCCTATAAAGGCTACTTCCCTGTGTGTATAGTGCCAGTGGAACATTGTGTTCATGGGTACAGAGCCTGTCCAAGGGTAAGGCTTGCTCACAGCACACACAGCCTCGCAAAGGTCCTGGCTATCTGCCCCTGGGCTATTGCAAGGCTTTTTTTTTTACACTTTTCGATATCTGTGCTGTTCGGGTTTTGGGGAACCTCCAAGAAACAGAAATTCCAAAATCGAAGGAATGCACTTGGACTAGGAATGTATTCTCTTCTCTCTTTAGGATGCATGGCTCCTAACGATTTGATTGGCTGCTGCAAAAGAAAAGGATTTCATACGGCTATTTCAAGGTGCATGGAGTAATCCCCCTATATTGGAAAACTAATAAAATGATACACAAAGGCTCAGGGTAGTCACATCATGACCCTTAATATATTGGCCATGAGCGAGGACCCCAAAATTAGGCCATTGGTTCCAATCGGGGATTGGGTTCTAACATAATTTTGTTGCCGGGTGTGGGTGCCTAGAGATGGACAATATCTCATGGCTGGATATCACTCTTTGTCTTTTGTCTGATATTATTGGATTAGAAACAATAGCCGAAACAATAATGTTTTTCATATTTTTGATAAGTAGCATACAAATGCATGATAATATGTGAAAGAAAATCGAATTCCACCAGATTGGTTAAATTCAATATATTTTAAAAGTAATAATGATTATTAATTTTAATAATAACAATATAGTCCTTAAAATAATAACATTAAAACTTCATTGTATTCCTCATATATTGATTTAAATTATATGCATAATTATCACTGTTTCACTGTTCATCTATTTCATGTGCCTTCATTATGTCGGATGCTATGTCTTGAGATGCGTTTTTTACTGTGTAGAGACTAATGATATCATGTGGCTTAACAAATATGTTTATCCACCTTTGAACCAGACCAACAGCTCTTGTAACAGTGTCCTTGTCTTTTTCAATTTGTGACTTATGCAGGTTTACATGAGTAAGATCTGATCTGTTGTTATGAACCATTTCCCCTTATCTGACCCAAAAAGGCGCTTCTGTGTTCAGTCATTATATAATATATTTTCACAGCACATGTCTTGAGGTTGAACCTTGTCGTACAACCCAGAGTCTGTGTGTCTTTGCTGACTGTTACCTCTAAAATACATTACGACTGAAATTCATCCAAATAGATTAGCATCTGACAGTTGAACTGAAAAGCATCAGTTGATGAAGTTGTGGTGTGTCTCTGGATGTTTCACTGCAAGTAAAGTAATTTCGGCATAGTATACAGGAAAATATCTAGTATAGTTAATTCTGTCATACGCAAAACATCATGGGATCATAGAGCGTATGGTGGTAAGATGTAAATGCCAATTTCTTTCTCGAGCAGTACTCAGCAAAGCCCAGCAAGACATTTTCTACAATATCCACATAAGACATCCAAAACACAACAAGAACTCCATTGTCATGATGAAGATGTTCCAGTAATACATCTCAAAGCTCTTTTTCTTTGGCAAAGGCAGCATTCTGCAAGAGGTTGTTTAATCTCTGTTGGCATAGGTCTTTTGCAAAGTCATTAACCTCCTCTATGAAGGTGCTGACAACCTGAATGTTCTCTTCGTAATTCTTCTCCACCCAGGAAATAAGTTCCAACCAAGCCAGTCTCAACATAGCTTCATACACGCACTTGTGTACTTGAACTGCACGATTGTATATATGCCCTTCCAGTACTGATGATATTGATCCTTCTACTATCATGTCTGCTTCAATGCAAAGGTCACGAAAGTCAGCATTTTCCAAGAATGGACATGACATTGCAAATAATGTGAAAGGTGTCCATTCGAAGAATTATTCTGTCTTACGATGCTGTATGCTTCCACACAATCTCAGTTGCTTTTACTTAGAGAGCTTGATCCATGACCATTGCAATTTTTGCCAAATGCAGTGATTATCTTATCAGCTTTGTCTGTGTACATTTCAGAAAGTTGCCAACTTAGTTGTAGGGGCATTAATGGTGGGCAAGTAGCCAATGGAATCCTGTGATACACTAACTAGCCTTCTAATACTGATGACAAATCCTGTCCAACTTGGTATTATCTGTGCGAGGATTGCTTCTTGTCTTGTAACAACTCAGATTATGTTCTTATTTTGTGCAAGCTTCAATTAGGCAACACATTCTGGCATGACTTTTGTACTTGCCATCGATGGCTTAGGCCCAACTCGTTCACCAGAAACATACATGAGCAATTCTTTAGTATTTGTGGTGGTCAATGTTCTTTGCCTTTGTTTCTCAATGGTTGAGAGAAGACCTTTAAAAGGTCGTGGTCCAAACAACTTGGTCTGCACAGCTATACTGTTGACTCAATGAGTTGTCCTCTTAGCAGTAAGAGACTTTTCCAGCCTATCAATGTTACCCAATGCTACGTTAGTGAAGACATGAGACTGAATGTCAGCTGAAAGAACAATTTGCTCATTTAAGGTAGCAGCAAGTTTCTGAAGACACAAGGTGGTATCATTTTCTTCCAGTTGTGAGAATGAAATCCCATGACTGAGTCTGTTTAAAGTGCGAATGATTTCAGCATTGCCTGTTAGCATTTCCACGGAGTATGGGAGCAACAATTGCTTGGGGGGATTCTGCTGGCCATTTATGACTGTGTATTTAGGCCCATATTAAAAACAAATGACGGAGCGCAATGCTGCGCAAAAATTGGCAGGGCTGCGAGCCATCATTTTCACAATGCAGGGATGTGCCATATTTCATTGAATACGGTGCACCCCTGTGTTGTCCCCTGCGATGGAGCTACATTGAGCTGCCTAACACGAACGCAGGCATCCTTGCAGCATCGTGCAAGGATGTCTACGTTGATGGTTTGATTGTTTATGTGTGGGAAGGTGTCCCTTCCTGCATATAGACAGTCACTAATGGCGATTTGGCACTTCTGTGTGTGCTGCAGACGGCAGCATGCACAGAAGTGTGAAAGCGTCATTTTGAAATGATTGTTTATGTGCAGGAAGGGACACCTTCCCGAATATAAACAATCATGTCTGTCATTTTGCTCTTTCTATGGGTGCTGCAGAATGCAGCACCCATAGAAAAAGCAAAAAATGAGGAGGAATAAAAGTATTCCTCCTCGTTGCGCCTTTCTAATGTCACACCCTTGCTAATACCACCCATACAGTGGCATTAGATTTGAGTGCTTCCTCAGGTTTACATCATCTCGTAAATCTGAGGCAGCGTTAAAATGCAATGGGTGTTGCTGTGGCACGCCCACAGCAACACCCATTGCACGCCCCTTCCACTTCCACGCAAAATGGCTTAACGCCACCTTGTAAATACGGCGCAGGACATACCACCATATTTAAATACGGCACAGGGCATAGCGCCATATTTAAGATCCCCTAGCGCCACCGGAGCGTCATGTTTAGTGACACTCTGGTGACACTAGGGGATCTTAAATATGCCCCATAGTGTCCTGACTGAATGATTGCATGAGTAAGAAGACCCTTTTGGACGGCTTTGTGTTTTCTGGATCTCCAATCAGAAGTCCTAATAGGAATCATTTAAAGTAATCAGGCACTGTAAATTAATCTTTATCAACATCTGATGGATGATATCGCCATAGTGTTGATGTCAAGTTTGCTTTAATGATTGTTCTATGTGCGATGATGTTTGATGAATGATCTTGTTCATGTCTGTTATCTTAACCTTTAAAACTGATAATTCACTTTTCAAAAACTCTGTTTTTCTCTTACAACATTCTGTAGCATGACACTCTCATGTTGGGCTAATCATTTTCCTTGGTTGTCTGGGAATATATGGAGGCTGTCACCGAACTTGCAGTTCAATTTTCTCCTAATATGCTTCTTGGTTGATTTGTCTATTCCTTGTATTTCTTTTCGTGTCAAGAGGGTTTCAACTTTTCTGTGAGAGACGTCACACGTATCACCTCTTTGTTAGAAATAATCACAGTTTTAATGTATTGAAATATTTCATCATATGCTTCATCTCTCATATTTTTGTGTTGATCATCAGCTTGAATGCTAGATGCATGGTCTTCCCTCTTTGCTTTAATCCGTGTATAGTTCCTATAACAAGAGGCATGATAATGGGCTTTTGCAGCCACTATGCCCCAATACAAACTGCTAAGACCTTTGAATCACAATTAATGGTTGCACACTCTCAAAGCATTTTGTCATCTCTAAGCTCTATGGCCTTGATTAATTTCTCATGCGTTGATGTTCCCTTGTAGCATTTTATCTTTCCACAAAATATACATTCTTCAGCATCCATGTTGGACTTTAATGATGTTCTTCTGTTTATGCATTTACTCAGGCACTCACTCATTCCAGCATCTTCACTGACACTTGCTTCAGCTTTTCGCTTAATAGTCTGTAAATCTCTCTTTACAGTAAACCGGCTACTGCACTTCCTGTGGTAAAATACTTGGGGAACATTGTTGCTTTCCACATTTCTCACAATGTTTAACAGTGGAATGTGATTCCTTACTTGAACTGCCTCTGACAAAGTTTTCCATGATGAGTAGTCCTGCAGGCTTATCAACGTAACTCCATGTTGGGCATTTGACCATAAATTAATTTTATACTGCTGATCAGAGGGACAGGATGTGCTCAGAGGGACAGGATGTGCTTGTTTCAGTCTTCTTCATGATGCTGAATGGTCATTCGCCACCAGCTCTGGAAAAATAAATTAATTTAAAAATGTATAACGTTTACTTGGCTTACTTAAAATGATCATAATTACTATTATAAGTGTTATCAACAATAAAATTCACAATAAAAAAAATTATGATTACATTTCCATTTCCATTTAAGTATCTTACGGGTGGAGTGATAACTCACAAAAGGCAAAGAGTTATGACTTGCTATCACATATTTTCCATTTTTAGGCGTCCATACCTTGCCAATAAATCATATTACAACCCATCCCCCAGGTGGTACTTATAACATGGTTGGCTCAAGGCCTATAATACATGGTGGGGGATCCAACAAAGCCTCCCCAAATAGAGTAAATTATTAGTGTGAGTTATGGCATGTGTTGTGTGCATTGGTAACCAGAACCGGTGTGTTTCAGTGGTTTTCCATGTTTGAACCAGAACAATAACTTTGTTTTTAATTTTTTCAGTGAAATATACTGCATTTCTACATTATGATATTTTCTTGAGTGCCAAAAAAACTCACTTTGAAGCCACAACAGAGAGTTGCCACACCATTGAATGGGGCTTGGATAGGATCAATTGTTCAAGAGTTCAGAATATCTCCTATTTAAGTTTATTGAAGTGGACTCAGCTTCGGATTGGTGACGCTGTAGTGACAGCTTAGGCTCAAAAGTCTATTCAGAAGAGTGATGTTTTCAACTCTGGAATGGTTTGGTCGAGTCCTTAATAAAAGATGGCATTTCAAAGATGTGAACCTAGTAAACAGAGGCTTCTGACGCCATCTTCCATGAGTGTTCTTTTTTGAACTTGACAAACTGAAAGGATCTGACAGCACTTCAGTTTTTTTTGGGATTTAGTATGGGTCTGAGGTGGGATCCCCAAGTGCTGATAGGAAAGAGAGTTGCCTCAGTAGCCCATTTCCACAGGGCACAATATTTTGCTTTCGGCCCCCAACCCCACACCTAACAATTGGAGAGTATCTCGAGCAGTAGGAATTTGATCCATCTTTTACCAGTGGGCCAAAGCGTAGCAACCTGAGAGTGTGTTTTATTTAGTAGATAGTGTTGATTTTTTTGGTAAACCTGCGTAGATCATATCGCAATAATTCATATGTTCCAAACTCTCCAAGTTTTCTGTGTGATGTATCAGCTGCTTGCATAGTGTTTACTTAACTTCTGTTGCTTCACTAACTGAAGAAATGACTATGGACAATCTAGCACGTGCACTGATCTAAGCCATCCCATGAGAAAAACACACAATATTTTCTCCCAAAAATATTTGGAGGAGCGTGTTTTACTGGTTGCACTAACTAGTGTTTGCATATTGCCCACTTCATTTGTATTGCCGTAAGTGCTATACATTAGTTCTTAATAGTGGTTGATGAACAGGTCCTCCTCAGGAGGACTGGTGCATACTAAGTGCTAATGCTGAAGGAGTCTGAGATGAAAGTTGAACAGGGAGTTTATGTTTTCCCTAATACAGAAGGTCAATCATAGCACTAAGGTGTGTACATTTCAAGAATATTCAATCAAGATAGCTGTGCACACAATTAATCTAAATGGACCTCAGTTGCACAATCTATGAGTTTCCTGAAAATATGACTTGAATCCATCCCTTGTTGGACTAAAACTGGGCACACATGCCTGTAGGATTTGAATAAGCACTCTTCCCCCATGTGAGCCAGATCACATGCACAATAATAATCAAATAATACATCTAAAAAGAGAATCAAATAATTCCTACTCCAATGTGAGGTCATTTATCACATGCTCTTTAAGCCTTAGAAATTAATCTTTGTCATATAGTAATGTAGATCACTAATTGGCATTCTTAGCTATTTCTGGCCAATAAAATCACTTTCTTTTTTTTCTCAGCAGCAATCGCTGGATGCTAAAAAACAACTGGAGTACAAAAAACAGTAAGTACATATTTTAACAACATTTAAGGTTTGTTTTTAGAGAGTATCACTGCCACCGAGGTGAGAGGCTGCAATGTTCCGTTTTACTTTGAAGCAACACACAATCTGCTCAGTGCCTGACTACACCTCTTGAACAAACCCCGCCTCGAGGTCTTAAAAGAAAATATTATATTGACAACTTACTGATAAAGGTTCTTTGCCAGTTCCAGCATCACCTTTACCTGGTGTCTTGTGTTTTTATAGGGTGAGTGGTTGGAAGTGATTGTATTTGGGAAAGGGTCTTTCCAGGCTAAGTGCACACTTGAGCTGGGGCAAGCATTCCTTTTGCTTGTGGGTACATCTAGACTGTGGTGTAGGCCATTTGGGTGAGTGACCCTCCTGGGTTTCAATATCTACATGACTGTGAACCCACACCCTCCTCTTATCCACAGTAGGTTTTCAGTTCTCAAAACTTACAATTGTGTCAAGATCTCGCTCGGGATGATGCCCTATCTGTCATTGGATCTGTTCTGGAATCCTGGCATGGATGCAATGGTGGTAGAGGTGGAACTTTTGATTACTGCAAATCTTTGATAATGCATTCTGGAAGCCATGTGCGTTCAGACCATCTCAAATAAATGTATGTGTATGTATGTTAGGGTATATATAAAACAACAAACCCAGCTTCAAAGTGTTGTTCAAACAAGCAAAGGGACAAGAGATTACAGATTCCGAACTACATACAGAGTGGGACATTTTGCACGAGTAGGAGGTATTCATTCAGAGGTGGGTCTTGGGAGGTGGAGTTTGTCACCTAAGAATATGGTGATGTCCCTTAGAACTCTGAGGGACTCGCTCATCTTTGGCCTGCAGTCTTGGAACCTGTGGAGTGGGAATATCACCTTTGGTTTTGCTGGGGGAATCAGTGGAAAAGACAACTCACTACCACAAACATGCAGGAGCTGCCCCTGGACCATGCATTGCCCCTTCCTGAGTCACCCTCCCCCCCCCCCCCCCCCACCTTCTTTGTCACAGAGGCCTGCACCCCGCTATCACCTGAAAAAAAGGGAGTCTACCAAATGGGTCATCCAGAAAGCTACAGTTCCTCCTTCTAGTGGCCTTTAAAAAGCTCCTTTCTTTTTGCCATCTATGGTCTCATTCACCTGTTGACTGTGGCCATGATATTATAGCACTGAAGGACTCTGTGAGAGACCCTGGTACCTGCATGGGTGCTTGATAGATAGCCAAGATCATACAGACAAGCTCTTGCTGTGTAGGAAGAGTAGACAGCTGAGCATCTAACTGCAGAGTGAGTTCAGCCTGGCGGAAGGGTGGGAAAGTAGCAAGTGGGGCAGCTGAAAACAGAAGAGGGATGGTCTGGTCAAATAGCAGGCACCATGGGTGACCTAGAAAAATAGAGAGCAGTCTGATGCCCTAATGTAATGGTTATCCTTGTACTGTAAAAACAACAAGTGATGGACGGAATGCTGAACATTGTCAAACACTCACCCCCAGTCATAGATCTGGGTTTAATCCATCGTTCTTTTGCTCACCATGCCACCCCAGTTTGGACCCAGCCATATGCAAATCAGTCTTGACCCTGTTCCTCATGGGAACAGTCCAGACCGAACTGCCAAGCCAGGTCCTCACTGGACCGGATACAAGCATCCTGGGACCGGTTTCGGGGTTTCACCCCTCATCAGCCAGGCTAGCTTGAATCCAGTGGCATGGGAAGCACGGGACCCACGTCTGGGCATACCCTTCCCACTTAGGGCGACAAAGCAAAAACAACAAGTGATGGACGGAATGCTGAACATTGTCAAACACTCACCCCCAGTCATAGATCTGGGTTTAATCCATCGTTCTTTTGCTCACCATGCCACCCCAGTTTGGACCCAGCCATATGCAAATCAGTCTTGACCCTGTTCCTCATGGGAACAGTCCAGACCAAACTGCCAAGCCAGGTCCTCACTGGACCGGAAACAAGCATCCTGGGACCGGTTTCGGGGTTTCACCCCTCATCAGCCAGGCTAGCTTGAATCCAGTGGCATGGGAAGCACGGGACCCACGTCTGGGCATTCCCTTCCCACTTAGGGCGACAAAGCAATAACAACAAGTGATGGACGGAATGCTGAACATTGTCAAACACTCACCCCCAGTCATAGATCTGGGTTTAATCCATTGTTCTTTTGCTCACCATGCCACCCCAGTTTGGACCCAGCCATATGCAAATCAGTCTTGACCCTGTTCCTCATGGGAACAGTCCAGACCGAACTGCCAAGCCAGGTCCTCACTGGACCGGAAACAAGCATCTTGGGACCGGTTTCGGGGTTTCACCCCTCATCAGCCAGGCTAGCTTGAATCCAGTGGCATGGGAGGCACGGGACCCACGTCTGGGCATACCCTTCCCACTTAGGGCAACAAAGCAAAAACAACAAGTGATGGACGGAATGCTGAACATTGTCAAACACTCACCCCCAGTCATAGATCTGGGTTTAATCCATCGTTCTTTTGCTCACCATGCCACCCCAGTTTGGACCCAGCCATATGCAAATCAGTCTTGACCCTGTTCCTCATGGGAACAGTCCAGCCCGAACTGCCAAGCCAGGTCCTCACTGGACCGGAAACATGCATCCTGGGACCGGTTTCGGGGTTTCACCCCTCATCAGCCAGGCTAGCTTGAATCCAGTGGCATGGGAAGCACGGGACCCACGTCTGGGTATACCCTTCCCACTTAGGGCGACAAAGCAAAAACAACAAGTGATGGACGATGGATTAAACCCAGATCTGTGACTGGGGGTGAGTGTCTGACAATGTTCAGCATTCCGTCCATCACTTGTTGTTTTGCTCACCATGCCACTGGATTCAAGCTAGCCTGGCTGATGAGGGGTGGAACCCCGAAACCGGTCCCAGGATGCTTGTTTCCGGTCCAGTGAGGACCTGGCTTGGCAGTTCGGGCTGGACTGTTCCCATGAGGAACATGGTCAAGACTGATTTGCATATGGCTGGGTCCAAACTGGGGTGGCATGGTGAGCAAAAGAACGATGGATTAAACCCAGATCTATGACTGGGGGTGAGTGTCTGACAATGTTCAGCATTCCGTCCATCACTTGTTGTTTTTGCTTTGTTGCCCTAAGTGGGAAGGCTATACCCAGACGTGGGTCCCGTGCTTCCCATGCCACTGGATTCAAGCTAGCCTGGCTGATGAGGGGTGAAACCCCGAAACCGGTCCCAAGATGCTTGTTTCCGGTCCAGTGAGGACCTGGCTTGGCAGTTCGGTCTGGACTGTTCCCATGAGGAACAGGGTCAAGACTGATTTGCATATGGCTGGGTCCAAACTGGGGTGGCATGGTGAGCGAAAAAACGATGGATTAAACCCACATCTGTGACTGGGGTTGAGTGTCTGACAATGTTCAGCATTCCGTCCATCACTTGTTGTTTTTGCTTTGTCGCCCTAAGTGGGAAGGGTATACCCAGACGTGGGTCCCGTGCTTCCCCATACCACTGGATTCAAGCTAGCCTGGTTGATGAGGGGTGGAACCCTGAAACCGGTCCCAGGATGCTTGTTTCCGGTCCAGTGAGGACCTGGCTTGGCAGTTCGGGCTGGACTGTTCCCATGAGGAACAGGGTCAAGACTGATTTGCATATGGCTGGGTCCAAACTGGGGGTGGCATGGTGAGCAAAAAAACGATGGATTAAACCCAGATCTGTGACTGGGGGTGAGTGTCTGACAATGTTCAGCATTCCGTCCATCACTTGTTGTTTTTGCTTTGTCGCCCTAAGTGGGAAGGGTATACCCAGACGTGGGTCCCATGCTTCCCATGCCACTGGATTCAAGCTAGCCTGGCTGATGAGGGGTGGAACCCCGAAACCGGTCCCAGGATGCTTGTTTGCGGTCCAGTGAGGACCTGGCTTGGCAGTTCGGGCTGGACTGTTCCCATGAGGAACAGGGTCAAGACTGATTTGCATATGGCTGGGTCCAAACTGGGGTGGCATGGTGAGCAAAAAAACGATGGATTAAATCCAGATCTGTGACTGGGGGTGAGTGTCTGACAATGTTCAGCATTCCGTCCATCACTTGTTGTTTTTGCTTTGTCGCCCTAAGTGGGAAGGGTATACCCAGACGTGGGTCCCGTGCTTCCCATGCCACTGGATTCAAGCTAGCCTGGCTAATGAGGGGTGGAACCCCGAAACCGGTCCCAGGATGCTTGTTTCCGGTCCAGTGAGGACCTGGCTTGGCAGTTCGGGCTGGACTGTTCCCATGAGGAACAGGGTCAAGACTGATTTGCATATGGCTGGGTCCAAACTGGGGTGGCATGGTGAGCAAAAAAACGATGGATTAAACCCAGATCTGTGACTCGGGGTGAGTGTCTGACAATGTTCAGCATTCCGTCCATCACTTGTTGTTTTTGCTTTATCCTTGTACTGTACCTGCTTCCTCTCCTCAGCCTTGACTATGACGTGGACCTCGCATCACTAAACTGTCTGTTTCAGTCATGTTTCAAATGCATCTCTACCGATGCCATTCATCAAATAAAGTCAAATAACGATCCCATGTTACAGTGCAGTAAGCACATTTACCCGTCAGACTCCTCGTATGGAAACAGTGACAACTAGAAGGCAATCTTTGGGTGAACACTGTAGATAGCTGACATTTTTTAAGTATGATTGATGTGCCTGAACAGTCCCCACTTCCACTACGACTACATTGTGGGCCACCGGTACTAAGGAGACAGAAATATTTTTGTATTATGTGAGTTCCAGAGCTGAACCTCAGCTTGGTGATACAGAACCTCAGGGTCCTAGAACATAAATGCTTCTTGTTATGAGTTACCTGATGACAAGCTGCATACGAGTCCTTTGTTGACCACGTAACTGGAGAGCCATGATGCATCTTTTGATTCTCTGGGCAGCAGGAAAGGCTTATGTTAGCAGGGGACTAGTGAAGGACTTGATTATATCTTAAAAGGTAGCTGAAGACACCAAGTACCAGATTTACTCAGGGTTTACACTAGTGTGGCGCTAAGCAATATACATTGCAAATAGCACAAATTGATCAATTTAATAAACAGAAGCTATATTGCACTGTGTGTGTAAGGGGGGCATGTATGCGGCATGCCAGCACAAAAATCTTTTTTTCCTGCAAAGCCTGATTTACTAAAATAGTTTAATCTAGCTTTGCCCTAACTTCTAGTGCCAAAAAACAGGTTCAATGGGTATGTCTCCTTACAGACCGAAATGTAACCTGCGTTTTTCCCTAATACACACATTCCAGCTGCCTGAACACTGTCCTTGAGTTTACATCTAGGAATGTGTGCTGGGAGGTATAACTCCAGTACAAATCCTAGGCTAGACAGTGCAGAATCTCCTTTGTACCACAAAGCGAGGCTCTGCATGTTGCAGAAAAGGCAAAGCTAGATTCAGCTGCAGCCACTGCAAATCTCAAGGGGAGGGGCTGGTAGGAGGATGGGGGAAATAAAAAAAAAAATATTAAAAAAGAGCTTACCTTCACGGCCGCCTGCGGCCGCCTTGAACTCCTCTTCTCTTCTAATGTCCCAGTATTCACTGGGACACCAGCACAGGCTGCCTACCAATCCTGACAGTCCTTTCATGCTAAACCTAGCATGAAAGAAGCATCAGGATATGTCAACCCTGGGGTCTGTGCAGTTTCTCCAGCCTGGCTGTTCAACACAGCTAGGTTGGAGAAACCGAAGTGCGCATGTGTGTTTGGCTGGCCTAAGACAGCTGGCCAAACACAAATGCGCACTTAGGTACACTCTCTCCTCCTCCCCCTCCCACCTCCAGTGTCTCAGCCTGCCTCTCTCTTCACATGCTGCTGGCTGAGCCAGCAGATGTCAAATAAAGCAATAATTAAATACTGTTTTATTTTACAGCTCCTGGCTCTTAACCAGGGAGGTGCACTCCATCGCCATTGCGAAGGAGATGTCACTGGCTAGACTTAGGTTGAGCACCACCAATGACATCACTGCAATTTTTCATGAATTAGTAGAATAGGGAGATACCTTCCCTCATCAAAGTTGAAAGTGACAGTTTCCCCGCCCCCTCGGAAATTATGTCACATCCGTTACAGGGACTTCTGGCGTCCCCTGAGAGCCCGCCCCGCAACTTACGTAGGTGTAGGGGTGTCACATGGGTTTTGACATCATGGGGTCACGTGTGAGTAATGTGCCATGGTCCTAGCCCCTGTGTCTAGGTCTATGGGGTTGTCTAAAATGGGTGCCCTGTTGGTGTGCACCCTGTTTCTGCGCCTAAGAGTACAAGTCTGGACATATCAGACATTCAGGACCAAGTTGGTGCTTGGGTGCCACCTCACAGGGTGGGGCATTGAAAATGTGAGGCCAAACCACCACACTGTTGGCTATTCCAAAAAGAGGGGCTGGGCAAATGTTGCAAAGGTCATGACACATGGTTAGCGTTACGTGTAGCCACTCAGCGTATCAGAACCATCAAGGAGAGCATGTGACCGCTGGGTGTTGTAGAGGAGTACGCCGTTTTTGAGCCACTGAATACACATAAGGAGACGGTTAGAGCAGCGTGCCAAACCGTGAACCATAGCTGAAACAGGTTGTCAGGGCATTATGAAGAGATACAATCTGCTAACCAGAAAAGCCGCCTCCTTAGGGGCCCAGAACACTATCAATAGATATTATCATACCTTAACACCTTCAGTGTTGGATGAGAATGCACAGCCGGCTGTCCCTAAAGATGGGGGTTCCGACATTACCAGATTTCAAGAGGAACTTTGCCATCGGCTTGAAAAGCTCAGCCTCAAGGATTTGACGCAACTGATATCCCCTATTAAGGCTGACAGCAGTGGCAGGAAGGCTTTGAAAGATGAATTTCATGATGGAATTGACTTCATCGACACTGTAGATGATGAAGAAGGAATAGCACCACAAAATTTGCCGATTTATGAAGATATGTGCTATCAGGAGGACCCTGATCCTGAGGCAGTCGTTGTACAGCCAGCAAGTGTAAACTCTGAAGCTGCTTATACACCAGTGGACCTACGCGACTCACAAGATTTCAGAGCAGCTGCAGATGCAGAATAAAGCAAAAACTATAAGGTTAGTAAAAAATAAAAACGCTATAGACACTTATCGTGCATATGCTGATATCGTACTTTTAACAAAAAGTTTGGGGCATATTTATACTCCGTTTGCGCCGAATTAGCGTCGTTTTTTTCGACGCAAATTCGACGCAAAACTAACTCCATATTTATACTTTGGCGTTAGACGCGTCTAGCGCCAAAGTTCATGGAGTTAGCGTCATTTTTTTGCGTGAACACCTTCCTTGCATTAATGATATGCAAGGTAGGCGTTCCCGTCTTAAAAAATGACTCCGATGCATATGCGTCGTATTTATACTCCCGGGCAAAAATGACGCCCGGGAGTGGGCGGGTCTAAAAAACCCGCATTAGCGTCGGATTTTAACGCCTGAGTCAGGGCAGGCGTTAAGGGACCTGTGGGCTCAGAATGAGCCCAGAGGTGCCCTCCCCTGCTCTCAGGGACACCCCCTGCCACCCTTGCCCACCCCAGGAGGACACCCAAGGATGGAGGGACCCATCCCAGGGACATTAAGGTAAGTATTTTTATTTTTATTTTTTTGTGGCATAGGGGGGCCTGATTTGTGCCCCCCTACATGCCACTATGCCCAATGGCCATGCCCAGGGGACATAAGTCCCCTGGGCATGGCCGTTGGGCAAGGGGGCATGACTCCTGTCTTTGCTAAGACAGGAGTCATTTCAATGGGGGTTGGGCGTCGTAAAAAAATGGCGCAAAACGGGTTGAGGTGATTTTTTTGCCTCAGCCTGACTTGCACCATTTTAGGACGCCCATACTCCATTTTCCCCCTACGCCGGCGCTGCCTGGTGTACGTCGTTTTTTTCCACGCACACCAGGCAGCGCCAGCGGGTAACGCCGGCTAACGTCATTGAATAAATACGGCGCCCGCATGGCGCTTCAGAATGGCGTTAGCCGGCGCTAATTTTTTTGACGCAAAACTGCATTAGCGCAGTTTTGCGTCAAAAAGTATAAATATGGCCCTTTGTCTTTTTCTTTCTGTTTGAACCGTAGAAAACAACCACAAAAAGAGAGGCGTTAGAGGGGTCTGCACCAAAGGTTAACAACGTAAATTTTTACTGCATATGCTGTTCCAGACAGTCTGAAAGTATTACAAGCCAGAACAAAGAGCAACATAAGAAATGTGTTTGCACCTACAATAGCACAGATTTTGAAAAGGAAACTCCGGGTGTACCCTATGACGCCATATGGTCTGTTAAAGGTTTTGCGGTGACTGTTATGAACACATGTGTTAAACATGACTATTATAACCTCTGTTATGGGCATAAAATTTACGAACCACAACAGGAGTCTCATGAGTGTCTATACGAGTCGTACACAGCAAGAACAATTTGACACATATGTAGCAGGTTAGACTCTCACAAGGTATATAAGTTGTTACGGGTGGTGTACGGATTGTCCGCAGTGAAGAAATATGTCCACGCTAATATGATTAAGGTCTTAGCAGCAGCTGTCAATGAGATCTGATACGTTGGTGAGCCCTTTTCAAAACTCGGGTCAAGAAAGATGAATGTGTGATATTTGTTATAAAAATAGATGAATGGGGTTTATAGCCCCCTGAAAGTTGTTTTAGAAAATGCAGAGGTCGAGGGTAACGGGCCATATGGAGTTATTTAACGTTACATACTTATACACGTTTTAGGACGAGAATCAGAGTGTTGTGGGGCAAGATGTCTATGAGTTACACCCTGGATACATATGCATTGCCAGAATGGTATATGTGCTACTGAAAGAAAGAATAGCTGACATACACTCCGTAACTCTACAGTATCTGAACCCCTCTGAACCGTCAGCTACGGGGCTCTGTGACATTCCTGAATGTATAACCAGATAGTGTAATCAACGCGTGGATGCCTACACTGGATAAATACTGGAGAATGTACAAAGGCCGTATGTGTGAGTTAAGACTTCTGCTGACGATCGCGTTACGCACAGCTTTGGAGCTTCTGACCGATAATTATTTTACATATAAGGGTCTTGCACTGCCCGGTCTATAAGTGTACCAGCTTATGAATGCTATCAGTATCCTGAGAGTACAAAGTTATAGGAGGGGTGAGAGGGAAGTCGTGTCTAGAGCTATCAAGTGTATATCCATAAAATAGCAAAGCAGGTGACGCTGAGGCCGAGTAGCAGCTGGGTTCCTAGTAATGTATGTAGCATGTGTCGTACTATGTATGCTTAGTGAAAAGTCAACATGTTGTAAGGCAATGCCACCCATAAGACCAATAGCTAGAAACTGTAAGTATGCTGTGTTTATACTGTGCTAATAGCCTTTATTTTTAATGAAACGGCCTCACACAAAATGTTTGTCTTTCATTTCATGACTTGTATCAGCTGCTAACATGTCAGGGGGCGAAGGGCTAATGAAGCTTTATTATAATACAAGTGGTGTCGGTAGCTTCAGGGTACCGAAGCACTGTTTAGAAGGTCTTTAGTTGAAAATGAGCAGGTAAACATAGCCCAGGTGAAGACATGGTTATCTAGTGAAGAAGGGTATTCACCCCATAAGCCCGCCCGGAAACAGTTTAAGAGAAGACCTACAATCGTTAATGCGCATGTAGATTATCAATGGCAGGAGGACATAATCAGTCTTCAAGATTTAACATAACACAGTAATGGTGCTCGAAATATATACTAGTGGTCATAGATGTCTTATCTAAGTACGCATATGCAGAAGCCTTATTCACTAAAAGTGGGAACAGTGTGACCAATGCCTTTAAAGCCATCTTCAGGAAAGGCCAAATATCCCAAAAACTACAAACAGATGCAGGAAAAGAGTTTTGAAACAGAACATTTCAGAAATTACTAAAACTGCATAATGCTAAACATTTTGAAGGCACAGAGGTAAAATCAGCCGTTATAGAATGTTTTAACAGAACCTTAAAGTCTAAGATGTGGAGATATTTTACGGCCCCTAACACTTACCGATACGTGTATGTTCTACAAGCTTTAGACGTTTACAGAGCCACTTACCACAGAACCATCAAAACTGCACCCGTAGATGTAACAGGCGATAACCTGTTAAAGGTGTGGAGAACTGTATATGGGAATCGTAAAGAAGCCGCTTTTAAAAGAAGGCGACCATGTTAGGGTTTCAAAATTAAAAGGGGTCTTTACAAAGGGTTACCAACACACTTTTAGTGACAAGAAATTTATAGTGGAAAGGGTGGAGCTGAAAGAGGATGTATATATTTACAGGTTCAAATACTATGATGGGGAAAAGGTGTCGGGCGTCTTTTAGAAGGAGGAGCTACAGAAGGTACCTAATGATCCACAAAGGGTGTATAGGGTTGAAAAGATTCTAAAAAGGAAAGGTAGCAGCGCTAACAAGCAGGTTTTTTTCAAATGGCGAGGGTGGCCTGAGAAACTCAACAGATGGGTGTTGGCCGAGTCTGTGCAGGCTGTGTGAGTATGACGGTGTGTTGTTGTAGACGCCGAGATGGAGACATCCCAGTTTTATATTAAACTGCCGTCAAACGCCTCAAAGGACATGTTCCCTGACAATCAAATTTCTAATTATACAGTGAAATTGCCTAAACACGTAGAACTGAAAGGGGTCTGGGGGTTGCCCAATACCCCCGAACATGAAATACTTTTTCAGTGCTCAAGGCCAAATTTAATATAAAACGTGAGCAGGACCCTCTGACCATCCACACAGGATTTTCTTAAGGCTATTACCCAACAGTTGCCTCGGTGTTCAACGCTATCAACAAATCTATAGGCAACATTGAAACGTAAACAAATGTTTATCTAGTAGCAGATAACGTTAGATGGAAGGTGGTTCTTAAAGCTCAAAGTCACGATACAGTGTTTAACTGTTCATGTAAATTAAGAAGGGTTTTAGGGAAAGCACAATATTAACATAAGTCAAAAAGAACCGGACCAGACGTACCCCGATAGTAGCGGCGGTTTCTATACACTCTACATATATAGCGACATTGTTGAGTCGCAGAGGATCAGGGATAGTTATTTGCCATTGCTAAGATGGGTCCAGTTGCAGGGCGAAAATAATACACTGGTTAATATACAATACAACAAACACTACTACGTATCAGTTTCTAAAAAACATTTTCACACCATTACAATCATGATCTACGATGATCAGGATGAGCAGGTGTACCTTAAATATGGGAAAGTTATTGTTAAGCTTCATTTAAGACCGTGAACCGACAGCGACTATTAATGAGTCATCATGGGGATTCTGAAAACATAGGACGACCCCTCTATGCGTAGGGATTATTACAGAAACCAGGTGGAAATGGAGCCCCACCGCCGTACTTTCAAGAGGCCCCGGTTATGTATGGAGCCGGTTTGGGGGATTTCTTCTGCAGTTTGTTTAGAAGAGCTACGCCGTTCTTGCGAAGAGGCTATGAAATTGGAAAATCGCACATCAAAGTGCCAGCTACGAACATTGCGCAGGACATTGTGGGTTCCGTGATGTTTGCGGTTGACGAAAGTATGAATAAAGTCTCAAGAAGGAGCGGGTGTTGTACAAGTCTTCCACACACTTTAATAGGAAGCGCAGTGTTTCAGGGCGCAGGGGTCTACCAGCCCCCTATAAAGGGTCCACATTTCAAGGGTGGAACACACTTGGTAGGATTGTTTTTGGATAACGACAAGGCTACAGTGTTTGACAGTTCAGCAGCTTTCCAGGAGCATACCATCTATACAAACCATTTATTCAAGTATCTAAATAAAGCGGCTGTTAGGGTCGAGTATAATAAGATGTAGATGCAGGATCACTTTAGCAACACAAAAGGAAGATGGATGGAGTGCTGACAATGCAAACACTCACCCCCAGTCACAGATCGGGGTTTAATCCATCGTTCTTTTGCTCACCATGCCACCCCAGTTTGGACCCAGCCATATGCAAATCAGTCTTGACCCTGTTCCTCATGGGAACAGTCGAGCCTGAACTGCCAGGTCAGGTCCTCCCTGGATTGGAAACAAGCATCCTGAGACCGGTTTCAGGGTATCACCCTTCTTCGGCCAGGCTAGCTTGATTCCAGTGGCACAGTGATCAAGGGACCCACGTCTGGGCATACCCTTCACACTTAGGACAACTTTAGCAACACAAAAGGATGATGAACGGAGTGCTGACAATGCAAACACTCACCCCCAGTCACAGATCTGGGTTTAATCCATTGTTCTTTTGCTCACCATGCCACCCCAGTTTGGACCCAGACATATGCAAATCAGTCTTGACCCTGTTCCTCATGGGAACACCCCAGCCCAAACTGCCAGGCCAGGTCCTCTTGGGACTGGTTTCAGGGTATCATCCTTCTTCAGCCATGCTAGCTTGATTCCAGTGGCACAGTGAGCAAGGGACCCACGTCTAGGCACACCCTTCCCACTTAGGGCAACTTTAGCAACACAAAAGAATAATGGACAGAGTGCTGACAATGCAAACACTCACCCCCAATCACAGATCTGGGTTTAATCCATTATTCTTATGCTCACCATGCCACCCCAGTTTGGACCCAGCCATGTGCAAATCAGTCTTGACCCTGTTCCTCATGGGAACAGTCCAGCCCAAAGTGCCAGGCCAGGTCCTCCCTGGACTGGAAACAAGCATCCTGGGACCGGTTTCAGGGTATCACCCTTCTTCAGCCAGGCTATCTTGATTCCAGTGGCACAGTGAGCAAGGGACCCACGTCTGGGCATACCCTTCCCACTTAGGGCAACTTTAGCAACACAAAAGGATGATGGATGGAGTGCTGACAATGCAAACACTCACCCCCAGTCACAGATCTGAGTTTAATCCATCGTTCTTTTGCTCACCATGCCACCCCAGTTTGGACCCAGCCATATGCAAATCAGTCTTGACCCTGTTCCTCATGGGAACAGTCCAGCCTGAACTACCAGGCCAGGTCCTCCCTGGACTGGAAACAAGCATCCTGCGACCGGTTTCAGGGTATCACCCTTCTTCAGCCAGGCTAGCTTGATTCCAGCGGCACAGTAAGCAAGGGACCCATGTCTGAGCATATCCTTCCCACTTAGGGCAACTTTAGCAACACAAAAGGATGATGGACGGAGTGCTGACAATGCAAACACTCACCCCCAGTCACAAATCTGGGTTTAATCCATCATTCTTTTGCTCACTATGCCACCCCAGTTTGGACTCAGCCATATGCAAATCAGTCATGATCCCATTGCTCATGGGAACAGTCTAGCCCAAACTGCCAGGCCAGGTCCTCCTTGGACCGGAAATAAGCATCCTGGGACCAGTTACAGGGTATCACCCTTCTTCAGCCAGACTAGCTTGATTCCAATGGCACAGTGAGCAAGGGGCGCAGACTGGGGATACCCTTCCCACTTAGGGCAACTTTAGCAACACAAAAGGATGATGGACGGAGTGCTGACAATGCAAACACTCACCCCCAGTCACAGATCTGGGTTTAATCCATTGTTCTTTTGCTCACCATGCCACCCCAGTTTGGACCCAGACATATGCAAATCAGTCTTGACCCTGTTCCTCATGGGAACACCCCAGCCCGAACTGCCAGGCCAGGTCCTCTTGGGACTGGTTTCAGGGTATCATCTTTCTTCAGCCAGGCTAGCTTGATTCCAGTGGCACAGTGAGCAAGAGACCCACGTCTAGGCACACCCTTCCCACTTAAGGCAACTTTAGCAACACAAAAGAATAATGGACAGAGTGCTGACAATGCAAACACTCACCCCCAATCACAGATCTGGGTTTAATCCATCATTCTTATGCTCACAATGCCACCCCAGTTTGGACCCAGCCATGTGCAAATCAGTTTTGACCCTGTTCCTCAGGGGAACAGTCCAGCCCAAAGCACCAGGCCAGGTCCTCCCTGGACTGGAAACAAGCATCCTGGGACCGGTTTCAGGGTATCACCCTTCTTCAGCCAGGCTATCTTGATTCCAGTGGCGCAGTGAGCAAGGGACCCACGTCTGGACATACCCTTCCCACTTAGGGCAACTTTAGCAACACAAAAGGATGATGGATGGAGTGCTGACAATGCAAACACTCACCCCCAGTCACAGATCTGAGTTTAATCCATCATTCTTTTGCTCACCATGCCACCCCAGTTTGGACCCAGCCATATGCAAATCAGTCTTGACCCTGTTCCTCATGGGAACAGTCCAGCCCGAACTGCCAGGCCAGGTCCTCCTGGGACCGGAAACAAGCATCCAGGGACCGGTTTCAGGGTATCACCCTTCTTCAGCCAGGCTAGTTTGATTCCAGTGGCACAGTGAGCAAGGGACCCACGTCTGGGCCTACCCTTCCCACTTAGGGCAACTTTAGCAACACAAAAGGATGATGGAAGGAGTGCTGACAATGCAAACACACCCCCAGGATGCTTGTTTCCAGTCCAGATCTCTGTACTGGGGGTGAATGTTTGACATTGTTCAGCATTCCATCCATTACTTGTTCTTTTTGCATTTGTCGCCCTAAGTGGGAAGGGTATGCCCAGACATGGGTCCCGTGCTTCCCATGCCACTGGATTCAAGCTAGCCTGGCTGATGAAGGGTGAAACCCGGAAACTGGTCCCAGGATGCTTGTTTCCAGTCCAGGGAGGACCTGGCTTGGTAGTTCGGGCTGGACTGTTCCCATGGGGAACAGGGTCAAGACGGATTTGCATATAGCTGGGTCCAAACTGGAATGGCATGGGTAGCAAAAAAACAATGGGTTTAGGCCCAGATCTCTGTACTTGGGGTGAATGTTTGACATTGTTCAGCATTCCATCCATCACTTGTTCTTTTTGTAGAAGCAGGATTCTTTAGCCATTGCCTGTGGGGAGCACTGTATATATTTTATTAGTAAAATGTCTGAGGGTATGACGTTTAGAAATTTTCTAAATTTGTATTTGAACGATTTAGTAAATAATGATAGTATTGTTGTGAAATTTGTGAAAAAGAATGTGCGGGCTACGTCACACTCTGTTCAAACAGAATACGCCATTTGTCCAAGGTGTAAGGCCTTGTAATGCATATGTACGTGTAACGTTAAATGTCTACCATAAAAGAATTTAAGCTCAATACAGGCTATAGATTTGTATTCACCCGCCAAGATACACATAAAAAAAAGCTAAAATATGACATAAGGGTGATAAAATGGTTAAAAATTGTTTATAACAGATATTTTTAGTACAAGCAATAAGTATCCAAACATACTTATGAAAATAAATGCTGAAAGAAAAGCAATCCATATATCAGCGTTCGTAAACCTATACACACAGTCATTGTAAAACAAAATACAGAACATCACAAGTATCACACATTTAACCACAATTTCTTATTTGACAATGACTTTTTACCTGCCGAAGGTAAGGATGCAGTGTTCCATGAGGGGTAACATTTTGGGGTAGACGTTGGTTTCAAAACAAACGCTGATGGTGTACTTGGAGGCCTGTAAGTAGGATCTTTCAAACTTTCAAGCAGCCTACGGTGTTCGATATTACCAACAAGCGTAGAAGGAACTTTGAGTTCTGCAGCGGCCTGTAGAAACTGGCTCCATCCTCTAGGCACTTTCTGGAGCTGTAGGGCTTTGGGGTGTGTGAAACCTTTGATGAGGTCGTACATATGAGACCTGACAACCGGTTGCCCTTTGTAGAGGAATTCACTCCGTTCAATGAAAGAGGTCAGGTCTTTAGAAGCCGCCATTGTCCTTAGTATCATTTGTGCTGCACCTCTGTAGCCCTGACTTACATTTTTTTAAAGTTCTTCAGCAAAGACGTCTGAGGACGGGGGTGTTGGGGCCGATCAGCTGTTGGGGCTGTGGATCCTGAAGCGTTGCATGGGCTGGGGTGGTAGGTCAGAGTCTTGGGAATATAGATTCATTTTTTTTCCAGAAGTCCATTGCTTATAGGTTTGTAGGAAGTTTTGAAGAGCTCTGGAGTAAATATCAGCTTTTACATACGTTTTTTAAATCAGTCCTGTTTAAAATGTTTTTAATTTCAGCATCTAGGTGTAGTGATTAATTTTTTTGTATATCCCAAGCGCCGCTTGTAGAAGGGCCCATGTGCTCCCGTTATTGACACAGCACTAGGTACATTTTTTGGGCATAATCTATTGGTTCCTGGTCAGGAGGTTTGTAATTAAAGGCAGCGTTATGCCCAGGAGCGCTCCTGTAAAGCCACCTGACTGTTTTACAGGTTTCTTCCTAGAAATGAGAAACGTCCTTTTATTACTAAGCTTTTTGATGAGGGCACGCCTCTTCTTCAGCACACGCAACTGACTCTCTGGTTTAGGGACTTTGCCTTTTAAGGTGTTCAGGGCTATTTCTGAAAGGGCTGACACTAAGTCGTCCGAAGCCAAGCAAAGGCTGGCTTTTCTTTGTTGGGGGCTAGCCTTGACCAGCATTTTTAGGAGTGATAAATTACAGCGTACACGTGCACACATGGTCAACACCTTACATTATAAGGTTTAGAAAGTAAATGTTACAAAAGTATTTTTAGAGATTCTTTTTATACACCAGGGTCTGGTTTTAGGGGTAGAAGCTACTGGGACATATGGGGAGAAAATATCAGCACGTAGTCTGTAGTCTTCTAGGGTTTTAAGTCTGCCAACGGGTACCCATGAGGTTTAGCGGTGGCGTTGCTAAAGGCTTCTAAAAAAAACAGAGGGCCGTATTTATACTCTGGTTGCGCCGAATTTGCGTCGTTTTTTTCGACGCAAATTCGACGCTAAACTAACGCCAACTAACGCCATATTTATACTATGGCGTTAGACGCTTCGGGCGCCAAAGTGCCCGGAGTGAGCGTCATTTTTTAGCGTGAACCCCTTCCTTGCGTTAATGAGATGCAAGGGAGGCGTTCCCGTCTAAAAAAATGACTCCCAGGCCTTTACGTGGTATTTATACTCCCGGGCAAAAATGACGCCCGGGAGTGGGCGTGGCCAAAAACGGCGCATTTGCGCCGCTTTTTAACGCCTGGGTCAGGGATGGCGTTAAGGGACAAGTGGGCTCAAAATGAGCCCACAGTGCCCTCCCCTGCCCCCAGGGACCCCCCCTGCCACCCCTGCCCACCCCAGGAGGACACCCAAGGATGGAGGGACCCATCCCAGTGAAGTACAGGTAAGTTCAGGTAAGTATAATTTTTGTTATTTTTCTATTTTTTTTTGTGGCATAGGGGGGCCTTATTTGTGCCCCCCTACATGCCACTATGCCCAATGACCATGCCCAGGGGACATAAGTCCCCTGGGCATGGCCATTGGGCAAGGGGGCATGACTCCTATCTTTACAATGATAGGAGTCATGTTGATGGGGGATGGGCGTCGAAAAAAAATGGCGAAAGTCGAGTTACGACGATTTTTTCGACGTAACCTGACTTGCCCCATTTTAAGACGCCCATACGCCATTTTCCCCCTACGCCGGCGCTGTCTGGTGTACGTGGTTTTTTTCCACGCAAACCAGGCAGCGCCGGTCTGCTTGCGCCGGCTAACGCCATTCCATAAATACGGCGCCCGCATGGCGCTTCAGAATGGCGTTAGACGGCGCAAAATTTTTTGACGCTAAACTGCGTTAGCGCAGTTTAGCGTCAAAAAGTATAAATATGGGCCAGAGTGTTTCCAGGGTACATCTGCTTAGTGATGATTGATATTTGTTTGTCCCTGGGGTTTTTAAATAAAAGAAGGTATGAGGCATTCAGAGTTACAGAACAACTGCTCTTACCCTTGTAAAATAAGTTCTGCACAATGTAACATATGCTCAGGTTACGATGGCGTGACTATTGGGTAAAAGCTTTTTCTATCTCCGGATGATCCCTACCCTCCCGCATGATATTGTCTACAATCACCATGTTTACGGGGTGTGTAGGTAACAGTGCATCATCGTTGAGATTACCAGGTATGCCTTCTATAAATTTGATGTGCAGGAACCTTAGGGATAGTTCCTTATAAAGATCTTGCCAGCATGAATAAAGCCATACAATATTGTTTGTGTTTAAGGATAGAACACAGGGTGCATTTTCTAACAACTTCTTTATATAATAACTTTTACTTCAATTTGAGGGACCTTCTAGAACGGATGTTGGAAACAGGCGTCCAGTGTCGTGGGGATTTGAGAGTCTAATGTCCTTTTAAAAAAAACATAAAGTAGGGTTTTGTAGTCCTTAGTTGGGACCCTTTTATCAAACACTAAAGTTTTATGTAAAGGCTGGGCTGTGATTTCCCACCGCTTTTTGGACCGCACTATGCTAGGCTGATGTACAACAATTGTTTTATTATTTTCACTGGTGTCGGACATAGGATATTCATTCACCAGATCATTAAGACTGTCAACATTGATTTTTACTGTATTGTTAACATTTAAGGTGCTTCCTTTGACTTTCATACATACAGCATTGTTTGAGGTTTTATACAAATAGGTTTTAGGACCTGATGAGGTGAACTCCACTATGTGTTCGCCCTTTTGTAGTTCGCTGGTCAAATACCCTAGAAAATCGCCTTATCAAGGGTTTTCATCACTTACTTTACTCATAAATATAACAGAGTCTGTATCATGATACAGAAACCTGTCCTGCAGTTTATCTAACACTCTGTAAAGCTATAAATGGGCATGAGCAGTTGTGAAACATGCTATGAAGATGTTTATATTGTTACAAGTTGTGGGGTACTCTTTAGTGTATTTCCAACACAGAACGGCTGTCTCATCATCGATGAACTCGCAACTGGACACCTCAGAACTGGGGGGCAAAAGGTACTTAACTCATCAGGATCTGTTATTATGGTCATGTTTGACAACTTTGTACGCTGTGCGAATTTCCTCTTTAATGATTTAAGGCATAGTTTGGCTAACTGGCGGTGGGCAGGGTTGACCTTGATCAATTCAGGTCTCAAGCGTATACTCTTATGATTGTAGTAGTCATCTATGTACTTTTGTTTAGAGGCTTCATCAACACACCACTCTGAAAACCACAAAGCCTCCTGTTTATCTCTTAGAAACAGGATGATATAGTTAGAAAAGAGCTGTGTTGTTGTCCTTTCAAAGTGCCATATTTCCACTATTTTCCCAGCGCTGTATCCTTTCTCTAGAGCCTTTTGTACCTCAATGCTACACCACATACCGGCCAGCATCCTTTGCTCTTCACTGTGACTACACATGCTAGTCTCTTTACTTTCAGCTCATGTATGGCATAGTGGGAACATCAACTTACCGTCGACTCTGTACGGTAATACTGGGAAGTAAAGACGGTGGGGTGGGTAGATTTGGCATTTAATGACCCTAAAGTATTCGCCAATGGGCTTAAAGTCCCTGTATATGATGGTTGGGTGACCTACAGGGTATAACTTCTGCTTGTTCACAAACAGATAAAGACTTATGAAGTCATATTAGTCTACTATTATATGGTAAGGTCCCACTATTAGAATAAGTTTTTAGGGCATCCAATTGCATTGAGTTCACTAAAGTTCATGAAGAAGGGCTGCGAGAAAGAATGTTTTCTTCCCAATTCAAGTTTTATTGTTGGAAGGCAGGTGACTCCAAGTGATGATACAAATAGATGAATCACAGAGTAAAGCAGAAACTCAGCCAACACGTGTTTCGCCCCACATGGCGTATACGCCAGGGCTTTCCCAAGGCTGTAAGAGAGAAGCAACATAAGGCTAGGAGTTATAATCATGAGATAGTAGAAGAAGTATGGATATAGAACACCGAAGAGTGAGAACCCAAGATACGTGAGGAGGACCGTGCACCTCATTCACTGTTCTTGACTCCAAGAGAAGTAATATCCCAAGTGATTGGTGAGCTATATGAGTAGGGATAGTAAAGCATAATTAGTGAGGCATTGGTCCATCCATTACTGATGCTATTGTGTATATTCGTTCCAGGCTGAGAAATATTGAACTAAGGAAAGTGAGACATGGTCAGTGAATCTAGGAATTATTAAGGTTGTAGCCAAGAAAAAGAGAAAAAAAGAATGAGTAGGTTAAGCGAATATTCACATTGACGGTGCCGACGCTGAATCTTAGATGAAAATGGGAGAACTATATAGTTGTGCTGGTTAATACTGTGCAAAGGATAGACAGCGTGAAAGAAAATAATAATCAGAGCCATGACAGGTTATTGCAACATACCATATTATATAAGCAATGTTTTGCTTCAAGCAATCTGCTGTAAATTCACTGATTCAACAGATAATCTGTAAATATGTGTATGGAATAGACATATGACATTTTGTAATTGAAGATGTCTAGAACAGGCAAAGATCAATACAATTAGAAAAACAAACATGTTACTGTGCTCGTTTCTAAAAACACACCTGCTGTGTTCTGATGTGAAGGGCCTTTCTTTATAGGTGGATGTTAGAAATGGGGTTTTTGGTTGGCAGTCAGGTTACCCCCGTCCAAGTAAGGACCCTCACTCTAGTCAGGGTAAAGGAGAATCACCCTCAGCTATCCACGCTCACCCCCTTGGTAGCTTGGCACAAGCAGGCAGGCGGAACTTCAGAGTCTAGATGTAAAGTATTTTTACCAACACACACAGTAACTTAGTGAAAACACTACAAAATGACACAACACAGGTTTAGAAAAATAGGAAATATTTATCTAAACAAAACAAGACCAAAACAACAACAAAAAAATCTAACATACACAAGTCAAGTTGTTAATTTTAAAAGCAAAAGAGTCTTAAATCCTTTTGTAAACAGTAAAAACACTGTTAACGTTGAAAAGTACCTCGGTAGCATCAAAATAAAATGCATGGGCGAGTGTGCTCCGAAAAAGGTTAGCAATGCATAGATTTCTCACCCGTAAGCAAGACCGTGTGTTGTTTCTCCTTCTCCGGTCGGGTCGACTTGCGTTGTTTTTCCTCTCCACAGGAGAGCGATGCGTCGATCTGGGCAAGCACTCAGGGCCGGTCCGGCGTTGCGTTGTTTATCCGCGCCCAGCAAGGTTTGCGTTGAAAATCCTGCTGTACGGTATCAGCAAAACCGCACGGTGTGGGTTGCGATGTTACCCGCCTCCGTTAGCATTTTTTCCAGCTGCGTGCATCGATCTTCCAGCCGCGCTGCAGGTGGAGCGCCGATTTCAGCCACAAAGCTAGCAGCGCGTTGTTCCTTCAGCTGCGTCTCGGAGGTTGTGTCGGAAATTTCCCTGCATGGCTGTCTGTGCGTGTATTTTCAATCTTGGTCTGCCAACTTCACCTATCAAGGCCCCAGGAACTGGATAGGGCACCACCTTGCAGGGCAGGAGTCTCAGCAGAGAGTCCAGGTGCTGCCAGGGGAAGTCTTTGATGGCCCTGAGAGTTCAACAACAGGAGGAAAGCTCAGGACAAGTCCTTGGAGATTTCTTCACAAGCAGGAATGCACAACAATGTCCAGTCTTTGTCCCCCTTCACCAGGCAGAAGCAGCAACTGCAGGATAGCTCCACAAAGCACAGTCACAGGCAGGGCAGCACTTTTCCTCATCTCTTCTAGCTCTTCTCCCGGCAGAGGTTCCTCTTGATGCCCAGAAGTAATCTAAAGTCTGTGGGTTTGGGTGCTTTTCTTATAACCATTTTGACCTTTGAAGTAGGGTTACTTCAAAAGAAAGTCTCTCTTGTTTGTGAAATTGTGCCTTGCCCAGACCAGGCCCCAGACACACACCATGGGGTTGGAGACTGCATTGTGTGAGGGCAGGCACAGCCCTTTTAGGTCACAGAATGGTTTAAACAAAAAAATGCTCACTTTCTAAAAGTGCCATTTTCAAACACACAATCTTAAAAATCAACTTTACTAAAAGATGTATTTTTAAATTGTGAGCTCAGAGACCCCAAGCTCCACATGTCTATCCGCTCCCAAAGGGAATCTACGCGTTAATTATATTTGAAGGCAGCCCCCATGTTAATCTATGAGAGGGATAGGGCTTGCAACATTGAAAAACGAATTTGGCAGAATTTCACTGTTAGGACATATAAAATACATTAGTATATGTCCTACCTTAAACATACATGGCACCCTGCCCATGGGGCTACCTTGGGCCTTGCTTAGGGGTGTCTTACATGTAAGAAAAGGGAAGGTTTAGGCCTGGCAAGTGAGTACACTCGGACACAGCAGTGGCAGGTCTGATCCATGTTTACAGAGCTACTATTGTGGGTGGCAGAACCAATGCTGCAGGCCCATTAGTAGCATTTGATTTACAGGCCGTGGGCACCTTTAGTGCACTGTACTAGGGACTTATCAGTAAATCAAATATGCCAATCATGGAAATCCAATTACATACACATTTTATATAGGATCACTTGCACTTTAGCACTGGATAGCGGTGGTAACGCCCCCAGAGTAACAAAAACAGCAAAAACAGAGTCCAGCACACATCAACAACTTGGAAAACAGAGGCAAAACATTAGGGGAGACCACGCCAAGGATGCCAAGTCTAACAGAGGACCTTCCTTAGACTCTGGGGACTTCCTCTTGCGGGCTGTCTTTTGAGAGAACCCTACTACATTCTGAGTCTTTACCATGGGAGCAGCTTGTACCGCCGTGGGACCTGGAGAAAAAAAAGAATAAAATGTCACATTTACAATATAATAATACACAGACTATACATGCTCTCTGAGAGTGCCTTCTATGCTGTTTTTATGGAGCTTTTTTTCACATAGTTTACCCAGGGACTATTTTTTTATTTACCAGCAATAGCTGTATCCTGAGGCAGTGTGCCGGGGTCATCTTGAGCCAGAAGGAATTGTTGTAGAGCCCCAACCGCCAGCTGTAGTTCAGCATCATAGCCTGTAAAAGAACACAAAAACAGGATAACATTCATGGAAAAATAAAAAAATAAAATAAAAATTGCACCATCTTTGTTTAGGCTGGTTGTTGACAAGGTTCTTTGAACTATAAATCTCTAGATACATATACCTTGTTGCATGGCATCCAGTCCCTCGGGGAAACAGCGTTAGCTCTAGGGGATCCTACATACAGAAGAGACAAAAAGACAAGGCCCTTTAGACCCTAATGCTTTTTTTGTAAGCTATACACATAATTGAAAGGTAGCCACACAGATACCACTCCTCACAACTGTAAGACTTATTTATTAGCAGGGTATACACACACTTTTAGAGGTATATACTAATACGTATGTCACATTCAAGATATATTTTTTTTTTACATACACACCTAAGAAATACATAAAAATAAATAAATAAAAAAACAATATTAAGTATCCTCGCAAACCATACAAATTGGAGCCATTTCACAGTTCTGAAAGTACAATCCAGAAAACAAACCTAGGCCCATATTTATACTTATTAGGTGCCACACATGCGTCATTTTTTTACGCAAATGCGGCGCAAACTTACAAAATACAATTGTATTTTGTAAGTTTGCGCCGCTTTTGCATCAAAAAGCAGTGCAAATGCGGCGTACAAAAAGTATACATAAGGGCCCTAATGTTTACATTTCTGAAACACCCTGAGCCGAGGCATACCATAAGATCTAGGGCTGTTTCAGTAGGACAATATTTATGTGGCTCCAGAACCTTCAAAATATTATTTACACATATTACTGTTTCACTTATAGTCCCTGTAATATCCCCTCATAATTATCCTGGTCTCAATTCCAGTTGCACACTTCATACAAGGACTGCCTTAGACTTCAATGGAGTGGTCCTGATGCTGTGGATATTGGATGCTGAAAGATGCTCTGGGTGCTGTGCAGTCGACAGGGCATTCCATGGTTTATGCCTCAGTCGATGGTTTAGGTGGGGCGACTTGGGCCACAGGAGTTGATTTCCCTCGTTGATCCAGAAAAAGTCCAGTACAAATGGACTACTGGTCTCCAGACACAGCATGTGCACTGGTTTCCTTTGGTGAGGGTTCTTGCCCATCTTTGGCTACAAATCTTCACTCTGGGATTTAGGTACTAGTAGACTGATGTATGTTGTGTACAACTCAATGGGTAGGCCTTCAGAGTCTGAAGTTTTCCCCTCTCCATATCCCTTAGTGCTGTCCTAATCAGGGGCATAGCTAGATCAGTAAGAATGGGTGAGGAGGATGTGAGCTTCAGATTTTCCAATAATGGTGCTGGCATATAATGTTAAAATCAGAAAAGAACAGATGATAGACAGAATGCTGAATAATACAAACATTCACACCCAGACAAAAAGATCTGGGTTTACTCCATCATTTTGTTCCCACCACACCACCCAAGTTTGGACCCAGCCATATACAAATCAGTCTTGACCCTGTTCTCCATGGGAACACTCCAGCCTGAACTGCTAAGCCAGGACCTCCCTGGACCATAAATTGGTATTGTGGGAATGGTTTCAGGATATAACCCTTCTTCAGCCAGACTAGCTTGAATCCAGTGGCTCAGTGAGCACGGAACCCATGTCTGGTCATACCCTTCCACTTAGGGTGAGAAAAAGCAAAAATAACAGATGATGAACAGAATGCTGAACAATGCAAACATTCAACCCCAGTCATAAAGATCTGGGTTTAATCTGTCATTTTTTTGCCCACCAGCCCACCCCATTTTGGACCCATCCATATGCAAATCAGTCTTGACCCTATTCCCCATGGGAACAGTCCAGCACAAACTTCCAAGCCACATCCTCCCTGAACCGGAAACAAGCATCCTGGGACAAGTTTTAGAGTATCACCCTTCATGATCCAGAATAACTTGAATCCAGTGGCGCATTGATCACGGGACCCACATCAGGGGCAGACCCTTCTCACAACAATAGCTTCCTAGGGAAATGCACTGTGGATGGCGGCTCAGAGGTTGCGGTTGTGTTGCTTTGGTCTCTTTCTTGGGTGGACTATGTTATAATGATAGTCCGCACTGGGCTGTCTATGGGCAATGCAGCATCTTTGGGCTCAATGCGGTGGCCTTAAAAAGGTGCTATGGTGACGGTCTCCCTAGGTTGGGGCCCACGCTGCAGTTAACTCCTCTGTTTGGAGTCTGCGGTTGAGGAGAGATGAGCCACGCTGGGCTGCTTGTGGGCACTGCAGCATCTCCTGGTCAGACATGAACAGCACAGACGGGGCATATGTAGCAACACAGCAGCAGACATGACAATCTTTGTTGGCACAGAGCCCAGCGCCCAAGCTTTAGCACAACAAGCTGGCAGTCAGTCACATTTTCAGCTGCCGGACTCACAGACTGCAGAGTCCCAGGCAGTAGTAGGAAGATGAAGAATTTTGTGTCGCATATTCCTCAGAAAACTGGAGGCAAGCCCTTGGAGTCATTCTGACTTCAAGGGAGGTGGGTCCTTTACTTGTTCTTAGCGTGGCAGAGATCAACAGGTAGCTCAGCAAAGCAGAGTAGCAGAGTAGCAGTGCTCAGAAAAGTCAATCAACGCAAAGTGGCAATCCTTACAGCACTAGAGTCTTTACTCCAGCAGAGTTCTTCCAAGGTCCAGTGGTGTACTGATTTTGTTGGGTCAGGGCCCTAGTTCTTGTACCCAAATGTGCCTTTGATGTGAGTGTAACTTCAAAGTAGGGTGTTTGAAGTGCACAGAGATCGTTTCTTCCTAGTCGTGCCTCCAGATAACATTAGGGGGTAATCACCCCTTTGTGTGGGAACAGGCACTTTTTTATTCAAGTGTGTCAGCTCCCCATGCCATTCTTGCCCAGGGAGGCCCATCAGAATGAAGACGAGTGCTCAGACACACCTAATGTTCCTGTGTTTGTAGCTGTCAGGAAGAATGCACAAAGTGTAGCTGCCACCTACTCTAGACGTGTATTGGAGACAGGCTGCAAGGAGCACAGAGCTAAAAGTGGCATTTCTAAAATAGTAATGTTAAATCCGATGTTTCCATTTAAAAGTATTTATCATTACAATTCCAATGATACAAAACATGATGTAGCTATTCCTTACTGACCAGGAATTTACAGCTTAAAAAATTATAACAGAATTCTCAATACTGGCATATGAGAGGAGTAGGCCTCACAACACTGAAAACCGACTTTGGGAGTTCTTCACTACCAGGACAGGTAAAACTTAAAAGTGCATGTCCTGCCTTTTATTTACATGGCACCCTGCCCTATGGGCTATGTAGGGTCTACCTTGTAGGTGACTTAAATGCAACAAAATATGAGTTTAAGGCTTGGGAAGAGGTTATAAGTGCAAATTCGAAATGACAGTGAAATCTGCACACACAGGTCCTGCAATAGCAGGCCTGAGCCATGTTTAAAGGGCTACACAATCAGTGCTGCAGGCCCACTAGTAGCATTAAATTTACAGGCCCTGGGTATATGGTATATCCCATTACAATGGACTTTCAAGTAAATTAAATATGCCACTTGTGGACAGACCAATGTTAGCATGTATAGGGGGGAAACACATGCACTTTAGCACTGGTCAGCAGTGGTAAAGTGCTCAGTCCTAAGGCCAACAAAAAGATACAGCAAAAATGTGAAGCAAACAGGCAAAGGGATTGGGGAATATCAACCTAAGGCTGTCAGGTCTAACATTACCCATCACAGGATCAGTGTGCGCTTTATTATCAGGCAGTGCACGCTTTCCTACAAACTCGTCACTGCCCCTAGTGGCAACATGAAGCAACAATTATCAGTCTGTTGTTTAAGCTCCAGTGAAGATAGAGAACCGAGGGAAAGTCCAGCCTGGTCCTGGCAATGCTGTCCGGTTAAAAGTCTACCAATCCCCCTTTCGCAAGGTCCTGCAGTTTCAGTGCTGGACATCCTAAGGCTAGGTGGTATTCCCAGTTCCCACTTAATTCAGGCATATTAGTCTTTCTTTTCAGCTGCAGTATGAGTAATTACCCCACTTCCAGTGCAGTCAAGGTCTCAATGCTGCTTCTAGTGCCATGGTCTTTCTGTCTCCTACTTCAGGGTTCCTTATCTACAGTAAAGGGATAGGGCTGCAAAATGTCCTTTGCATAGAGCTTCTAAGCCTGATCAGTGTTTGTTGCTCAGTTGATGAATTGTATGTGTGGGGCTGTAGGTTCCTAGTGCTCTGCGGGGTGTCTGCTTTATTTTTCCTGACACCATTCTTCTCTTTGGGGTGCAATGCCTGGCTCCTCTCCTCCCCATACCACCAAATAATAATTTTTACCAAGCTGACAGCTGATTTGTTTAGTGGTGTGCCTCCTGTCCATAACTCCGGCGGGGTCTTGCAACCAGGTGTTCTCCCAGTTCTTCGAGCAACTGTTTCTTCTCCATCACTTGATCTACAATGTGTTTTAGGTAGGTGCGTCCTGCTGACGATGCCAAGCTGCTCTAGTCCTCACAGTCGCTCTCTTTTAGACCGTGGACAGCTCCAGTTTGCCATCACACACCCTTCTTTTCAGCCCTAGATTCTCCTCCCCTGTACAATTTGCTTCCTGGCCACCATCTTGTCCTATCGCACTGCTGTTATTCTTCACTCTTTCTGAGCTGACTTAAGGGTCAGGGAAACGGTGCAGCCCTCAGTATTGTTGCAGTGTATTCAGCCAGGTCAGATGGGTCACCTTATCTCAGGATAATGTACAGTTTCAATGGCCTGCCGAGAGCCTAGGCAGCCAGTGCCATGCTACATTGGCTTTAGGCCTCGCCCACAACCTTGCCGTCAAAGACCTGGGGTAAGTGGAAAGGGTGTCCTCAGATCTGACACATCTCCTGCAGTAAATACCACGTTGTCATGATTATCAAGATTTACGGTTTTTTTTTTGTTCGTGGTGACGCCTAGGTTATGCTACACATGACATCTAACATTGTGTGTTTTAAATGAACCCTATGTTTACTTCAATAAAGAATTGAATTGACAATAAAAGACCGTCCTCAGTTCCATCAGGAAGTGAAGAAGGGATTGACCTTGTAATATTTAGATGCGAAAGGAATTCCAGAACCTTGCAGGGTGGTGTTGAAGGTCTGACTCCCTTTCTCACAATATCTTGTCTCGAGCTGTTCAGCTCTTACTAGCCCCGACAAGGCACTGAACCCCTTTACCGTAGTCAGCATGGCACTTCGTAGCACAAAGTGAGTGGCTGTAGTTTGTTAGTTTGATCTGGTTGTCCTTTTCTCCTCATGTCATTTTGGGCATGGCTGCTGCACATCCACACACACCCCATTTGT
This sequence comes from Pleurodeles waltl, assembly GCF_031143425.1. NCBI lineage: Eukaryota > Metazoa > Chordata > Amphibia > Caudata > Salamandridae > Pleurodeles > Pleurodeles waltl. Next base: position 1,117,162,672 of record NC_090440.1, read on the forward strand.
TCCTCATTTCGTTCCCTCCCACCTGAACTAATCTCCCCCATTATGCCTCTTTTACCTTGCGCCTCCTCTCCCTTTGACTGTTCTTTTCTTCCTATCCTCACCCCTACTTCTTCCTCCTCTTTCTTTCATCTATCTATTCCCCTTCTCCCTCCTCTTCCTCCAGTTTCTTCTCTCTGCTCCCCCTTTTGCCCATCGCCCTCCTCTACTCCTTGAACTTTTCACCTCACCTTCTTCTTTTTCTTGTTCTGGGGCAGAATGCACTTTCTCAAGGGAGTAGACCTCAAAATACTCCTACATTGGAAAGGAGTCGGATGCTGTTACAATTCCTGTATAGAGAGAATCCCTAGATTTGTTTTAAATCCACCACCCGTGCCATTGAACTCCTCATTGCGTTCTGCAACATTGAAAAACTCGACCATCTACACGCTTAAGAGATCTTTGAAATCAAGTTTTTGTTTTAAAAAGGGCCTCCAAAGATATTTGCATACATCGTTTGTTCAGCCTTTCACAGTATATTAGTGCATTGGTGGCCCGAAATCTAGATGGTACTGTTGAGACAAAGGGATTGATTTAAAGTATATTTTTTTTTAAATGTTTTTAATATTTTATAGCGGGCCATATCTACCATGGAAGTTATATAATATCGAAAAAACAGGAGATGAAAACATTCGCAGACGAGAAACCAACGTCCAGGTGCCATGTAGTAGAAAGAATAATAGAAATAATTCCGTTGTCAAAAGAACACATATAGTGCGATAAGAAGAATCTTAAAAAGACTAATAAAAACTCAGAAAACAAATAACTGTAGCTTTTGGTTGATGAAATCTGGTGTGTAACCGTACTGGGCAGATCGTCAAGCAACAAAAAACTGTCCATAGGCTACAGTGTGAAAGTTGAGTCAAAGCACTGAAAACGAAACATAAAAATAAAAAATAGCATGTGGTGATAGCATCAAAACAGAACAGTCATCGCATACTTGGAATGTTTACCGAACAGCTCAGACAAGTTTCAGGTGTGAGTGGCAGGGGCTGAATTCTTCTGCTCTGGGAAGCAGGCACTCCTGTGTGCAGAATGTGGGCAGGTGACTTTCCTGCGAATTCTCTGCGTGGTAAGGGAACCATCAGTTAGTGAGTTGTGCACTGCAGTAATCACACTGGGAACTTCCAGCATGCAGTCTGGATTTGGCATCTAAATATGCAGTAGTGGCCATCATCTAGCTATTAGTTAAAGTATCTTATGCAGTTAGAACTTCCCTCTGGATGATCAGGGTTAGGACTGTGACTGCCAGTAATGCACGTGAGCTGCCTGAATACTTTACCCTAGGCATGGCAAGATGAAATGTACCCTTATGTGAAACTTGCTGGGTCCAGTTCACAGTTACATGTGTCTTACCTTAGTTTCTTATCATTAATTTATAAGGGGACGCGTTAGAGGTGTGATGGACCTTTTGACTGCGCTTAGGTAGTTCCCACCATCGGCCTCTATAATCTTGGGAGTCAGCAATTTTCACACACCATGACCCCTTGGCCCATGAATAACCACACCTTTGAGTAAAAGTTAGAATGTTTATTTCCCTATATCAACAATGCTAATATCACGTAACCTAGTCTCAAAATCAAATGGTAACATACAGAAACAATACTGGTTGACCGAATCTTCTAAAGAATCTCAATTTAGTCAATGCGTGGATCAATACACATTCTAGAGTTACAGTACAAATCAATAGCAAGAATAACTGCGCGATAGAAATAGCATACATTTAGATTCAGCAAAGAAAAGACATCAATTGCAGTTAATATTTAGCAAGCATCTTCAGTGGGTCTCCTAACTAACCTGACTAGAATGGCATGTTTGGGCTTCATGCAAAACAATTTAGTCAACACAAATTTGGAAAAACATCCAACTATGGCTCTATCGAAATTAGCGGTTGGTACCTAAAGACAAAAGCAAATAGACAAGGCAATCAGTAACAGCCTTATACCTTGCCTCAGTATGGTTTAGCAAGTGGTGACAGTCTTTGTCAATTGGACATCTGTTCGGTCAGCAAAGCATCGGGACTGAGCAATAAAGATCAAAATAGAAATTTCTTAGGAAAGGACATTATACAGATTGTCGCTTCTCTGCAACAAAGTTAGGAAAAAGTGAGAATGCCTCTCTGTGCAGTTTTGAAAGAATATGGCCGTCTCCTCTCTGTACAGTCTGGCTAAGTTAGATTTCCTAGGACATCCTCCCATATTGCTATTGATCAAACAATGGTATGTTTGCATTTAGTCCAGTGAAAGTAGAACCTTAAATCTAAGATATAACTAAACTGTCTTTCACATGTCGATGATTGGCTCCTCTTCTCCTATTCCCATCTTTGGACTTGTCAGGTAAAAACTTTGTACCGCCTTGTACTCCAGTCAGTGCATCCATTGCTATTTCCTGGGAACACCGCCTTTACACACACTAAATTCTACAAAGTATCAATAGCTAGTTCAACATATTCTAGCAATCAGTTCTCATGAGAAAGAAAATTAGCTACTAGCAGCTGGTCAACGAGTTGGAAAATTACAATTCTGCTTTTCTATGCAGCCATTTTATGTGACTCGTTTAAACAATGCAACTTAACATGAGGCCATGCAACTACGCCCAAGATCTCGCTAAATTTAAGGCCTATGATTATTAAAGCAAATACATAATACATGACCATCAATATAACATACTACTACATTAATCTAAACATGAGCATGACATTTCATTTTAATAAGCAGTTAATAAAGAGATGTTGTGATTATTGACGGCCATTCAAGTAGGCTCAATTTCAAAGCCATGTATTATTTTCTCTATATTAATTAATTTTCTATGTAGATTTAACATGAATATTTATTAGCAAAATTTCAGCATTAACACGTGTAAACTACAAATGGATTCATTGCAAGTGTCCTGGTATTTGGCTAGGTAATACCACACCCGGTAAACACAAATACTGTTGGGTGTGTAATTTGCCGGTTGCATTAATACCTTCCCCCTTTTCAGTTCTGCACCTCGTTAATAGGGGGCAACCTGGTAAACACACATGTTTCTCCAATTCCTAAGCACTAAAATGCAGAGTGTTGTACTGTTTCCCTGCAGTGAAGCTCAGAACGTTGCAGTGTTTCCCTGGAAACATTTGAGCAGGTCTTTCTACCTGGCTACATTTGTGTGGGGAAACAGTGCGGCATTTTCACAATGGTAGGTATGATTTGTCTGCAAGCTGCCATGTGCTCCTGAATCAAGATTACATGTGCACTCATAATGAGCCTAGAGAATATTGATTGTTAATAAAAAAAGCAAGTGTACAGTATGCATGTGTAGGGCAAGTAATGTTTTTATATAGAGCTTGCTACCACTTTTGGAGCATTGAATTGCTTAATGGCAGGTAACCTGTGACTCCATAATGCAAAATCAGTGGTTACCCCAGTGCTTACTCATTATTGTTGCAAGGTGTAGTCTAGTGGAATAGTTTGGTGCTCTGGGGAACCGCTTGAAGCATTTCTTCTAATTTCTAGTGGTTGATTAAGGTGATAGGATTTAAGTATGGTTATTAGGGTGAGTTCATGCAAGTGGAAGTGCAATTGAAAATTCCACCCCTCCAAGAATACAGGTTTTAAGCCACATAGAGTCTGTCACAAACAGATGTCTGGAATAGACCCTCATGAAGTATGTCTATAGTGACAAAGCATGATTCCAGGGCATGTGATGACTGTGCCCAGATGAATCCGAAAATCTTATTGGACCGCAATACGAAACTCTGTCTACAAACATCGAAGACTCCATGATGTGACCATCAAAGATGAAAGAAAGATCCCGTTCCATGTCCCAAAGTCGTTCCCTCATTGCCGTAGAAGTCTTCAGGTAAGTCAAAAAAGAAGCCAGAATGGGAATCGATTCCTTCCTGCACCTCTTGCACTCCAGTGAGGGCACAAGGGTGTCAATATGTTTCTTGGTTTTGTTGCTGAAGGGCTGATTCTGAGTTTCATCATGATGCAACTCAAATTTCCAGGTCTGTCTTTGACTTTGCACCAAATAAAGGCCTTTACAGAGACCGATGCATGTATTTGTCACATTTCTGGCTTCCTCTGGCACACTCTTTGGGCGAAAGGATCCACAGAAGCCCCCACGTGGGGTTCCGCTGGCAGATTCATCCTTGGCACTGTCTCTGCCCCGCAAATTTACCTTGGATTCCACACCAGCTCAAGTGCTGTCTTTGGTCCTGGGGCCACTCCCTGAGCCGGTTCGGTTCACATTAAACCGGTACTGATACCAACGGAGCTGACTAAAGAGCAGCAACTTATAGTGGTTTCTGACTCTGAACCTGCTTTGTTCTGACAGAGGTCAGGTTCTGATCACACTGGAGCACAACCTAAAGCCAACCCTGCCGACTCTCGTACCTTACAACAGAGCTCATACTTTACATCAGCTTTTTGGCTCAGATTATAACAATAGCAACTACGAGGAGTGGGTTGAATTAACTCCACAAAAACAACGAGGACAATCGGTATGCAGAATTACAGGATGCCACAAGCACGAACACCTCTTGAAACACTGAGCTTGTCACCACCCACCTCTTGTCCTGTAGTAGAGGAGAGTGAGTCTTTTGCTATGGTTATTCAGAGGACTGTGGAGGGCCTTACTTGCAGCTCCCTACGGTGGAAATCAAAGGAAACATTATGAAGAAGATTCTGCAGCCTGACAACTACTGAACCTCTCCTACCACATATCAAAGCTTTAGTAGATACTCTCTTGGCAGTTGGGCTGTGTGTTACCTGAAGATATCTGCCCCTACCAGCAATATCTTTAACAGTTTCACCACGTTCATGGTTATATCAGAGGTTTCCAATACCGCTAGCGCCAAATCCCACAGTAGACAAAACAACCTTCTCAGCCATTTCATGACTCTCAAAGACAATGTGCAGGACATCAGGGACAACAAGCAACCTAGTCTCCTGTCCCTCCTACAACCACATCAGCAAACCACTATATTCCGTTCTTTTCGACACACATCCACCATGCAGAAGGCAGGATAAAACATTTTCTCCAAGGGTGGCAAACCATCACTACAAACGCATGTATCCTCCAAATTGTTAAAAGTTGCCATTTCCTTTTCCCACGCCACACCTTCCACCCCAATCAGCACCTCTGAACTAAGGAAATCATGTCCATTTTGCAGATTGAAATTCAGGCTGTTTTGGCCAAAGGAGCCATAGAGAAAGTTCCAGCCTCAGAAGTAGTAACTACGTGTTACTCCTGCTACTTCCTGGTGCTGAATATGGATGGAGGCCTTTGTCCTATTTTATATATTCACCCTATTAGCACATTCTTGTGAGAGGACAAATTTAAAACTCTCACCCTGGCCCAGGATTGTCTGCACTGGATCCTGGAGACTAGGTGATGGCATTGGAACTGCAGGATATGTATTTCCAGGCCAAAGACATTTTCTGCTATTCACAGTGGGCCAGGAGCATTTTTAGTTTGCAGTGCATCCTTTTGGCTTCACCAGTGCCCTTCAGGTGTTCACCTAAAAGATGGTCATGATGACACAGAAAAGAAGGTCTAACAAATATGCATATATCATATAAACAAAATCGTATAAGGTAGTGTGATTTTAGCAAAGAAAATTAATGTAAGTGGGAAATTGTGCCCACGGAGTAGTTCGCCAATATTATAAACAAGCTGAATTAATCATGAAGAATCGACAAATGTATTAATCGTCATAATTACAAAAGTATTCTATGATTTTCTTATTCAAATCGTTATATGCTTAGCTTAAATTTAGTAGAGGCTTTGGCCTAGTTGCCTGATCTCAAATTTAACTGCGTGGTTTTCACTTGCATTAATAAAGGCTGTTTTTTACTTTAAAGGTTGTATTTTTCCAGTAGAGATGACTAATGCATTTATCTCAAGGTTTCGTACTAGGCCGGTTTCATCCCTTTCAAGCAAGGTCAGTCTCTGCAGGGGCGGATAATAAAAGTACTGATACCGAAATAATTGGCAAACTTTGTTGCAACTTGTGTTCCAAGGCTCCAAGGACACCTTATGTAAAAATGAGTACTTGGAGAAAGACACTATTCATTGGTCAAATTGAAGCCACCCTAAGAACCTTCCAATGGAAGACCCTGAACAATTTGGAATGTTTCTTACTTAAACCCACCGGACAAAGAGAAGTCAGACATTTTTCCTCTATGCCATTTTCAAGCCCGATTCAAGACGCCATCTTAGACGACATCTTGATGCCTTTTCTCTATTCCAGAGAAAGAGACTTTGAAAATTCTCACCCTAGAGACTTTAACTTTAACTTTGCCCTGTTCTGTCAATGTAGTAACCTTTGCCCCGTTCTCCTTGCTGCTGCAAGGAAACTTGCCCTTAACTTTGCCCCCTTTGAAATCTGCCCCATGCTGATCGAACCGATACCTGAAGGACGAAGACTTTTCTTGAATGCTGATTGTATTTGGTAAATATGTAAGGATAATTGTATTATGCATTGTGTTTTCCTTCCTAGGTACCATCTTCTTATTTTGATAGGGCCCAAGCTACAAGTTTTCTAAATTTGTCTTGACTAAATTAGTTTTGCATGAGGCCCCACATGCCAATGCTAATTCGAGGCTAGTCGAGGTATTCATCCGATGCACCATGCTAAATTGAAATCTTGTTATGCTGACCGATGTATGAAATTAGTCAAATTCAATTGCTTATATTAGTAATTTGCATTGCTATAACCGAGTGCATAATAATACAGATTTTGCGTAGATTGCGTTTCTTCCGCCGCTATGGACAGCTAGTAATGTTCGTACACGTATATCATTTGGTTTTGAGACTTACTTATATCATGCTAGCTTTCTTAATATAGGGAAATAAATTCATTAACTTTTAAGAAACTGGTGTGGTTATTCATAACTGAAAGGTCATGGTGCGTCAAATATTGATTGTTATTGATTCCTAACATGCTTAATTGATTATTAATTGATTGATGGTTATTAATTATAATTAGTTATCGATGATTGATGTAAGTGATCCGACTATTCTTGGATGAGGAGAGCCCGACTCGGTTAAAAGGTCCACCGACCTCCAGCGTGTCCGAGTACAAGTAATTTATAAGGACTGGACGCGCTATCAGTCACACCGCTCCTTTGGAGGTTGGGCATACCAGTCTTCCCCTATCTTGATGACAAGCTGTTGAAGAAGGGCTTGCCCCAGCCAGTTTTAAACCATCTCCAGAGGATAGCAAAGTTCCTAATATTGCTAGTATTCAAAAGTCACACCTGACACCTCTCAAGACACTCACATTCATCAAAGCCATGCACGATACATGCAGTTTCCAGCCTTTTACCGGACTGGAGAGTCTTCGACTTTTGGGCTATGATTCTGATGCTTCAGCCTCTGTCCTGAATCTCAATGAGGATGACATTGAGGCTGCTGGGACTGTTGGTCTCCTGCATTCAACTAGTCAACCACAACAGATGAAATATGCAGGCTGTGCAGTGAGATCTCACAGCCCAGCACCAGGGTAACCTTTTGGATTCCATCCAGGTTTCGGAGAACACTGCAAAAGAACTGCAGTGGTGGATGATAGACAGCAACTAGACAGTAGCAGACTCCTCTCCAAGCTTCACTGAGAGCTGACCGTGGTCAGGTATGCATCACTACTGGGCTGTGGAGGCCACCAGGAAGAGGTGGCGATCCCAAGACTTTGGTGTTCAGCAAAACCTACCTCCACATCAATTTGTTGGAGTTGTGGGTGATCCATTTGACACTGAAGGCCTTCCTATGGTCCATTTAGGGGGGTTCTCACAGACAACACTACTTCCAGGCGCTACTATAAAACCCAGGGCAGAGAGGGATCTTGAGCAATGTGCAAGGAGGCTTAGTCCCTCTGGAAGTGGCTGAATCACCAGGGCATTTCTCTATTCATTAACCATCTAGCTGGATTGCTGAATGTCAGGGTTGATGAATTCAGTTGCCAGTCGCAGAGTGGATCTTGAATAGTTGTTACACCCAGAGGTGGTGCAGGGAATTTTCCAGCTATGGGGAGAACCCTGGCTCGACCTTTTTGCCACTCTAAAGACTGTTTAATGTCAGCATTTTCACGTGCTAGAGTTCCTAAAAAGGTTCTATACTGGAGGCTCATTTTGCCTATAGTGGAGCTCGAGATTCCTTACTGCCTCTACCACTCTAGGCTAGAGATCGAAGCTCAAGACTGACTGATTAGAAGTCATCTTAGTGGCACCAGATTAAGCCAAGATGGTGTGGTATCTGGAACTACTGGGCTTGAGCATCTGTCCTCAAGACTCTTCTTTGGAATGATCTACTATCACAGCAACAGGGCAGGGTCATGCACCCGGGCCTTAACACTCTGCACCTCCATCAATGGAGATTGAGCAGTGACAGCTAGTCTTCTTTGATCTTCCAAACAAAGTTGTTGATGTTATTCTTACAGCCATGCAACCATTTAGGAAACTAGTAAACGCACGGCATTGGGACAAGTTTTTGGCTTGGTTCAGCACCCTTGAGATTGACCTATTATAAGCTAAGCTGTGTAAAGTGTTATTTTTTGTCATTGGCGCAGTGTGGACTTTGGTTAGGAACTGTTACAGGCTATATTGTGTGTCTTTTTGCTTTTAGAGGTTGCCGGATCAGCCCTCTTTGTTTAAGTCACCTGTTACGTTGAGATTTCTGAAAGGTTTACAGCATATGCTTCTGCAGAAGCCCTTCTTCATACCACGGTGTTACTTGAATTTGGTTCTCACTTTTCTAATATGCACTCCTTTTGAGCCAATGCACAGCTGTCGACTAGAGCGCTTAACCCTGTAAACAGTCTTTTTGGTCGCGATAAAGTATGCCCATTGCATGAAGCAAGGGAGTAGTCACAAAATTAAAATACACCCTATTTTAAACCAAAGATGTTATGGCACCAAGCAAATGAAGCAAGTAATCAGAAGAACTCTCTTGTCTATTTCATCCAAGCATATACCCATTCATCCTTTTATCCTTCTTTCCACCTGCTGAACTCCACAATTTCAACTTTACATTCTGTCATCCATTAATTCTTTCATGTATCATTCTATTTCAACATCCATTCGTCCACCCATCCATATACAAACCTATCATCTATCTATCTATCTATCTATCTATCTATCTATCTATCTATCTATCTATCTATCTATCTATCTATCTATCTATCTATCTATCTATCTATCTATCCACCCCTTCAAGTCATACATTAATCCATCCTTTTACTCCATCCATCCTCCCTTTCACCCGTCTATTCATCTACACTTTCACTTACTCTTCCACTATTCCATCCATCCCCCTATCCATCTGTCCATTCATACCTTCACTCATCTATTCATCCATGCACTCACTCATCCATCAATCTGCTCACTCATCCATCAATTCTTTCACTCATCCGTCCATCCATTTACCATCCCTTTCACTCATCAACCCATTCTTTCACTCATCCATCCACCTTTCCATCCATCCACCATCCCTTGCACTCATCAATTCTTTCACTTATCTTTCATCCATCTATCAATCCACCCTACCTTTCACTCATTTGTTCATTCATTCATTCATCATATCACTCGTCCATCCATCCTTCCATTCATCAATCTATTCTTTCACTCCATCTATCTGTCCATCCCCTTTTCACTTACCCATCCATCCTTTCACTCTCTCACTCATCCATCCTCTCATTATCCATCCACCTTCCCATTAACTCAGCCATCCATCCTTTCACTTGCTTATCCATCTATTCATCCATCCTTTTTCCCATCCATCATCCACCCTTTAACTCATCCAACAAAACTTTACTTCAATCATCCACACTCCCTTCCACCCATTGATTCTTTCACTCATGCGTCATTTCATCCATCCATCATCCCTTTCACTCATCCATCCTTAATTTCTCTTATCCATCATTAAATCAACCTTTTCACTCATTCATCCACCCATCTATTCATCCATTCATTCTTTCCCTCGCCCATCTACCCAACCCTTTCACTCACACATCCATACTTTCACTCACTCATTCACCTTTGTCTGGCAAGTTGCAGACAGATGAAGCCCATCAAGAATCCAAGCCCTGCTGTAGCTACTAATGCTGGGGGTTATCAACAACCAAGCTCCATCATTCCACTCATCATTCATCCTTTCACTCATCCATCTACCCATACTTTCATTCTGTCCATCCATTCACCCTTTCAATCCACTCATCCATCCATTCTCATCATCCATCCACCTTTTCACACATCCATCTATTCACCCTTTAATCATCCATCCACCCTCCCTTTCATTTATTCATTCATTGTTTCACTTATCCATCCATCCCCCCACCCTTTAATCCATCCGTCAACTCTTCTATGCACCAATCCATCCATTCTTTCACTCATCCGTCCATTCATCCATCTACTCATCCAGCCTCCTTTCATTCACTCAACTCTTTCACTTTATTTATGAATCTTTGTCTGCCGAGCAGCAGAAAGAAGAGAACCATCAAGAACTCTAACCTGCTGTACTTGCTTAAGTGGGGGGTTGATGATACCCCCAGTGGGAAGTGAGCTGCTGTCACTTACCATCCTGCTGTTTTACGCAACATTCTTTTCAGATAAATTGCTGTAAGAACTAGATCTGCATTTCTGCTGATAGTAATCACACCTTTTCCTGTCAAGCAGGCTATAACACTTCCAACTTGCTTTTTCCCACCTATTCCCCCGAAAGAGAAAGAGAGACTGCATTGTTTGGGCCCAAAGAGTGTCCTCATTTTCCACATTCATTGTACCAAGGATCGTCAGGTGGAGGTCAACTCTTTGTGGGGTTTTACAGGGCCAAAGGAAGTACAGAAAAAAATTGTCTAATGGTGGATTGTCCTCTTCATAGAAATCTTCTATAAGCTAGCTAATAGGCAGCCACCTGATGGATTGAGGGCTCAATCCAACCACACCAAGGCTGCTATCACTGCACTGAAACATGCAGTGCTCGTCCTGGAAATCTGTCAAGCTGCCATGTTTGCATCAGCGTACATGGTCCCAAAGCACTATTGCCTTGGCAAGCAGGTCCATTTTTGGTGGGCATTTTGCCCATTTGGCCCTGTAAACCTTTTGGTCTGAGACATTCTGCAGACCCAGCACCTGTGGAATTACTGGTCTGATATCTATTCACAAGGTGAGGGCTCGGTGGTTAGAAGAAACCATCAGAAGAACAAGTTACTTATTTTTTGTAACACTTTTTCTAATGGATACAGTAACTGCAGATTCCTCACCAACCGTACACCCACCTTACTCTCCAACAACTCCCCTTTTGCCTCCTTCCCCCCAATTCAGTGGAATAGACTCCTTTCCCAAATAAATAGATCGCAAACCAGGCTGGATAAGCCAATTTGCTGATGGGCTCTCCATCTGAGGGCACGAGGAAGCTTTTGAAAGCAACTGACAGCAGCAAGCCTGGGTTGCGTTTATATGACACACCTCTCTTTACTCCCAGAGCGGAATGACGTTGACCTGGAGCCATGTGACACCCGCAGGAGTACTGCTTTTGAGTTTCCAGATCTAGGCTGACGCCTGCGGGAATATTCACAAGGTAAAGAATTTGCAGTTTGATGGAATATCCCCCAGAAAGAGCCTTAACGAGTTCAGGTATCTTGCATGTTTGGTTGTTAATAAATATGCTCTTATTTATATGTTGGCTTGTCCTCATTTGTTAGGTTAACATTTTTCATCTGATGATTTGTAAATAAAAGTATTAGTGTTTTTGTCATTTACATTGTTGACTGTAAAATTATTTTTTGTGAATATATTAAGGAATATTATCTACAAATGAAAAATTGCGGTGAAGTATTGTGAATAGAGGTGACTCCCTCAGAGTAACTCTACTGTAGTTAATTGCCCAGACTGCTGATGGATAACTGGGTTGACCTGTTTCTAGTGAGGACATTACTGCAAAACACAAAGACCCATGTTGAAAGGAAAATGACAGAGCGTGACGCTGCACCAAAATTGTCAGCGACGCACTCTGTCATTTTCACAATGAAGTGATGCGCTGTATTTATTTGAATACAGTGCACCCCTGTGTTGTCCCCTGCGCTGGCACTAAATTGAGCTGCCTAGCTCAAACGCAGACATCCTAGCAGCATTGTTCAAGGATGTCTACATTAAGAGGTTTGATTGATTATGTGTGGGAAGGTGTCTATTCCTGCACATAAACAAACACTAATGGCGATTTGTCACTTCTGTGTGTGCTGCAAAATGCAGCACACACAGAAGTTCAAAAGCGGCATTTTTAAATGATTGTTTATGTGCAGGAAGGGACACCTTCCCACACATAATCAATCAAACCTCTTAATGCAGACTCCAAGCGAGTTGACTCACAGCCCAACGGCCGCCATTAACATCAGGGTGAAGAGACAAACAAAAGGAAAAAAAAGTTCACTTGCAGTCAACCTTATTGGCAAAAGTGCAATTAGCCATGTAACAGGGGCGATGGCCAAGGTGGTAACAAAAACTCCCCAAGGAATGGCAAACGTAAACCATTTACCAAAGTCATCAAAGGATTTTTGAAGGGCAAGCCCAGGAGCGAGTGGTAGTGATGGGCGTGAAGTGGAAGTTAAAAGCCCAGATACATACCAACACGTCGGAAAAGCAGTGCTCGTGCGCTGCTATGCACAACCTAAAACCGAAGAGGAATAAAAGTATTCCTCCTCATTGTGCCATGCTAATGTCACCCTTTTGGAGGCATTAGAATTTGCCACTGACTCAGGTTTACGAAAACTCGTAAGCTGAGTCAGCATCAAAATGCAATGGGTGCTGCTGTGGCACACCGACAGCAGCATCCATTGCACGCCCCATCCACGCAAAGGGCTGCGTCTCAAGGGGATGTATTTTTAAGGTGGCGGTAAGCCACAAAAAGTGGCTTAACGCAACCTTGTAACTACAGCTCAGGGCATTGCGCCACTGGAGCATCACAAAAAGTGACACTTAGGTGGCGCTAGGGGCTCATAAATATGCCCCAAAATATCTTTTTAAACGCATGGGTAGTGCTACAAGAGGCTAATTTCCATCTTACTAGGAACACTGAAGACTTATGACCTTTCTTGCCTATATTTGCTTGTTAGGTACTCTTACTTTTTCCTCCAATAAATAATCTATTTTCGCCATCTAGTGGAAACAACTGCACATAACATCTACTCATTAACCATGTCACAGCTCTCGCGCTATGACTGTGGATACAGCATTAAGAAGAGTAGGTGAGTAGATGAAACTTATGTACTCAAAAAGCCATTTCAATTCCGATCTGTTTCACTGAATCCAGATTTACTGGATTTTCGAAGCACACTCCTGAAGGGCGAAAACCTGAAATCGGGTACTTACACAAAGGAATTTACAGAGAGCTCTAGTAATGCAAAATGTGGCTAACATTGACAAACCACTACATTTGTTCATATCCCAGAATGTTCTGTAGGTACTTTCTATCATGGAAAAAACATATAAAATAATCCATTTAAAAATAGTCTTAAATGCTTCTGTTTCTCTAAAGTAGTATATGGGAGATAACATCCGCACTAAAGGGTGTGGTTTAAGGTATAAATTGAAGCTAAAAATTAGCATAAGTGTATTTTGGCTATGTACTCACAGTCCCCACTCTTATGCAGAGAGGAACTGGAGGGTGAATGGAAATATAGCGCTTACACTGATTTGCGTGCTTTTGTTAGTGTCTGGCTCTCTGGAGATGAATGCTGATCAGAGGAGTGAATTTGTATTTTGCAAATTTCTGAAGGGAGGCTAAGAGCCCACAAGAAAATTTCAGACAGTTAATATTCGATTTCTTGCACCCTTGAACCTATTTTATGATGAACTTTACAAGGACGGCTTTAGCTTTGGTGGCACCCAGTGCGCACATTTTTGTTGAAGCACCCCAATGACCACCTCCACCACAGATTCCCTTGCTACCACCCTTTAACAATGCCCCTCGGGACTCCATAACCACTCTCTCTCAGATGCATTTAATTAGTTTTATAGTGTCACTCATACATACTAGTGTAAAGTGTCAGCAGGGGTTATAGCTTTAGGGTGCGTGTGTGGAGTGTTACACCGTCCTAATAAATGTATTTTGGGATAATTAGTTTGGTGAAGGATCATTCGGTCGAGTATGGTGAGGTGTGTGTCAGATTTCACCAGGAATTTCTACACACACAGACAAACACACACTCTCTCCCTCCCTTTGTTTGGAAAGACTTTGAAAATGTTAGTTATTTCACAAAATACACTTTCTCTCACTTAGGGCCTTATCACTAGAGATGCAACACTTTTCATGCTGCCCCATTGTGCACCCTAATGCCACCATGGTAGCGCAGTATTTACAAGACAATACACCATGGCACATATTAGGGGCAATAGCGTATTTTTTACGCTACTTTAATGCTATACTGGATTAGCATTAAAAAAATGACGCTAATCCAGTATAATGTTAAGAGGTCCATTGATATCAATGGGAACCTTATTTTAATGCCTGCTTTAAGAAGGGGTTAAAAGTGACGCTAGAAATGGTGCAGTGGAATCTTGCAGATTCCATTGTGCCATTTTTAGAGACCTTCTAACCAGGGAACACCCCATTTGCATACATCATGCATATATTATGCATGATGTGGCACAAAGGGTTTACAAGGTGGTGCAAACCTAGTTTGCGCCACCTTTTAAATATGGCACTATGGTAGTGGCCCATTAGCGTCACATTTGCGGCAAAAATGTTGCTGCAAATGTGGCGCTAAGGGGTGCAAGGGCCTTGTAAATCTGGTCCATAGTACCCCTACTAACCCGCATCCTTCTCCCTTTCGTCTGCTTATAAGCCCCTCTTGAGCTCTTTGCTTGTCGTATAATGTATTTTAACATCTGGTGCCAGCGTGCTTGTTGGGAAATCTGAAGCTAACCCCCAATCATACGGATCCCTCTGTGTCAGAGCACTTTACATGAAACACACATTACACAGTGACGAACAATCATGTGTGTGTAAATCAGTGTATAGGAAATATTACACAAGACGGATGACTACAAGGTGTAGAGGCCACATGTCACTCATACTGGTAGGCAGCAGAGTTTAAGACTGTTTGGTCTGAAGAAGCACAAACTCAGAACTTCAAACGTAACACGATAGTTGGGGGTTCTCTTTAATTTTTGCAAAATGAGGATATGAAAGGCTGAGGAAAATCATAACACACTAATCTGTACCTTGCAGTGAGCATGTAGCTCTTTGATTACAGTTAATAGCTTACTGTTCCATATGAGGAATTTAATTTAAAAACTACAAGCAACGAAAGGAACTCTCTGATGAAAGCAGTAACCCACTGACCTGGTTACATTATATGCACTTGGTGATCTACTTGGTAACCGTCCTTTGCAGCAGGCTGTGATGCTATTAATTGTGTTTGACCAATGACTTTGTGTTTCACCACTGCGCATATTAGTTGCTCAGTGTTCACCAGTAGCACATTATATGTTTTGTTCAGTTTAGCTGCCTATTGGCTTTAACATGGAGTTAGCCATTACTTTCTGTATTCAGTGTAGCCGCCTATTGGCTTTGACATGGCATTAGCCATTACATTCTGTATTCCGTTTAGTTGCCTATTGGCTTTTACATGATATTAGACATTACATTTGATATTTAGGTTAGCTGCCTATTGGCTTTGACATGGCATTAGCCATTACATTCTGTATTCAGCTTAGCTGCCTATTGGCTTTGACATGACATTAGACGTTACATTTGATATTTAGGTTAGCTGCCTATTGGCTTTAACGTGGGGTTAGACATTGCAGTTGAGACATCGCAGATGAGCTGTGTTTTTCCAAGCTGTGTTTTTCCACAAGATGGACCAAGCTGTTTTCTTCACACCAGACCTTAGCTGATAAGAGCACGTAGATTTTGTGTTTACCTCGCAATCCAGTCTGAGAGCGAGTGAGCTCAGGAGAATTGGTCCCTCTCCAAGGTTATTCGGCTCTCACACTGAGTTTGCTTTTAAGGATGACTCTGGGCTATGGAGAGTTAGATTTGAATCTGCTTGACTTCAGACGGGAACTAGACATCAGTTGCCTGTCTCCCGTTTGGGTAGAGAATCTGTTTCTCGCAGTTGACCGGAGTCATCAACTTGCAGACCCCAGAAAGATGAAGCTGAATATAGGCCCTACTTGCCCATACGGTGATGAATTTTGACTTTTATGCTTTGCTTTGAAGTTATGCTATAAATGTCTTCACCTATATTTGCTGTGTACATTGCGACTGAGAAGCACTTTAATATATTTTGCTTTCATTGCTGCAACTACTTTTGAACGTGTGCTTCCAATCTACCAATTTCGTCTCTCAGGAACTTGTGGGTGGGGAATTAACAACAATAAATGTCTTCTTTAAACTCAGAAGTGCATTCCAGAGAGGTTCTGTAAGCTCGGATATGAAATGAGAGGGAAAGCAGAACACAGGCTCATCAACCCTCTGCGCTATCTTACGATGAGTCAAAACTGCTACAAGACAAAACTCCGAGCTCTCTCTCTCTCTCAAGAACTTTAAACACCGGAGTTCTCTTGACTTGACCTTTTTATTGTTGCTTGAACACTTTTGGCGGCAAGAACGTGGCAACAGGTGCTTTTAAATATGATATAAACACTGCGCCCCCAGCCGAAGCCAGCGCCCGGTGCCGTGGCACCAGTCGCGCCGCCCTAGAGCTGGCACTGGACCTTTACAGTCTTCACAACAATAATGCCCTCTTGAGTCCGCTATACTATTGAGTATTTGGATTTATTACGAGCTCTTCATTTTTCACTATTATCATTGTTGCTTATGATTATTTTGTTCTTTAAATTGTCCATGACAGTTTAAGAAGTTGAGGGTGTTCGCCTTATTCGTACTGCATTCCCCTAAAAAGCCCCCGACATTCACTTAGGAGACCCACTGATCTAAGTTGTCCTTAGAGCTATCCGTGAGTGGGATGGCCATTTGATTACACCGCGCCGATATAGATGTTAGTATATTGAATATCTTTATCGGCCGAGACACCAGGAAAGTGAACCTGTAGGTTACGTGAAGAAGTTCAGCTATCATTGGAGAACCTTTCATAGGGTTCAAGAACTGTTTAAAGTAGTCTTTACATTTCCTCCCAATGACGTAAAATATTCGTAGAGACAGGAAAATGTCTCCCAATGTGTATGTGAAAATTCTGGGTGACTCTGCTGACCAAAATAAATGAATATTTTGGGTAGAGTCTGATAACCTGAAGCTCCGTGTAAAAGGCGATGCAGTTTTGACTGCAGTCACATTCTTCCAGCTCCACGCTCAAGTTAATGCTCGGCCTCCAAATCTGAATGCAGCTTACTGTATATAACAGATGGGAGGCGCGTGCTAAATGGAGAAAAAATGCATAGAATAGCACAATGCAGGAAGTGGAAAAGCAGCAGTAGAGCAACACCCAAGAGCCCCATTACACAATGTATGAGAGTAATGCACGCACAAGAGCCAATTCTCTCATACTTGTTTCCCTGCATATAAGAAAGTCATCCTCTAAGCAATGGTGAATGCATGGATCTCTCCACCAACATGGCTGGGGCCAAGCAGTTTGTAATCTGGATGGTGGGTGAGAGAGGGAGAGCCTTAGAAGTGCAGAAGCGCAGCAGGTTTTCAATTAATGCGACAACGATTGGCAGAATGTACGTGGCTATGTTTATTTGCGGCACAATTCTGTTTCTATATAAAGGCACGGGCAGGGCATAGCTTCATGAGGGGTCAATGGGGTGCTACACCCCACTAATAAATGTATTATGTGATAAATAGGTGGGTATAAATGCTTTCAGTCGGGAATGTTGATGTGGCTGTCACACACACACACACACACACACATACTATCCGCAATATTTGAAAATACTTAAAATTTTTGGTATTTTCACAAAACAATGTGCCTTTTCTCAGTACCCCAACCGATCCACATCTCCCTTTCCACTGCCCCTTAAGCCCCTCTTGAGCTCTTTGCTTGTCCTATAATGTATTTTAACAATATGTTCCTGCGTGATTGTTGGAAAATCTGAAGCACACCTCCCCCCCCCCAATCATACTGACCAAGCTACTCCCCTGAGCTTAGGTGGGATTTACTTGAGATTTAATTGTCGACCTGTGTTATTTTTTTTTTTGTCCGGAAAAAACCATGAAGGGTGGTGTGTGACAGCAGCCATTTGTACTTACCCGGGCTGCCAACTCTCCATCACTTGTTGTCAAATATGCTACTGCAGACGAAGACCAGCTCCCTGAGAGATAGACTTGGTCCCGTTCCATTAGAAATAGTTAAGTTAAATGATGGGAAAATAATCAATTCCAGAACAGTTCGGTCTTTTTTGCCCTCATCAGAGGGGTGCTACTTGGGCACAGTGAGGCTGAGATATGCCCAGAGCAATTACCAGGTCTGACACTTTTATACTGCTTTGGTTTCTTGCACAGTCATTGTGCACATTTATGCTCTATTTCCCTTTATCCTACCGGCATTTACAAGATGTACTACCATTGGCTTTACTTGGTTGCTTCAAAATGTTCACAGATGCATCTTTTTTTATATACGTTGTTCTCTTCGCAGGGCTCAGAAAACAAGAAAAGCTGCAGCCCCCAGTATTGCAAATGCTGAAGAGTTTGTTAAACTCTTTGAGGCCTGGCTCTACGCTGAAGATGTGGAGACTGGAACACGTCAAGCGATCATCGATCACATAAACAAACTGCAGGTAGGAGAACCTTTGCATCTTTTATACCTGGTCGATCCTTTCCTTCATTCATGTGCCAGCCAGCACCTGAGGATCTTAAGTAACCCACAAAAGGTTCAAATCATCAAGATAATCCTACATATTGGGCCTCAATCCAACTCCGGCGGGCGGCGGTCGCCGCCCGCCTGGAGGGAACCGCCAATTGTCCGCCCCGCGGTCAAAGGACCGCTGGGGCCATTCTAACTTTCCTGCTGGGCCGGCGGGCGCTAGCCAAAATAGCGCCCGCCGGCCCAGCGGGGAAAGAGGCCTGCAACACTGAAGCCGGCTCCGAATGGAGCCGGCGGTGTTGCAGGTGTGCAACGGGTGCAGTTGCACCCGTCGCACTTTTCACTGTCTGCTAGACAGACAGTGAAAAGCATACTGGGGCCCTGTTAGGGGTCCCCTGCACTGCCCATGCCAGTGGCATGGGCAGTGCAGAGGCCCCCAGGGGCCCCAGGACACCCGTTCCCGCCATCCTGTTCCAGACACAGGCTGGCGGGAAGGGGGTCGGAATCCCCATGGCGGTGCTGCTTGCAGCGCCGCCATGGAGGATTCGCCCAGCCGGGGGAAATCCGGCGGGAAACCGCCGGACCCGGTTTTCCGACCGCGGCTTTACAGCCGCGGTCGGAATGGGCAATGAAGCACCGCCAGCCTGTTGGCGGTGCTTCAGCCATTTTAGCCCTGGCGGTCTCGGACCGCCAGGGTTAGAATGACCCCCATTATCTCTTACTTTTGTAATTTTTTTAAAGCATATTTTATTGATTGTTTTTCATGTAAAGAAAAATACAGTAAAATAAGTGCAAAGCACTAACTGGCAGATTTATGAAAAGATTATTAAAAGTGCCGTTGCACATAGTGCAGCACCACTTTTCTTGCGCCCCTTAGTATTTATAATACAGCGCACCATGGCAGTATTTAGGGTGACTAGCGTTTTAATTTGTGGTGATAGTCCGCCGCTTTGCAGGACTAGCATCACAAATTATTACGATAATCCTACAAAGCACCCAGAGGCATATTGTAATTAATCGGAGCCAATTTTTAACCCCATTTTCATGCAGGAGTTAAAAAATGCCGATAAAAATGGCGCAAAGGAATATCATAGAGTCCTTTGCACCATTTTTACGCCCCTCGGTGCCGGAATGCCCCTCCTTGCATACATTATGCCTGGCGCAGGCATAATGTGGCGCAAGAGGTTACAAAGTGGCACAATGCAGGCATTGTTGTGCCACTTTCCAAATATGGTGCGTGGGAAATGCCACCTTAATGCTACATTTACATTGTAATAAATGCTGCAAATATGGCTCAAGGTGGCGCTAGGGGATCATAAATATGGCCCTAAGTTTGCAAATATTTTTGCTAAACACTATTATTTTGGTGCAATTGTCTTCTCTGGGCCTCTACTGGGAATAGTGGTATGAAAGATTATTCACCACCTTGTGTCCTCTGCTATCAGACCGAGAAATGTAGCATCCTTAACTGTGTCACAGTCATCCCTGTCCCCTACTTTGCCACTCAAGTTTCTGGTTTAATTTCTTCGTCTGCAGGTAACATTCTACCTGTTTAGCCAGTAGGTCTGAGCCACCATGCAAAGCCTCCGTCACACCTGGGCAATGGAGTTTAGCTGTGTGCTTGTGTTCTATTTGGCAATCCCCTTTCTATAGCGCGCTAATGTAAGACTCCACTAGTTTAAGGAGATCTTCCTTAATTATGAGTGTAATTTTAATGACACAGGAGAAATTCGCAAATTTCCCAAATTTCGTGTTACATGAAATTTACTAAATGTTTTGAAATGTCCTTTTACACACTTTTTGAGTGATGTTTGACCGCACGACACTAGTTTTCACAGAAAATATCTTGCTGAGAGACATCTTCTGCTCTAACCAGTGTCCTGCTGGTATCACACTAGATTTCTCTTTTGCACGAGGGCATGTAAGCTTAAAAGAAGGTCAGTGGCAAAACACATTTCGCCCTGACCAATTAATCTCTTGAACTTTTCATGGACTTCCATGAGATGTTGCTAAAAATATTGCACAATTTGATATTGTCTTAAAGCCCTAGTTTTGGTTAACCAACCCTCACATTGATAGTTCCCACAAGTTCGTCTATTTGTTTAACTTCAATTTTGTTTTCTATATAATGCACCCCTTCTATTAAACTAAGCTGTAATGCGGAATGATTACAGAAAGCGTCTAGTGCTTATATTTCTCACTGAAAGAGGGTATCTAAGATTTAGGATTTTTCGAACTCAGACATGGATGTTAAAAACAATCAATTAAATACTGGGCTACACTGTAGGAAAAAGAAGAGAAAAATGCTGAATAACATTGTTCTGCAATTGGAATTTTATTGACAACTGTTAGACCTGACTGCCTAAGGGGGGGTCATCCCCCAACTTTTTGCCTGCCTCCCCTCACTTTTCTGACACTGTTTTTGCTGGTTTTAGGACACTGCACACTTTACCACTGCTAACCAGTGCTAAGATGCATATGCTCTCTCCCTTAAACATGGTAACATTGGCTCATTCCCAATTGGCATATTTGATTTACTTGTAAGACCCTAATAAAGTGCACTACATGTGCCCAGGGCCTGTACATTGAATGCTACTAGTGGGTCTGCAGCACTAGTTATGCCACCCACATAAGTAGCCCCTTAACCATGTCTCAGGCCTGCCATTGCAAGGCCTGTGTGTGCAGTTTCACTGGCACTTCGTCATGGCATTTAAAAGTACTTGCCAAGCCTTAAACTCCCCCTTTTCTACATATATGTCACCCCCTAAGGTAGGACCTAGATAACCAAAGGGCAGTGTGCTATGTAGGTCAACGGCAGGACATATACAGCTGCGTTTTATATGTCCTGGTAGTGGAAAACCCCTAAATTTGTTTTCCACTATTGTGAGGCCTGCTCCTTTCATAGGCTAGCATTAGGTCAGCCCTCACATACTTTTTGAGTTGTAGATTCTGATCAGAAAGGGGTAAACAGATCATGTTTAGTATGACCAGAATGGTAACAGAAAATCCTGCTTATTGTTAAGTTGGATGTTATATTACTATTTTAGAAATGCTATTTTAAAAAGTTGGCATTTCTCTGCACTTAAAATCCATCTGTGCCTTACAGCCTGTCTCCAATCCACGTCTGGGCTGAGCTGGTTGATATTCCCCTTGTGCATTCCACCCAGACAACCACAAACACAGGACACTCATTCATATCTGCATTCATCTGCATACTGAATGGGTCTTCTTGGGCTGGAAGGGTGGAGGGCCTGACACTTACATTTCAAAGGCTAGTGGCCTGCCCTCACACTGTGGACTGCCAAAACCCCTACTGGGACTGTGGCAGGTAGACCTGTACTGAAAGGGGACCTTGTTCATTTCAAAACCACTCTTTGAAGTCTTTCCCACTTCAACAGCATTTTTGGGTATATAAACTGGGTCCCTGACCCCACAAAATCAGACACTTCTGGACATGAACCTGCAACCTGTCATCTGGACTGCTTTGCTGAGAAAGACTGCTTCCCTGCTGTTGCCCTGCTGCCCTCTGACTTTGCTGAGAAGTGCTCTCCAAGGGCTTTGATTGAGCTTTCCTCCTGTTTTCTGAAGTCTCAGGATCAAAAATACTTCATCTCTTCAAGGAAACCCTTGTGCTCCGGAAATCAACGCATAGACTGCTGGAAACAATGCACAGCCATGGTACGACTGAGAAATCGCCGCACAGCCAAAATGTAACAACGCAGCCCAACTTCCCAAGTGAAGAATCGACACAGCGCCTGCCTTGCAACCGGAAATTTGACACACAGCCTTACCGGATCGATGTACAGCCGAACCGGGACGATGCAACCCGACTTCCCAAGTGAAGAATCGACGTAGCACCTGGCGTGCAACAGAAAATTTGACACATCACCTACCAAATCGACGCAATGCCTGTAACTTTATCCCACACTCCCAGTATTTCCACGCATTGTCCCTGGGCATCAAAAAGATCCCCGCATCGCAGTGAGGAACCAAGCCTGCACACCAGAAATCGACGTAGAGCCCCTTGCAGCGTAGAAAGAAACAGTGCATCATCTGTGCCGCACTGGAAAACCCGATGCACACCCTATTTTTCCACGCATCTCCTCCTCTGTGGTCTCCATGTGTGTTATTTTTTACGCAAACCAGGTACTTTGTGTAGACGAGAGACAACTGTTGATTTCTTATATTTAAGACTCTTTTTAATCTTGCAAAAGTGATATCTCAACTTGTGCTTATTGAATCTTTATGGTTTTGACCTTAATATAACTAGATAAATATCTTATATTTTTCTAAACCTGTGTGGAGTATTTTTGTGGTGTTTTCACTGTGTTACTGTACGATTTATTGCACAAATACTTTACACATTGCCTTTTAAGTTAAGCTTGACTGCTCAGTGCCAAACTGCCAGAGGGTAGGCACAGGATAATTTGGATTGTGCGTGACTTATCCTGACTAGGATTGTGGTCCCTATTTGGGCAAAGATGGATATATCTGCCAACTACAGCCCCATTTCTAACAACTTAATTTGGTGTGCTAAAAGCAGATTTATTCTATAGAAATGAGAGGGTTTTGAAGCAGCTGTCTGCAAGGTTCGGCTCATGTTATTAACTAAATACATTCTCATGTTTAGAGATCAGTTCATTGATAACAAAGAAATCAGACTCTGAAATCAATGATTCAGAAGAATTATATTGCTTCTGAGAATTATGGACAATAATTCATGAGTATAATATATTCTCCATGAGTTCTGGGCTTTGTGTGTGCGTTAAAAGAAGCCACACATACAATGTGTAACCATAAATTTAGATGTTTCATATTTATATAACAATGTTTTGCTCAGGCCTCTGCCTGAAGGTGTATGTTACCAGCAATAGAAGTAGAGTAGAGTTAATTTACAAAGTAGAGCAGTTAACAGTGGTCATTACCTCCAAATTTGAAAGGCAATCACGGCAGGACTTTGGAATTTGTAAACTTAATGTAGCTATTGCCCTATTGTGGGAGGTTAGCTGTGGTGTTTTTTATGCAGAGTATTTCAGATTACATTTATTTTGTCTTGCTTTGCAGAATGCAGGTAAAGAAGTGCAGAGGATTAACCTCGTTATAGCGTCCTTTCAGATGAAGCGGCGCTTGTGGATGGAGAGCTATGACCCGCTCCTGAATAAAGAAGGATTTCGAGTGCAGACACTTACAGACAAATTCGAGTATATCAAAACCTATGTAGAGATGAGGTGAGTAAACACTGAGTCATTGGCGCAGTGGGAGGTTCGTGCAACGATTTCCACTTGCTGAGCTCGTTTGGTCCTATACCTTACAGGAAGATGACCTTTGTTGGGGACAGATTTACAAGGTCCTTGCACCCCTTAACGCCACATTTGGTGCAACATTTTTCGAGGGTCGCTAAAAATAGCGCAATGGAGTGTACACGTTTCCATTGCACCATTTCTAGCTTTATTATATAAATTTTAACGCCTGCTTAAAGTAGGTGGTAAAATGAGGTTCCCAGTGATTTCAAAGGGCCTACTAACACTATACTGAGTAAGTGTTATTTATTAAATGCTAATCCAGTATAGTGTTACAATAGTGTAAAAAACAATTACGCTATTGCTCCTAACATGCGCCATGGTGCACCATATTGTAAATATGGCGCTACCGTTGTGGCGTTTGGGGACCAAAGGGGTCGAAGAAAAGTGGCGCATTACTAGTGATGCACCACGTTCTTGTAAATATGGCCCTTAGATTGCTGATTGACGGTGGTCTGCTTTCTGGGAGCGAAAGGCCAAAGGATATTTAGTGGTCAGACCCGAGGTGGCTGCACATAAATTTATTTTCCGCACATAAATGATTTGCTGCTCCATACAATTCAAAACCTTAGCATTGGAGCATTCCAAGTGTTTCTCTTTAGACATTCAAAACACATGGCTTTTAGCAGATATGTTTAGTACATTGTGCTGTGAAATCAAAAGGTGTGGCCCCATTTTGAAGAAAAATATCACCTTTAATTGCTGCACTCACTCGGCTAGCGATGTGATTTCAACAGTTTCCATAGTTGTTTTTTTGCTTCCGGTCTTGTGGTAAATACTATGTATGTCGTTGTTGATATCACTGGGGCTGAGCACTGTCTTGTCTCCCTAAAGGCTCTTTTTACTGAAGAACTTCATAATTTTGTCGGACAAGTTTGCGGCGCAGCGAAAGGAGGTGTTGGTGTGGGTTGACAAGACCCAGGATCTGCAGGAGACGTTGCATGCCACACCGTGTGATGATGACAGCGTAATTGAAAAACACCTTGAAAAGGAAAAGGTAGGGAATCCCTATCAGTGAGGAATACCTCCTCATACCCCCGCTTCTTGACTTTTTCTTTTTCTCTTAATTAATTTCTTTGTTAAAATTACACTATGTAAATGATAAAAAAACAGATATAGTGAACGCCTGTCATCCCATCCACGTCCACCATTGCGAGGGCGTGGCTCATTTTCTATACACATGCTCCACATTGTGGGCCATATAGAGACATCTGTAGCGGCATGCAACTGACATTTTCTTTAGGAACAGTACATCAGGACAAATATTCTTAGTAGGAGGATGGCATTATATCTGACGGTTAGTGGCTGAGATGAGAAAATTGAAAGAGCCTTGATTTTATACGTTTTTTCTAAGAGAGCCCCCTCAGCACAACTGAGGAATCACTCTTTGATCTTCACCTTGACCGCGCCAGTGGATTGGTGGTTCAAGAGCGTGGTGCCACCCTGTACCCACATGCTCAGTGTTGGCAACACTGACTGATCAATTGATGTTAGTGAATGGGTTCACCTGGTCAAGTAGGCTCCAACGGCTGTGAGCCCGCAGTTTTATTTTCTTCTTGTACCTACCCTAATGGCCAAAATAAGCACCATGTGAGGTTTGTGCAGGTATTGTTCAGTTTTCCTATTTTTTGTGATGTGACAATTACAGGAGAAAAAAAGGCGCAGTAGTGTGCCTTCTAAGTGACGTGCTCTTCAATGACCTCTCATTTCTCTGCCTTCCATTGTGATAATTTACTACTTAATCAAGGCTAGGTCTTTCCCTGGCTTTCCAGGGTCTTAAGCTCTGATTCTAGCTGACCAGAGCCCCCACACCAATCAGTGGACCATCAAATGTTCTCACTTATGATGGAGCAGGTTTGGCTTTTCAATGACCTGAAAAAGATAGTGAATTATGAGACAAACAGACTGATGCTTCCTTTTCCAGCTTATGTAACTAGACTACATTGTTATCTATTCTAAAACTACTAGAAGGACTTTCAATAGCAGGCTTCTAGCTGAGTTAGACTGCTTAGTCTCGCAGGCACTACAGGACAACAGAGAATCCTTAGAATTGCAATGGGAGTGATATAGGGAATTTAAATGCTAGCACCCATAAGTAATGTATGTGTGTGCTAATGCAGCACCTCTGCATGTCACTGATAACCTGTTGTATCTCGGCCTGCTAATGATTGTGATCTGTGTCTTACTCTGATCTAGGTTGCTGCTCCATCGGCTGGAGAGGTGTTACTTGATCTATGAATGTGACGCATGAGCCAGCAGGTCCCACCGCTGCTCTGATTGCCACACTCAGTGGCCTCCCCTTTCACCATGTCTGGGGATGGGGCAGCCTGGACAGTCTTGTCCCCTTCCCACTCTCACAACAAAGTGTCCCTTGTGTTGGGATGGGACAGCAAATCAAGCTACATCACCTTGTGGCCATCTTTTTATCCTTTCTCAGGATAAGGACTGGACTGTTAAGGAAATGAACAAACTCCACCAAGATCTCACCCATCACCCACCTCATCTTAGGTGTTTGTCCCCTTTTTTGTCATTGCCAGTAACTATGTTAATTTACATCCTACTTTGGTCAATGAGAGAAGGGCAAATAAGGAGTTGAGCGTCCTTCAAGTAGTCCACCCACCCGTCGCTATTAGATGGAAGTACTTTATCCATCAGCATGGGGGCAAGCCCCACAGTGCCTCTACTCCACAACTGCAGATGCCCATGGATTTACTTTTCGTGATTTCATTGCACTGATCAAGCAGTGCTGTGGTTGCATTCACTTACGTTGTCTTCTCTGCAATAATTCTGCTGTATTATAAGCAAGTTGTTCAAATTAAATCTTTTTGTGTGTCTCTCGTACACATCAAGCCCATGCAAAACTCTATAGGAGCACATCTTGTTTAGGCCGTCGAGCAAGGAAATATTCGAGCTCTATCTGTATGCTAAAACAGAACAAAAAGAAATCTGAAACCAAGATGCTGATGTCTAAACAGGCATCCTGAATGCTGACCTCTCAATCCGATGAAACGTGATACCAACTCTTGGTTTATATCCCAGACATTCCACCTTGAGAAATTACTTTTACTCAGAGTTATTCGTTGCTGTTTGATTCTGATTTTGCATTTTAAAGCAGGATACAGCCAGCGTTTAGGTTTTCAAGATCATCTGGGTAAGTGACCCATGAACCACCTGCACGTATGAGGATGGTGTATTCTAGCAACAAGCAGTCCTGTGACACTCACAGGATTATTTGTCGCTGGTGTGTTCTGACACGTCTTTCACCGTGAATGGGCACACACAAGAATCCACATCGTAGATTTTAAGACTTTAATTAAATCAACATCATTGTCTAGTGCAATAATGTGGATAGATGTAATTATAAAAAACAAACAATATATTTGCAAAGAAAGTGATCTATAAGCAACATAATAATAAGAATTACATCACTGTAATGGTGTGTTAGAATTTAATTGCTTGAAATGATAGGGCTAGTATCTGTTCTCCAACCCTTCCCGGCCTTTAGCTACATTCTCTTAGTACAAAAGAGCCTACATGAGTTTCTAAAGTGGTACATTAAATGTACAACAGTTGTATTGTTCTGAACTAAGGAATTCGTTCTCTGTCTACGCACTCATTGAATTGTGGCGACCCAAAAAGCTTCTAAAGCCAACCTGGCTCTAAGAGCCCCCTATGGGTTCTTCACAAAACTTGTTTACAGCTCTCCTTACACAAACCAAGGGCATATTTTTGAGCCCCTTTGCATTGCTCTTGCACCACGCAAATTGGTGCAAGAGCAATGCAACTGAAAAATGAGATTCATAAAGCCGCATAAGGTCACCTTGCGTGGCCACCAGTGGCTTTATAAATCTAGAGTAATGCAACAAAGCCCAAATTACTGTGTGGGATTAGTATGCACTAGGAATGCATTTCCATGGGTGTTGCGTGGGTATCCCCATGCAACACCCATGGGTTTCTGACGCATTACCAAATTCACCAAAAATGGTAAACCTGGGAATGCGCCAAAAACCTACTCCTCGCCAGGAGAGGCATAACAAGGAGAAATATCTTTGTTTCTCCTCTCTTGTTCCTCTTTCTATGCGCGCTGCATTCTGCAGCATAGATGGAAAGAGGACAAATCCTCACAGGATTGTTTTTGATTGGGAAGGTGTCCCTTTCTACACAAAAACA
Source organism: Pleurodeles waltl (assembly GCF_031143425.1). Classification (NCBI taxonomy): domain Eukaryota; kingdom Metazoa; phylum Chordata; class Amphibia; order Caudata; family Salamandridae; genus Pleurodeles; species Pleurodeles waltl. Next base: position 1,117,190,920 of record NC_090440.1, read on the forward strand.
ATCCTGCATTCAACGGACGCACCTTTGCACCACGGTGCAAGGGTGCCTGCTTTGGCGCTAGGCTGCCAAAAGGGCATTGGCACAGGGGAAAAGGAAGGGATGCGCTTTACTGACTTAAATGTGGCACATTCCTGCCCTTTCCCTGTCATGCAGTGCAGCCCAGTGCAGCACAGCGCAGCACCGCGCAGCACAGCGCAGCACAGCAAGGTGACTTGTTGCACTGCGTGGCAATCTCATAAATATGCCCAAAGACTTCAAGGAAGTTGAAGATTTTCATCTGTGCCTTATACTTGTCTGTACCACGCTTAAATACACCTCTGATTATTCTAAACATTGTATATCTCATAATGGATCAATGAATAATGTCAAATGCAAGAATTAACATGTTAAATGCTAAAGTTATTGCACCGTCATTTAATTCTATAAAACATTATAAATCAATACGTCACTGTCCCACAATGGGGTGGGTAGTAAATACTTTTATAAATGCTGCAATACAATCCATGAATAATTGATGCACTATTAAACTGTAGTAAAGTAAATGATCTATTGTTAAGATTGTTATATATGTGCAAACAGTACTAGGGGGGTATTATAACCCTGGGGGTGATTGCAGATGTGGTGGTAGGACCGCCAACAGGCTGGTGGTACATTCCTACACATTATGAGAATGGCGGGTTGGCTACAGCCAACCCACCACTTCACCACTCATACAGCCATCTGTCATTATGAGCCTGCCTACAACCATGGTTTCGGTGGCGTTAGCAGTGCCATGAAAACAATGGTGGCAGGCCCTACCAGTGACAGGGAATTCCTTCCCTGTCACCAGTAGGTGGCTCCCCCACCCCCCAACACACACCTGACACCCCCACCTCCCCTCCATCCAAACTCCCCTGACCCCCTTTGATCTTCAAACACACCCGCCCACCCCCTAAAATCCTCACACTCACCCCCCATACACGCACACACCCTCAGACACGCACCACACATGCACCCAATTACTCACACTGGCATACACACATTCATACATGCATACTTCCAGACATGCTCGCACACATTTTTCCAACGATCACAATGACATGCAGACACGCACTCACTTCACCATTCTTACACGCATTCACTCACACGCATACAACCACGCAAACAACACAACACACAGAGACAAATTCACACACACACTCACACATTCATGCACACACTCAGACACGCACACACAACACCCCCAACCCCTTCCACCCCCTTCCCTGTCAGAAGGCCGACTAACCTTGGTCGAGGAGGTCTTCTGGCAGGGAATGGCAAGGGGTGCTCCTACCAAAGGCTGCATCCTGCCAGCAGAACACCGCCAGGCCATATCACAGGTCGTGATACAGCTGCCATCATTCATCTGGCGTGGCGGTGCTGGTAGTAGCAGCGCCAGCTCACCCCCGTCCACCAGTACAATCACTGCTGGATTTCGGCCCTTCTTGTGGCAGAAGTCTGTCAGTGATTATAATATGGTGGATGGATGGTGGCCACGGTGATGGTATGTTGGCGGCCGTCACAGCAGCGGTAGGTGGTTTTTACCGCCATTGTTATAATGAGAAAAATGCACTCAATTAAATGAACATATGAAACATATGAACAGCAATGGGAGGAGGGTACATATGCTCAAAATACAAAGATTATGGTCCTCATTATGAACTTGGCGGTGTGGGCTGCCATGCCGGCGGTGGCGGGAAATCCCGCCATCCGGCATGGCGGCTCACTCCGCCACATAATGAAGCCCCCTCACCCACCGCCAGGCTGTCTCCGAAAGGCAGCCTGGCGCTGCTGCCCCTTGGATAATGATCCCAATTCCCCCAACCTTCCCCGCCAGGGAAAGGCTGGCGGAAGGGGTGCTCCGGGGCCCCCTAGATGCCCCTGCACTGCCCATGCACTTGGCATGGGCAGTGCAGGGGCCCCTGTGCAGTGCCCCGCTGCGCAGGTCACTGCCCAATTTATGGGCAGTGATCTGCGCGACGGGTGCAGCTGCACCCGCGGCACAAATGCATTGACGGCAACTCCATGTGGAGCTGCCGGCAATGTCCCAGCCAGGCATTCTGCTGGGCCGGCGGGCGGAAACAATGTTTCCACATGCCGGCCCAGCAGAATGTTTGTAATACGGCCGGCAGGGTCCTAGGGGGGCTGGCGGTCGATGGAAAGACCGCCAGCCTGAACACGGCGGTTAAAACCGCTGTGTTCATAATGATCGCCTATATCTCCGTAGCAATAATAAGAGGCAGGCAAACTCCTGTGGTTTACTTCATTGTTATAGATTACTTCAAAACAATAAAAAGTTCAGCCTTTGAACATTTGACTGGAATTCAGCTGAAGGCTATTGCACATCACCAATCATCTCCTACAGATTCAGCCTATATCTCACTGATATATGTTCCAAATATTCCCCCATACTACTGCTGTGCTCCAGAACACCTTCCCACACTACCTGATGACAATTCCTTACTCTCTCCGCCTCCTGCCATTGTCCACTCGGCATTCTCATACATGTGAGGTTTGCAGTCAAGAACGCCTGTGATTTTCATAACCTAATCTAAGATAATATCGTCACTTACTAGTCGTCATGGAGTTTCTATTCAGTATTGCTTCAGTGTCAGAAATGACCAATCTCCTGTCCCCTGAACAACATCTTGAGTAAAACTAGAGGCCAGGGAGGAAGAGGTGAAGTTGCTCTTTTTTATTGTAGCTTACTCTCATTCATGGAAAAGCAAGGTCCACCCTCTTTCTAATTTGAGTGTCTCCCATTTAAGGCAGTGAAGACATTAACAACCTTTATTGTCAGTACCTTCATCTACTAATTCCAAACATACTTTACTTCCTTTTTCTCTGATTTCTTTGATCTTGCCCAACTCATTCTAATCATCTTGAACCATGCTCTTATCGATAACCTGCTCTGGCTTATGACCCATCTAACATCGGGAGCGGCCGATACCCTTTGAAAGTGGTGGGGTGAGTGAAGTGCTCCACCACTTTCTGTTAGAAATGGGGTCTCTAGTTGGCAGTCAGTTTCTACCCTGTTTAAGTACGGACCTTCACTCTAGTCAGGCTAAGGGAGATACATAGCTCAGAAAACCCCTGCCCACCCCCTTGGTAGCTTGGCACAAGTAGTCAGGCTTATCTCAGAGGCAATGCGTGAAGCATCTGAACAAACACAGACAGTAACGCAGTGAAAACTGTGTTGTTTTAACACAAAGTACCAAGCATGCGTTGACAATAAAGCAGCATGGATGAGTGTGCATCTGAAAAGCAAGCGATGTGTCGGTTTCTCAATTGCAAGTGAGGCAGTGCATCGATTCTTTCTCTGCTGGGTAAGCGATGCATCAGTTCTTTCCTCGCATGAAAGGGATGCGCCCATTTCTGGACAAGCAGCCTGAGGTCAGTTCAGGGATGTTAAAGAGTCACTGGCTATGAGGCAGGTGCTGTGTCTAATTTTCAGCAGTGGGACAGGCTCTGCATCGGTTTTTCTGATGCACACACAGGCTGTGCATGGATTTTCCGTCACAGGTTACCAGCTTCCACTTCTAAGGGCCCAGGGACTGGATTTAGCACCGCTTAGCAAGTCAGGACTCTCAGCAGAATTGCCCAGGCACTGGCAGATGAAGTCTTTGATGTCCCTGAGACTTTGGAACAGGGGACAAGCTCAGTCCAAGCCCCTGGAGAAATTTCACAAGCAGAGTCCAGTCCTTTCCCTCTTAAGGCAGAAACAGCAGGCCAGCACAGCAAAGCAACAGTCAGAGTGGCAAGTCCTCCTTAAGCATCAAGCTGTTCTCCTTGTCAGAGGTTCCTCTTGATCCAGAAGTACTCTGAAAGTCTAGGGTTTTGGGTCCACTACTTATACTAATTTCTGCCTTTGAAGTAGACAAATGTCAAAGGAAAGTCTTTGTAGTGCACAAGTCCCTGCCTCTTCCTTTCCATGCCCCAGACACACACTATGGGGTTGGAGACTGTATTATGTGAGGACAGGCACAGCCCTTTCAAGTGCAGGTGTTAACTCCTCCTCCCACCCTAGCTCAGGAAGACTCATCAGGAAATGCAGGACACTCCTCAGCCCCTTTGTGTCACTGCCTAGAGTGAATTCACAAACAGCCCAACTGTCAGTCTGACCCAGATGTGTATTCAGCAGCCGTGAAGAGGCTCAGAATGGTTAAGCAAGAAAATGCACACTTTCTAAAAATTGCATTTTCAAACAGACAATCCAAAAAATAACTTTACCAAAATAGGTATTTTTAAATTGTTAGTTCAGAGACCCCCAAACTCCATATCTCTATCTGCCCCCAATGGGAAACTGTGCTTAAAAGATATTTAAAGGCAATCCCTCTGTTAGCCTATAGGAGAGATAGGCCCTTTCAATAGTGAAAAAACAAATTTAGTTGTATTTCACTATTATGACATGTAAAACACACCAGTACATGTCTTACATTTTAAATACACTGCACCCTGCCCTTGGGGCTACCTAGGGCCTACCGTAGGGGTGACTTACATGTAATAAAAGGGATGGTTTGAGCCTGGCAAGTGGGTACACTTCCCAGGTCGAATTGGCAGTTTAAAACTGCACACACAGACACTGCAGTGTCAGGTCTGAGACATGTTCACAGGGCTACTCATCTGGGTGGCACAATCAGTGCTGCAGGCCCACTATTAGCATTTGATTTACAGGCCCTGGGATATGCCAATCATGAATAAACCAATCACCAATACAATTTAGACAGTGAGCACATGCACTTTAGCACTGGTTAGCAGTGGTAAAGTTCCCTGAGTCCTAAAGTCAACAAAAATAGGATTTGAAAAAGTAGGAGGAAGGAGGCAAAACTTTTGGGTATGTTCCTGCAAAAAACAACCAGGTCCAAAACTTGTCAAAAAACTAAATAAAATGCACCCTCCCTCCAAAAGCACAAAATAAAAAACACCCTAACTCCAAAAGCCCAAACTAAAACACCCTCTCCCTCCAAAAGGCAATCGTAAAACAACATCTCCCTTCAAATTCCCAAAATAAAACAAATACACTAATATTTCAAATAAATAATATAGAAATAAATGGAACTTACCCACTGCTGCACATTTTCCTGGGTGTTCTGAATCTGAAGTTTGCTGTGGATTGTCCCTAACCATCCAGACTCTGCTCTCATGCTATTAACCAGCACGTGAGAAGCACCGCGATTGGATGGAACAGGACGGCTGGATGCTTCTTTAGGCCATGGTGTCCTGTGCTTGCCCTCCACCCAGCTGATTAAAGCTTCAATGTGCGCATTTCAGGCTGGCCATCACAAGACAGCAGCCAAACTGACATGCACACTTTGGAGCATCTGGCCAGCCACTGCTTCAGTCCTCCATGTTGCCAATCGACAGCAGACGACACGTCTTGCATGTCTTCCGCTCACGGGGCACTGTGGGGCTCACATCGGTAAAAAGAAAATGGCAATGAAATTATTTAATTGCCATTTTCTTTTTTTTACGCATGGCTTGCAGTGGGCGGGGGGAACAATGCTCCCCACCCTTGTGGATCAACCACAACTGTCTGACACTTAGCGTCAAAACAGCATTGAAAACATGGATTCCCTATGTTTTATCCAGTCAGTCAATGAACCTTTAATTGGCGAAGCCTTAGCAATCCATTGCTAAAGATTTCATCAGCTCTTCTGAGATGATAACTAGTCAAATTTCAAATTCCAAGTGGGTTTGATAACCATTGTAAGTATACTTGTGACTGTAGCTACTCCATCTTACTTAGAAGCTCTTAGACAGCTGCTCTTTGAATAAATTAACCTTATCTATTATCTCCTGCTGACATTCTTGGTCACCTAGAATCCAAACTAACTAGTGGCTTATTTGCTGTGCCTGCAGTTTTTGCCCCTGCAGACTAGTAAATGGTACACTGATATCCTCTGCAAATTGATGCACACAAAGGAACACAACCGCCATATTTTAAATACGGCGCAAACATGGTGTTGTTGGGGGGACGCAATGGGTGCTAGAAAAGTGGCACATCATGAATGATATGCCACTTTTCCATAATTATGCCCCAAAGTCTTTAGAGCAATAGGCTCATCTCCAGTGCACCATGTTGAAAAGAGGCAATTGAAACCCTTATCACATACCATCCATTCTCCCACCTGGAGACAAACTGCATCTTAAGTAACTATTTCAGGTTTCATACCCTGTCATGACACAAAGACCGCTTTTCTGCATACCTTGTAAGGACCTTGGCCCGTATTTATACTCCGTTTGCGCCGAATTTGCGTCGTTTTTTTCGACGCAAATTCGGCGGTAAACTAACGCCATATTTATACTTTGGCGTTAGACGCGTCTAGCGCCAAAGTATTGGCAAAGTGCGTCATTTTTTTGCGTGAACGCCTTCCTTGCGTTAATGAGATGCAAGGAAGGCGTTCCCGTCTAAAAAAATGACGGCGACGCAAATGCGTCGTATTTATACTCCCGGGCAAAAATCACGCCCGGGAGGTGGCGGGTCAAAAAACCCCGCATTTGCGCCACATTTTAACGCCTGGGTCAGGGTAGGCGTTAAGGGGCCTGTGGGCTCAAAATGAGCCCACAGGTGCCCTCCCCTGCCCCCAGGGACCCCCCCTGCCACCCCTGCCCACCCCAGGAGGACACCCAAGGATGGAGGGACCCACCCCAGGGACATTCAGGTAAGTTCACGTAAGTATAATTTTTGTTATTTTTCAATTTTGTTTTGGGTGGCATAGGGGGGCCTTATTTGTGCCCCCCTACATGCCACTATGCCCAATGACCATGCCCAGGGGACATAAGTCCCCTGGGCATGGCCATTGGGCAAGGGGGCATGACTCCTGTCTTTACTAAGACAGGAGTCATTTAAATGGCGTCTGGGTGTCGAAAAAATGGCGCTAATCGGGTTAAGACGATTTTTTAGCGTCAACCCGACTTGCGCCATTTTAAGACGCCCTAGCGCCATTTTCCCCCTACGCCGGCGCTGTCTGGTCTACGTGTTTTTTTTCCACGCACACCAGGCAGCGCCGGTCTGCTTGCGCCGGCTAACGCCATTCCATAAATACGGCGCCCGCATGGTGCTTCGGAATGGCGTTAGACGGCGCTAAATTTTTTGACGCTGAACTGCGTTAGCGCAGTTTAGCGTCAAAAAGTATAAATACGGGCCCTTGTGTCCTCATTGTTTCTATTGGACCTCTCAGTCATCTTTGACACCAAATGACATCAGGTTTTAAAGGAAAGATTGTCCAAATTCACCACAATAGAGTTAATGGCATTTACACAATTAGTGTAATTCTTGCACAAATTCTCCATCAGGTCAAACTGGGCCTATTCTTTGACAAAGTAATTTTTGGTGTCCCTCACAGTTCTGCCTTGACACCAACTGTGTTGAATATTTGTTTAGCACCCCTGCTGGCATCTTAGACTGATACAAAATAGGTAATTACATATCTGCTGATGATGCACATTCCCACCTCACACTTGAAGAACATGGTGACCTTCACAACTTATCTCATTGCCTCTCATTAGTTTACCTCTGAATACAAAATAACTGGCTCTGCATAAACATTTTGGGGCAGATTTATGAAAAGAGGCTCTGCACCTATTGCAGCACCACTTTTTTGCACCCCTTAGCGCCCCCCTAACGCCACCATGTGTGTGCTGTATTTAAAATACAGCACGCCATGGCTGTAGCCAGGGGTACTAGCATCCTAAATTTTGACGCAAGTCCAGCGCTTTGCAGGATTAGCGTCACAAATTTTGACACTAATCCTGCAAAGCACACAGAGGCCCATAAAAAACGATGGGAGCCTCCATTTAACGCCTGCTCTTAGCGTATGTTAAAGATGCCGATAAAAATGACGCAAAGAAATCTCTTAGATTTTTTTGCCCCATTATTTCGCCTCCCGTAATGCTGGAACTCCCCCTTGCATACATTATACCTGGCACAGGCATAAAGTGGTGAAAGCGGTTACAAAGTACTCTGAAAATATGGTGCAGCTTTTTTGGCCTTCCAGTGCCCAATTAGCATAAAAAAAATTATGCTAATGTGGCGTTGGAATGGTGCTAGGCCCTCTTAAATCTGGGCCTTTGTCTTTCTTCCCTGTCACTTTCCTTTCCCTTGTCTTCCTACTTAACTGTTCACATTTCTTCTTCTCAGCTGTCCCCATCTTCTCTTACATCCCTCTCTTCCATTCTTCTATACTGACTCAATCCACAATTTCTACATTCTTTTCCGCCTTCATAACTTTTATTTGCTCCCCTTTTCTTCATTCCATATGTTGCTTTTTCCCTCTTGTTCTACTTTCATACAATTACTTTTCCTTACCCTTTGCTTGTTCTTTTTCCCTGGTACTCTGACTTTAATTCCCATACTCCTCTTTTGACTCATTCAATTACCCTTCTGCCATCTTTTTACTGGCTTTTTATGTTATTCATTTTTCTTTCCTCTCCTTGCTTTCTTACTTTATTTTTAATTCACTTTATTTGCCTTCATAACACTTTCTGTTTTTGCTTTTTGTTTCACATTCTTTTATCACAGCATCTTTCTTTCGGCCTAACTCTTTCCCTGATACTTTCTTTTTGCTCCTATCCTTTTCCCCTTGTATCACCCTCTTTACTTTTTCTGCCTCTTCATCTTTCTTTTTCTCTTCAGATTTTTTTCTTGTTGTTGCCATTTGCATATTTCTTACATTCTTGATTATTTTCTCCATTGTGTTTTCTTACCTATTATATTTACTTCTATCTTTGTGTTTCATCTTCATATCTTTGTCATCCTTTACTTCCATCTTCAACCTTTACATCACGTTTTTCATCTTTTCAATTTTTCATTCGTTTTGCTCTTTCATTCTTTTTTTGTTTTTTCTATCTTTCATTCCTTGTTTCCATATTTCTTTCATTCTTTCTAATTGTACCCTACTCATCATTTTTTGCCTATCCTTCAAATTCTTTTAAGCTTTCCTTTATTATTTCCTTTAATCTTTTCCCTTTCTTCTTATTACCTTTTTCCTTTCTGTTTTTCCATGCACCTTTCCTTTTTTGCCACCATTCCTAAATTCTGTCCTCCTCCACTGCTTTCATGTTTGTCTTTCCTCCTTCCTTATTTCTACTCTCTCTATATGCATTTCTTCCTACTTTTCATCTAAACTTCTTTCCTTTTTTCTATGATCCTTTTGCTAAATCAGAGGTCTTGAAACATTTTTGCTCTCATCCCCCTAAAAAAAATGTTTTGAAGTTGGGGCCCCCCTGCAAAATGTATGGGAAGACTAGGGGGGAGCAGGAGTGGCAGGGCTGAGCGCATGGTGTGGGGCTTATTAGATAATTTTAGGAGTACTTTTTCATAGCTCAAAATTGGCAATAAACGTAAGAATTATAAAAGAGCAAAAACAAATTGACCAACCCACCCCCATAATTGGGGTGCTGTAAGCCCCTCACACTCTTGGACCTCAATGCAATTGTTCCTGCAACACTAATGATAGCTGCAACCCTGAGCTGCACTTCTCCACCATGCTATCACTTGAATCTTGAAACAGACTCTCTATTCCTCTCAATTAAAAAATGAGCTTCCATGTGTTACCATTCCACTTTGCCGCAAGGATTTCTTCAGCACTAATGCTAGCAATTCCCTGTTCCTCATTTGTAAAGTAAGACAGTCAAGATTGTGATGCAGTGGGGCCCTTCACACCCCTGAGCCAGAATGCCACATTAACTGCTTCACTAATAATAGCCATTGCCTTGAGAAGCAGGCGGTCTCCACTGCGCTTTGCTAAAAACATGGGCACCAAACTTGCTGATCCCCTTCTCTCTGAGGCCCAAGTTTAGGTGTTGCCACTGCTTCAATATTCCTCTTGTTTGGGTCATTGGCACAAGGCCATAGTAATACAGGAACAGTAAGGGAGAACTGGGTACTAATGCAAGTAATGAAGGATAGTGAAACAGCCATTATTGGGGTTTCATATGCTCCTCACACCCATGGGTCTTGGAGCCACTTCACCTGCACAACAATTACACCTACAGCCCTATGAAGCAGACTTCCTCCTCTGCCTACTCTACAGGGCATTCACTCCTAGGCTTCATTCTTATTCTCCAATTGCTTGGGTCCATATTGTGTCGCTTCCCTCAGGACATCTCACTGAGAAAGCTATCTCTGTCTGTTTGTAGACAAAAAACTGTACCCTTAGATAGCATCCCCTCCTGTCTTTGAGGCTATTAATGGATCTTGCTTCTTTCCTTTTTCTCCTGCGCCATTACTCTGAAACCATAGGGGGCCTGATGATCAGGACTCTGCTTCTGAATGCAAATCTGCTGGCATTCCTGCCTCCCTAAACTCACCTGAAAGCATACCTGCATGTCAAAGTGGGTGGAATCTATGGTGGCGATGTGCCCACGCTTTTTTAATTTTACCACACCAGTTCCCACACATAAAAAAAAAAAGCAACCAGCCCTAAACAGTTAATGTGGACATCTTGGTGAAAATGCAGAGGGACGAGTGGAGGAGGGGGTCTTATGCTAGGAAGCAGAGGGAGGGACAGAGAGCTAAAGATAAAATTGGCCTTCTCATCAAGTCCCTGCTACCTGAAAGAAATATAAATGTGTGCAATTGGTTGCCTAATGTAAATGCGGCTTGAGAGCTAGTACAGGCTTTAACTGATGGAAACACTTGAAGTTTCATGATGACAAAGATTGAGGGGCATATTTATACTCTGTTTGCGCCGAATGTGCGTCAAAATTTTTGACGCAAAATCGGCGCAAACCCTGCCCCATATTTATACTTTGACGTCCGACCCCGCGGGCATCAAAATTCCACCATGTGCGTCATTTTTTTGGAAGGGGGAACCAGCCTTGCGTTAATTATATGCAAGGTAGGCGTTCCCTTCCAAAAAATGACTTTATGGCCTGTGCGCCTTATTTATACTCTGGCGTCATTTTGATGCACAGGAGGGGGTGGGCCTTAAAAAACAGCGCACAGCCTGATGTGTGCCGTTTTTTAACGCCTGGGTCAGGGCAGGCGTTAAGGGACCTGTGGGCTCGGAAGGAGCCCAGAGGTGCCCTCCCCTGCCCCCAGGGACACCCCCTGCCACCCTTGCCCACCCCAGGAGGACACCCAAGGATGGAGGGACCCATCCCAGGGAAGTAAAGGTAAGTTTGGGTAAGTATTTTTTTCCAATTTTTTTTGTGGCATAGGGGGGCCTGATTTGGGCCCCCCTACATGCCACTATGCCCAATGACCATGCCCAGGGGACATAAGACAGGAGTCATGTCAATGGAGGTTGGGCGTCAAAAAAAATTGCGCAAATCCGGTTTGAGGCCTGAATTTTGCCTCAGACCTGACTTGCACCATTTTTTTATGCACAACCCCCATTTTCCCATACGCCGGCGCTGCCTGGTGTGAGTCATTTTTTTTTACGCACACCAGTCCGCAGCACCCGGCTAACATCATTCCATTAATAAGGCGCCCGCATGGCACGTTGGAATGGCGTTAGCCGGCAGTAAGATTTTTGACGCACAACTGCGTTGGCGCAGTTATGCGTCAAAAAGTATAAATATGGGCCTTATTCTTTTAGAAAGATGACATAAGGATGTTGAATTCTCAAAAGTGTCCTTTTAAAGGACACATACACATAATTGTACTAGGTAATGTACGTTTACCTTTTACTAAAATATACACTTTGAAAGGACTTGCTTTTGTTTAAAACCCTAAATCATTTTGGTTCAGCCCATCTTCTACTTTGTAAATACAGTTTTGAAATAGTGACTTACATAGTCACAGAAGTTGCTGTTACAAGCTGGGACCTCGTAGCAGTATAAACACACAAGCCCCTACTCCACACTGCACCAACCACGATTCAATTTTGTGACTCTGGCCTCAGACACAGACATCTGCAAAAGTACCATATGAACAAAATTACGCTTACAGGCCATCTTCCTTTACAAGTATTTACAGAGGCAAATGCATCCCTGTGGGAATACAGCCAAAGACACCCAGGGGGGATGAGCCCCACAGTTTAAAACCTCTGTCTGAAATACTTTCCAATAAGAATTTGCATATTGCTAAAAAGGCTTTTGCACTCACATAAGGCTGAAGACACTTAAATCATCAGCTCGCAAAAATGCATTATCAGTGTCCTGTCTGAGGACCAATACCTCTGTCAGCAATAGTAGTTATTAGTTCTGTGTTCACCAAATCCTGGCACAAGTTATGAAAAAAAATAGGTCCTAGATTTGAATATGGACCCCCCTAGGACTGCCATTGACCAACTAAAATACAGAAGTATAGAGTAAATCAGTTGTTCTTAACGTTTTGACTTCTGTGGACCTTCCTTAATCCTTAATCATTACTGGAACCCTAAAAGCCCCAATGAATCATTATTGGTTTACGGACCTCCACTGACTCATTACTGCAAACTTGGGACCTTGATTTGAGGACTTTCGATGATTTGATTCGCAAAACAACACACACAAAGAACAGCAACAAGCATTCACCAAAACAATACACAAATGATAAAATATTTACATTAATTCATGAACAAATATAAAAAAATCAACATTTTTATTTTATTGGGAAGGTAGGAGCTTTTCTAAATTCATATGATTCCACTCCTCATCCATGCTATACTCTGTTTGAGGTATTTGTACTGCTCCCACAAATGAAACTGAGGATACTAACTTAGAGCCAGATTTATCAAAGTGTTACATTGCCCTTGCATCATGCAGGGTAACTCAAGGGCAACGCAACACTAAAGTCAGATTACCAAGCCACACAAGGCCTTACGTGGCCCTGCAGTGCTTGATAAATCTTGAGTAACAAAAGGCAGTGTAAGTTGCTGCCTTGTGTAACTCTGTCCCAGGGAGGTGTTCCATGCGTGGAGTGTGTGTGTTCTCACATCCACAGATATATTCTGATGCATACAGTGATTTACCCACACTTGGAGCCCTGGGAATGCATCAGAAATATATGCTTTCCTACCAGAGGCGCAAAAGGAGAACTATCTTTATTTCTTTATTCCTCTGAGGATTGTTTTTGTGAAGGAAGGCTCTCCTTCCTGCACAAAAACAATCCTGTTTACAATGCAGGAACCATTCCATAACGGCACAAGGGTGCCTGTGTTGGGGCTAGGCAACAGATTGTGCGCCAGCACAGGCAGAGAGCAGAAATGCTCTATATATTGATAAATATGGCTCATTCCTGCCCTCTCCATTTCACACAGAACAGCAAGTTGTCTTGCTGCGTCACTTGAATGTTTGATAAATGTGTCCCTTATTTTTTAGCCTCCAAGTTCAAATACCTTTACATTTACCAAGTGTTTCAAAATTTTCAATCTTATATTTTGCATCTTCACTTATATACACTTTTTTAGCTTGTTAATGTCGTTTCATTTTTTAAATGCGGTCCCCCTAAGTATGCTTTGCGGACCCCCCAGGGGTTTCCGGGCCACAGGTTAAGAATTACTTGAATAGCAGAAAATGTGAAAAAGCATAACAGGACAGCTGGAAATTGATCCATGTAATGTGAGATATGTAGCATTTAAATTAATGTATTTAATTGTAATATTCTTAGGTCTCAAAAAGGTTTAGTCATGTAGCGCCTATGATACCTTTCTCCAGTGATGCAATATTGTAAAATTCTTCAAGCAAGCACCCAAACATGGGTGGAGCTTTATCCGGCCAGCAACAGGTGATGGCATTGGGTGAGCCATAGGGAGTGTATAGATAAGTGTCTGTACATCCCAGGTCAGTGCTCTACTGGCTTCTATTAGACTTCATGAATAGGCATTATTATTGGCTGACAATGTTTGTTGCAAAATAGACACAATCTGTCAGCAATACTGAATTAACGTTACACAATCAGAATGCACTGGTGCACGACTGACTGCTATTGAAATGTATCTTGAACAAACAGTGTTTTTACTTCTCAGCATATTTCTGTCCTGCCATTCTTCTTCTGATTTTCTTTCAATTGGATTTCATAGTTTTCTTATTATTTTTCTTTTGCCATTTAGCCAGGTTTCTTGTTTTCCTTAACTATGTTATGTTCGTTCTTCTCCTTTTTATACTTTCATTTTGTCCATCTTTCCTTTGTTAACCTGCTTTTTCTTTTTGTTATCCTACTTTTTATCTTTAATGCTTTCATATTTTTCCTTATTTCCTTCTGTGTTCTTTCCTTGTTTTATATGTTTGTGTGTTTAATTACTTCTTTTAATCTTTCTTCCTCTTTTTCACCTTTTCTTATTTCTTATTTATTCTTTTCTTTTTATCCACTCAATTTTCTCCCTTCTCTGCATGTGATTTTCCCTATTCCTTCCTCTCTTTATCGTCCCTTCTGTCCAGTTGACCTTTTTTTCTTTTCTGCTTCAATTTCTTCATTGTTCTTTCTTACCTCTTTCCTTTCATCTTTCATTTTTTTATTTCCATCTCATTTCCACTCTGCATCTATCATCCATTCAATTCTACTTCTTTCCTACCTTCCATTCCTTTTTTCTTCCCCTTTGCTTTTCTAGTTTTCTTTTCTTTGTCCCACTTTCTTAAATTATTTATTTTCTTTCTTCTCTCAAGTTTCTCTTCATCCTAGTTTTTCCTTCATGTTTTAATTCCTACTTTCCTTTCATATTTTTTCTTTTACCCTCTTTCTTTTATTCTAAATTACTTCTATACATTTGTCTTCTCTATTGCGCCATTGTCCTATGTTTATTTCCATTTTGTGTTTCTCTCATTTCTTTCTTTCCTTCATGGCACTCATTACTATATTCTTTCTTTCTTTGAAAATATTGTTTTCCAATGTTCTTCCTTTTGTTTCTAGGTTTTCATGCTTCTTTTCACTTTTCTTCCTTTGAATTTTCTGCATGAACTTAAAACATGTTTCCTTTCTACAGTTCTTTTTTCATATCATTTTTCTTCCATCTTTCTTCCTCTCTGTAGTTTCTTTGATTTTTTTTTAATACTTTCCATATGTTATTTTCCTTGTTCCATCTTTTGTTCTTTCGTTCTACTTTCTTTCTTTCTTTCTTCCTTTCTTTCTTTCTTTCTTTCTTTCTTTCTTTCTTTCATTATTTCTTTCTTTCATTATTTCTTCTTTCCTTCTTTCTTTTCTTTCCAGTTTTCCATCATCACATTTTTCACACTTCTTTTTCTTTCCTTATTTCTATCTTCCTTTTATTTCTTCTTTCCTTCTTTTATCTTTCTTTCATTTGAAATGTTTATTTCTATTTCAACTTGTCTAACTTTTTTCAGTCTTTCTATCTTTCTTTCCTTCTATTTAAATGTTCCTTTCATGCTGTACTAGACATCTTTTTTGTTTCCATTGTTCATTCCCTTCTGTATCTTTTTTTCTTCTATCCTTCTTGCACTTCCATTTTATCTTAACCTTCTTTAAATCTTGCTCTCTACCTCTTTCTGTCTTTGCACCTTTACTTCATTAATTTCTCCCTTCTTCCGACCTTCCCTGGTACTCCTTTTTCAGTTATTCATTTCCTTTCTTCTTTCTTTTGATCTTTTCTTCCATTTCATGTTCTGAACCTAACTTGTTTGTTTCTTTCTATTTCCTTTTCCTTTGTTCATCATTCTCTCCTTCAGCCTTTCTTTACTTTCATCCGTCTTCTATCCTTACTTTCATGTTAATTTTTCTTTCTAGTTTTCTTCTCTCCACTGTACCTTCCCTGCATGCTTCCAGTTTTTACATTCTTTCCTTTCATTCTTCTTTACACCCTTCTGCATTTCCCTTTTGCTTTCTTTCCCTATTGCTTGGAACCATATTTCTTTTTATCCTGCTATTTCCTTCTTCATTTAATGTTTCTTGCACCTTTCTGCACTTCTGTCTTCTAATTATTGTTTTTTCTTTCAGTTTTTTGTATTTAGTTATTTTTCTCTTTTCCCACCTCTTGGACTTATTTTCATCATTATCACTTTCTTTCTATTATTCTTCTCTGGTTTTAATGTTCCCATCTTTTTTTCCACCATGTTGTTCTTCATTATTATCTTTTAATCTATATTATTTCATCTTTCTATATTTCTCTCTATTTCACATATCTTCTGTTGTTTAGTTCTTGTATTTCAGTTTTTTCTTTCAATTTGTACTTTTATTTTTTGTTTCCCTCTCCTTCTACCCTTGTCTTGCTTCTATGTTTTTTCCCACCTTCATTTCTCTTCCTCTTTTTCCTACTAATTTCTATCTTCATCACTTCCAGATTTAATGTTTACCTGCCTTTGTGGTTCATTCCACAAAAATGATTTGACACACACATATTCACACACTACAATCAATCACAGTCTTTCAAATAATTTAGTGCTGCTTCATAAATCAAGTGTTCAATTTCATTGTGGCGAGTTCTAACTTAATTACTGCTTGAGATGCCTTTTTAAAGCTTAAAAAGTTTCCTCTGGGAATTGGATTCAGCTGCCTATCACATTTCCCACTTTATATTGTTGTCCCATGTCTTAGTATACGATCAGTTGTTGCCAAACAAAACCTCAATAAATAGCAAGAGGTGATGATCCCCATATATTCCATAAAATGCACTTGTAAAATTCATAATTCCACCTTCTTTCTTGACCTTTTCCATTAGTGGGGCCCACGATAATTTGGCATTTAGGTTAATTAGCAAATAGACGTAATACGAAACATATTGGAGTGTGTTCCATTAGCTGACCACAAGTATCTATTATTTGCTTTCCCAAAAGTCATTGTACCTTTAAAACTCCAGATCAAAAAGAACATGTGAAAGGTCCGTTAGGGGTATGCTTCCATAAAAGCACACATTTTGCCCAACATAAGAGAAGAGAAATGACCTTGTTTCAAAAGGTCAAATAAGCCTATAGTATTTACAATGAATAGACAAGGGGTTTGATTTAGATCTTAGCAGAGTGGAACACTCCGTTACAAATGTGATGGATGTCCCGTCTGCCTTATTACGATCTCCATTAGATGTGATGGATCATAATACTTGGGATGGGATATCCGTTATGTTTGTGACAGAGTATTCCCTTCCGCCAAGATCTAAATCAGGTCCAAGGTGTTTACAAGCAGCGTTGTCATAAACTATTGCCAATGGAACATTTCTTTGTGACTGTTTCACTTTTTCTAATGTGTACATCACCCAGGTATGCTCATGAATCGTTTGAGTAACAAATATCAAGATTGCAGACTTGGAGCAATTCCATATACTAGGATCTTTTTCCATGGGCTGCTTTTAGTTGCTTTTGTCAAAAGGCATGCTGTAGTCCACAAAGGAGTAAAATGCACTTACATGTTTAAGTTTCACCATTCTTGATGCTAACGAGGTGAGCACTATGATGTTATCAGATATTATTACCAGATCAAAACCATGCTTATGTCAAAGGAAAAATGCTATTTACGGTTTCCCAAGCAGTTACATGCTTGTGTAAAAACATAGCAAAGGTACAGCCATCAGTGTGTAAGAGGGCATTTCATTGGTAATTTATTGTATGTGCTTTTTGTGCATGACTGCCAGCAAATCCCTTGTAATCATTTTTTCCTTACTCCTGTTTCCGTCTTTTTCCTTTTTCTTTTCTTCTACTTTTCTACAATTTTGTCCACCTGTCAGTCAATCTCTTCTATTCTTTGTTTGATTCAATCTTATTTGCTTCTTTATTTTTTAGTGTTGTGTTTTACTGTTTGTATCTTTTCTCAATTCCTCCTCCTTTCCATTTTCCTTCCTTTTCTCTAATTTTTTCCTTTTTTGACTCCATCTTTTTTTAACTTATCTTTTGCCATATATTCCTTTTGTTTTTTTGTTTTTTCCTTGTATTTTTCTGTTTCCTCTCAGTCTTTGCATATTTCTTTTTCTATCCTTTTCTTTTTTTCATCCTTCTATCTTTCTTTTCTTTCTATATTTCTATTATTCTTTTCCTTACTTCTTACCTATATTTTCTTCTGTCCTTTCATTTTTCTGTTCAGCTCTCTTTTTTTATTTTGCTTCTTTCAACAATTCATACCATACTTCTTTAATATTTAATCTGTTTCAATTTTTCCTTATATTTTTACAGCTTTCTTCTTAATTTTTCTTTCCATCTTTTCCCATGTCTTCTGTTTTCCCTCAATCTGTTTTTCTGCATTCCATATTTATTCTGCATATTTTAATTTAATATTTTACTGCTTAATTCTCTCCCTTCTCTTTAGTTCTTCTTTACTTCATTCTATTCTTCATTTATTTTCAACTTTACTTAACCTTTTAATCCCTTTTTCATTTTCTTACTTTCATTCTGTATTTCCTTAGCTTTTTTCTTCTCTGTTTCTTTTATTCATTTATTTTATGTCTACCATTCTTTATTATTTGTATTTTACTTTTTCCTTCAAAGTCTTAACATTTCTTCCATTTTCCTTCCCGCCTAGAGTGTCATCTATCTTGACCCTCTTATTTTTGGTTCTTCTTTCCTTTAGTCTTTCTATCTGCCTTTTTCTTTCCCTTCTTTCCATGTTTCTGTTTTTCTCCCTTTATTCTCAGCTTTCTTCCATTCCTTTTTCTTTATTTACTTTTCTCTGTTTCTATACTTCATTTAGTCTTTATGACTTCAAGATCGGACGGCCGGGCGACCGCCAATGCGGCTGCACCCCGCCGCAGCCATTTGAAAATCGCCGCTGGCCCGCAAAACAGGAGCCGGCTCCAAATGCAGCTGGCGGTGTTGCGCCCGTGCGACGGGTTCAGTTGCACCCGTTGCGCTTTTCACTGTCTGCATAGCAGACAGTGAAAAGCTGCACGGGGCCCCGTCAGGGGGACCCTGCACTGCCCATGCCAGTGGCATGGGCATTGTAGGGGCCCCCAGGGGCCCCCTGACTCCCCGTACCGCCAGCCTTTTCCTGGGGGTTCAAACCACCAGAAAAAGGCTGGCGGTAGGGGGACTCGTAATCCGCTGCCCTGGCGGATTACTACCGCCGGGGACATTGTGGTGGAAAACCGCCGGCCCCGGCGGTGCGACAGCGGCGCTACCGCTGCGGTCGTAATAACCTGTAAAGCACCGCCAGCCTGTTGGCGGTGCTTCCGTCATAACAGCCCTGGCGGTCTTGTACCGCCAGGGTTGTAATGACCCCCTATATCTCTTCCTATCCCTTCCACCTTTCTGTCCACAAATTCTTTCTTTTTTCTGTCATTTTTTCTTTTCCTTGTAGATTTCCTTCTAACATCATCCCTCTTTCCAACTTTTATTTCTTTCCATTTCTTTACCCCTTTTGCATACTGCTTGGTTTTAATTTCTTTCAACTTTCTCACCATCTTTCAACTTAATTTCCTCACAACTTTTTCATCTTTCAATCTTTTCTTAATTTGCTTTTTCATTACTTCTTTGACTTTCTTTTCAGCTTTCATTGCATTTTTCTATCATTCTCCTTCCTTTGCCTTTCATTTACTGTTTTTCTCTTTATTTCTTTTCTTTTTTAATTGTATGTCTACTGTTCTTTCCATTTTTCCTTTTTCACCACCGGTATTTCTTTCCAACATTGTTCGTATCATTGAAAGTGTGTGCTCCTCTGACATATGAGACCCATGCCCACCATGTGTGATATGAGATATGGTTAAAGGTCTTTCATTCTGAATGAATAATTTTACTATCAATTGTTAAGAGGAGCTCCAACAATGCACTGTCTTTGTATGTAAGGTTCAGAATGTTTGTTGTGGCCCACAAACCTACTGTTATCAGTGGGAAATTTAGGGGGATGGGAATACCAAATATAGAGGCTAGTTGGTGGAAGATGACATTCAAATAATCTGTGTTCATATGAACACTGTGCCAAATCACAGTTCAAGCAAGTATCTTTATCTCTTAGATTCATCTTGTGTAATCTAGAGGGGGACCAGAGTAAGAGGGTCATTGTGATCTCTTACTTCCTTCATTTTGTATCCTTTTTTCAAGTCTCTTTAGCTGTTTTCTTTCCTTTATACTCATGAGTCTTTCTTTCACTTTATTTTCTTTTCTTTGTCGTTTCTTTATCATTTTTCCTTTTTTAGCCACACTAACGTCCGCCTTTGCTTTTTTCCTTCTTTTTGTACCTTCTCCTTCATCCTTCTTGCTTTCCTTATTTTATTTTGTTGTTTCTCTCTATCCTTCCATCTTTCTTTTCGCTTTTCTTTCCATGCTTGTTTTTTCTTACTGCCTTAATTTTTGTATCTATTTTTTACATTCATATTTTCTCTTTTTCTTTCATTTCTCCTGTATTCATTTACTTTCTATTTTTGCAACGTTATTTCTTACTACGTTATACATGTATACATTTTTCTTTTAATCTCTTTCCTTCCTTCATTGGTTCTCTAGTTCTATATTTCTTTCCATCCTTTCCACCCCCCTAGCCTTTTCTCTTTTATTTCTTTTCTCTGTTTCTTCTTTCTTTGTCATTTTCTTTTCTTTCAGCTGCCCTCTGTTTTTTTGTTATTTCCATCTGCTTTCTTCTAATCTTTCATATTGTCTTCGTTTATGTATGTTTCCATGTATCTTTATTTTCATGTTTCTTTTCTACCTTTTTTGTTTTCCTGCATTGTGAGTTTTCCATATTTATTTGCTAGCCTTCAATTTCATATCTTTCATTTTTCATTCTGTCTTTCCATCTTTTCTTCTTGCTCCTTTTCAATTATTTTTCATCTTCCCTCCTAATTTCCAATTTCAGTTTTCTCTTCCAGCTTACTTTCATACATTACCTATTTTTTCTGTTTTTTCTCCTTTTCTTCTTCTGTTCTTTGTTCATTTTTTCTGTCTTTCTTTTCAGATCTTCTTTCCATATTATTTCAATCAATAGTTCTCCACATCTTTATTTAAATCGTAGTTCATCATTCTTTTCACCTTTCTTGTCTTCTTTTTATTTCTCTTTCTCACAGAGCATGTTTGTATCTTTACATTTTTCTTTCCCTTGTTTCTTGATTCTTTCAGCCTATTTCTGTCTTGGTGACCCTTTCTTTTTTTATCTTTTTCCTTCTCTTTCTTTCAAAATTTCCTTTCATCCTTCTTTTTACATTTTGTCACATATTTTCTTCTTTCATGTTCCTTTTGCATCTTTTCATCATTCTGTCCATCATTGATGTTTGTCCTTTAATCGCTTTTTTATTTTTACGGACTCCCTTTCTTTCTTTTTAATTTTGTTTCTTGCTGTTCTTAATATACTGTATGCATGGAATGTTCTTGTATCATGTATTTGGTATTGCTACTTTGTTGTCGCTAAAGACAAGGAGATTACGACAAGTTAAAATGTGATTTGAATTTCATAATGTGCAGCAGATTAAGAAAGATCAGAGTGGATAGAGTCATTTATGCGTTACCTTTATTGATTGTTAACAGTTTACTCCTCCTCATCCCATTTGACATTAGATGGGCCCCTGTTTTAGAGTTATAATGTAATTTAATATGCAAAAACCATCTTCATAACTTTTTCTGTTTCACTTTATTTGAACAAGATCACTCATCCGATCTGTGAACAAAGTGCAAACATCAAATGTGAAAAGAAAAGAAATTAGAGTAATATAAATGTAGAAATAAAACGCTAAAACAGAGAGGTAATGATAACTATCTAAAATGTGGCACAATGTTCTGAACCTGAAAAGCAGAAAAAACTTAAGAATTTCCTTTTCAACACACTTTTTCTTTAGACAACTGTTGCATCATAATTGTGCACCTGAGTACTTTTAAGAAAAAAATAGCTCTTGGAGAACACTTTATATACCCTTCTTGCATTAATAAAAGATTTATATAGAATTGCTTCTTATGGGCTTCTCATGATAACGTCAACTATTTTCTAAGAGTCTTGGTGTAGTGCATTACAGTATATTATTTTACACATGTTCTTCAGAGACTCACTAGCACTTCAGTTTGAATGTTTGTGGGGAAATTATTAGAAAAGGATAGTTCCATTTCTGATACATGCTGATAGTTAGAAAACACTCTATTGGGTGGCTTTTTTTTTTATTAACAGTGATGTCCTACTAAACTTGAAGGGTCCGCCTCGTCTGATTCTGCCCATTAACAACATTGAATACTTACTCAGTCACTCTTTTGTTTACTTCTAGAATATTATAAAAGAAATGCGTGCAATAGAAGTGAAACTTCACAGGTGCCAGGAAACAATGAATGAGATGACCATGCTATTGAAGGTAAGTGCAGTGGCAGCCGATACGATTTAAAAGTAGTGGGGCGGGTGGAGCACACAGGGGGTAGTCCAGGGGGGCTTTAATAATAAAAAATATAAAACACTTACCTGGTGCTGTTGGCTGCATTGCGCTACTCTGCTCCCTGGTCCCAGCTGTCCATGTGACAGCACTGGAGACTCCCTGTGCAATCTCTGTGCTGCTTTCATGCTATTACCGAGCTGGAGAGCAGCACAGAGATTGGCCTGAGCGTGCTGGTTTACCGCTTGCTCAGGTACATGGAGCCTCTGCTGTTTCTCCAACCCGGCTGTCAAATACTGCTGGGTTGGAGAAACCTTATTGCGCATGTCTGTTTGGCCAGCCTAAGACGTCCAACCAAACTGACATGCGCACTTAAGTGCACTCCACTCCCCCTCCCATAGCCCAGCCCTGCTCTTCAAAGCACAAGGTGGCTCAGCCAGCAGATGAAAAATAAAACAATAAGAAAATATTGATTATTTTTCAGCTACTGGCTCTAAGCCAGTGGGGCGACACACCAATGCAATTGCGAAGGAGGAACGGCTGGGTAAGTGTACAGATGAACGTAATGTGTGATTCTGCATACAGGCAATCTAGCAGAGCATAAAATGCCCTTAAACATGCAAACAGTGGAAAAAGAAATAGGGATAAGGATAATTTAATTTCAGAATGAATTGTTCATACATTATGAAGAAGCGGCATGGGTTGTAGACATCATTTTTCAAAATGCATGTGCTAATTACTGAGCTATTGTGTCAGCCCTCTCAACATAAGTGCTACCACCAGCACAAACCTCACTTCCCAGCAGAATGCTATTTGCAGCTCATACAAGAATTAAGTGTCACATATGAAAACACAGCATTTAAAGAAATGAAATAGGGGATGCCTCTCATGTCAGACCTAAGACTCTAATTGACCCTAGGACAAAGCCATTATCCCCAATGCCCTCTAATCATTTCTAACAAACATTCAAACATTCAAAATCTAAACTAGCTCTAAGGAGGCATGCTGGAAAGACCAATATCATAATTGTTTCATTACTGATATATAACTCTGTAATAAACCATACATGCAAAAACTATTTTAATATATAACCGTGAGTTTCTCCAAGCATTATCAATTTGCCAGAAGGTTCCATTTTAGTAGTTTAAAAAACAACAGAAACAAATACCTAAACGAAATGTTAAATATTATCCCTGACCATGCAAACATAGGCCAATTAGCTGACCTACCAACGCACAGGGTTCCACCGTGTGTCACATGATATCTCACAAGTTTAGCTGGAAACCCCTGTGTAGAGTGGCTTTCCGGCACATGCTTGGAAGATCTGTTCAACTGATTTCCATTACGTGCTTTTAAGTCTCCCCAGGACATAGAAGGCAGACTGAGAAGCATTTTTTTGTTTTTGTTTTCCTTTTTGAAGGGGGAGGGTAATACTGTGTCACAGGCAGTGCTCGGCACAAAGCCCCACCCCTTCCTTGCATGATGCAAAAAATTTGAAGTTAGCAGGTCTGAAATAGCGTAGTTGGGAGGATTCAGCTGTGCTCCTTGCTCTCTATAGCAGGAGTCTCCAACTTTTCCTGTAGTAAGAGTCACCTATAGGCAATGAAAATATTGCAAGCTTGTAATATTAATGCCATTGTAATCGTGACCAAATAAGACACAATTACAATGTTGGCCACTCCGTGCAATGTTGTCAGCAGTGATCATCTCACCACATCATACAGGGTTGCTAACAGTAATATATAAAGGGCTCAAACAGTTTGGAATGCCTCTACATGAGTAATACTAAAGAGCAATAGTTACATTGCCTGTGGCATTAAGGTAATTAAATGAGTAGTAAGTTTCCCTGATACCACATGTTTTATCACTCAGCTTTAAATATATTTTGCAAATTCAAACATTTTTCTCCAAAGATCAACTTCAAAACAAAGATTACAAAATGCACACATTCCCATTGTGAATACAGGCTTTTCAATTTTGGGATACATGTATTAACTAAATCAAGCAAAAGCTTCAAGTTTAATTGGCTGAGCTGCACACCAGAGAGCTATTTACAGGTAGCTGGAGAGCTACCAGTAGCTCACAAGCTACTCCTTAGAGAAGTCTGCTGTACAGTAATGCTCAATATCTACATGGTGCTTTTCATTTCCCTGTTCAAAGGATGAGTGCTGATGATCCCATCTGTCAACCTAATGTACACTACAACTTTTCTATTAGTTCAGCACTAAGTATGTCATTAGAAATGTAAGGCAGAGACTATTGTTTGCTTGACTAGAGTATCTACACAAAAAGTAGCGCCAAGGGAACTTGCTGATATTTGAAAGGATGGAAGGCTGTTGGCCCTGCCTAGATACTAGGGATAGATGAGTCTACAAATTAACAAGGAGAGCCCAGCTAGAGCAGAGCTAATGGCCTGGTTCGGCTCGTAGTGCCCATGCACAAGCCGAGCCCTGCAAATGTTTGCTATTTCAATCATGCAACAAACCACATAAAAAAACTATAAAGTCTTTTCAAACCTCCACTAACAGTGTCTCTCATCTCTGCATAGCCTATCTCTCACATGTATTTCATTTGTTTTACAGCACCTCTCTGAGCTGCGTAGAGTACAACGTTACATCTTACACATATAAAGTTAATGAATCATATGTGCGTAAATGAATGTATAAGAATTGTATGTAAGACAAAGGAGACTGCAAGGTGTAGGATTCACATGCCATCCATACGGGATGGCATTAATGCTGCCCCCTACCCTTCCAACCTCCAGAGGAAACTCCTGATGCCTGGAACAACCTGTCCGGCCTTGTTTGTCTTTTTTTATATTAAGGCTTTGTTCTATCTCTTTGTGAATTTTTCTGCATTTTGTAAATGGTGCAAATTCGACAGAAGGTACTGGAGTGCTTATATGAACACCAGTTACATTACACAAGGTCACATTCATTTTTTATAGGTACTAGGCGATTAAGGGCCTGATTTAGAACTTAGCGGATGAGTTACTTCATCACAACTGTGACGAATTTCCCCTCAGCTGAAACCTATATGCCGTTATATTTTATGTGATTTAGATTTAGGTAGACAGGATTTCTACCTACCATACCATATCTACCATTGTGATGGAGTGACCCATCCACTGAGTTCTAAATCTGGCCCTAAGTGATTTGTCCCGAATCACAGGAGGTTCAGAGGCATAATGTAGGCTCCTGCAGCTACTGTGATATAGGGTGGCCTCCAAACCTCCAGGGGGCCCCCAATCCTTCAAATAGGGCCCCATTCTACTCAAGCTCAATTAGTATCTTTGAGAAATGGTAGACTCAGGGACCCCTCACTACATTATGCAGGGGCGCCCCATCATTTTATCTTACACCATGAAGGATGTTGAGCTGATGCTGAGACTCGACCTGGTTCCCCACTTCCAAAGTGGCAGCTCTGGCCACAATGCCACTTCGTGGGTAAAGGGAGGGCGGCAGGCCTAAGCCACATTAAAGCTTGCCTAGTCCTGTTAGAACCTCGAGCTGAGCCAGAGCCAGCCTCCAAGGTTGGACCCGGCTCGAGCTTTGAGTGACTCACCAACCTCTAGTAGATATGAACTTATGACCTGAAGATCACCATGTTTCAGTGGTGAACATTCATCTCATTGAGCCTTCTATTAGGTAACGCTTGGGTTAAAAGTGGAATTTCTTACTACTTTGATAATGTATTACATGATGCTTGGAATACAGGAAAGGGTTATTTCCATCATGTGTTTGTAGTGTGCCTTTTCCTCTGGCTGCCTGGCACTAGCTCAGGACTGTGCCAGCGGAAGGTCAAGTGTGCCAGGAGTAGATGTCAACGCTTATCTTTCTCTCTGTGAATGACATATTTTGCATTAGGGCAGATGTATGTGCAAAGGTCATTTGAACTGCACATTTCTTGCATTTGGATATCTTTTGTGAATTAGTGCACATTATTTATGATCTGCTCTTCTGGAGAGATGAAAAAACATTTGGTTCTTTAGAGCGCATTCTCATGTGACCTTTAACGTTTAAAAGAACAATGTAGGTTTCACGAAAGCAAGGAGGAGGAACATTAGGGCAATTCTATGAAGCTAGTAACTGTGCTTTCAGAATTAGCAACTTCTCATGCGACTGTCTCCGACTCAGTCCTACAGACGTTTAAAATACACACTCCTATCGTGATAATCATAACATTTTCTATAAAGTACCTCACCTTGCTTTAATAATTTGTCATGAACAACAGCAAAACAAGCAATGCCTGAGGTTTGGAACACATACTGTTCCACTATGCAACCACCTCTGCTCTAAAGCTACAAGTTTCAAAGATGTTTTGACAGTTCATTTAAATATGTCAGTATTCACCATTGCACATGTATTTTAATTGTAGCGTGAAATCATCATAAATTGTGAACAGAGATTTATTTTTTACTCCAAACAAATAACTATACGAATGAACAGTTTGTTGAAGGTATTTTCTTATGAAAGCTTTTTCCAATAAATTACCAGAGCCTCACTTCATTTAAACTTTAGATAATAAATGTTAATTCTAGCAGCATACAATAATTGGTAACCAACTTTCAGCATATAAAGCTTGATACAATACTCTACCTTATCTTGTTGTGCCATACTTTACATTCATATCTAAATATAAATATATTGTAAGTGAGATGTATATAAATGCATGAATAGTATCAGTCAATATAACAGTACCGTTATCCATATGCCTAGAAAACATGGTGTTCTGGCATTCAACCGTTAAATTCTAACATATTGCTCTATACAGCACTTTGAAAAGTGTACATTTTGGTGCAAACGCACTTGAGCTGAACGATTTTTAGTTTGGACTAAGATTTACACAACAGTCAATACATTTCAATAATATAAAGCACATTAGGTCTCATTAAGTGGACAGAGAATATTCGATTTGCAAACTATGAAGAGTAATTAAGGGGTTACCAAAGTTACTCACACACTTAAATTTTAAGTTATTAGTAAATCAATAGCCAGTACATGAATATATTAATCAATAGATTTCAGAGCCACTCAAAATCATAAATGCAAAGACAAACTATCATGAAACAGTCTCAAATAATAGAAAGCAAACTCAGTTTCCCACAAAGGGAAAACCCCACTCGGCTAAACTAGGGAAAAGTCAGGAGAGTTGAAGAGAAGTCAGGAAGAAAGTGTCAGCATGGAGATGCCTCGTAAAGGAAGTATAATTGAGTCGTAAGGTTTTGTGTATCAAGTGGTAAGGCATCTGAGTGCTAAGTCTATATTAACTATGTTTAAAACATGTTTCAGCATGTTGCTACACCCTCACACATCTACCATGAAGGGAACCAATCAGGTTCAAGCATATAACAATACAACAGCCTGATTATTTTCACAAGTAAAAGCACAATGAAATCTCTTCTAAGCTTCCTTCAGCTTTAGTATCAGCAACATAAAAAGATACACTTGTTCCAAGATATTCTCTCCCGGGTGCTTCAACAATTGTGTAAAGTTAAACATTCCATGAGAAAATGACTACAAATAATGTATTATTTGACATGGCTGGTAGAGTTTTTCCTCTGAAATAAAAAAGAAGATACACCACAAGGAAAACATGGAAGACTGACATTGACAATTTTAATAAGGGGCCTATGTTAACTGCAGGAAAGTATAATGTGAAAAATACTTAGTAAATACATTTGCATAGTGCATGGCAATGTTGTTAAATTATGAAAAATGTCCTTTAAACCCTCTCTCTGATGACTTGTGA
This sequence comes from Pleurodeles waltl, assembly GCF_031143425.1. Taxonomy (NCBI): domain Eukaryota; kingdom Metazoa; phylum Chordata; class Amphibia; order Caudata; family Salamandridae; genus Pleurodeles; species Pleurodeles waltl. The sequence continues at coordinate 1,117,218,765 of NC_090440.1, forward strand.
GGTCATCACACTTTGCCCATAAAGCCCTTAAAAAACTCACTTTACATTCCAGTTGTTGTCTTTTGCAGCTTATGCCTGGACTCTTCCAAATCATGTAATTCAATATATATGTGACTTTGTATCTGTACAAGCTTCATTTCTGCCCATTTCTTTTTTCTACCATTCAAATGTGTCAGCCGTTCCCCTCAATTACATTTTGACCCACCTTTTGCAGTTATTAGTTTAATCTCCCTTATAAAATGAAATACACATATTAGAGAAAGCGCAATGATTAGTACAGAGGTTAGTATGGTACCTAACAATCTGCTGTCAACACCACTAAGCCATATACCATCTGCCTAAAATCCTTTTCATTCTCAACACCTGTCTCTCCTAGATCCTTCAGATCTTTAGAACTCTCAGAAATACTAGTAACAAACCTATTCATGTCATTGCGGGTGTTAGGCATGTAAGTGAAACACTGCTGGGCATGTGACATGCAGCAGACTCCACCCTCTTTCACGAGTAAGATATCTAGAGCAAGCCCCTTCGGCAAAACCCCTGCTGTTATTGCTGCAAGCTAAGAGTTAATAAGAGATATAGCTCCAGGTGTGTTAGTAGAGGGGTGTAGCATAGACAGATTTCTAATCTTTAGGTCATTCAAAACTGCTGGGACAAAGGAATCATAGCACCAAAAATATCACCCACTACTTGAGAAGCCTGACACTCACTTCTTTCATGAGTCACTATTCCCATAACTATTTCATCTATATGATGCATTTTAAGAAACACTAAAGCTAAAGAGTAGCTAATAATCCAATTTGCAAGAAATTGAAAATAAGCATTCTTCCTGCACGCATAATAAATTCCAAGAACAACAGGATCCTTCCCTGAAAATATCTGCTCACCTATACTTTCAAATCTCTGTGTACTTTCACTCCAGCTCACCATGTAAAAAAGTTTTACCTGTTATTTTTTGTTTCATAAAACACAACTTTCCCTCTCGCTGCCAAACCCAATTTAACCTTAGATGTATTTCAGCAGCTTTCAACATTTCCTCTTCCTTCTCCCAGTCAACCTTAACTCCTCTTCTTGCCTTTCTCTCAATCTCCTCCCTTCTTTCTTCAAGTTCTGCAATAAAATTATTCTCAGTTCCAGTCAGCTTAGACGTAATCCTTTCCGTATTAAAACGGGGACACCAATTTATGTGATATGCACCGGAATTTGGATTCAGATTCTTGTATAGCTCATCATATAAAAAAATACTGTAATTTGCAAAATTATGTTGATAGTGACCTTGTTGATAGAAAATGCTCATAATTATGCTACCGGACAGGAACAGGTATGGGGCAAGTGGTGATATCTGACACCCACTGCTGCAGACACAGTAAGCTAAGTGCGCATATGACAGTTATGTAAATGTATGACACATGAATATTCATGAAGAAGGCTATCCTTAGTCATTTTTTTACATTGGAATCTACGCTGCTCTGAATCAGGTTTAGTTTCGATGTAAGAAACAGAATAATCAAGCACACCAGCAGAGCAATCATCAAAAATAACTAGGGCAGTTGTCACTAATGTTATCATCGCGCTAAACTTGTTTGGTGAATTGGACATGAGTACTCTCAAGCTAGCACAAAGGAACACAAACATTAAAAGCAAAAAGCAACTTCTACTTGTTTTTTCTACTGTGTAAATGAAAAAAACGTCAGTTTGTTTGAGATGCGTATATGAGTTCAAATAACTACAGAAGCTGACCCACTCGTAAAGGAGATTTTCTTTAATAATGGAAACCCTACTCTTCTTTTGGAGCCTCGACCTAGACGTTTCACAAGATCTCAAAACATAATCATAAATCTTCAGCATGTAAATGTGGATCACTTGAATTCAGTCAGTCAAAAATCAATCAACCCTCACTGTGGTAGCAATATTTATGGATTATTTAAAAAAACTTTCTGTTCACTCTTAATCTCATGTGTTTTCAAGTCTGACCCAATGTCAGCAAAGTAAATCATTTCAGGTGCTGTGTACCTTCACTCGTTATCTCCTGACTACTGGCTGTTCACTGTCACTGTTGCTTTGCTCACTTCTCTCTGTCTCTTGATGAATCGTGCTTGGGTGCATTCTCCTGACACAACTGCTCTGTTTCTCACCCTTTTTTGGCCACCTTTCTCTTCTCTGCTGTCCTGTGACCAAAGCACTTGACCCTTCCTTGAGCTCAGGGTGCACACTTGCAGCTTTTGCAACTTGGTTCACTATGCCTATTCTTGATTTGTGCAACAGAGGACACGGACATGCCTTAAGTTGACTTGGAGAAACTTGTGTGCAATCTTCTCTCTTTGAGCATTAATTTTGAATTGAGTTTATCTTTGCAAATCTGCGGTTGTAGGCACCACTTCTTTCATCCAGGTCATGGCCGTCTTCACCACAAGTATGACTTGAGAAGGGACACGCTAGTAGGGCTAAAAATACAATTTCCTTGTGTTCGTCACAAGTATGATTTGAGAAGGGACACGCTAGAGGGATTAAATATACAATTTCCTGACATGTTTATTTACCAAGACCCAGTCTCCTAGACTTGGGTGATGGCACTGTTGTTTTGGAAAAGGAGTTGCCAACTCCACCAGGTGATAGAATGTACCACATCAGCCGATCCTTTGCAGTAGTCAAGAATCATATCATCTGTCATATTCACATGCGCAGTTTCAGGCACAACAGGATTTCTCATGGCTTTCTGTATCAGAATCTTATGGGGGGGGGAGTCCTATCCCATAATCAGAGGTGCTTTAGAGACTCTTCAAAACCAGGAAAAGGGCATCAGGCCACTTAATAGAAGTGGAAGCTCACACTTTAAGAAGTCAATACTTAAGTGTTCTATTGATTTGTTCAACAATCCAAGATGCCTCTGACCTGTAACTACAGTGGAATCATTGCTCCATCTGTAGTGTTACACATAGCATCTTCATTACCTCATTCCTGAAATGGGTCCCACAATCTGACTCCAGAGAAACCAGCAGGCTGAACCAAGGGATCAATTCTCTCAACAGTAATTTGGTCAAAATGAGACTGTCATTTCTTGTTGTCGGATAAACTTTCACCCAAGAAGAAAAAAGAGATCGACTACCACCATGATATAGTGAAGTCTGTTTACAAATGGAAGTTTAAACAATGTCAAGCTGCATGTGATTAAAGGGACCACCTGATCTCCCTATGTGACTCACGGTCACAACTGTTCTCTTGCCCACATTTAACTTCTGGCAAATAAAGCATATGTCATAGATTCTCTGCAGCAACATGGAAATGAGGGTTGAACCAATAGATCATGAAGAGATAAATCATTGTGGCTCGCAGAAAATCCCATCCACTCTTGTATGTGCACTAGGACTATTTCTGTAGGAAGTTCCAATGCATGAAGCAAGTCCATCAAATAACTTCAGTTCCTAATGGGGGAACCAGAAGAAGTCATGAAATCTCTCTGAGACCATAACTGTCCAAAATCAGGGACCACACCAAATCTGTACTGGCTATTGGTATAAATAGTTACTGTCAAATTGTTAGACACAAGAGACACAGTACACTCTAATATGTCAATTCAACCCGCTCTGTGGCCGTTACATTGCACAAATTGGAAGTTTTCACCACATATTCTAGAGTGCACACGGTGTCAGCTGCTTTCAGAATTTGGCATCCATCTCTTAAGCAAGAGCCATCCACAAACAAGGTAAAATCAGGCTTTTCCAGAAGGACATCTCAAATATTGTGTCTTGGTTTGGTACATAATTCTGGCACATCAGGACAGTCATGGTCAACCCCATCTTCATCATCATCAGATACAGGTAAAGGCAAAGGACTGCCAGAGTTTAAGGTATGGTGTTTCTTCAGGGTAACATTCTTAGCCGCTAGAATAACCTGCTCATATCTCGTGAGTCTGATATTTGTCAAGAGTTGCATTCAAGCATGAACTATCAAAATCTTGATTGAGTGACAGACCATTACGGTAGGCGAGTATATCATCATTATTCTCTCACAATGCTGGCACCAACTACAGCCACTGCCTTACTGCATCCAGGCAACTTTCGGCTGCCAGCTCGAGTGTGGCAGAGAAATATTCAGGGGTCCTTTTAGCTTCACCATTGTCTATATCAACACAGACAGCGCGCACCCTTCACACTCATAACAATAGAGGTCAAAACCTTCATTATAATCTGGCATTCCCAGAGCTGGAGTGCAACAGAGACTTTCTCTTAGCTTGAGAAAGCTGCGCATGAATCCCTTGTTCTAGAGTAGCAGATCAGACACATGTTTGGGTGTAAGGCACTGTAGAGGCTTTGGCACTAGAGAAAAGTTGGAATTCCAGTGACATCAGTAGACCACCATTCCCACAAGCATCCTGACTACTCTCTGAGATACAGCAGGCGGTCTTTTTCTTGTAGAGATTCTCTCTTGGGACTATTTCGTCCTTCTCTCTCAATGTGGTGTCCCAGATACAGATACAGAACCTCTCTACGAGAGTACTATAATTTTGTAGGAGACACTTTGGGTATATTCTAAGTCAAATGGCCCAACAAGGTAATAGTGTCTTGATGTAGACATCTTACCTTGTGTATGTTACAAGCGGGTCATCAATATACTGCACCAGAACTGAGTTCCATGTCAACTGCAGGGTCCTGAGATTTTTCTCCAGGATCTGATAAAGATTGAGGGGCTCTCCTGTAAAACTCGATATTATGACAAAATGTTATTTTGGAATCATAAAGCGGAAAGGAGCTGGCTGTTATTGACTAGAGGAATGGGAAAGGACGCTTAACACTACTCAGTGACTCTGAATCATTTAGCTTTACCTTTAGTTTGGAAAAGTATCACAGCAGGATTCAGTACCATGGAACAACATGGAACAGCTATCCAATTAACTTTTATTAAATCTTGAAAGATTCGCCACTTTTTATTCATTTACTTGCAAACCCATCATCTGTTAGTTGCTTTGAATTTCTAATATCTTCTTTAAGATGCCTTACTCTAACATGGATTTAATCACGGGTAATTCCAGTCACTGCCTGTGGTGAGAGATTGTATTATGGCATTTAAAGATACTATACCTCACAGGTTTAACTTCTTTGATAAAAACCAATGGCATTCCCAATAAAATTACAGTCATCCTTTTTCCCAGACTACTCTTATTGTTTACTCTTGGGTTCTCAGTTTACAGTCTTTGTCTTCATTGTGTTTCTGAAGCTCAACACCCTCTGTTGTGCAATAAATCAAACAGTTGAGTTTGCAGAGTAAATTCCTGCCCAATAAATTGACTCTACCTAAACCACATATTACAAACTGATGGTCTTCCTCCAAAAGGCCCTATTTTTACAGAAACTTCAGCTGATATTGTTTTTGTGCTCTGCTTGCCAGAAATACCTACATCTTTTACTTGCTTTCTCAAGATTTATAGGTTTGGGACCTCTAAGGATTTAACAGTAGAGCGGGTAGCTCTAGTACAGTCACTTGTCCATCTACATAAGGCCCACTCTTGTCTATCTCTAGAACAGCACCAGGCATGCAATCTTTCTCCCCTTACCGTCATTTAGTTTGGTCAGAATCCAACTCACCAAAACTATTGTAAACTGTGAACTGTTAGACACATTCAGGGATCATGAAAAGGTGTTGCTGAACCTTCAGGTTCAGATTTGGACTAACCCTTGTGTTGGCCATGTTTTGTTGCATCATTGGAGCTTCATTATGATTATTTGCATATTTTGCATCAGTATTGCATTTGAACATTGTTTTGCATTTGGTTTCGATTCAGACTACATTCGTGTTTACAGTGTCCCACCTCTCAAATATGACTCAGAATAGCCTTTTTCAAAATAGCTATGTCTATACCTGAATTCTGATCAACAGCCATCCTTCGACCCCTACCCTGTGGGACAAAGTTCACTATGTGCATCATCTGACCACCACCTTGATAACCAACTCCCTGCATTCCTGTGACAGCACCAGGATCAGTACATTATTCTGTATTTATCACATAAGGGTCGTTCTCACATCCTTTCTTTGTCAATTTAATTTGTGCCAACATGAATATCTCCTTAATCTTCTTCTGTCTCACTTGTAAATTATCACTCCAATAGCATATGTATCTCAAGGGACTTTGACTGCCAGCAGATTACATTCTGCTGTTTATAGGCACTAATCTCTGGACGCAAATTGAGAATGATTGTGGCAAGAAATCGCAGGGCAGTGTCCCTCCACTTTCAGATACTGTCAACTAATTCCTTTAATTGTAATTTCTTACCTGACTTTCTCCTATTCTTTCTAGTTTCCTCAATTATAAACATTCTGAAATTCTTCCTTAATGCCTGACCTTTAGACAAATCAACCGCATACTTAGTGGCTAACACCTCCAATGTTTTGTGGGTTTCACAAGCACACCTTGCAGCTTAGTTATGTAAAAACAGGAGTTCTTCCTTGTTGACCCATCAATAAATCCTGAATAAGGATTTCCTTTGACAAGCTCCTTGAGCTCTGCCTTTAGCCTCAAAACATCCCGTCCCCTTGACAAGATCTTCTGGACTTGTGAACCAAGATCTTACTTCACATCAATGACATTATAAGGGAAAGTCCACCTGTTCGGTGTTGTGCTCCCAAATCTAAGATAGTGCAAAGAGCAGAAGTAACAATGGTAGATGTACCTGGGGTTGTTATGATGACAGTAGTGCTCTTGGCTATCAAAAGTGGATCTAAAGTGGCAAGGGGCAAACCTAACTCTGGGAATCTTTGATGAATGGGTGCACTCTCACCTGTGCCTATGGACTGTTGAATCCCTCCAGCCTGATGGACAGCACTATATATAGTGGTCAGGAAGTCAACAACTCATCCAAAAAGTCATCAATGAACTCACTATGGCTCTCACATTTCTTCTCCTCATTCCCACCTCCCTCTTGTGACGTCCTTATTTCTGCCTTTCCCTTCGCTATTGCAGAGTACAATCTATGAGCTTGATCACATTGTCTCTCCATCCCTGCTATTCTGCATCCTACTTTATCTCCATCCAGCTACTGAATGTGTTTCATGCTTGAGGTTTATACTTCTCTTTTACATGAGCTGCATGCTCAAATGCATGTAAAGATTCATACTGAGCAGGTCTTGGTAGGGGTTTATTTTCAAAATAACATTTACCTTAAGTTCCCAAATATTCTCAAGTTATAAATACCATAAGGGGTAAATTGCAAAATTTTTTAATTTGCCCTAATATTAATCCACTTCAACCCTAGCAGACATGTCAAAACCTTAATAAAACTGAATATCTATCCTGGGATTTTGGATTATGACAAATTCAATTACCAACTTCAGCTCTTTGCAGCAAGTGTGTTTATCTTCATAAGCACAACACTATGGCCCTCATTCTGACCTTGGCGGGCGGCGGAGGCCGCCCGCCAAAGTCCCGCCGTCAGGTTACCGTTCCGCGGTCGAAAGACCGCGGCGGTAATTCTGACTTTCCCGCTGGGCTGGCGGGCGGTCGCCTTCAGACCGCCAGCCAGCCCAGCGGGAAAGAGGCTTCCACGATGAAGCCGGCTCGGAATCGAGCCGGCGGAGTGGAAGCTGTGCGACGGGTGCAGTTGCACCCATCGCGTATTTCACTGTCTGCGCAGCAGACAGTGAAATACATGTAGGGGCCCTCTTGCGGGGGCCCCTGCAATGCCCATGCCAGTGGCATGGGCACTGCAGGGGCCCCCAGGGGCCCCGCGACCCCCCCTACCGCCATCCGGATCTCGGCGGTCCGACCGCCGGGATCTGGATGGCGGTAGGGGGGGGTCGGAATCCCCGCGGCGGTGCAGCAAGCTGCGCCGCCGCGGAGGATTCAATGGGGCGGCGGTACACTGGCGGGACCCCGCCAGTGGTGCCGGTCCGACCGCGGCTTTACCGCCGCGGTCGGAATCCCCATTGGAGCACCGCCGGCCTGTCGGCGGTGCTCCCGCGGTCCTCCGCCCTGGCGGTCAAAGACCGCCAGGGTCAGAATGACCACCTATATGTGAAAAAGCTATTTGGTTTTCAACTTCAACATGGAGCCCTCCTGAACCGAAAATTTAACCTCACACCACAACACTAACTAACCCATGAAAAAATTAAAGCACTGCAACTTTAGAAAACTCACAGTCAAAAATGCATAACACTGTTTATACTCATACTTTTAGGACCCTCTGCCTGCTTCTGAGATGTTGGAATGCTGTCAATACTACGAACAGAACCATGGAAGGTCTGGAATGCAGACTGGGCCGGGCATATTTTAACTATCTCTGGGGCACAAGTAGTCTCCTTATGCCTGGATGGAAACCATCCTCTGATACCAGATTTACATGCAAATTGTGGTGCCAACTCAGGTTCAAGCTGCACTCAAGTTGATGGATTTTTAGTTCCAACAGGGGATAACACAATGATCAATACATTTCAATCACGTAGAGCACATTAGGCCTCAAAAAGAGCCAGAGTATAAATGTGCAATCTATGAAGGTTTATTAAAGGGTGAGAAAAGTTACAAACTCATATCATCAAATTACTTGTAAATCAATAGCCAGCTTCAGGTAAGGTCTGCTCCTCAAGGGGGTATTTTTTATCAGGCCTTTTCTGTCCCCTGTGGGGGCAGCTTGGCCTATTTTAATTAGGCAAATCTGCCACAAAGGGGAGGGGGGTGGCAGAACCCACTAGACACCAGGATAATTATTTTTTTAGTTTCTTACATGTGGGGAGCGATCCATTAGGCAAGGGTTTCTCCCCTGGGGGCTAATTGTTTTTAGGCCAATCTGCCCCAAAAGGGGGGGCAAAACCACTAGACACCAGGGATTTTTTTTTACATCAGTTTCACGCAAGGGGAACAACCCCTTAGGCAGGGGTCTCTCCCTGGATGTGGGGACAAATTTATTTTAGGCCATTTCTACCCTCTTTGGGGACAGATCAGCCTATTTTAAAGGCTGATCTGCCCCCAAGGGGGGCTGAAACCACTAGGCACCAGGGACTTTTTATGTTTCTTTATTTTTTACAGATGGGGAGCGACCACTTAGTCAAGGGTCGCTCCCCTGGGGGGCAAATTTATTTAAGGCCATTTATGACGTCCTTGGGGGCTGATCGACCTATTTCTATTAGGCCGATTCTCCCCCAGGGGGCCGAAACCACTTGGGCACCATGGATTGGTGTGTGTTTGTGTGTTGTGTTTGGGGCCCAGCCCCTCGGGAAAGGGTCACTCCCCATGGGGCACATTACTGTTAGCCATGGGGGCAGATCAGCCTATTTATGTAAGGCCCATCTGCCCCCCATGGGAGGCACAAAGCCAACCAGACACCAGGGAAGATTTTTTTTTTTTAAAGAGGGTGGGGGTATGGCCGTACTCCCACCCTAAATAAATTGGGACAAAGATGTTCTGCCCACCGGTGGGCAGATGGGGCAATTACCCCGATCAACTCCAGAGGGGGGGGTGGGGCGGAAAACCTAGTAGATGCCAGGGAATTAAAAAAAATATAGTAGGGTGGTGGCCACCAACCAGTATGGGCATGGTTATGCCCCCACCCCAACTGAAGTCTTTCAGCTCTCCCCCGCACCCTAAAAGATCTTATCCCAACGGCAACCAAGAGGACATTTGATTATTTTGGGTTTTGGTTTTACGTTGGGCCATGAGAGCTTGGCTAACTCTCAAAAGTGCACTTTTTGGACTTTAGGACGCTGCCATGTAGAAAAATCTTTGAGACCTAGACACATCTGAAAACTAAACATCTGGGTGAGTCCAGGATGGTGTGCTTCACATGCACCTTGCACAATTTTCTTACCCACAATACCCCGCAAACCTCCAACTTTGCTTGAAATCACACATTTTTCCCACATTTTTGTGATGGAACCTTCCAGAATCTGCAGGAATCCACAAAATTCTTACCACCCAGCATTGTTGCATCTATACCGATAAAACTTCTGCCCCACTTGTCAGCCTAAAAACGTTTTTTTTCAAACTGCCCTTTTGGACCTGCTTTGGTGCCCCCTCAATTTCAACATGTTTTTGGCTCTTCCCTGTCACAGGCACTTGGCCCACCTACACAAACGAGGTATCATTTTTATCGGGAGGCTGAGGGGAACGTTGGGTTGTAGGAAATTTGTGCTGGTACGATGAGCTCACACAGAAATGTGGGAAAAATATGATCTTTTAGCTAAATTTGAGGTTTGCTGAGGATTCTGGGTAAGAAAACACTGGGGGATCCACGCAAGTCACACCTCCCTGATCTCCCTTGGGTGTCTAGTTTTCAGAAATGTCTGAGTTTGCTAGGTTTCCCTAGATGTTACTAAGCCGAGGACCAAAAACCCAGGTGCCACCCGCAAAAACAGGTAGATTTGTATTTGATAATTTTGATGTGTCCACGCAGTGTTTTGAGACATTTCCAGTTGCGGGCACTAGGCACACACAAGTGAGGTATCATTTATATCGGCAGACCTGGGGGAATGCTGGGTGAAAAGAAGTTTGTGACTCCCCTCAGATTCCAGAACTTTGCAGCACCAAAATGTGAGGAAAAAGTTTTTTTTTTTTTGCCAAATTTTGAGATTTGCTAAGGATTCTGCGTAACAGAACCTGGTGAGAGTGCCATAAGTTACCCCATCCTGCGTTCCCCTAAGTGTCTAGTTTTAAAAAATGCATGGGTTTGGTAGGTTTTCCTAGTTGCCAGCTGAGCTAGAGACCAAAATCCACAGCTAGGCACTTTCTAAAAAATACGTCTGTTGTCACTGTAAACATTTGATGTGTCCATGTTGCATTTTGGGGCGTTTCCTGTCACGGGCACTAGGCCTACCCACACAAGTGAGGTACCATTTTTATCGGCAAACTTGGGGGAATGCTGTGTGAAAGGACATTTGAACTTTCTATCACCGAAATGGAGGAAAAAGTGTTTTGTTTGCCAAATTTTGAGGTTTGCAAAGGATTCTGGGTAACAGAACCCAGTGAGAGCCCCACAAGTCTTCACATCCTGGATTCCCCTAGGTGTCTAGTTTTACAAAATTTACAGGTTTGGTAGGTTTCCCTAGGTGCCAGCTGAGCTAGAGGCAAAAATCCACAGCTAGGCAGTTTCCAAAAAACACTTCAGGTTTCAATGTAAAAGTGTGATGTGTCCATGTTGCGTTTCCTGTCGCGGACATTAGGCATACCCACACAAGTGAGGTACCATTTTTATCGGGAGCCTTGGGGGAACACAGAGTAGAAGAATAGTGTATAAAAAAGAAGTCTATATGAAAAATGCCCTGTAATTCACTTGCTATTATGAGGACCCCAAAATGCAGAGATGTGCAAATAGCCACTGCTTCTCAACACCTTATCTTCTGCCCAGTTTGGAAATACAAAGGTTTCCTTGATACCTATTTTTCTCTGGGTACCTAGGGTTCTTGATGAACCTACAAGCCCTATATATTCCCCACAACCAGAAGAGTCCAGCAGACGTAACAGTATATTGCTTTAAAAAGTCTGTCATAGCTGTAAAAAGTTATAGAAGAAAATGTGGACAGAAATGGCTCTTTTTTCACCTCAATTTCAATATTTTTTTTAACTTTAGCTGTTACTTTCTGTAGGAAAACCCTGAAGGATATACACAAATGGCCCCTTGTTGAATTTTGTCTACTTTCTAGAAATGTTTAGCTGTCTGGGATCCAGCATGGGTTTCACATCCATTTCTGGCACTAACTGGAAGGAGGCTGAAAACACCAAAAATAGTAAAAATGGGGTATGTCTCAGAAAATGCCGAAATTGTGTTGAAAAATGTGGTTTTCTGATTCAAGTCTGTCCGATTCTGAAAGCCAGGAAGATGGTAATTTTAGCACCACAAACCATTTGTTGATGCCATTTTCAGGGGAAAAAACACAAGCTTTCTTTTGCAGCACTTTTTCCCATTTTTAAAAATAAAACACAATTTTTGCTGTATTTTGCCTAATTCCTTGGTCTCCTCCACAAACTACTGGGTACTTCTAGAATCCTTAGGATGTTGGAAACAAAGGGCACAAATTTGGCATGAGTAGTTTATGTGGGCAAAAAGTCATGAGGGCCTAAGCGCGAACTGCCCCAAATAGCCAATAAAAGGTCTGGCACCTGAGGGGAAAAGGCATGGCAGTGAAGGGGTTAAATCACCATTACTTCCCATTACATTTACCCACCCAAACCCTAAAATCACCCTTGCATCCCTTTACCTCTACCTACCCTAATCCCTAAATAAGGCCTACCTCCCCTTACCTTTATCCACAATCAAACCCTAAAATAACCCCTATCTCCCTTTCCCCTTGCCTAACCTCCAAACCATATAATCACTCTTACCTCCCTTTATCTCTATCCACCACAGCACTAAAATCACCCTTACCTCCCTTTATCTCTACCTACCCAAGCCCTAAAATCAACCTTAACTCCCTTTACCGCTACCAATGTCAAACCAAACCTCAAACCGAACACAATCACCTATACCTTTTTTACCTCTTTTTATCTATGAATCCTAAAATCACTATTATCTCTCTTTACCTCTGTCCACCCCATAACCCTGAAATCACCTTACCTCTACCCATCCTTGAACCCTAAAATCACCCTTACTACCCTTTACCTCTAGTCACCCCATAACCCTAAAGTTACCCTTACCTCCCTTTACTTCTACCCATCCCCAAACCTAAAAATCACTTCATCTTCCTTTACCTGTATCCCCTCTTGAACTCTAAAATCACCCTTATCTCCTTTTACCTCTACCCATCCAAGCCTTAAATTGACTGTTACCTACTTTTATCCACATGAACTCTATAATCACTCTTACTTCCCCTTATATCTACTGATGCCCAAACCCTGCAATAACCTTATTTCTCTTTACTTCTACCTATCCAAATCCTAATATCACCTTGACCTCTCTTTACCTCTACCCACCCATTCGCCCTAAAATCCCCCTTCCCCTCCATTGCCTCTACCTCTAAACTCTAAAATCATCCTTTCTTCCCTTTATTTCTACCCACACAAGCCCTAAAATCACTATTACATCCCTTCATCCATTCACAAATCCTAAAATCACACATAGCTCCCTTTATCTCTACCCACCTCAAACCCTAATATTACCCCTACCTTCCTTTACCTCTACCCACCACAACACTGTTTAATCACTTTCTTTAAAATAGCATAAAAATGTTATTTTAAAGAAATACTTCTGTATGTGATAAAGTTCCAAATACTTACCTGTGTGGTACTTACTTGCATGGTAAAGGCCTGGCAATGTTAAGGTTTCATGGCAAAGGCTGTTCCCTCTCTGGCAGGGCCCATTAATGCCCCCTATTTAAACACTATTGTGCTGCTAAATGTATTAGGGGCCACTTTCAGTTGTTTTCTTCAGTATGTTTCCACTTGCATACATTACGCCTGATGTAGGCATAATGTGGCACAAGGTTTTACAAAGTGATGCAATGCAAGCATTGCACCACTTTGTAAATATGGCATGGGAGAAAGGCTTCCCTAACGTCGTCTTAGTGTAAAAAAACAAATGATGCTTGGGAGGTGCAAGGTGGTGCTAGGGGCTTGTAATTATGCCTCTTAGTGTTTTGATGAGTGTGGGATAAATGTACCTATTACTGTCTGTTTCTATGTGTGGAAGATGTAGGCACTGAGAAGGAAAGGAGTTCTTGTCATTCTTTGAAATGCTTTGCTGCTCTTTACAGCCCTCCTTGTTATGGCTTCACCTGAATTATGCTCCTCTCACTCACTCCTGTCAACTCCTTTAACACACTTGCAGGGCTACTCATTTAATTTCAGTGTTGCAGGCATAGCTTTTACTCTTAAAACCTTGGTGGCCACCTTGCATAGGAAATATTTAGCAAACGTTTATACAATGCAAGTGCAATATCTTTTAAGCTTTTGACAAAATACACTAATGTCACCAACACTACTACTACCACTTTTACCATCCCTGTTACCACAAACACCATGAGCATTACAGTCTTCACCTTTAACATTCCCATCACCACAATGACTATAACCAATAGCATCACTACCATTGCCACCATTACCATTACCAACATTATCACCATCAGAACTACCATTATCACCACACCGCCACCATAACCATCCCCATTACTACCACCACTATCAGCACCACGGCCATCTACTATCAACCCTGTTGTCATGACTAGGGTCACTACTAGCACATTATTATCATCTAGGGTGAGACAGATGATTTTCAGAGGGCTGTCTGGGTGTTCTGATGGTTTTAAATACATGTCCCCTTTTTGGGACTAAGGGGAAATCACCCTACAAAGCAGAATTCAAGTGTATGCTCTAGTTTCCACACATTCCTCTACTTTACAAATAAAAAACTTGAATTCCTCTCATACCAGTGTACTTGCATTCAATTTTGTATGTTCACAAACAAAACATATTCTGGAAAATTCAAATTAATATGACAAAAAAGACAATACAGCCACCACTACACCATCGCAGGTGTCATCATTATTGCCTCCAGAGCCACCATTGCAAGTCCAGTTATCATCAACATTATCATTATCACCACAGCCATTACCATGTTGGTGCCTGTCAATGGAACCACTATCACAGTTATTACCATCAGGCCATTACCACTACTAGCACTGTTACCAACATACTGGGCACCATATCCAACAACTATTACAACCACCACCACTATCACCACTATTGTCATTGCTATTTCCACCACCATTATCATTTTCACCACCACTACGGCCACCACCCTAAACTCTGTCACCTGCTTTATTATCACCATCAGCACCATCAGCGGTACATCAAAATCATCACAAACACCACTCTTTCAACCACCACCTCCCTTCCTGCAACTGCCTCCACCATTACTACCATAACTACTGTCAGGATTACCATTATAACAACCTATTCTACTCAACATCCCCATTACGACATGACCATTACTAATCCAACCTCCACAAGCAACGAACTCTGAACAACATCTCCATTACTAGAATAATTGCTGCCATTGCCATTACAAGCACCTCTTACAACAGCAACGTCAATAATACTACTATTACCATCACAAGCACTCTTATCACTACCACCACTATTGCATCATCATTACCATAACACCATTGTTATCTCCACCTCCACACCATTACCACCATCTGCCACCACTTTCCTATGACCAAAATCATAACCACCACCAGCATCACTGCTGCCATCGCTATCTACCACTGTACCTACCATTACCAACACCATCATTACCACTGGCAACACCATTGCCACCATCAATAAACCACTATCAACATCACTGCTACCAACATTACCACTACTGCCACCATCATAACCATTCTGTTCTTACTACCATCACCACTACCACCATTCCCACCACCACAATACTGCCACCATTAGATCCATGCACCACCTGCACCACTTTTCTTACTACTACCATGCCTCCACCCACTACCACCACCAACATTGTCAACATTACTACTACCAGTTACCACCATAACCGTTACAGATAGCATCCCACCCTTACGTCTACTACGATTACAACTATCACCATCACAACTGCCATTATTGTTGCAGCCACTACTGCCGCCATTATCTCTATCATCACCATTATAGCTATAATCACCACCACATCATCCTAATCATGACAGCCATTACAACCATCATTGCCACTGTCATAACTAATCTCACCATTGCCACTACTACCAATATCACATCACTACTGTCACCACAATTAGCACTATCAGTGCATTTTCACCAACTCAGACATCACTATGGAGACTGTTGCCATTACAATCACTATTACAACAGTTATCATCATCATTACCATCACCAGCACCACTGTTACCACATTATCAATATTGACACCATTACCATCATCACTGCCATACCATCAGAATCACCATTATTATCACCACCATTACTACTAATGCCTCTACCATTAATAATGCAAGCACTGATAACTGTAACCACCATTATTGCCATAAACACTCCCACCTTTATCACTACAGCGTTTACAACACCATGCCTACAACCAGCAGATCAATTACAACTATAATTCCTTCCACCAGCACAATATAGCACCACTATCACTATTATCACAACAACCAACATCACCATCACCATTATCAGCACTGCCACAATTACCACCACCATTTTCACTACCATCATCATCGCCACCATCACCATTCTGACCAATATCAACATCACCTCCATCACTACCATTATCACTGCTGTTGCCGGAAATACTATCACAGACACCATTAGCACAACTGTTATCATCACTGGTACCATTTCCAGCATTAAAATCATTGTTACCAATTAAATTACTACTTTTACCACCATTATTATCACCACCATCAATGCCTCCACTAATTACAACCATCACCCTTAACACCACTGCTATTACAACCATTACCACCACTCCCATCAACACCATTGCCATTTAACCATCAAATTGCCACCGCCAAAACATTACCATTGTCACTTTTAACCCACTACTATTACCACCACAATCATCCAATGCCACGATTATTACCACCAACATTACATCACCGATGCCCCATGACTATTGCCATCACCATGATCGCTTCTTTCACGATTTTCTATTTGCTCCACCATCACAATCATTAACATAAAAATTATCAATACCCTTGCCACCAACCATGCTGCCACTGCCATTCACTCAAGTCTACTGCTACCACAATTGCATTATAAGAACCACGAGCATGGCCACAATACTGCTACCACCACCATTCCTAACAAAAAATAATGCTATTAGCACTACCACTATTACCCCACCACTGCCAAAATTACCATCAACACCCCAACCACTGCCACTACTGTTACTTATATTGATGCTGCTGTCAATACCACAATCACAATTGCCACCAGTACTATCACTGCTGTCAATACCATTGCCAGAAGAATTACTGCTATCACCCTTAAAGCTTAACACAGACAAAACCATTAAAGCTCAACACAGACAAAACTGAATTACTCATCTTCGGGAACAAGAGCTCACCCTAGGTCTCTTCCTGGTGGCCAGCAGAATTAGGACCCACCCCAATCCCATCAGAGCAAGCCAGAAACCTAGGACAAAACTCTCATCATGGCACCATAGGTAAGCAGCATCATCGCCTCTTGCTTCATCATCCTGCCAATGCTACATAAGACCTTCAGGTGACAACTACAAACTACCAGCTGCACGTCACTCAAGCCCTCATCACAAGTAGGCTGGACTATGGCAATGCACTCTATACTGGAATTCCAGGCCACCTCACATTGAGACTCTAGATAATTCAGAACGCTACCGCCAAACTCATCCTTGATCTCCCTCGCCGCACACACATCTCACCTCATCTCCGAGAGCTCCACTGGCTCCCCATCCAAAAACACTGCCAATTCAAGCTGCATACAAACACATTGAAGGCCCTCCACAACATTGGACCTGCCTACATAAACCACTGACTACACTTCTACCAACCAACCAGACAATGGTGAATACTGTCTCTCTTTCTTGCATATATCCCACCCATCCACAGAAGCAGAACCGAAGGTTGTGCTTTTTCCGACATTGCCCCCAAGACCTGGAAAGACCTCCTCCATTACATCAAGACCTCTTCTTCACTTCTCATCCTCCCAAAGACGCTAAAGACCTGGCTTTTCAACTAACCCAGTTGAACCTTTTGGATGATCCACATCTACTCTCCTCGACCTACACACTTGCTCAAGCACTTGGATACCCTTAAGGATAACAAGTGCACTCAACAAATCAACATAACTTTACAACATAATCTCTGCTACCCATAATTATCACCACAACCTTTACACCTCCCTCGGCACCACCACTGTCACAATCATTTCTATCAACAAAACTATTACCATGACTACAATTATCACTACCATTGCAACATCACCATTACAGTTATCACCACCATTTCTGATGTTACCAACACCAGCACCAATATGACCACCACAAATACCACTGTCAGTACCACCACCATTCTTTCACCATTAGCACCCCCTTTCATTATCACCAGCATTACCACTACTAGCATACTTATTCCCACAACTATCACCACCATAATTAACTGAATCACTGTTACCACCACAACCATTACCACAACCTTTACTATTACCACCACTGCTTGTACTGCCAACAGCATTGCCAACACCACCTCAGACTCTCACCACTGCCATGACCATTAAAGACCCAAGCATATTTATCACCACCTTTTCCATTGTCATAAACATCATTATAATCAATATATTTACAAAACCACTACCATTATCACTTCCACTACTACCATCACCACCATTTCTACCACTAAAACCACCCTCCCCAGAAACACAGCCACCATTACTACTACCAGTATCACATATCACTACCACATTGCACCATTACCATTTCGCCTACCATCATTCCCTACTGCTGAAATTACCATTAGAAGCTCTACTGCTGCCCCTTTATTCTACTTGTGAGGAATTGGGTTGCTGGTTGGCTAAGGTGTGAACCCTGGTCAAGCAACAGCCAAAATCCCTTGCAGGGTGAACCACAAAAAGTCACTTAATTAACCTGTGCTAACCTTGAGTAGCTTGGCGCAAAAAGCAGTCAGGCTTGATTTAGAGCCAACATGTAAAGTATTTATGCAGCACACAAACAATAACAAAGTGAAAACACAACACAATAAAAATCACTAACCAATTTAGAAAAATAGAGTACATTTTAATACATTATTTGACATGAAAATGATGAAAATTCAATTGGTAGACCCAGAATTATGAATTTTTAATTTTTTAAGTGAAATAAAGTGCCAACTAGGGCATGGACTCGTGTGAGACTGTATCAAAGTCAAAATTTAAGGCCAACCGCGATGGGACATGATTCGAACACAAGAAGTGGATTGGTCTTGGCCAGCGTGTATCTCTGAACTTAGAAATATTCTTGATGAAAAATATTTTTTAGGGTAAAGTTCACCAGTGCAAAGCTGCAAGAGGCGTCCAAGGAGCCAACTTCTTCGTCTGATGGCCTTGGGTCGAAATCGCGGTGAAGATTTCTACATTCAGGCTTAATTGCGGAAATGGAAGCCAAAAATCTCCAGCGGGACGAGGCAGAGGGCTGTAGCAGAAGACATTTTCACGAGGTCGGATACCCCTTTGGCGAAAGACCGCTAAAAAGGATTTGCTGCTACGGAGAAAAACGTGGTGGAAGAAGCCGTAAAGTCAGTCTGACTGGCGGTGCACCTTGGGCAGATAGGGAACAAGTTGGATCCAGTCTCCTTCTGGTTCTCAGAGATCTCAGTTTTGGAAATTGCCCATCTGGGCACCTTTAGCACCACAGCAAGGGTCCAAAATTGGTGGGACATCTCGTGGGGGTTTATGATTCACTCAGGCTGGATCCAGCTGTGGGTTAAAAATGCTGAAAGCCTTTTACTTTCCTGTGTTTCCGAATAGGAGGCCATCAAACTAGCTCTTGGAGTCGCTTCTAATAGTTCTGGATAGAGGTGAAGATGCAAGGCACAACAGCAGAGCTGGCCTCGGAGGTTTCAAGGCAGGCTTCAGATACCAAAGCTGTCCTTCCAGGTACAGCAGCAGTCTGGGTGAGTGCACAGATCACAACAGCAGGCAGGTCACTACTTGACCTCGGAGTCCTTCCACAGGTCAAGTAGTGAACTTAAGAGTGGATCTGAAGATATTATTTTTATACCCTGGAGCACTTCTTTTGTGCGGTAGGAGAAGCTTCTGGAAAGGTTCTTTGAAATGCATGGAATTTCCTGACGTCCCTGCCCTGGCTCTAAGCTGGCCACAGTGACACTACAGGGTCTTTAGACCCTTTGTGTGAAGGCAGAGCATAGGCCTTGAAAGGTTATTAGCTGCTGCTATTATTATTGTGATTTGCACAGGGCTCAGGAGGAATCTTTAGCATTACTAGAAAATGTGTATTTTAAGGGTCTAAGGTGTGACCAGAATGAAAGAAAGTGAAATTGAATTGAAACAAGTCAAGGGGGGGAGCTAAAACAAGCATTGTAATAGTTTTAAGTGCCTCAATTTGAAAAAGTGAATTATTGTAACTTAACTAAAATAAGTTCAATGTAGGGGACTAAACAAGCTTTTAACAGTTTTTTAAGACTGGAACTGAATTTTTTCTGAATTGTGGGACATTAGGAACCTAATATTCACTGTGCCATTTCCAAGCCGTAACCTTGGGTGACAGTCTAGCCTCCACTAGGAAAAGACTAGTTAACAACGGCACTGGTGCTACCGCTAAGCGTGTGTGCCTCTGGCACACCCCCACACTCCGACCATGCACAGTGCCAGCTATACTTCCGGTCATTATATCAAAAACTGAGGGTCTGCCAACAACATAACAGACTAACTTTTACTAATACGTAAGATGGGCTTGAATCTAAACATTCACTGACTCCCTTTGGAACAGCAGAAAAACCTTTGGTTTTGCTGTCAAGGCCATCTGACACCACAGAAAATGGTCTACACACATGAGGTCCGACAATAGGAGACACAATGGCACACAGAAATTTGACACAAAGAAACATACGGGTGCACTGAAATGTGGCCTAATTAACACAAGGTCTTTAGTAAAACAATCACCTGAGATCAGCCTAATGCTGGAGACTGATAAGTGGGATGTGCTGGGTACACTGAGTCAGGGACCACTACTGAGTTGGCCATTAACATAGCCAGGACTTGCCCGTTGGGTTTCAAAATCTGAACACAAACCACAAGAGAATAAGAAAGAGGAGGAGCTGGAATTATTTTTAAGGAACAATGGAACTTCAACTCTCTCATCCTAGATAAGTTAGCAGGCCCGAACTAATGGGTTTCACATTGTTAAGCAGAAAAAGGCATTGCCTTCTCTGGAATTCTCTGCTACCAATGTCCTGGCCCTATGAGAACTTATTTACAACCACTAATAGAGATCATTTCTAATGTGGCCCTCTCCCACTCTAACTTTTTTTATGCTGGGTGATTTTTATTTATGGGCAGAGCTAGTTCACAGCCCCACTAAACAATGTTTAGCCTGGCATAAACTTGAAATTCCAGAAATAGGCAATATTTTTCAACGGCCTATAATGTTTAATCCCAGAAATACAGTAGATGGTAACTGCGAAACTCTAGAAGGAAATATTATAGAAACTTTAGACAAAGTCATTCTCCCCAAAAGCATGAAAACGTGACGTATGCCATAAGCTCCATGGTACAATACACTAATCAAAACAGAGTGAAGTAAGCCCAGAGAGAAGACGCATCAATCCCTAACAATTACCAATTAATCACAATGTACATGAACAATAATATATAAAGAAAAATCAAGTGTGCACTTCCAACAGAGTTCCTACTGCACAAAGAACCAACAAGGTGAAACACCAATACAAAAAGAGGGTTGTGCACCACAATTAATAATCAATAACAGAGTCACGGATAATAATTGTACATAGTTCCATATTGTAGAACATATAATGACGCAAATTTTCACAGATTTCTTCCAAAAGGTTTATTTGGTCCAAGACACTTGATGCCAAAATAGATTTGGGAAAATCAATGACCCAACAGCCAACGCGTTTCGCCCAATACAATTGGGCTTCTTCAGGGCTGTAAAAATAACATATGACCATAAAGGAAATGATAACAAAACGTCAGTATTCATAATGTTACAAAGAACAAGTATATACTGCAAAATCAGAAAAATATATACAAAGTGTAAACCAGAAACCACCAGTTGCGTGTAAAAACAAAACGGACTTGAACATGACAAAGATTTTCTGCAAATGAGCCGTAGTTTTGATAATAAGTCAACCACTAAATCGTGAAAGGCGAATCAGACCGGCAAGGGAAGGAGAATAATATAGAGAAAAAGCAGAAGCAAAAAAAAGTGCTCAATAGCAATATACCGTAAATAATTATGATAAAAGAGATGATTAAACTATTAGAAAAGTCCCTAAACCAATAAAAAGTGATGAAAAGTGAAAAAAGGTGATAAAGATGTGATATAAAGTATAATAAATAGGGGGAGGTGTGAATAAACGAGAAGATGCACGAAAAAAGGGAAATGAAAAAGAAATAATAATGAAGGAGCACATACCGAAAAATATTCCGAAGGGAAATCAAAAGTCAATTATGTGCAAAATATAGCCATAAACAGGGATTCAATATGCTGAAATTGAAGAAGAAAAGGGAATAGTACATGTATCAGAGTAGTGCAAAACAGTGTGGGCTATGGTCCACAAAATTAAAATTAAAAAGGTAAAGACAACCAAATATGTAAGAAAATGGGGCTGAAAACACGTCTAACCTGAGATGTGCGTGTGTCCACACGCTGCAAAGTATAACTGGCCGGATTTGCCGAAAAACGGAAGAGTGACGGGCCCGGTCGCGTAGCCACCCGTCAAGGAGAAGGTAATGTGTCCGAGTTACCAAGCAATTCCGGCAAGAAACGCCGAGCATTTAAGAAACGCTGTGTGAAACAAGGAGTGTAAACAAAAAAGAAGGACTGCAACCAAAGGGTGACTGAATACGAGTGATTAGACGGCGGCCATATTGGAATAAACGTGAACCTAAAAAAAGGGAAGAAAAGTGTGGAGAGAAAAAAAAGGAAAAGAGTAGAGAAAAAAGTGTAAAGGAAGAAGTGAAACGAAAAGAGAGAGAAAATAGTGGACCCACTCAATACTAAGAAAATATAGATGAAAATCAAAATAAAAAATAAATAATAAAAATAAAAATAGAAATAGAAGAAATATAGAGGTGCCCCAAAGACGTGAATATCATCAAGTAGTAATAATAATATGATAATCCAAATGCTGCACAGATGTTAGAAATATAATCTGAATTTTACATCAACTCAGGTCGATAGAAGCACAGTGAATATGTGAATACAGAAAATATATTACAAATAAAGATAGCAAAGCATAAGTTAAACAAGCTAGTACAATCACAGAAATTGTAAAAAAAAAATTTTGATATATTAACTACAAATAAGTATATTGTACAACAAAAACATTATAAATAATGATGAAATTCATGATCAGTATTATGTCCCAATTCGACTGTACGCAGGCGACAGATCCATGCCGCTTCTTTTTTACGTAACTGTAATTCTCTGTTACCCCCCCTGGGGTTCGGTGGAATTTAGTCAATCCCATGAAATGAAATAACATTGTCATGTTGATGTATAGATGACATGTGTAATGATAATGGATACCTGGTATCATTATTTCTGATGGCACGTATGTGTTCCTGTATTCGATGTTTAAGCAATCTTTTAGTGCTACCCACATAGATTTTGTTACATGTACATTTTAGAATATAAATTACAAATTTGGTATTACAATTGATGAAGTTCTTAATAGTGAAAACCCCTGTGTTGTTGTAACAAAAAGTGCTAGTTTTGTCCAAGCCAAAAATACAAACATTACATTCATGACATGTATAAAAACCTAAAGGTTTGGTGGACAGCCAAGTGGATACATTTGGTGTTGTCACATAACTAGGACAAAGAAAATTTCTCAGAGTCTTGCCTCTTCGATAGGTTATTCGAGGTACATCAGGAAGGTACCCTTTGAGTCCATGTATATCAGTAAGTAGATGCCAGTGGCGTTTGAGTATTCTATAGATGCCCTGACTATGGACCGTATATCTAGTTACAAAAGACAAACGTTCATTGCCTAAATTCTTTTTACCTTTGGGTTGTGACACCAGCGTATCCTTTCTAGATGTACTCATGATACGTCGTTCTGCGGTGCAGAGAATCTGGTTATTATAACCTCTATTCATGAATCTTTGTTTAACCAGTCCAATTTGTTCAGAAAATGAATCATCAGTACTACAATTTCTGCGCATACGTATCATCTCACCAAAGGGAATATTATTGATGGTAGAAGGCGGATGTGCACTCGTTGCATGTAGCAAGCTGTTCCAAGACGTAGATTTCCTATACAGAACACTCTGTATGGAGTTATTATGAATGAAGAATCTTATGTCCAAGAATTCAATACTATCCTTGCTGTAATGAAGACTAAGTCTAACATTGAAAGGATTATCATTGAGAAAAGTATGATAAAGAATAAGTTGCTCGATAGATCCATTCCAAATCAAGATAATGTCATCAATATACCTCCCCCAAAAGACAATAAATTCAGTCCAGGGGGAGGCATGTCTGCCCCAGGCATGTATTTTTTCAAACCAGCCCATAAAGAGACAGGCATATGAGGGGGCAAATTTGGAACCCATTGCGGTTCCTTGTGTCTGTTGAAACCATTTGTTGTTATGTAAAAAATAATTTTTGGATACAATTATATCAATCATATCCAAAAGCATTTGATTGTGATCAAAATGGTCAGCAGAACGAGTATTAAGAAATGAAGTGACTGCCAATAGGCCAAAAGGTTTTTGAATACAAGTATACAAACTGTTGACGTCCATTGTGACAAATAAAAGGCCATCGGACCAAGGAAAATCTTCAAATTTATTCAAAATATCCTTACTGTCCTGTATAAATGAAGGAAGATTGCAAACAAACTTTTGTAAAAAAATATCAACAAATTCCGATAATCTCTCTGTCGGAGAGTCAACCCCAGATATAATAGGTCTGCCAGGGGGAAAGTTACCTACTTTATGAATTTTGGGGAGAATATAAATACAAGGATATCTAGGATATTTGACAAATAAATATTTATATTCATGATCAGATAATAGGCCTTGTTCGTGCCATCCACATAGTTTATTATTAATGTATTCAGTCAATTCAAAAATTGGATTGCTGGTAATGCATTTATAATATGTTGTATCAGCTAATTGTCTATCAATTTCATGCATATAGTCACTAGTGTTCATAATAACTACATTGCCACCTTTATCAGCCTCACGAATAACAATTGAGCGGTCTGTCCTAAGGTTAGTAAGAGCCTTCCGTTCTCTGATGGTCAAATTGTCAATTTTACGCCAATTAATGTGAGGAGCACCCAAGAATTTATGTAGGTCAGATGATACCTTGTTGGAAAATAGATCAATATTGCTGTGTGCAATATTGGGTGTGAATTTAGAACGTGGCCTGAGCCCACTCGTGACATTAAAATCTTCCTTAATTCCTAGATCTGTTCTGATATTTTCAATCTCAGTCTCACTACCATTTTGTAGAGACATCAGCAGTTGTATATCATGTAAATCAGATATAGATTCAGTCACTGTCTGAGTATTAAAAGTAGTAGTTTCAATAACCGTCGGTGTAGAAGTTACGCTGTTAGTAGACCACCCAGTATGGGTGGAAAAGTGGTGCCTTAATTTTAATAAACGAACAAATTTGAATAGGTCAACAAAGATTTCTACCTGATCATTAGTTTGAGTTGAACAAAAGCCTAGGCCCTTACTGAGTAGGTTGCGCTCTGTGTCATCTAGAGAACGATTGGAAAGATTAACAATAGTCAGATCACCTCCAGGTTCATTAGTAACTGAGGTAGTAGATCCTAGTCTTTTTTCGAGCGGGTACGCACCCCTTGTTTTTCTAAGCTTTTTTCTCCATTGTTTCCCACCCCTTCTGGTCTTATGTCTCTTCGATTTAATTTGGTTCCCAGACGAAGTCGTTCCATTTCGACAAAAAAATTGTTAGTTGAACTGGGGGGGAGTTGCTTAGAAGGTTCACTATCCTGTAAAGTACTACTGTCTATAGAAGACATAGAGCTGCCACTGGAAAGATCAGTATCATGAGTGAGTCTATCACTGTTGGTACGTGATCCAGATATTTTTACATTATCATATTTGCGAGCAAAAGTGTAAATTCTGCCAAGTTTATAGTCAAGATCATCACGCTTAACCTTGCGTAATTTTTTATCACGAAGATAAATTTGATAGTCTTCAACTATTTTATGAAGAATCTCATAGTTCTTGTTTATTAGATCTTTTTGGGGAACTTCATCGATTTCCTTTTCCAATGTTGCGATATCATCTTGCAATTTAGCCACTTTTTTGTCAGTATGTTTGATTAGAATACGCATCATATTGAATGATGCATTTTGCAAGTTGTCCTCCCAATCCTTAAGTGCTTCATCATCTAAATCCTCAAAGGTACAATACACTGTTAAAAACGTTTTTAAAAACCTGCAAGGTACTGGAAAGAAAATCGTACAGGTCCTACTTAGATAAGGACGAAAATGCCTAGAGGTTGCAAATAATGAATATAAGTGAGAAGTCTGCAAAGCAAAGTTCAACTTTTTATGCTAGTGCTGTTCTAGAAGCTTCATGGATGGTTTGAGTCTTGGGAGACCCAAACGTCGACTTTATACTCTCCACGACACAATTCTTCGCATGAGCTGCTGGAGTCCCTTAGTGGTGATTTCTGATTGTTTGAAAGACTGCATATAGGACTCAAACCTTTTGTGGCTGGTGATTCAGGATGGTTGCTGCCCTCCTGTCCCTTGGATGTAAAGGGATTGTGGACTAGAGGGGTCACCAGTGCATTTGTATAAAAACACCAAAAAATCGCTTTGTTGCTTTCCACATTGATGGATATATTATTAGCGAATATTTAAAAATTCTTCATTTTCCGAGAAACAAATTACATGCTGTTTGAAGATTTATTCATTTATGGAATTTGATTTATGGTTAATTACAACATTAATAGAATTTAATGTTGCTGAAATATTTGTATGCAAATGATTCCTCCATGAACATTGTGTGCTTTACAGTTTCGATTACCCAGTTCTGTGGGAAATATTGGGTTACCCTGTTTATTTTTAACTTTCTAAAAGTAGCATTTTCAAAATTGTAATGAAAAATTTAAGTTTACAATTAAAGAGGGTTTATCATTAAAATGTCATAGGTATCAAACATAGCATACCTCCCAATTAGGAATTAGAGCGTATTAAAATTAAAAAGAGATTCCCAATGTTATCCTATGGGAGGTGTAGGCCTCACAGTGGTGAAAAACAAATTTATGGGGTTTTCACTACCAGCACATGTAAAACTTTAAAGTTCATGTCCAACCTTCTCGTTAGACAGCACCCTGCCGCGTCAGCTACCTAAGACCTACCTTAGTGGTGACATGTATAAAAAGGGGAGTGAAAGGCTTGGCAAGGGGGTTTAAATGTCAAGTCGACATGGCAGTGGAACACTGCATTCAGGCTGCAGTGGCAGGCCTGGGACACTCCTTGGAGGACTGCATGAGTAGGAGGTACAATAGGTGCTGCAGGCCCACTGGTAGCATTTAATTTACAGGCCCTGGGTATATTGTATACCATACTACAAGTATAGCACTCTTATAAATAAATTAACTTTGCCAATTAGGTATAAGGCAATCAAATTATGCTCACGGGAATGAGCACAAACACTTTAGCACTGGTTAGCAGTGATAAAGTGCACAGAGTCTTAAAGCCAACAAACACAAATTCCAGAAACAAATGCAGATAAGTAAGCAAAAGGTTTGGGGGAAGACGTCCTAAGGCTGATAGGTTTAACACTGCCAATATTACCTCCACTACTGCTGAATAAGGCCACTATTTCCACCATCACAATAACCACTGCCAGTATACCAACACCATTATTATTCATTCTTTGTCACTTCCACCATTACCACAAAAACAGTACCCCTGTTACTTCCACAATTACCCCATCACCATTATCACTACCCCACTACCAGTGTTGTCAAGGTTTGTATGAAGAAAATTATTTAGACCGCCTCCAGCTTTGTATTCATTACCACCAATACAATTAGCGCCACTATAACCACCACCATTAACATTGTCACATTACCAACACCACTATAGTCAGGCCATCATCACCACTATAAAATCAATACCAACTACTACCCTTAGCCTCTCCATGTTACCCACCGTACCACCACTATTTCCATTACCACAACAGTACCACTTCATCCATCACTACCATTAACATCACTTTTACCATCATTATCACCTCAACCTTTCCCAAACACCACCCTTACCCATACCACCACAACTAATGTCACATCACTACTTTTGCCTTCCCCATTACCAGAACCACAACCATCGCTAGTGCAACGTGCAGCTGCACCATTACTACCACCATCTCCAATACTACCTCAAGCACCAACAATGTACAGCATGCACACCCTCATTATTACCACCCCCTCATTTCTACATCAAAGTAATTTCTATTATTCTTACGACCACCTACACATAACCATGACTACCACTACCACTACCATTGCCATTACC
This sequence comes from Pleurodeles waltl, assembly GCF_031143425.1. NCBI lineage: Eukaryota > Metazoa > Chordata > Amphibia > Caudata > Salamandridae > Pleurodeles > Pleurodeles waltl. Next base: position 1,117,246,926 of record NC_090440.1, read on the forward strand.
TATGCCCACGGTAGTGGTGGTGGTGGTATTACTGCCCCATCTTTGTTAGTGCCTACACTAACATTAACCCTTATACCACCACCATCTCAATTTCTATCACCGCTATCACCAACGACTGGCCACCACCATTCTCACACTTTCCACCACCATTACCAACAGGATCATAACATCTTTTATTGTCATCACGAATATTGCCATCCCTATTAACACCAGTGTAGGAAAGTCCTATCTTGCCTGGCATGTTACCCCCATTTTTACTTGTATGCCAGTTGTTTTTGCCTGTCTCACTGGGATCCCGCTAGCCAGGACCCCAGTGCTCATAGTTTGTGGCCTGAATCTGTGTCCCTGTGTAGTGACTAACTGTGTCACTGAGGCTCTACTAACCAGAACCTAGGTGCTTATACCCTCTCTGCCTTTAAAAGTGTCACTATAGGCTAGTGACCTTTTTCACCAATTCTAATTGGCACACTGGAACACCCTTATAATTCCCTAGTATATGGTACCTAGGCACCCAGGGTATTGGGGTTCCAGGAGATCCCTATGGGCTTCAGCATTTCTTATGCCACCCATAGGGAGCTCAGACAATTCTTACACAGCAGCCTAAGTGAAATAACGTCATTGTTATTTCACAGCCATTTTACACTGCACTTAAGTAACTTATAAGTCACCTATATGTCTAACCCTCACTTGGTGAAGGTTAAGTGCAAAGTTACTACGTGTGAGGGCCCCCTGGCACTAGCCAAGGTGCCCCCACATAGTTCAGGGCAATTTCCCCGGACTGTGTGAGTGCGGGGACACCATTACACGTGTGCACTACATATAGGTCTATACCTATATGTAGCGTCACAATTGTAACTCTGAATATGGCCATGTAACATGTCTAAGATAATGGAATTGTCCCTCCATGCCAAATCTGGTTTTGGGGTGCCAATCCCATGCATCCCCGGGCTCCAGCATGGACCCCGGGTACTGCCAAACCAGCTCTCTGGGGTTTTCACTGCAGCTACCGCTGCTGCCAACCCACAGACAGGCTTCTGCCCTCCTGGGATCTGGGCAGCCCAGTCCCAGGAAGGAAGAACAAAGGATTTCCTCTGAGAGAGGGTTTTACACCCTCTCCCTTTGTAAATAGGTGTTAAGGGCCTGAGAGGAGTAGCCTCTCCAGGCCTCTGGAAATGCTTTGAAGGGTAAAGATGGTGCCCTCCTTGCATAAACCAGTCTACACCGGTTCAGGGAACCCCCAGCCCCTGCTCTTGTGTGAAACTGGGCAAAGGAAAGGGGAGTGACCACTCCCCTGTCCATCACCACCCCAGGGGTGGTGCCCAGAGCTCCTCCAGTGTGTCCCAGACCTCTGCCATATTGAATGAGGGCACAATGGAGGCCTCTGATTGGCCAGTGCCAGCAGGTGACGTCAGAGACCTCTCCTGATAGGTGCTTACCTCACTAGATGGCCAATCCTCCTCTGAGGGCTCGTTAGGTTCTCTCCTGTGGGCTTTTCCTCGGATAACGACTTGCAAGAATTCACCAGAGTTCCTCTGCATCTCCCTCTTCGACTTCTGCCAAGGATCGACTGCTGACTGCTCCAGGACGCCTGCAATACTGCAACAAAGTAGCAAGAAGACTACCAGCAACATTGTAGCACCTAATCCTGCCAGATCTCTCAACTGTTTCCTGGTGGTACATGCTCTGGGGGCTGTCTGCCTCCACCCTGCACTGGAAGCCAAGAAGAAATCTCCAGTGGGTTGACGGAGTCTTCCCCCCGATAAGGCAGGCACCAAACTTCAGCTTCACCGGTTCTCTGGATCCCCTCTCATTGTGACGAGCATGGTCCCTGGAACACAGGTGGTGGATCGAAGTGACCCCGACAGTCCAGTGGTCCATCTGTCCAAATTTGGAGGAGGTAAGACCTTGTATCCCCTCTCCAGACAGTAATCCTGTGTACTGCGTGAACTGCAGCTGCTAGGGCTTCTGTGCACTTTGGCAAGGACAGCCCAGGTCCCCAGCACTCCGTCCTGCATTGCTCAACTCGCTGAGTTCACCACAGGCTTCGTGGGACCCTCCTTTGTAGTGTTGAGACGACTGCCGTGCTCAGTTTTCTTTAACCCGTGTTCAAGTACTTCTGCGGGTGCTGCTTCTTGTGCATTGGCGCTCTGTATTGCTGAGGGTCCCCTCTATCTCCTCTTCCAAGTGGTGACCTCCTAGTCCCTCCTGGGCCCGGGCAGCACCCTTTTTCTTCAACCGTGACCTTTGCAGCTAGCAAGGCTTGTTTGCGGTCTTTCTCCAAAGAAACAACTCTGCATCCTCCAGCACACTGTGGGACATCTTCTGTGCAAAGGAGAAGTTCCTGGCATCTTCCGTTGTTGCAGAATCCTCAGCTTCTTCCACCCAGAGGCAGCCATTTTGCACCTCATCCGGGGTTTAGTGGGCTCCTGCCCCCCCGGACACTTTCGTGACTCTTGAACTTGGTCCCCTTCCTTTACAGGTCCTCAGGTCCAGGAATCCATCTTCAGTGCTTTGCAGTCTGTTGTGGTCTTTGCAGAATCTCCTATCACGACTTTAGTGTGTTTCTGGGGAAGTAGGGTCACTTTACTCCTAATTTTCAGGGTCTTGGGGTGGGGTATCTTGGACACCCTTAGTGTTATCTTTCACTCCCAGCAAATCTCTACACACTACACTAGGCCAGGGGTCCCTAAGTGGTTCGCATTCCACTTCTTAGTATATGGTTTGTGTTGCCCCTAGGCCTATTGCATCCTATTGTATTCTACAGTGTTTTTTTTTAAACCATATTTTATTAGGGTTTTAACATTTTCGATAGTTCTCATACCTGTGTTTTCTCTGTGGTACAATTCTTATGCACATTTTCCTTGTTGGCATTCTGGTTTGGTAGTATCTAATTGTTGAGCAAAACTGGTATTAACATCAATAATAATAACAACCCCCTCACCATTCCCTCCCGAACCCCTTCATCCGAGAACCATGTTCCAACGTTTTTATCATTTTCGAAGGGAGTCATGCAATGTTTGTAGAGTGTTTAGATATATTTAGGTAGAGCTTAGATTATTATGGGAGTCATTCCGACCCCGGCGGGCGGCGGAAACCGCCCAAAGACCGCACCGCGGTCAAATGACCGCGGGGGTCATTTCAACTTTCCCGCTGGGCCGGCGGGCAATCTCCAAAAGATCGCCCGCCGGCCCAGCGGGAAAGCCCCTGCAAAGAGGAAGCCGGCTCCAAATGGAGCCGGCGGATTTGCAGGGGTGCGACGGGTGCAGTGGCACCTGTTGCGATTTTCACTGTTTGCTAAGAAGACAGTGAAAATCTTTGTGGGGCCCTGTTAGGGGGCCCCTGCACTGCCCATGCCAGTGGCATGGGCAGTGCAGGGGCCCCCAGGGGCCCCATGACACCCTTTCCCGCCAGCCTCTTCCTGGCGGTGTAAATCGCCAGGAACAGGCTGGCGGGGAGGGGGTCGGAATCCCCATGGCGGCGCTGCAAGCAGCGCCACCATGGAGGATTCCCTGGGCCAGGGGAAAACAGACGGGAAACCGCTGGTTCCCCTTTTCTGACCGCGGCTTTACCGCCGCGGTCAGAATGGCCCGGGAAGCACCGCCAGCCTGTTGGCGGTGCTTCCTCTGCCCTCCACCCTGGCGGTTTGAAACCGCCAGGGTCGGAATGAGGGCCTATGTCTTTACCTTAGATTTGGGTGTGTATTTTGGTCTATGATTAAAGGTTAAGAGCCGTGTCCTCCGTTATCATTTGTTATTCTGTCTGTGATGTTACTGATTGAGGGAGCCTTAGGTTGTAGTTTCTGCTCTAAGTGTATCCATTATTACCTCCCAGCCCTCCGACAGTACCAGTGGTCTGATCCCTCTCCTAGTCTACCGTTGAAGAAGCATACCCTCTGCGTTTGCCCATTTAAGTAATTCACTTTTCCAGGCTGATGATCTAGGGCCTGGTTTTTCCAGTAGGATGCAATCTCTCTCTTGGCCAATGTTAGAGCTAAGTCCTGGAATCTGTCTGTGGTTTTATGTTTAGCTGAGTGAGTGAAGGCGTGTAGAAGACAGATATCCATGGAGCAGGTCACATTCCTATTCAATAGATGTATCAGGGTCTGGCAAACCTCTGCCTAATAGGGTACCAGGGTAGGGCAATCCCAAAACATGTGGCTGAACTCAGAGCCGATCAACCCGCATCTCGGGCAACACTCTATGATTTTACTAAAGTATTTGTTTATGTGGGCTGGGGTCAGGTAGTCTTGGTGCAGTATGTAAAAATGTATAAGTTTAAATCTAGTGTTTTGGGTTGCCTTGGGAAGGTTTCTCAGGATGTGCCCCCATTCTTCCTCCGGGATATCCCTGCAGAGATCTTTTTCCCACTTTTTGTTTGAGATAAGTCAAGGGTGCTATACTGTCTGCTCTCATCAGCCCATAGAGCGTTGAGACTACTTTAGGTTTATCATTTGAGGATGACAGATATGTGCAGATCGCTTGTGAAGGGGGTTCAGCGCTTTTCTTTTGCCAGTGTTTATGTATGTTGGCCTTTAAAGCCCCATACATTAGGAAGTGACTTGCTGGGATGTCGTATTCTGTCCTCAGGGTCTTGAACGACATTAGTTTGTTATCCCTGAAAAGCATGCCCACTGTATTAATCCCAATTTCCAACCAGACTCCTAGTTCAAGACGAGCTCCCCCTGTGTTATTGCTTGCAAGGACTTAAGGGGAAGCTCCACAGAGTATCGAGTTTCTATTTTGTTCCTACGTAGAAAGGTTTTGCAGCATTTGGTTAGGATTTTTAATTCTGGAGAATCTTGCTTCTCACCTCTAGAGGTCCCCAGGAGTATCTCAAACAGCCTAACCTCCTGTGGAGTGGATATCCTCGCATTCGTTTTTGCATGTAGTCTATCTGAGAACCAATGGGCCAGCCATTGTAGTTGTGCCGCTAGATAGTAGGTTTCAAAGTCAGGGGCTGCCATACCTACCTCCATCCGTCGGCTGCCTTTGGAGTTTTGTCAGGGCCACTCTCCTCATATCTTTTCCCCATATAAATGAGATTACCATGGTATTTAGTTCTATGAAAAAGGTTTTAGGAATCCAGATCGGAAGTACTGAGAAATGGTATAGCAATCTCTGCAACACAATCATTTTAAGAATCGCAATTCGCCCGGCCACTGAAAGTGGCAGAGTTTGCCAGAATGCCATACAGGATTTTATAGAACGGATTGAGCCGCCAATGTTACCATCTAGGGTATCCCGGGAGTCATGGTACACTTTCACTCCTAAATAGGCGAGCCCATTCGGTATCCATCTAACCAATCCTAGGTTCAGGGGTGGTAGCTGCTGTTCTTTGAGTGGGAGTAAACCTGTTTTATCCCAATTCACCCTTAATCCAGAGTGGCTTTCAAAGCTGGAAAGCATTTGATGCACTAGTGGTAGGTCTCTTTTGATATCTTCCTTAAATATTAAGAGGTCGTCTGCATAAAGGGCTATATGGTGTCTCTCTCCCCTCACCAGTATACCCGGTCCACCCTCTCCTGCTCTAGCCGCAGCGGCCAGTGGTTCCATTGCCAGGGCAAACAGTAGGGGACAGAGGGGGCAACCCTGTCTCGTTCCACGTTCAACTCTATACTTGTTGGATATTGTGTGCCCTGAGCGGACTCTGGCGGAGGGGTAAGTATAGAGTAACTCCCCCAGGTGATGTATTCGGGTCCAATTCCGAGTTTGGGCATGACTGTATAGAGGAAGTCCCAATCTAGGCTATCAAAAGCTTTTTCTATATCTACTGCTAGGATACCCGATGTCATGGCGTTGGGAGCCATGTCTCTCATGATAGCTATTCATCTACGGATATTCCCAGCTGTATTTCGTCCCAGTATGAAACCTGCCTGGTCTGGGTGTATCAGGGAGGGCATCAGTGGGAGGAGTCTGGATGCCAGGATCTTGCTAAGGATTTTATAGTCAAGGTTCAACATGGAGAGGGGTCTATAAGCTCCCACCCTTGTTGGGTCCTTGCCGGGTTTGAGAAGGGGGACTATGACTGCCTCGCGGGAGGATTCCGGTAGTAGGCCCTGGTCCCTAGCAATTTTATATATACGTTCTTATCTCGGAGAAAGGATATCTCCGAAGGTAATATAAAACTTTAAAGAGAAGCCGCCTGTGCCAAGCGATTTTCCTCTGCCCATTCCTTTCATGGCCTCATTAATTTCGCTAGTCTGACGTTCCCTTCTAATGGTTCTGTGAATTCAGGTTCCAGGGATTTTAAGTGTAATTCCGTTAGATAGTCTACAGCGTGTTCTCTATTAAGATTAAGGTGGTCATTACGACCTTGGCAGTATAAGGCGCTTACCACCGTGCAGAAGACCACCAATACAACGCCGCGGCCGCGGTATACCGCCACAGCTATTATGACACACATCTCGGAATCCGCCAAAATTCAGACACCCACACAAGTCCGCCACACCAAAGGTCAGCGAGATACATGCGGAAACAAATCCTCCACCTCCACGTCAACAGAAACACGCCCATGCTATTACGACCCAAAAATCCACGTGGCGGTCTTTCAACCGCGGTATTTTATTGGCGGTACACACCGCTGCGCTCAAAATACACCCACACTTACAAAACACAGCCACATTGGACATTTCGAAATACACACACCTGATACACATACACACACCACTCCCACACACCCATTACAATATAAAACACACACCCACATCACACACAAACCCCTACGACCAGAATTTCTGAGAGAAGGCCAGAGAGAGACAGCACAGAATAGAGAACCCCATCACACAGAGGCACACTACACCATCACCCACACAACACCCACAAACAAAACACCACATACCACTACACTCACTACACTCATCAACACATACACCACCCCACACATCACACACACCACCCCATGGCACGCCAAAGACACCCCCGCTTCTCCGAGGAGGAGCTCAGGGTCATGGTCGAGGAAATAGTCCGGGTAGAGCCACAGCTATTTGGCTCACAGGTACAGCACACATCAATAGCCAGGAAGATGGAGCTATGGCAAAGAATAGTCGACAGGGTCAACGCTGTGGGACAGCACCCAAGAAATAGGGAGGACATCAGGAAGAGGTGGAATGACTTACGGGGGAAGGTGCGTTCCACGGTAACCAGGCACCACATCGCGGTACAGCGGACTGGCGGCGGACACCCACCTCCTCCCCCACAACTAACAACATGGGAGGAGCAAGTCTTGTCCATCTTGCATCCTGAGGGCCTCGCAGGAGTCGTTGGATGAACGGACACTGGTAAGTCAAATTTCAACTATCAAATCCCCCACCCTACCTGCGTGCTATCAGGCACCCCCACCCTCACACCCTCCCCTATCACTCCAAAACATCACCTATCTACCCATGACACCAACCACCCATCCCAACCCCAAAACCTGCATGACCTAACTAAGCATGGATACCCATCACTAAAGCATGTCCACTGCACAGACCCACAACACCCCCCAACTATCACCACACAAGCCCCCACACAGGAATGCCTGCACTGGGGTACACGCACACCCAAACATTGCACATCATGAAACACACACATGCAATAATCATGTACTCATACCCCCGCAGGAACCCGAAGGAACGTCACCACACCAGAGGGTCCAGACAACACCACTCAACCCCCAGAAGAGGCCCACAGTGACGACAGCAGCTCTGCCCCACTAGATCTTGATGACCAGCCCGGACCATCGTGGGCCTCAGGACAGTCGGTTCCCCTTGCCCAGCCACAGCCCAACACCGAACTGCCACCCTCTGGGAACACCAGCACAGCACCCACCCAGCGGGCCCAAACCTCCCTACCCATGACAGGTCAATCAGCGTTGTGTCCACCACTACAGGGCACCCAGGCGAACCCACTACCCCAACAACAACAGGGACCTGGGGGCAGTGGTAGTGGGCACACGGTCCAGGGGATGGAGGCACAGGAACACAGGGGAACTGGGAGGGCTGCTGTGTGACAGAGGGAGGACAGGCCAAGGGAACCTACTCTCAACGAGGCCCTCTCCTCCATCATGGAAGCATACCACCACTCCCAGGAGACGATGGCAACGGTACTGGCCAAGTTGCAGGAGACCCTGCGTCTGCAGGAGGAACAGTATTTGGGGTTCAGGTAGGAGCTCAGGACCATCGGCTCCGCCCTGGGCACCATTGTAGGGGTGCTGACGGACATTCAAAAGACCTTGAGGGACACCGTGGCACTCCAAGGGGCCCCTGACACTAGCCACCACGATGAAATGCCCACCACCTCCGCCGGCGCTAGTGGACAGGAGGCACCGCCACAGGACCAACACACCAGCACCCCATCCCCTGCAGACGGACCACCACCACGCAAGCGGGCCCTGAGATCCAGGAACAGGACAGAGCAAGATGGCAAGACCCCCGCCAGGAAATAAGACCACCCTGATCGTCCTCCCACTGTCCCACTTTGTTACCCTATCCAAATCGGAACTGCCCCAGGTCCACTTCCAATGGCCAGATGTGCAATGTACCTGTGAGACTAATAGACTGGATTCTGCCATGGACATTCCTCCACCATCACCCATCCCCATTTCACAACCCCCCTTCATTGAATAAACACCCTTGAAACACTAATAAAACTGGAGTCAGTCAATGATTGTGAACTTTGTATTGTCAATGACAGTGTTAAAAAAGGTTACCCATTGGAAGGCCAACATACCAATGTCACACATCACAAGCCTTTCAAGGGTGCAAGCTGTTGACACGTAGGTTACCACAATAGTGACACTGAAATGGAAGGGGACAACTCAGTTAACAAATAGGGAGTGAAATGTAGGTACAGGATAGAGGTAGACGTGTGAAAGTTAATAATATGTGAAACATGAAAATGTACTCACCTGTGTCTCACTGAAAATATTGCTGTATGACTGACTCCCTGTTGTCATTTTCATCTTCATCAGCTTCCTCCTCATCACTGTCCACAGGCTCCACAGGCTCCCCGCTGCAACAACACCGTCATCTGGATCATCCTCCTGCAGAAAAGGCACCTGGCGTCGCAATGCCAAATTATGGAGCATGGAGCAGGCGATGATGATGTCGCACACCTTCTTTGGTGAGTAGAATAGGGATCCACCAGTCATATGGAGGCACCTGAACCTGGCCTTAAGGAGGCCGAAGGTCCGCTCAATCACCCTCCTAGTCCTCCCATGGGCCTCATTGTACCGTTCCTCTGCCCTGGTCCTGGGATTCCTCACTGGGGTCAATAGCCAGGACAGGTTGGGGTAACCAGAGTCCCCCAATAGCCATACACGGTGCCTCTGGAGTTGACCCATCATATCAGGGATGCTGCTATTCCGCAGGATGTAGGCGTCATGCACAGAGCCAGGGAACATAGCATTTACCTGCGAGATGTACTGGTCTGCCAAACAGACCATCTGGACATTCATTGAATGATAACTCTTCCTGTTCCTGTACACCTGTTCATTCCTGCGGGGGGACCAGAGCTACATGGGTCCCATCAATGGCACCTATGATGTTGGGGATATGTCCAAGTGCATAGAAATCACCTTTCACTGTAGGCAAATCCTCCACCTCAGGGAAAATGATGTATCTCCTTACGTGTTTCAGCAGGGAAGACAACACTCTGGACAACACGTTGGAAAACATAGGCTGGGACATCCCTGATGCCATGGCCACTGTTGTCTGAAAAGACCCACTTGCAAGGAAATGCAGCACTGACAGCACCTGCACGTCAGGGGGGATTCCAGTTGGATGGCGGATTGGTGACATCAGGTCTGGCTCCAACTGGGTACATAGTTCCTGAATTGTGGCACGATCAAACCAGTAGGTCACGATGACATGTCGCTCTTCCATTGTCAACAGGTCCACCAGCGGTCGGTACACCGGCGGATTCCGCCATCTTCCAATATGTCCCAACTGACGGTGCCTAAGAAGGACAACAGCGAAGAAACTGTCAGCATTCCTCCAGGTATGTTCCTACAGTCACACACAAGACTACAACAGACAATTAACCCATCCGGGAAAGGTTTTGAGTGTAGGCCTCGGTATGTGTGACGCAGTAGTAATTGAAGCCATGTGGGCCCCTGAAATGGCAGCTGCCTGACCTCTAAACTGGGACAATGGGATTGTGGGGTAACTGCGCTGGCGTTGGACACCGTCGCGGTAGGCGGTCGTAGAGCGCGGCGCAATGATGCATTGGTTAACATTGGACCCTAAGGTTCCCAGGAGCCAATGAACAGGTGCGCCGCCGGTGATGATGCGCACCGCCGCGGACGTCACCACCATTTTCCATCTCTTCAATCACTAGATACCTGACCTTCAACAGGAGAGGACCCACACTGCTAGTGCTGCTGTGACCTCGGTCTGGAAGCGACGATGGCTGCTGCGTCTGGGGAAAGGGCCCCTGCCTTCACTGCACAGGAGTTGGAGAAACTTTTGGATGGGGTCCTCCCCCAGTAAACGCTACTCTACGGTCCTCCAGACCAACAGGTTAGTACACAGGGAGCACGTTGGATGGGCTATGCTTGGGTGGAGAGGGCTGGGTGGATGAGGGAAGGGGACAAAGTACATAGAACAGTTATGCATGGGGATGAATGGGACACAGGGATAGAGTTGGGAGGGGGCCAATCACAACGACGGTGCAGTAGGTAATGACTGTCCTCTTTCCTTGTGCATGTCATGTAGGTCAGCGCCCACCAGAAGAGGGACATTTGGCGTGCCATCGCCAAGGAAGTCCGGACCCTGGGGGCCCACCAGAGACGGGGCACCCACTGCCGTAAGAGATGGGAGGACATTCGCCGCTGCAGCAAGAAGACGGCAGAGGCTCAGCTGGGGATGGCCTCCCAACGTGGGAGGGGTGCCCGTCGCACCATGACCCCCCTGATGTTCCGGATCCTGGCGGTGGCGTACCTGGAGTTGGATGGGCGCTTAAGGACATCACAGCAGACACAAGGGGGTGAGTACTACCTCATCATATGGACTTTGCGTGCAGTGGAGGTGTCTGGGTGGCTGTGGTGGGTTGTGGGTGTCCCTAGGCCAGGGCGAGTTAGGTAGGCAATGCCCCTCCGTTATGTAGGCCATGTGGCACTCTACCCCAGCTCAAAACAGAGGGAGGTTGATGTATAGTTGCCCCTTTGCCATCCATGTGGGCAGATTACTACCATTGCCATGTAGGCCATTTCCCAGAAATAGCATGTGCAGAGGTCAGGAGCACGGCGTAATGCATGGGGCTGCTGCGTCTGTCTTGTCCGCCAACGGTAGCGGTATGCCATGCACTAAAACTCTCTTTCTTCTGTCTCCCCCCTTTTCCTGCTCTCCCTGTCCTTTTGTACATCAGCATCAACAGGCGGAGGTACAGTGGCACAGGAGCACGAGGGAGCTGCATCCCACATGGCCATGGAGGGCCACACCACAGACTCTGAATTCACCAGTGGGACAGAGGGCGAGGGGAGCTTCACGTCGGCCACCTGATCACCATCCAGTGACACGGACTCGTCCGCCGATGGGAGCTCCCCTGTGGTGGCGGCACCATCTGTGCGCCCCACTTCTACAGGTACAGCCGCCACCTCCCCTACCAGCACCGCCCTCCCAGCAGCCCCTCAGCGTGTGTCCCGTGCCCGCTCACCCAGGAGGGTGGGCTTCACCTTCGCCCCAGGCACCTCAGGCCCTGCCCCAGTCACCCCTGCTGCCCTCAGTGAGGAGGCCATTGACCTCCTCAGGTCACTCACTGTTGGGCAGTCTACCATTGTGAATGCCATCCAGGGTGTAGAACGAGAGTTGAAACACGGTAATGCATTCCTGGAAGGCATTCATTCTGGTCAGGCTGGCAATCTCTGGCTTCAGCACTGATAGCAGCCATTGTCCCAGTGTCCAGCCTCCCCCCTCCAACCTCCTCCACCCAGACCCAATCCCCTGTACCCCAGCCCATCCCAAGCACACCCACAGACCAGCAGGCACACAAGTCAACACACACAAGTAGCTCAAGCAAACATAGGCACCACACACACCACAGGCACTCACACAAGCATCACACCCATACAGACCCAGCAACATCCACTGTCTCCACTGTGTCCCCCTCCTCCTCTTCTCCCTCCTCCCTCCCAGTCTCGTCTACACACACACCTGCATGCACCACATCTACAGGCACTAAGACTCGCACCAGAACACCCAGCACCACAAGCCGCTCACCTGCACTCACCACCTCCACTGCCATTTACACGTCCCCTGTGTCCTCTCCCAGTGTGTCTGTGACGCCCCCTCCCAAAGTACACAAACGCCAGCAATCACTCACCCAACATCCATCCACCTCACGACAGCCTCCAGTACCTGCACCTGCACCCAAAACACCTAAAGTGACACCTCCAGTACCTGCACCTGCACCCAAAACACCTAAAGTGACACCTCCTACAACCACCTCCTCTACCTCCACTCCCAGACCCCCTCCAACTACCCATCCCAGTGTCCGTCAGAAACTGTCCCTCTGTCAAATTGACCTGTTTGCCCCCCCCTCCAGTTCATCAGTCCCGTCGTAGCGCCTCAGCCAAAAAGCCTCCTGTACCAGTGGTGCGTGTTCCAGGTTTTTGGACACCAGGGCAGGCAGTAGGACCCGGAGCCAAGGCACTGTCAGCCCACCCCCTATAAAGGCACCGAAATTGGAGAGTGGACGACGGGACCGTGTCAAGACTCCTGGTGGGACAACAAGTGAAATGAGATCGAAGGCGATTGGTGAGTCAGCTGTAACTCCAAAGAAGGTGGGGAAGGTTCCGAGGAAGTCTGCCCAGCCTGTTGTGAGTGTCACAGCGGAGAAGTGCGCCATCATTTCCGGCAGTCCAGACACAACCACCAGCACCGTCGTTACTGGTCAGGAGACCACCGCCAGAGTCAGTGCCCAGGAGGGCCCAAGTATCGTTACTGGTCAGGAGACCACCGCCAGAGTCAGTGCCCAGGAGGGCCCCAGTATCGTCACTTGTCAGGAGACCACCGCCAGAGTCAGTGCCCAGGAGGGACCAGGATCCCAAAGCCCCGCTGGGCGATGATGGAACGTCATGCCACACCCCAATGCCCAGTGTGGAGTTCGTCATGCCACCCCCTAATGTCCAGTGTGGAGTTCGTCATGCCACACCCCAATGTCCAGTGTGGAGTTCGTCATGCCACACACCAATGTCAGTATCTGAACCGCCATCTCAGGCTACCGATGAACAGTCCATAGCCAGCCATGGCAAAGCACCGCTGAACAAGGCCAAGACCGCCATGGCAAAGCACCGCTGAACAGTCCATAGCCAGCCATGGCAAAGCACCGCTGAACAAGGCCAAGACCGCCATGGTGGAGACCTCTGAACAGTCCATACCCAGCCATGGCAAAGCACCGCTGAACAAGGCCAAGACCGCCATGGTGAAGACCGCTGAACAGTCCATAGCCAGCCATGGCAAAGCACCGCTGAACAAGGCCAAGACCGCCATGGCAAAGCACTGCTGAACAAGGCCAAGACCGCCATGGTGAAGACTGCTGAACAGTCCATAGCCAGCCATGGCAAAGCACCGCTGAACAAGGCCAAGACCGCCATGGCAAAGCACCGCTGAACAGTCCATAGTAGCCATGGCAAAGCACCGCTGAACAAGGCCAAGACCGCCATGGCAAAGCACCGCTGAACAGTCCATAGCCAGCCATGGCAAAGCACCGCTGAACAAGGCCAAGACCGCCATGGTGAAGACCGCTGAACAGTCCATAGCCAGCCATGGCAAAGCGCCGCTGAACAAGGCCAAGACCGCCATGGCAAAGCACCGCTGAACAAGGCCAAGACCGCCATGGTGAAGACCGCTGAACAGTCCATAGCCAGCCATGGCAAAGCACCGCTGAACAAGGCCAAGACCGCCATGGCAAAGCACTGCTGAACAGTCCATAGCAGCCATGGCAAAGCACAGCTGAACAAGGCCAAGACCGCCATGGCAAAGCACCGCTGAACAGTCCATAGCCAGCCATGGCAAAGCACTGCTGAACAAGGCCAAGACCGCCATGGTGAAGACCGCTGAACAGTCCAAAGGCAAAGCGCCGCTGAACAAGGCCAAGACCGCCATGGCAAAGCACCGCTCAACAAGGCCAAGACCGCCATGGTGAAGACCGCTGAACAGTCCATAGCCAGCCATGGCAAAGCACCGCTGAACAAGGCCAAGACCGCCATGGCAAAGCACCGCTGAACAGTCCATAGCAGCCATGGCAAAGCACCACTGAACAAGGCCAAAACCGCCATGGCAAAGCACCGCTGAACAGTCCATAGCCAGCCATGGCAAAGAACCGCTGAACAAGGCCAAGACCGCCATGGTGAAGACCGCTGAACAGTCCATAGCCAGCCATGGCAAAGCACCACTGAACAAGGCCAAGACCGCCATGGCAAAGCACCGCTGAACAGTCCATAGCCAGCCATGGCAAAGCACCGCTGAACAAGGCCAAGACCGCCATGGTGAAGACCGCTGATCAGGGCAAACACCGTGTGGGTATGAATAGGCCACCACATCAGGCATCCTTCTCCCATGTGCAGCTGGGACAGTGACAGGACAGGAACTTTCACTGGGAGACTCATCCAGTCTGGCCACCAGTCCCACCCAGTACCAGTTGAGAACTGCATCTACTTGCGTCAATGTGGTTTTGCCCTCCCCAGGATAAAACAGTGGGCAAGCAACCCACTGTAGAGACTTGAGAGACTGTGGCTTTGCACTCCCCAGGATGGTCCAGTGGGCAACCCACCCACTGTAAATACTTGAGAGACTGTGGCTTTGCACTCCCCAGGATGGCACAGTGGGCAAGCCACCCACTGTAGAGACTTGAGAGACTGTGGCTTTGCACTCCCCAGGATGGTACAGTGGGCAAGCCACCCACTGAAGAGACTTGAGAGACTGTGGCTTTGCACACCCCAGGATGGTCCAGTGGGCAACCCACCCACTGTAAAGACTTGAGAGACTGTGGCTTTGCACTCCCCAGGATACATCAATGGGCATGGAGCCCCGTCGTGGATCTGGCTTTGCAGTCATGTGGCTGAGGTGCCCCCCCTTCCCTTCCCCCTGAGGTGCCTGTAGTGTTTCAATCTGATGCCCCGGCAGTGTTCTCTCTGATTTTGGTCAGGTATCTATTGTGGGCCTCGCCCATGCATTTTTGGACTGTTGGTGCACGGACATTGTTGTGTGCATATCTGCACTACTTCTTGTATTGTATATATAAATATGACAGATTTCGAGATATGATTCAGTATATTTTTATATGACATGTATATTGGCACATTACAATATTTGAACGGATCTCGCTTTGTCTTTGCATTCTTCCGGGGGGATTGTGGGTTGTTAATGAGATATTTTTGACTGCATTGGTGTGTATGTTGTAATATGCGAGGGTGGGGGTGGGGGTGTTTGGTGGGTGTCCCCCTAACTTTTACTTCCCCCCCCGTGTCGTAGATGCAGTACTCACCGGTATGTTCTGCGCCTATGTCGCTGTTGTTCGTACAGGAGCAGAAAGACAATGGCAGGTAGTATTTGGAGTTCCGGCTCCATGGAGTCATCGTTCACCGTGGAGTGTGTTGAGGTGAGCGTTTTCCCATAGCAAAGGCTGTTTCCGCCGTGTTTTTATCCACGGTGAATCCGCCCCGGAAAAGGTGGCGGATTGGTGTGTTGTAATAGTGTGGGCGGTACTTTGTCTCCCGCCTGTCTGTTGGCGGTGACCGCCACGCTGTTTGTATGTACCGCCGTGGCGGGCGAAGTGTTAAAGTGGCTGTCTTTGTTGGCGGTTACCGCCAGGGTCGTAATTCCCTTTTTTTTTTCGCCGGCCTGTTTGAGGTATTACCCCACCTTTTACACCGTCCGCCAGGGTTGTAATGACCCCATAGGTCTTTTTTTGTATACACCCTCGTAAAATGTCCTAAACTGGGCATTAATCTGTTCTGGTTCAAATAAGTGGGTCCCTGTCTCCGATGTCAGGTTCATAATGGGGGGAGATCTATCAGATTGTGAAACCACCCACGCGAGGAGTCTGCCCGCTCTATCTCTCTCTTTGTGTGCCCGGGTGAGGTAGTTTTTAATCAAAGCATTTAAGGCGCTCAGTGCAGTGAGCCACTTCGGACCTAAGGTCTTGCATTAAGGTTTGTAGGTGGGGGTTCCCAGGTCTGTCTTTCTCTATTTCTCTTAGTTCAGTCTCAGCTCGTTCCGTGTCACCTGATAAGGTTCTGCGTATTCCCACTGTCTCTGCTATGCACTTCCCACGCATTACTACTTTGAAGGCGTCCCATTCTACCAGTGGATTAGTAGTAGTTGCGTCATTGTCTTCGAAATATTGCAGTATACTTTGGCGGAGTTCGGCTCGGAAGGGGGCATCCTCCACTAGTTTGGGTTTGAGCCTCCACGTTGGGATACGGGGAACAATGGATCCCCAGTTCAGAGTCAGTAAGAGAGGGTTGTGGTCCAAAATTGTGCGGGACAGATATTCTGTATCTAGGATTTGTGAGTGTATATCAGATGAGCAGAGGAAAGCGTCTAGTCGCACATGTAGTTCATGAAGACGGGAGAAAAAGGAATAGTCTCTTGAAGTGGGGTGCATTCTATGGCAGGCATCAGTTAGGCCCCAATTAGTTTGCAGGTGGTGAATTGTCGCGCCGTTCTCACCAGGGGGGAGTTAGGCAGGAGGGGGTGTGATCTGTCTATGTTAGGGTTCCCCATGCAGTTGAAGTCCCCCCCCAGTATCACTGGGGACTGTAAGTATGATGCTAGTAAATTAGGTAGTCGTGTAAGGAATTCTCCCTGATCAGTGTTGGGAGCATATACATTAATCAAGGTTAGCTCCCTGCCCTTTGGTCTGCTCTTGACCGCCACAAATCTCCATTCGGGGTCTATAAAGCTATCTGTCATTTGAAAGGGAACTCCCGCTCGAATCCAAATCAGAGTGCCTCTCGAGTATGCCGAGTAGGAGGTATAGTACGCCTGACCCCTCCATCTTTTCTGCAGTGCCTTACCCTCTGTCAGTGTTAAGTGGGTTTCTTGGAGCATGGCTATTCTATTGTATTCTACAGTGTTTGCACCACTTTTCTAACGGTATACTTACCTGATTTTGGTTTGTGTGTATATTTTGTGTATTTTACTTACCTCCTAAGGGAGTATATCCTTTGAGATATTTTTGGCACATTGTCACTAAAATAATGTACCTTTATTTTTAGTAACACTGAGTATTGTGAGTCTTATGATATAGTGCTATATGATATAAGTGGTATAGTAGGAGCTTTTCATGTCTCCTAGTTCAGCCTAAGCTCCTCTGCTATAGCTACCTCTATCAGCCTAGGCTGCTAGAACACTACTAATCTACTAATAAGGGATAACTGGACCTGGCACAAGGTGTAAGTACCATCAGGTACCCACTATAAGCCAGGCCAGCCTCCTACAACCAGCACCACTACAAACACCACCATTACCACCAGCAAAACCATTATCAGTGCCACACTTACTCCCCCATTACCAGTGTTACCATTAGTGCCATCTTTACCAACTCCAACATTGCCATCACTCCCACGATGATTACCACCACAATTTTCTTACCCATTACCCTATTTGCCACAAACATTACCACTGTTCATGTCATGACCACTATGAGAAAAGGCCTCTTTCTTGTCATGGTTAGCCCCCACGTTTTGCATGGTATGTGATGTATCCTCAAAGTTGTTAGTGCCCAGGGCCCCTGCAAACCAGGTTCCCTGTGCCATATCTCTTTCCCTAAAACTGTTGTGATGTATTGGCACAATTGGCAACACCTTTAGCTGCCATTATAAGTCCCTAGTAAATGTTACCTAGGTACCCAGGGCATGATGTACTAAGTGTAGGCCCCTAAGGGCAGTAGCAGTAGCACCGATTGTGCCACCCTCTAGGACCATGCATCCAGAAGCACCCTGCACTGCCATTGCAGGCTGAGTGTTTTGAAAGACAAACTCGACATGGCACAAAGCATGTGTGCCCTGTCCACCATACACTGCATGTACTATAGATAAATCACCCCTCTGGCAGGCTTTCCAGCCCTAAGGCAGGGTACACTATGGTGGTCATTCTGACCCTGGCGGTCTTTGACCGCCAGGGCGGAAGACCGCGGGAGCACCGCCGACAGGCCGGCGGTGCTCCAATGGGGATTCCGACCGCGGCGGTAAAGCCGCGGTCGGACCGGCACCACTGGCGGGGTCCCGCCAGTGTACCGCCGCCCCATTCAATCCTCCGTGGCGGCGCAGCTTGCTGCACCGCCGCGGGGATTCTGACCCCCCCTACCGCCATCCAGATCCCGGCGGTCGGACCGCTGAGATCCGGATGGCGGTAGGGGGGGTCGCGGGGCCCTGGGGGCCCCTGGGGGCCCCTGCAGTGCCCATGCCACTGGCATGGGCATTGCAGGGGCCCCCGTAAGAGGGCCTCTACATGTATTTCACTGTCTGCTGCGCAGACAGTGAAATACGCGACGGGTGCAACTGCACCCGTCGCACAGCTTCCACTCCGCCGGCTCGATTCCGAGCCGGCTTCATCGTGGAAGCCTCTTTCCCGCTGGGCTGGCGGGTGGTCTGAAGGCGACCGCCCGCCAGCCCAGCGGGAAAGTCAGAATTACCGCCGCGGTCTTTCGACCGCGGAACGGTAATCTGACGGCGGGACTTTGGCGGGCGGCCTCCGCCGCCCGCCAAGGTCAGAATGAGGGCCTATATGGTATGTGTAGGCATAGAGGCATGAACAGTATTCCCCTACTGTGTCCTTGCCAAACCTGGGACATGGTAAGTGAACAGGGCAGCCATTTTAGTGCATGTGCTGGACACTGGTCAGTATGAGTTCCACAGCTACATGTTGGCCACCCTGAACCCTGGGTTGTTTGCTATCAAACAACCCAGAATGATAAATCCAACTGGTGCGAGTATTGTATTTATTACAAAATGTACCCTGTGGACAAGAGTCTGAATCCCTGGGGTGAGAGATCCTGCTCTCTGGGATTCAGAACAAAGCCTTTCCTGGGTGGAGGTGCTATCACCCCTCCCTCAGGTATATGCACTGCCCTGCTAGCGAGCTTCAAAGGGCTTACCACCTTTGAAACTCGATCCCCAGGCCTGCTGCTAGCAGCAGATGGCTACCCCTATTGCAAACCCCCGCTTTTGGCAGGAGCAGCAGCGGAAAACCAGACAAAGGAAAGGAGGAGTGGTCATTCCGGGCTTGCACTACCCCTAAGGTGTGCATGTGAGGTGACCTCTCCACTTCATTTTCCTTCATCTTGCATGGAAAGAAAATAACTAATCAGGTATAGGGAAGTGACCTCTTCCCACAGGAAGTGGGCACTTAGTGGGTGTAGCCCAGGTAAGGTAGATGACCCATTGGTCATTACTAGGTAGCCCCTAAAATGCCCACTAAATGCAGTATTTAGTGGGTACCCCTAGACCAAGAAATCAGATTCCCTGGACAAAAGAAGACCAGCAATAAAGAAGACCCAATGCTCGAGAACTGAAGTCTTGCTGAACCAAGAAAAGGCACCAAACCCTGCTGTTTGCACCCAGGACTCGACAATCGCCCCTGAGAGGTTGCTTGGGCATTGTATGGACTCTCCAAACCTCCAGAAGACCTCCACTCTTCAAAAATCACTAAACATCTCCCTCCAGAGTGAAGGCATCACTCTGCCACCCTAAGGAATCAAAGACCCAGTGAAGACCACGTCACTGACCAACTGCTGACCAAGGAACCGGACATTTCAGCTGGACCAAACTTAACCTGTCAAACTGTGAGGACAAAACCTACCACTGTGCCAAGTTTCTTGTCACTGCACCCTCCAGTGGCCAGACTGTGCAATAGCCCTAGGTACTGGTCACCTCACACCAGACACCCAGAAGAATAGTCCTTTCCAGACTGAAAAAGGACCAGGAGGAAGCCCCAGCCAAGGGACTACAGGAACCAACCAGAACTCCCACCACAGTGCCCGTGCTGACCTGCAAGCGACCCTCAAAGTGACCTACCTCCTGCTTCCAGGGCACCTTTGCACACAGTTCCTGGCTCACCGAGCTGTGCCCTTAGGGTTCCATGACCTTGACACCCCAAGGGGACCCACAAAACGTACCTTTAAGCCTGCCTGTGCAGTGCTTTTCCAAGGGCCCCCCTGTAGTGTCCAGCTCCATCAACTTTTTGCAGCTGCTCCTGCCTGAACCGCGAGTCACACAAACGACTCCAGCTGGTCCAGGGTACCCATACCACCACCATCATTACTACTAGTACCACTACCATTATCGCTACATACACATAGTTAGAATCATTACCATTAGTACCCTACCACCTTTACTTAAACCCTTAAGACATCCAATAACACTCTTCCAATCACCTGCACTTCTACCCCTGGCTATCATATAAAGCTTTTGAATCCTACCAAGCA
Organism: Pleurodeles waltl; assembly: GCF_031143425.1. Lineage (NCBI taxonomy): Eukaryota > Metazoa > Chordata > Amphibia > Caudata > Salamandridae > Pleurodeles > Pleurodeles waltl. The sequence continues at coordinate 1,117,267,334 of NC_090440.1, forward strand.
TTGGTAGAGATAAAACCTAGCAACAATAATATACTTCAACATGCTTTACTTACTGATGTAGAGCTAAAAAAGAAACCTAGCTGGCTATACTGTTCTGAACTATACAGATTAGCTTGCCTTAAAACCTTAAGGAATTGGCTCATGAAATATCAAATCTATAGCAGTTTATCACGTGATCTAAAAGAATATTTAGGCCCTCAAAGTGGTACGTAAACATCTTTGTGAATTTTCTACTCCTAGCATTACCAATTCCATGGGTATCACAAAATACAGAAGCAGGCATACTGTGGTATTCTGAGTTGCACACTGAGCTGCACCCTATTATTGTAGTAATTCCTGGTTTACAGCTGGTTTCTGAAGGAGGCTGGCCTGGCTTGTAGTGGGTACCTTAGGTACTTACACCTTATACCAGGTCCAGTTATCCCTTATTATTGAAATGTAGTAGTGTTCTAGCAGCTTAGTCTGATAGAGGTAGCTGTAGCAGAGTAGCTTAGGCTGAACTAGGAGGCATGCAAAGCTCCTGCAATACCATTATAGTTACACAGTACTTATACACAATAAAAGACAATACTCAGTGTTACCAAAAATAAAGGTACTTTATTTTAGTGACACAAGGCCAAAAATATCTTAGAGGCAATGCTCCTTCTGGAGGTAAGTATTATACACAATATATACACTAGAGAACAAAATCAGGTATGTAAACAGTCACAGAATAGTGCAAACAGTAGAAAATACCATAGAATGCAATAGGAAGAAATAGGCCTAGGGGCAACACAAACCATTACTAAGAAAGTGGAATGCGAATCACAAGTTCCCCCCTAGGCAAGTGTAGTGTGTAGAGGGTCACTGGGAGTGTAAGAAAACTACAAAGGTGAGTAAAATACCCCATCCCAGAGCCCGGGAAAGTGGGAGTAGAGATATTTCAAGAACCAAGCAAGACTGCAAAGCAACAAATGGTGGATTCCTGGACCTGGAGACCTGTAAAGAGAGAAGATCAAGTCCAGAAGTCGCAGAAGATTCTGGGAAGGACAGGAGCCCCTGCCAACCTAGAAGATGGTGCAAAAGAGGATTCTCCGGTTGGAAGAAATCTGCAAAAGAGCACCAAAGAAGATGGCTGCGGGTTCCTGCATGATGCAAAGGATGTTCCACGTGGAGATGCTGGATGCAGGCGAGTTGCAGCACTGGATTCGTCCAACAAGCCTTGGTTCAAGCAATGTTGCAGTTTGCATCAAAATGGCACTGCCTGGACGCAGGAGGGATCTGGGGGCCTCAACTCAGACTGAGGAGGCAGAGGGGGCTCCCAACACTGGAGGGATGCCACAGATGACCAGGCAGCACCCACAGAGGTCCCAGGACATGGGGACAAAGAAGGTGCAAATTGTGGTTGCTGCAGCACTACAAAGGAAGGTCCCACGCCACCAGAGAACAACTCAGCGAGTTGAGCGCCGCAGGATAGAGTGCTGGGGACGGACCTGGGCCAGGATGTGCATGAAGGATTCTTGCAAATAGTGCACAGAGGTCTCAGAAGGTAGAGATGACGGGGTGCACAGGGGTACTGTCGCAAATGGAGAAGGCAAGCTCTTAACTCCTCCAAATTTGAACAGCTGGAACTTAGGACAGTCTGTGTCGAAGAGGTGCATCACCTGTGTTCCAGGGGGCACACTCGTCACCAGGAGAGGAGTCCCAGAGATCCAGACGTCATTTTAGAAGGTGCCTGCTGGAGCAGGGAAGTGACTCTGTCACTCCACAGGAGAATTATTCAGTCCTTCTGGTGCAGGGAGAAGACAGGGAGTCCCCAGAGCGTGCACACCGTGGAAACTGTTGCAGTTGCTGGCTGGAGCTAAAGTTGCAGAGTCGCAGTAGCCTTTCTGGATACTTTGTTGCAGTTATAGCGGTTCCTGGAGCAGTCTGTGGTTGATCTGTGGTCAGAGGGTGAAGGAGGCGTTGCAGAGGATTCCTGGTGGAAACTTGCAAGCTGAATCTGAAGGGGAACCCCCAGGAGGGACCCAAAATAGCCCTGAGAGGGTGATTGGCTACCTTACCAGGTAGGCACCTATCAGGAGGGGTCTCTACACCGGTTCAGGGACCCCTTGTCCCCTGCTCTGGCGTGAAACTGGACAAAGGGGAGTGACCACTCCCCTGTCCATCACCACCCCAGGGGTGGTGCCCAGGGCTCCTCTAGTGTGTCCCTGCCATTAGCCATCTTGTTTTCCAAGGTGTGGGGACACTCTGGAGACCTCCGGGTAAAACAGCTGCCTGGAGGTTACAAATGGGCCAGGGACATTGTAGGCCCAGTACTGACACTGTGAGGGTGCTCATTCGGGCCCTGGCTAGCAGGATCCCAGTGAGACAGGCAAAACACACAGACAAATAGGGTTTTCACTATGAGCACTTGGGTCCTGGCTAGCAGAATCCCAGTGAGACAGTAAAAACACACTGACACACACTCACAAACAGGCCAAAAGTGGGGGTAACCATGCTAGAAAGAGGCTACTTTCTCACAGTTTCACATCTGCAAATCCCATCAACTTTTAGTTGTGCAATTTCCTGGTGAGAAACACCAGGCACAGAATTACAGAAAGTGCCTTGGGGTCGCCCAGGCATGTCCTCCTGCTTTGTCTCCCCTCCCCCCAGGGCACTCTGTATTGCAGAAGGGACAGCATAAGCATCTGTGACCCCTTCTGTCATACCAAAAGCTCTTCTGCACAGGTAGTGCCAGCACTATCTGAAAAGGGCATTTCCTAATTTATATGGGCGTGTGGCCCTGTGCAAATGAGGGAATCGATTTATTTCTTTGTCTGTGCCGTATTATGGAGGCGGGCGCAAAGGCAAAGAAGCTGTCAGGAGGTGGACTGAAAGCATGCCACAAAAAGGTGGTGCACTGTCAAAGTGCTTTTTGAGGCAGCCCATTGGGTGATGAAGGGGTTCCATGTACCCCCCAGATACAGTGAGTGACTGCACCCACCTGCAAAGTCTCTCTAATCTCTCTTTAAAATGCAGATAGGTTGCCACCTACACAGTAAAAACGGAGTGGCTTTGAAGCAGCTGCGCCATATTTCACTTGAATGCACATCTCCCAGGACAGCACAAGTTCACGGCTGGCTTAGAGGCTGTGCCTTCACTGTAATAAGGCACACTTTCCCTGTTTGCCAGTACCACCTTGTGCTGCTTCTATTTAGATATAAGTAGTTTGGGAAAGCTCCTTGGGCTCTTAATGTTCACTCTTTTGCAATGTACTGCTTTCACCTGAGTTAGACCACAGGGACAGTATTATACATTGGGCCCTGAGGGCGCAATGGGTATGTGTGCCGGCTTTGTGTGCCCCTGTATTACAGGATAGGCCACAGACGCTTGTGCGTCGCCTTCTGTAAAACTGTCAGTGATGGCTCACAGGTAGCGCCAGGGCTATCATTAGAGGGTATTCCCTCATTTGCATGGAATGTGGCCCCTTGCAAACGAGGGAATCATTTTGCCTCTACACCTGCCACCTAATGTAGATGCAGATGGAGAGGCAAGAATGCCCTTTGGAGGTGCCCTGGATTTTGTACACACTGCGTGGCTCGGCTGTTTAATTCCTTGCACAGTTACTCAACCCTAAGGTCCTTTTAGCTGCATGAATATTGGCACTGGTTCTGCTTAACACTGCAGGGTCTGATTGCCCAATTGCCCGATTGATTCAATTGTTTTTGAAAAATGATTGCCCGCTCGCTTGTTTTAACAGCGGTAATGCCCTTTCCTCTGGGCCTCATGTGGACCACGAAGGGTGATTTACAATGCCAGTTCCTGGCGTCTCCACATAGCTAATCTTCATCCTGATGATGTCCCTGCATTGATTATCCTACAATAGGGTTGAAACACCATCAAAACATAAAATTGCAGACTGGTTTCCAACTCCGTTAAATGTGGATGTGGATATCTAAAAGGATAGATATCCTAGGACAACACTACAATTTATTCCAGTCACATATGTAGCACCAGTGCACCTTTTTCATTGTGTCACTTCGCACTGTGCCATCACCACAATGGAGGACTGTATATATTTTATGTCATTTTAATTGTCTTTCTTGATACTCAAATAAAACAATCTAATTGTTAAGATTAGTTCCTTCCACTACACTCTCTCTATATATAGTAAAGTGCCGTGGAAGTCAAGGACTGCATTTTCTCCTTGGGGATATTGTGTTTACCCGGGTCCCTGGGTAATGGGTCATTCCCCCATTTTCTAGATAGATGCCCTGAAAGTGTGCCACAAAAATGGTGCATGTTCAGGTGCCTCCAAAAGGCAACCAGCCCCCTGGAAGGGAGAAAGGGGGCCCTGTAAACCCCCCCAGACATTCCCCTGCAGGCGGGTGCAGTCACTCATTGCATCCACCTGCAAAGGGCTCTCTGCCCTCTTCAAGGTGCCAACAGCATGCTGCCTGCAATGTGAAACACAGAGGGTCTTTCTGCATCCACTCCACATTTCAGTTGAATGGGCTGCCCACAGGGGAGCATGAGTTTGCTGCAGGCCTGGAGGCAGCGCATTTTTTCTAATATGGTGCAGTGTCCCTGTTTGCACCCGGCACACCATTTGGCCCTATTTGGCAAATGCTGCACATTACAAAGGCACGACTTAGGGCCTGATTTAAATTTCGGTGAATGGGTTACTCCGTCACAACAGTGACAGATGTCCCATCCACCATAGCATAAATTCCATAGGAAAAATTGGGATTTATATTTCTGCAGACAAATTATCCATCAACGTTCATGACAAGTAACCCGTCTGCCAAAATCTAAATCAGACTTTAGTTTAAGAAGGTAAACTTGACTGCGTTTTAGGGCCTGATTCATATCTTGGCAGATGGAATACTCCGTTACTGCGTGACAGATATCATGTCCGCCGTATTATGGTTCCCATAGTATATAATGGGATCTCAATCTCTGTCTTGTTTCCATGATGCCTTACACCTCCTAATTTTCAAGAAACCTTCTAGTAAAGCTTGTGATATATGAAAATAATACATACAATTGATCTATATTCTTCCTTCTAGGAGATCGAAACTTGGACCGAAAAATTTAGACAGACTATTTGCCAGAAGGGGCCAAAAAATGGTGGACAACCATGGACTGTAATTATGACTGAAACTATGTCGGAAGAGGCAAGTGTATATTATGTTTCACTATCTTTATTTCAGTCAGGGAATGATATAAGGCACTGATAGATGAATATACAAACTTACTTCAGTTGTAAAATTGTCTACTGTGAGAAATTCTTTTCCTTGATGGGAATTACTTGTGACCAATTACAAACCATTTCTACTCAATTCAGTTGCAGCTTATTGAACCACATATGTCACATTGGAAAAATAAAGGAAATTCTCATGGAAAACCTCTAAAATCCACTTTTTTTCTACTGGGTTACATTGATCCCAAAACTCATCCAAAGATTCATCTACAAAGGTTCATTTTTCTGTGGCAGTACTGTTGATAATGCTACTAAGAAACCATTGTAACTGCTTGATAAAAGTTTCCACCAGAGGTTTTATAGATATGTTTTTTGAGTTAATCACCCTCAGTTCCATTTTGTTCACTTGCACTTTAATTCACTGCAAAACCTCGATATTCTGACTCCTCCAACACATGCGATGATAACACTTCCCACATAGCAAAAAAAATCAACATACATCCAACCACAGACCCTATACCGTTTAGCGTGCTATCCAATTAGGCAAAGGAGTAGTAAGCGCTATATAAATGTTGCAATACAATACCAAAATATTCTTGAGATTACTTGTAGGGACAGAAAGTTCCCCTGCTTGGCTGATGGAGAGTGCTTCTCTTCTCTGAGTTTTCTGCTTGCAGTAAGTCTTTCTAGGTTTTGATGTTTTTCTTGCTTGTTCACTATCAGCACTCCTTGTAACATCACTTTAGTGACGTTCTGTGGTCTGAATGGGAATCAAAAAGTGCAGCGCTTTTTTCTAGACAATGATTAATGTAATCTGCCCCAGTTAGGAAAGACTGGCAGTTGTGGAAGCTGTTTTGATTATAGATAGCAGGGCAGGACTTACTCTTCTACCTTCTGTGGGAGTGTGTCTACTGGACTTACACATCTGAATTTGTATGTCACTGACTTTTCACCTAAGCCCTATGGTACGTCATTGGTGAGTGACTACCTGTGTAATTGTGAACATGAAGTGCATGGAAGTATGATGGCAGAAATCCATTTCGCAACTACTGTTCACTAGTGGCCAACAGAATGCAGGTCAGAGCTGAGCTTTCAGAAAGGCATGTGAATTGGACAGAGTCGCCTCCCCTGCTCCCCACTCACACCCCCATTAACATCCCTAAGATCCTCTGAAGAGGAACAGACTTCACTGAAGGCTGGGAGGGGATCAAATGAATTTTGTAGGTGCAAAATAGCACCTAACCCTCCTCTTGCTTCCACCCTTACGCAGAGGTGCACAGAAATGTATAATGACTAGGTGGGAATTTTTGGGCCTTTGTTTACTCTGAATCAGTATTCAGGGCCCCGCATCCCATCTAAGAAGGTAACGTGTTTCAAGTACTACCTCGGAGTACATTTTCAAAGTGAATGTCCAGGTAAAGATCCAGTGCTAACGTGCACCTGATAGGCTGCAGGCTATCAGTGAGAGGGTCACCCTTGGGGAGTCACGCTTAACTTAATTACTATGGACATCTGGGAGCGAGACCCAAAGGCTTTGAAGCACATTCACCCAAATACTATTGAGTCTGTCAGTGAGGTGAGAGTAAATGAAAGGTACCTGTCCTGAAGGAATACTGGAGGCTACAGTAGTACTTTTGAAAAAACAGTAGTTCAAATCTGAAGAGATTCTCTCGGTAACATTGGTAAGGGCTTGGCATTCAGTTTGGATGACATGGAGCGCCCGCTTGCCAGAGTAGAGGTTGAGGTAAATGGCATGATAGTCATTGTCAATGTAAGGGTGAGAGAAAAACAGGTATTATAAAAAACATTTTTTAGGCCTTGGCATAGATAGGAGCTACAGGGCCCAAATGTGGAGGTTGAGGCTTTTTACTCCTGATGTTCTGAGGCCTGACCTACTATGGTTCTGGAGTAACTGGGCCTAGTACTACTACACTCAGCACTCTGTGGAAATGCGGGTTTAGCAGTCAAAGACTCTTCAGGGACAGGTAGGTGTTAGGGATACATTGGCTCATAAATTCAACACATGGCAGCAGCCAAATATGAGTATTTAATGTAAACACACAAAACATGCACAACACACTAAATACACACAGGTCCCTTAAGGTCAGTGTGCTAGCGTTTGCTGTCCTTCCCCAGTGTTGCATCAGTTCTCCTGAGTCCTGGGACAGCCCGAGTCTTTATAGGTTGTCCTGTTGCAGTTTCAGAAGCAATTGGTAAGTGTACTCTATAGCAACCCTGGCACAACAAACCAGTGCATTGGCACTCCACCAGGCACATAGGTCTCCGACTAGAGACCTTCTACAGGAAATGGTCAGCACTTCACAGTGGCCCCTCTTGGCTCACGCAGTCACCGACTACAGGGCTCTCATGCCAGGGCAACTGCCCTTATGTCAGCAGAATCAGAGAGCCAGCGTGCGCTCCATAACAGTCCCAACTGAACCCAGCGCGCCACACTTCGCTCACCAAGATACACTCAACAGGATCCCCACTGGTCTTTGCTTCCTGCAGTCACTCTCCTCCTAACAGGGCTTGTTGATCTTGACAGGCAGTCAGACTCTAGGAGTTCTCCTCACATGCTCTAGTCTTAGCAGGTAGAAGACTGGTACTCTAGACTCAGGCAGGTGGTCTTGACTTCTTGGGTGATGTCCTATCACCTAGCAGGAAGACTGTCAGATCTTAGCCCCCAGTGCTGGTTCCAGCAGCAAGAAGTCTTGAATATCTTCCCCCTCTTTATGAGATAGTTTTGCTCACCATAAGATGGGACACCTGTGATTTAGGGCCAGATGTAGGTAGGTATGAAATTGCGACTTGCAATTTGCGAGTCATAGCGACTCGCAAATTGCAACTCGCAACTCGCAATCCGAGATGCAGAAAGGTGTCTCAGACACCTTCTGCGACTAGCTATGGGATTGCAAAGACCCACCTCATGAATATTAATGAGGTGGGTCGCAGTTTGCGACCCCATAGCGAGTCTAGACACTCACAGGGATGGTGGCCTGCTGGAGACAGCAGACCACCATGTCCGTGACTGCTTTTTTTAATAAAGCAGTTTTTTTTTCTTCTTTTTGCAGCCTGTTTTCCTTAAAGGAAAACGAGCTGCAAAAAGAAATAATTCCAAAACCATTTGTTTTCGGCTTTTTCAGAGTAGGCAGTGGTCCATAGGACCACTGCCTGCTCTGAAAAAATATTTTTGTGGGCATTCACAAAGGGGAAGGGGTCCCATGGGGACCCCTTCCCTTTTGCGAATGAGTTACCATACACTTTAAGTGGATGGTAACTGCGAGTTGGTTTGCGAACGCATTCGTGGTCACAAACCAACTCTGCATGGCGATGCGGTCGCAAATAGTAAGGGAACACCCCTTCCCATTTGCGAGTCGCAGCCTCAAATTGCGAGTCGGTATCGACTTGCAATTTGAGGTTGTGCATTGCGCTAAGCCTTTTGCGCCTCGCAAACTGCGTTTTTCGCCGTTTGCGAGGCGCAAAAGGCTTCCTACATCTGGCCCTTAGTGCCTGGACTTTGGCGTTCCTATTGGGCATCAGCTCCTTTGAATTGCAATCTGTTCTGAACAGCTGTTTGTCAAAGGGACAGCCTGCCATAGCAGGAGTGACTCCAATTCTGGGTGTCCCACACCACAATCAAGGGAGTAACTGGAGATCCCACCTGGCTGTCAACCTCAAATTAACTATTCCCCATAATGGTTAAAATGACTAAGGGACAGATTTATTATGAAGTAACACAACACAGTAAGACAACATGCTTTGCTGTGTTCTATTTCTGCTCTCTCCCTGTTCTGGCGCACTCAGTGCTACCTAGCACCAATGCAGGCCACACGGCGCCATGGTGTGTGTGTGTTACAGGCAAGATTGTTTTTGTTCAGGAAGGCATGCCTTCCTGCACAAAAACAATCTTTAAAGGTGTTTTCCTCTTTCTATGTGTGTTACAGGATGCAAAACATGCGGGAAAAGGAAAGAACGAGGAGAGATAAATATATTTTTCCTTGTTACACCTCACTTGGGAAGGCGTACCATTTTGACGCAATCCCAGGTTTACAGACCCTAGTGAATCTGGGATAGTGCCACAATCCATGATTGCAGGGGAACGCCCGTGCTCCCTCAATGGAACGCCTCCTCAATGCAGAATAACACAAGGCATTGATTTGCACTGCCTGTTGTTACTCTAGATTTACTAAACCAAGTGGAGCCTTACAAGGTGGCATTGCGCTGCCTAGTAAGTTCCACCTCAGGCTTGTGTTTCCTTGCGTGTTGCAAGGGCATTGCAAGCCTTTAGTAAATCTGCCCCAAGTCTCTCTCTCTACCAGATTCCCTGGTAGTGCCAGCCTTGTCAGTCCCATCATCTCCCTGACAGTGGGCCCAGACCACACTGAAAAGTAACTTCCTGAAATCACAGAGCCCTTTGATTTGCACAGTGGATTCTTTGCTCTTCTTTCTTCACTGTGAGTGTCCCACCTCAGTTCTCAGGAATGTCCGCAATACACATCTTTTGTATGGCGGTTACAGTCTTCACCTCACCAGGACTTGGCCTTAAAAAGGGAACCCACTGGTCTCCATGTTATGTACTATCCACAGGCACACACACAACCCAGTACGTATGCACAAGTATCAATTGCTGTGTGGCGCTACATGCACTCAATGCAGGCCAAGGGTATGTTTAATAAACAGCCATGGGACTTAACACTGTCCAAGGATACAGGTAAAAAGGCCTGTTCACATTATTGATTCTACTGAAAACAAAATGAGTAAACTGCTTTTTCCACCCTTGAAGGCCTATATCAATTTAAAGTGTGGGAGCAAATCTAGGGTTCCCTAAAAATTAAGAAACCCCAAAATTTACCTCAACTGGACATCTTATGAGTTAATGGATTAGATACGGTGTTGAACATCAATTCGATGAAGCAAAAGGGTCACCACATTAAGCCACCACCAAAAACAATAAAATCCAATTAAAATACAATTAATTAAAAATTCAAATTCAAGAATAATTTGGACCCAGTCAAAAAGAGAGTTCTATATCAATGAAAAGTTAAGGGGTTTTATTACCAAATTAGAAAATATGCGGTGAAGAGCTAATGCCATAAAAAAAATGTCAAAGTTATATATAATAATATATAAAAATCAATGGACAGCAAAATCATTAGAAAAACAAAAGCATTCCTGGCAGTATTAAAGAAAGATCAAAATATTCTCCCTCATTCCCCGAATCAACACATTTTTAAACACAATCCTTGCATCATGGAGGGTTTATTGTAAGCAGAACAATAGCAGCAATAAAAATAAACTATTAGGACTTCATTTTATCTGTGTGTTTTAGAGCTTGTGGGAAGAGGATGTGCTCAGGGGGGAGCACAAGTGAGTTACAGATGCCTTCCACCTAGTTCAAGACGGTGTTTTACACAGAAATGTGGCCTAACTAAAACACATTATTACATGCACTTCTTCACATCATAGGAAACTAATTTCAGAAGCAATTATATAAAATAAGTCTGCATTTAAAAAAATGAATATTTAAATACATATTGCACATTGTTATTGATGCACAAAAATATAAATCTTTAAAACACTGCTAGAAAAGTAATTTCTTTTGGACTAAGGAATGCTCCTTCCACTTTTGAGGGACTAGTCAAGCTTGTATTTTCTGAGTTGGAAAAAGTTATGCAAGGCTTGTTTTTGTGAGATGGCTGTGTTTAGTACTTAATGATAGGATCACCTACAGGACACCTACTGTAGGTGTTGCTTGGTATGCCAATCAAGGCAGGATAGTGCCAATAACCATGTCTCCTACTCTAAAATAGGGAAAGCTTTGGCAGTTTCTTATCAAATGTGTAGAGCTGATACACCATTGTGGTGGTACGCACCATGTAGGTAATGGAGACCCAGGTTTTCCCAGTGTAAGTCCAGCAGTTGAACAAATGCCATTTAAGTTTATAATCACTAATTTGTGGCAAGAGACAATAGTATATCAGCACTGTTTGACCAGCTCAGATAGGGCCTTCAGTTAGGAAAGAGGTGAGGTCAGGGAACACTCGTAGGGCTCCAGTCTTGATGTTCTCTCACAGAATGCCTACCCCCGAAGGTCTCTTGCCAAGTGTAGGCTGGGGGTGCTTTTGCATAGATACAGAGCCTAAGGCTGTGACCAGGCTTCTCCATTCTTTAAAGGGGTGATCTCCCCTTTGAATGTGGGTGCGGTTTGAATGCTAGATAATAAAAACCCAGTTTAAGACTCATTATCCACTCATGTTCAGCTTGTTGCTCGCATGTTTGTAACTATTCCAATCATTTTTCTATCTTTTACACTCAAATATCACACACTATGATACGTAATTGCCCTACTTGGTGTTGTGATCTGTATGGATTTACAAGGTTTGCAAATCTTATAGAAATGTTAGTACATAGAAAAAAGACTGATTTATATGAATTCAATTGTGCAACAATATCTTTTAAGATTAACAATACCAAAACAGTAATGCATATTTCAGGTGGATACTTCTAACTGCATATTTTTCACCTTTAGAATATTCCTACTGTAAATAATGATAGATCCTTTGTAGGTTATAAGATATAGGTAATATTCCGCTTACACTGCTGTGATTTGACAATTTGACATGACCCTTAAGCATATTCATCATGTAATCTCCATGAAACTTTTACTATACTCAGTATGACTTTGGACAACTGGGGAACTTATCCCTTGTAGGGAAGGTCTGTTACAATTGATTAGTCAAGATATACACCTTTGTACCCAGTGGCTCACATATGTTAAGAAATTGATCTATGCACTTAAGATGGGGGAGGTATGGGATTCCAAGAACTAAAATCAGTTGACTGGAATGTGTGTTGATGCAGATTTGGAGAGACAAGGTTGGAGATAATTTGATGGGGCAATTTCTTAACCATAAATGTCTCCCTGTGTATGAGCAAGACATGAACAGATTATATCATCCTCACGGTAAACACCTGTATGTCAAATTTAGACTGGGCATATTACCCTTAAATTGTGTCACGGTAAGTGGGGGGAAAAGTAGGTTCTCAAACTAGTGACTGTCCTTACTGTTTATCACTAAAGGAGATGGAACCTCACTTCCTCTTCTTTTGCCCCAAATGCTGGAAGCCCCAGTCAAAGTGGATTGTAGCATTATGCAAGTTACTAGGGGTTAGGCATTACCAGGAATCACTCAGGATTCTGAAAAGGGAACAGATAGTGATGGCAGTTTCATGTTTCCTGCTGTATGGAAACAGAGAATGAAAGAGTTACCGATTTATGCTTGCCAAAAATGATTCTTAATAGGCAAAGGTAAAGGCCCTAGGTTTGATGTACCTACACAGCTGACTTTAAGAAACAACACAAATGTTGCTAATTGCTAGAAACATAATTGAGTGCTTAACTACTGTGATTACTGTTGCCTGTGGTAGACTGCCCTATGTTCTGGGGGGGGAGGAGGCAGGTATTCGTTAGATTTAATGCATTTTATTCAAAGATTTCTGTGAATAGGGACATAAAGTTTTCTTTTACTGAACGAGCAGTAGATTTCCTATTTTAACTATGAATGTATTTATTGTTGTATTGTGTTGAATTCTTTTATGTTTTTTAGCTGAAATAAAGAAGATTGTTTGATTGATATTTGTTTATTCCGCTTAGTTTCAGTTTACAAGAAACGCCCCACCAAGAGCAGCATGCTTGCTGCTCAGCCCACTCTCATCAACTGACTATTCACAACAACCAGGCACTCATCAACATTTTGTGACTTCAGACACACACTGGCTGAGCAGCAGAGATCTCATAACTAAGGAGAAAATGCATAGCAACAATTCAAGTCACAAGACATCTTAGAGAAAATAAAGGATGGAAATAACATTGTCCTGTAACATAAGGACCAATAGATGGTAGTGGAATTTCAAACTGAAAAAATTCAGTAAATGAAAAGGACTAAAGATGTAAATAAATGATAAACAGTGCTAAAATATCAGATACAGTAATAAACACATAATGTAATCCCATTACACTCACCCCCTTCAGCAACACACTACAAGGAGGTGCAACATACTCATCAACGCAACAGCACAGACCCCTTCAGCATAACACTACAAGAAGGAGGTGCAACATGCACATCTATACAGCATGACACACTCACACCCTTCTGCAGTCACAAAATGACAAGGAGGTGCAACATATGCTTCAGCATTACAATAGGGTACACAATCTTGCAATGCAACACTAGGGTGCATGACCCTGCAAAGCAACACTAGTGTACACAACCCATCAATGCAACACTAGGGTACCCAACCCTGCAATGCAAAACTAGGTACTTGACCGTGCCATGCAACACTAGGGCACACAACCCTGCAACGCAACACTAGGATATACAACCCTGCAATGCAACACTAGGGTACACAACCCTGCAAGGAAACACTAGCGTGCTCAACCCTGCAACACCACGCTAGGGTGTTGAACTCTGCAATGCAACACTATGGTACATGACCCTGCTGAGCATTACGAGGGTACACAACCCTGCCAAAGATGCCCCTTAGGACACTCCCATTGTCACTTGGGTGCAACACACACTCCTTTACACTTCTACCCAACCCCTTAGGAAGGCCACCCAAAATTAGGGTGTGACACAACATACCCTTATCTCCTAAACCCCATAGGAAGGACATCGCACAATACCAGGGTGCAAAGCACACACTTATCCTATTCTGCACACTTAACGGGACCAAGGGTACATACACATATAACCCCCCTCCTGTCACCATGGCAATGCTAAAAGTCATTGACAAAAACAGGCTTCCAAGCATACCCCCTACTGTGTTCATCCAATAGCCATTATCCCCGCCCACGTCTGCATAAAAACTGTGTAGCGGTATATACTCATCATGACACTACACTCTCTACCAAGACCCTTAAGTCACAACTGTACATAAGACTCTTGCATACAACATTGTAAAGAATTTCTAAGGTTCAGCATGGCAATTATAACATTAAACATATGCAGCAAATACAGAATAGCATTGAGAATATACTGAGGCAACTGATCTAGAATAACATTAAAAATCTACTCAGGGCAGCAAATTCAGTGTAACAATGAAAATCTACGCAGGCAGCAAATTCAGTATAGCATTGACAACTTCCACGATAACACAAAAGAAAACTCCCCTGTGAGCGAACTCTCACCCGGAATTACCTCAGCTCTCCCACATTTGGAGACTCTTCACAGTTCGTTATGGTCATTGTTAATTTGCCCAGTCAGATGCTTGGTTCAAAAAACAAAACATACTCTCCCTTCCTGGTGCCTTCACAATGCCGTCGGAGCATCCAATGTGCCGTGTAGGTGAAGACAACTCGCCCTATTTACAAAGGACCATGTGCACAGTTCCTGGTGTACACACAATGTAGTGGTTGCCCTTAATGCACTGTGTCATAATAATGAGCTTACTAACAGGCTCTCAGTTAGTACACGTTCTATTCTTTTATTCACAAGCACTCTGCATCCATGTTCCTGAACAGAGAGGAGTGTAACACAAGAAAACAATGCATGTTAGCCTCACAATAATGTAATGCAGTCCATGTTCTAGTCTTCAAGCTGCTGCGTCAGGGATTACATGCTCTAGAAGTGTCCATAAGAACGCACGTCAGCCGTGCAGGTCCTGCGAATGTCTTTCACAGGCCTTATTCCCCTGTGACAGGAGCATCTGAACAGGAGCCTCGCTGTCAATTCAAATGCTGCATAGAATCCTTGGACTTCAAGGGTAAGGGGACATGCTCTCCACTAAAGTATTAGATCACAGGCTCCCTACACTTCATAGGTCTGAGAATGCTTTAGGTGGCAGCGCATCGCGTGGGCCCCAGTAATTCAAATGATGCAGCAGCTCACCAGTCTGGTGGGGTTCAACAGTCTTATGTCAATATTGCCTGCCACACTGTTACCAATTTGAAATTCAGGGTGACTCTCCTCATGATGCACTCATCATCCGCATCTCATAGGAGGGTCAAGTTTCCACAAGGGTTAAATTGCTGTTTCATTCCCAATAAACGCTACAGGATCACTTAAATTAAATGTTGCCAGTTAACTCCAAGATCGGTTCAATTAAACTCTGCCCATCCAATTAAATGCTGCCAGTTTATGTACTGATGAAACACCCAGAGCTTCTGTTGGCTGCGGGCTGTCCAGTGTCTATGACACTGGTGGGGCTTCCAGGGTGTTTCTCTCATCAGAAATATTCAATGCCTTTCTCTCTTCATTTTCCTCTTAGTTTTATCTGTGAGTTCAGTTTCTGTTGAATTTCCTTCCAAAAATAGATTATTTTTCCAATTGTCAACAGTGTTGCACATAACAATAGATCCTTTCTATGTTATAAGATATACATTTATTCAGCTTAGTTACAGGCTAAAAGTAATGCCCTACCAGGAGAAGCATCCTTGCTGCTCAGCCCATGCTCAACAGTTCAAATCACAACAATTCCACCTAGAACCAGATTAGATCAGGAAGTTTTTCATAGCACTGCTCTTGCACTCCACAAGGTGGCACCATACAGCTCTGCATTGGCTTCCTTCCTTCCTGGATGGAGTGGTACATAAGTCCTGACATCAGTTCTTTTCTTTCTGCACTTTCAAAAGGAGGTTCAGAGCTCCACTGTCACTTTTGTCAGTCTTTGTACGATTTTTAAATCAAAATCTAGTGTGCACGAGAACAATGTCTCCTCCACAAACTACAGTCCTCAAACCATGCCATGACTGCGGAAAACAAATGCTGCTCACTGACTCAAATGAAGTATATATTTGGTGTTTGCGCTCAGTGCACAGCTCCAAGTCAGGCAATGACGATGCCCTCATGCAACCGAAGGCGATCAGGGACTGCTGAAAAGATCGGTTACATGCTTTGTGTAAGTCCCACTCTCATTCCAAACTGGACCCACTCCCGACTCAGACCCACTCCAGCTTCTAGGACTCCTCCAGAGAGAAGTCTTCTTCACAGCGGAAGTCTTCCAGTAAGTCAAAGTCCAAGCAGAAACATTAGAAGGCGAAAAGGGACTTGCCTCATTTCACAACTCTCTAAAGAAAAGCTGCAAGAGTTTAAGGGTACCAATTGATCTCGCTCCTGATCTCTGATTGAGGAGCCAATTGTACAACTGATTATGCTGCACCCTGAGTGTCCAGGCCATTGGCATTTGGTCAGGTTGAGGTCTTTAAGAGGCCATACTGTGTATCTTTGGCACTTTATTTGTTCCATCCTGCATGTCTCTGAGCCCCAAGTATCCACGGGACCCAATGTCAGATTAGCACTGGCAGATCCATCCTCAGCCCCATCTGAACACCTTTTACTCAACTCGGATTCAGCACTGACTCTAGATAAGACTTCCACAATGACTCTGAGACACACTTCAGTCTCTGTTGATAATAACCCTTTCTGCAGGGTCATCCCCAGACTTTTTCCTTTCTCCTCCGCTTTTTCTGACCCTGTTTTTGTTGGCTTTGAGACTCTGCCCACTTTACCACTGCTATCTACTCTGTGTCTAAAATATGGTAACATTGGCTTCTCCTTGATTGGCATATTTGATTTATTAGTAATTCCCTAGTAAAGGGCACTATGTGTGCCCAGGGCCTACAAGTCAAATGCTACTAGTCAGCTGCTGCACTGGTTGTGCCACCTTCTAAGGTAGCCTTTGAAACATGCCTCCAGCCTGCCATTGCAAAGCCTGCGAATGCAGTTTAAACTGCAGTTTTGACTTTGCTAGTGTACCGACTTTCCTGGCCCAAAATGTCCTTTTTAATGACTATAAGACACCACTAAGGTAGGGCCTGGTTAGCCCCAAGGGCAGGGTGCAGTGTATTTAAAAAGGTGGACATGTACATTAAAGTTTAAAATGTCCAGGTAGTGAAAACCTCTTAATTTCCTTTTCACTACTGCAAGGACTATCTTTCCCGTAGGCTAGTATGGGGATTGCCCTAAAACATCTTTTAAGGGTAATTTTCAATTGGGAAAAGATAGAAAAATTGAGATTTGTGTCCTTGGACTCACCATTTAAAAACATATCCTGTGGTAAAAGTGTTTTTTAAAATTGCACGTCTGAAAATGCCACTTTTGGAAAGTTGACATTTTCTCACTTTAACCATATTGTGCCTTAGCCTGCCTCCAACCCACACCTGGTCTGTGTAAGGTTAGATGACACCTATATTTGTGCATTCCATCCAGACAGCCGTAAATACAGGGCACTCATTCTAGTATTTATGCCCCTGCATTCCAGCCACATTTGATGGGTCTTCCTGGCCAGGAAGGGTGGAGGGGCTCTCACTTACACTTCAAAGGGTAGTGGCCTGACCCCACATAAAGGACTGATAACCCTTCACAGATTCCTGACACACAGGACTGGTCTGAAAGGGAACTGGGGTACTTCAAAACCACTCTTTGAAGTCTCCCCTACTTCAAGACACATTTGGACATGAGTACTGGACCTCTGACACCATATACTTGGAACACTTCTGGACTGGGGGCATTCCATCAGGAAGAAATGGCCGCAGGGGTGTCAGGCGGGCCTGTCACTTTGCTGTTTTCTGTGCTGTGTCGGCCTGCTGCCTGCTACTTCTTGTCTGGGAGTGAGAGGACATGATCTAACTCTCTATATCCTGCAACCTAAAGTTTCTCCAAGGGCCTGTCTGAGCTTGCCTCCTGTTTCTGAAGATTGAGGGATATCAAAGACTTTAACTGCATCTTGCTACCAGTATCTGGGCTCCTCTGCTATGAGTTCTGCTCTGCCAAGTGGTGCCAAATCAAGGCATGGGATTTTGGAGGTGAGTGGGGTGCTGCAACAGAAGAACTGATGCATTAGCACCGGTGCATCACTTAGAATTGACGCACCCTTCTGCAGAAACACCTTTCTGCCGCTGCCTGCACTGAAGTTGCAGATACTGCTCACTGTCTGTGCAACACAACAACCCCGACTTACAACGCAGCCCGACTTGGCCGACGAAGCATCAACACATCACAATCAGTACTCATTGCTTCTGGACATCACCGCATTACTGATGTTAACTGATCAGGAAACAACACATTGCCTGGAAGCACGGCACATTCCCTCCTCTGAATCAACGCTTCATCATTGAGCATCGATGCAACAAAGGTACTGTCAGTGGGTCCATCTCAGTCGGCCTACATTTTTGGATGTGCCCCAGTGCAGCGCGACCAGAAAGCCCTGGTCAGAGCTATTGTCTTCTAACAACTGCATTTTGATTTAATCTTTGACCTTTCATAACTTGACTTGTTTATGTTGGATTTTGGTCATTTTGGTCTTGTTTGACTATTTGTCTAAACTGGTGTGGAGCCCTTTTGTGGTGTTTTCATAGTGTTACTGTGTGTGTGCACAAATACTTTATCCATTGGCTCTTTAGTTTAGCCTGGGTGCTCTGTGCTAGCTACCAGAGGGTGAGCACAGGTAAAAATTTAGTGTGTATCTTACATGCCCTGACTAGGAATGTGGTCCCTATTTGGACAGAGTGCAAACCTCTGCCAACTAGAGGCCCAATTTCTAACAGTCTCTCCTTCATCAACACCAATGTCAGACCTCAAAACGGCATCAGCTTGACACTGACTGAGGTTACGCTCTGATTCCACTATAGCACTCCCAGTCCCTACAGTACCTGAGTCTGATCCCATGCTTCCACTATCACTGTGACACCCTCAGATGCTCCATTGTCTTTTTGATTACGACCTGAACTTGCCACCTCTTGAAGCTCTATAGTGGAGATGGGGGTGATAACTCCCCCGATGACTGCCCTTAGATGAACTTACCGGAGGCCAGTGGGAATGATATGTCCCCTGATACAGGGTTAATTTCTCTAGTGGTGTGACCAGCAGAGGAGGGTACCTTTGCTTGTTGTGATAATTTGATGAGCGCCTGGGGTACTCAACCTACAACTGCCTTTCATTGAAGTCAAGACATCTGTCCTCATAGATGTTTTGCAAACAAGTCCAGTCTCAAATGACCCCTTTCTTCCATTCAATAAATCCTCACTACACCCTAATGGGCAATTGGTCTAGTCTCTGTTCTTGCCTACTGGTGAATAGGTGGGTGGCTTCATACACCTGCTCCTTGTGACAGTAATTTCCTTACAAAGCATCCTATGCCTGACATTTTGGTGGTCCATACTTTCCCAAGCATGGGGACCCCAGTTTATTGCCAAACATGGAAAAGGACTGAATCATTCTGAAAACAAATCTTTTTCAGTTAGCCACACATTGAGGTCAGACTATGCTGTTTGTGTTTTAGGCCAGAGTATGCACATCCTCTGGACAGGAACAACTAGATCTTGCTGGCGGTCCCAGAAAAATCCAGAGCCTCATTTGCTTAGACCACCCATGACAGCCAAGATGCAGCCAAATGCATGATTCTTGCTGGTCTTGATACTACTGATTGTTTAGGCTGAGCGGCCAGCAACAGTGTGGTGCTCTGTTGCCATTTGTGGATATGTTCCACAGGTTTCTCAAGAGACCTACAGACCTCTGTTATGGATATACCTTCCAGTGGCTCACACATATTTGGCTCAAAAGGGGATTCTGCCTTAAACCTCTTTAAGGAGAATAGAGCTATGGTCCGCTCTCTGGTTCTTTTGGCTTCTGCCAAACAGTTTCCTCACCAGCTCAGGAAATTCTGAGTCAGCCACAGGTGTTGGCATACAGGCAATACTAGTCTCCTCATCCCCTACTGCAGTCACCCTAGTCCTTTCGGGGATGTTGACTGGGCAGGCTACATGTAGGCCACCACGGTCATCAGTTCTTCTTATATTGTTTCCCTGTGGTGACAGCCTCCAAGCTGCCTTAGCTTGTCAGTAGTGCTGCACTACCATACTGTGGGAAGCAGGATCCAGCACTTCCTTGCAGGATGGCAATTCATCACATCCAACAGATGGATCCTACAAAACGTGCAGCACGGCCATGCCCTATCCTTTAGTCCTGCTTTACACACCTCTCTCTGGCATCAGAATGGCTTTTCCAGGAACCCCTGTCCATTCTAATGCAATAGGTGTGAACTTGACTTTTCGAAGGAACCATCAAGAGGGTTTTGGACTCAGAAATATTGACAGGTGTTTACTCTTGCAATTTCCTCATGCCTTGGCCAAGCTTCTGCTTCTGAATGCCTTCCTAAAGAAGGACAAATTCAAGATGCTCATGTTGACCTAGGTTCTGTTTGCTATGGATTTGGATGACTGGATGGTGGCCTTGGACCTGCAAGATGCGTATTTTGCTATATCTGTCAGTCAGTCCCACAGATGTTACCTGCTATTCAAGGTAGACCAATAGCATTTTGAATTCGCCATACTCCCCTTCTAAGTCACCAGTGTCCCTCATGTGTACACAAAAGTGATGGTGGAGGTCACTGCCTATCTTTGGAGCTTGGGGATACCAGTTTTCACCTACCTAGAAAACTGTCTGTTCAAGGTGGGCTCGTCACAGTTAGTGGGGGACCACATCCAGATGACGGCAAACCACCTGACATCATTGCGTTTCTTAACCAGTGTGCCAAAATTGCTCCTGACTCCTTCACATTGGCTTCCTTGTCTCTAGGACATGATGCAGTTCAGGACCATGCCTCCATTGTAATGAATTTAAGAATTTGAGGTATGAGCCTGGTGTTTCACCCTAGGTCCTGGATCTTGGCAAGATTAGTTCTGAGGTTTCTTGGCCTGTTGCCTCCTGCATCCTGCTTGTCAACTACACCAAGTGGCATACACAGGCTCTGCAGTAAAATCCGAAGTCTCAGTAAGCTCATCACAAAGGAAACCTGCTAGATGCAGTTCAGGTTTCGGAGAAGACTGCACAAGATCTGCAGCGGAAGATACTCAAACACAATTGGACCAGAGGCAGACCCTTCTCTGTTTCCTACCAAGAGCTTACAGCAGTGATGGATGGATCATTGCTTGGTTGGGAAGGTCATCTGGACAAGATGGATATCAGAGGACTCTGGTACTGAAGCTGAAACTCTCCTCCATATAATCTGTTGTAGTTGGTGGGCTTTCCCCACGTGCCTAAGGCCTTTCTGCTGTCCATCAAGGGGTGTCTTGTGCAAGTTCTCACAGACAAGACTACAGCCATGTGGTACTGCAGCAAGCAGGGCAGAGTGGGGTCCTGTGCCAATAGGTTCTGCATCTCTGGTATTGCTTGGAGCATCATAGCATCTACCTGATCATAAACCACCTGACAGAATCGTTGAATGCCAGGGCAGATGAGCTCAGCTAGAGGCACCTGGTAAATCACAAATTGAGTCTACATCCGGAAGTGGCACAGGTCATCTTCTGAAAGTGGGGGATCCCTTACGAGATATTTTTGCCACTGTCAAGAAAGTGCAGTTTCAAAACTTGTGTGTGCTGGATTTCCCCCGAAAGCTTTCACTAGGAGATGCATTGTGGCTGAAGTATAACACAAGACTCCTCTTCCCCTTCCTGCCTCTACCACTCCTGCCCAGAGTTCTGTAGAAGATCAGGAATGACCAGGCCCAAGTCATCCTATTGGCCCCGGAATGAGTCAGGAAAGTCTGGTACCTAGAGCTTATGGACAAGAGTGTCAGTCCCCCATTCAGGCTTCCACTTTGGGAGAGTCTTCTGACGTAGCAGCAGGGAAGGGATCTGTATCTCTCCCTGCTCAATCCACACTTTCTTGTGTGGAGATTGAGTGGTGGCAGTGACTGTGCTCGATCTGCCACCTGGGGTTGTGGATGTCATTCTTGTTTCCAGGTGTCTTTCTGGACTGGGTGCTATGACAAATTTGTGGCCTGATGCAGATTTTATAAAGTGGACCCTTTGCAAGCCAAACTGTCAGCTCTTTTATTGCTTGTTATGTTTTTAGGCCAGCAAGACCATGCTTTGAAATGAAAAAGGGAAAGTTGATTACGAAAGAAGACTCAGTCAAGGTGGATATTCCTTTGCTTTAAGTTTAGGATCTGCTATGCACTGGTTAAAAAGCAGTCTCCATAAAGTCTGAGAGCCCATTCCATCAGGGTCAAGGTTGCCACAGACCATCTACCTTTGGGAGGTATTGCTTTGGGGCCAGATGCATCAAGGTTTGCATTAGAGAAGACCAAATATCGATTTTTACCGAATCGCTAAGTGGGATTGGCAAAATGCGATATAACAACACCATCGCAAACATTTTTGCGTTTTCTTAAAATTCGCAATCGCAAATAGTGAGTAGCAAATAGCAATTTGGTAAAATAGCGAATCAGTATTTTTGAAATCACAAATTGCGTTTTTTGTATTCTGGAGCAGCTTGATGACATCACATCCAGGAAGTGAGTCAGTGCATGCTGTTTCCAGAAGCCTGAGCAAGAGGAGCAGGCAGTGAGACCCAGCACAGCACCATGGAGGCACTCAGGAGAGTCAGCTAGGACCAGAATAAACTATGGCCACTGATGGGCATGGGAAGACCAAAGGAGAGAGAAAGCGTAAACTGAAATTCACTAAGCAGGAATTGGAGGTGCTCATAGAAGAGGTGGTCCAGAACCATGACCAGTTATTTGGCAAACACTCACTATCGGTCCCAGAAAGTAAGAAGAAGAAAATGTGGACTGACATCCAGGCCAAAATATGCACAGTGGGTGTTGTGCATTGTTCCATTGAGGAGATATGCAAGCGCTGATACGACTTGCGATCACATGCCAAAGAGAGAGCAGCAAGCCAGCCGAAGGAGGCAAGGAGAACTAGAGGAGGGCCACCCATCCAGACACCGTCCACCCCCAGGGAAGACATAGTAGAGTCAACTGCTACCTGAAGCTCTTAGTGGTGTCACTGACATTAACATCTCAGGCACACCCGGCACCCGCAAAGGTAAGGGCAGTAATGATTTGAATCACCATATGTGCATGCACCAATGCCCCATAGAAAATAGCAGTGGTACTATTCACAGTGATAAGTGGTCCCTGCCACATATTACATTCAACACAACAATGCCTTGTGGGAGTGGTTGTTCATAACCCTACAGTGCATCTACTACATCAATAGCAAGATAGTGTAAAAGCAAACAGAGAAATAACACAATAATTAGAGACACTATACCAGGGGAATATTTATCATTAAAGTAACTGTGAGATTACAAATCCAAGGTGAACATCATGAATGGCATGCTGCACATAATTGTTGCAGATGTTCCAGGCCCTAACGCATCAGAAAGTGGAAATGGGGAGAATGACGAAAGTCAGCCACAGTCCGATTCAAACACCAGTGAGTCCATCGTACAAGCACCAACCAAACACAGGGCAAGAGTGCTACCCCTCCCTGAGTTTACCCTGGACTCCAATGAATTGCCAGAAGAAGTACCCACACCACCTCCAGAGATTAGAAGCACCGACAGACAGCAGTCCCTGTTCCAGCGTCAGTCCATTCCCTTCTGGAGGCATCGAGAAGAAGGCAGACAGTGCACAGAGGAAGTTGAGGGCCCAATACAATTTGGTGGCCTTGAGGCATCCATGCTTAAATTGCCGCGCCTGCAATGTACACACATGAGATCAATGCAAAGGCAGTTGGTGTCTATCAATCACAACATGGGATCAATTTACAGGCAGTTGGGGTCTATCGATCACAACATGGGATCAATGCACATGCAACATGTGCAAGCTGAATGAGGGACAGCAAGCTACAGCAGAACACGTAAGGGAGATGACAAATGCCATTAGGGAACTCTGCACTGTAATGCAGCAGGAGCATGCCACCCACCGTCGGCGCCATCACCAATTGATGGGCAAGTTGGATGGATTCAGCAGATCTGTTAATTGGCCCACTACCACATCTGCTTTGGTGTCATGACGTGTTGTGGGCATGCAAGTAGAGATGGCACATTGGAGTCACGATGTTGCACGAGGATTGGTGCAAATCACCAATGTATTGGAGATAATGCAGAAAGCCTGGAGTGCTACAAACAGAGAACTGGGTGGTGGGGATAGTGAGGAACTCTCTAGCCTCAGCAGTATCACAGCCCTGTGATGGGTCCTAGGCATTGCAGTTCCAGCCCAGTACTGTCTCTGAACCCTCAACAAGAGGTGCCACTGAGACCAAGTGGAGAGGGTGGATGTAAAAAGTAATGTGGAAAAGGACAGGGGACTTGCATATCATGTACCAATGCATTGATACTATGATGTCAATAGTGTCACACTGTAACTGGGACCTGATTGTGTATTCTGTATATCTGTGTCCTATTCACACATATATTACCTGAAGTCAAGGCAATAAATGAAAGTAGTAATCTCAGCATGTCTTTGTCAGCCCTCTGCTGCACTGGTTGTGTCTGCTGGGTGAAGGGGTGGCAAGGTATTGTCATCCTCATCGAAGTCTAGCTCTATGGGTTCCACTGGTATGCCTCTCACCGTTGCGATGTTGTACAACATTGCACATGTGGCCACGATTTTGCAGGTGTTTTCCGGACTGCATTGAAGTGCGCCCCCAAACTTGTGCAGGCAACTCCCCAGCAAGAAGTCTTGTGTGTATTCCACTCTGCCTAAAGATGTAGGAATCATGTGTGCTACCTGGGTATGTGGCCACAAGATCCGTTATTATGTTGGAGGCATTGCATATGACCTGGATGTTCATGGAATGTGTACTCTGTGGCAGATGGTGGACAGATGGCTACATGTGTCCCATCAATGCAGCCAATGATGTGGATTTTGGTTAACATGGCATTTAGGTATGCATTAAAGAAGCGTGAAAACGCTCTTTGAGATACATTTCCAGCTGCTGCTATGACCCCTTGATAGCTTCCTGAGGCTAAGAGCTGCAGGGAGCATAATACCTGCACATGAGTGGGTATGGCATTGGTTCTGTGTGTGTGTCGCTGCAGTAGGGGTTGTTAATCAGCTACGAAGTCAAGTATTATGGCAGAGTTCAACCTATACTTGTCAAAAATCTCCTTCTCTGTCTGTTCAAACAGGGTAATGCGCACTCGGAAAATGCATTCCTCTCTCCTCCTCCCTCTCCTCAAACTTGCCAGGATCCTCATCCTCTCGCCATGACGTGAAGTGCAGCCATTGTTGAAAAGAGCTGATGCATTCTGGGCCTCTTTATATAGGTTGCACCTGTTTACCACCTGATTTCAATTTGTGGTAAATTGCATATGCAAAAACGCATATTGCGACTAATCGCAATTTGCGAATGCTTGATACATTGAATTGCGATTCGGTATTTGCGAATCGCAGTGTACGATTTGCAAAATCTACTTTCAATTTTAAGGAATCGCTATTTTTGTGCTTATTTAGAATTGCACTGCGAATGCCTTACATACATTGTGAAAGGCGATTTTACATTCGCAAATTGTGGATTTTACCGATTCGCACCGTTTGCGAATGCAAAATCCTTTAATACATCTAGCCCCAGGTATCTATTCCAAAGCAGAGAAACTGTGGTTAAAAGTATCCATCAAAAGGACATGTTATTTACCTTCTGGAACAGTCCTTCTGGCAGATACTCTCTCAAACCACAGATTCCCCACTGCCCTCCCAACCTCCCTATTCTGTGGAGTGGTCTCTTCTATACCATCTGAAAAGACCCCAGATTAGAAATCGGCACAGTGGTATTTTCAATTGTATTGTGCTCTGCGTCTGATGAAGTGAAATGATTCAAGCAAGACATTGATGTCAGTGCACTGACTGAAGGAATGGTGAGGGGGCCCCTCGCAATACCCATGCTCTCGAGCTGACAAGCTGAGGGGCCCCCATTTATGTATGGAAGGCTGGGGACCCCCTGTTCAGCGAGTGGCTGCAGGGGTTTCCGTTACGCCCTCCGTTGGCATGGAGGATTGAGGCTTATAGGTGGCTCAGCTCCTTACTTCCAGGGCAGAGCAAAGCAATTGCAGAGCTGCAGGCAACCACCTAGCAGTGCATGAGAGAACTAATGAAAAACTTCTGTGTCCAATCTGACATCTGAAATATTCAAAAGGTGAGGAATTTGCATTCAGATAGAATATCCACGTAAAGGCATTACCGAATGTAAGTAACCTCTTTGTTTTATTGAAATGTGATATTGTTAGAGAGTGTGGAATAGCAGGAGATATCATTTTTTTAAACATATTGAAATATTCTTGGTTGTTTATGAATACAGTCATAGTGCTGCCATAACAAAAAATACCTTTCATTGCAGATCAAGCAATTGAGGCAACAGTTTGCATCATTGTTGAAGCTCACCAGCTGCTACACAACACACTTGGAAGACTTGCGTCTCTTATCCAAATGGAGACAGGTGGCACAGCAATACCACAGACGCACCTCTGATATCCCAGAGATGTTTCAATCTATGCTACAACAAGTGTCTAGAAGAACATCCAGTATGACTTTAAAGGGATTTCTCCAGAAGGAACCACCTCGATTAGTAGAAACTTCATCCCAGATGAGTCCGCTACATCAGTCTTTACATAGAGAGGAGCCGCCTCATTTGGGGAAAGTAACCACACTAACCAATCTACACGATGGGTAGTTCTTTAAGGATATGACATATTGGACAAGAAGTGGAGAACAAGAGGCTTGGTGCCTCCCAAAACCCCAGTCAGCAGCGGAATCCTGAGGTTTGAAATTCTTTCTTCATAATAGGAATTCAAAGACAGCGTGAATTTTTTTTTTTAACTTCACAGGAGGTGAAGAAACTGAAAAAATACCCTGTTCCATGGAAATTCTCAGAAGTTATTAAGTACTGTGAAGGTTATTTGCCATTAGTCTTTGCTACCACTCATGTTCTTCAGACATTGTGCTAAGTAAAAGAAAACAGCCAGAGTCAAACAAGTAGTGCTTGAAGACCTCTGATGCTACATCATTTCAGCTAAGCTTGTGCAAATATTTGTCATATAAATGCTTCATTGGTAGATGCTGCCTAAGGAGGACCTTGCTGCCTCTTGGAGCTGTATTTTTCTTTAAAGACACTATACTACAACACGTCAGTATATATGTCATGAAAAGCCTACCAATATAGTGAATCTGGAATTTTATCCACTGTGAAAAGCTTTATGTAAATAGGACTACATTTATTATTATGACAAATGATCATTGTTTTTCAATATGCTTATTTTTATTCCCATTTTAGGTAATAGTTGCCTTTATCTTTAAGTTTTTTTTTTTAATACAAATAAATCACCATTCATTATATACAATGCATCATTGATAATTCGTGCCAAATTAATTATTTTCCCAAGTTGAAATACCTTCTATGGTATGGTTATTTTTCATAGTATACCTTTTCTTTTTTACATACTACAGTGAGAAGAACATTATTTCCAATGGATACTTCTAAATGGAGATTATTCACCTTTAGAAAACCCCTGGGAACCAGACTGAATCTTAGGAAGTTCAACATCAGTGGTCCTGTCATCTTTAGGTGTTGACAAGGCCATTCAACAGAACAGGGGGGTCGGAGGCCAGTGAGGATTCTGAGTACCTACCAGAAAAAGTATTACCAAAGTATGTAACCTGCTCTTCTGATTGATACTTCTAACAAAATCATCCTCACATTTAGAATAAGTACCAATGTAGTACCTCCCAAAGATGGAGGGTCTGGGGAGTTGACCAAAAAGTGCTTCCAGCCCAAATGAGTGAAGTCACATTTTAATTTGACATGGCTATCAAGGCGGTAGTGCTTTAAGAATAAATGCACTGACGCCCACGTCGTGAACTGGAAGATAACAAGAACAGACAACTCTTACACCAATGCCATAGTAGCAGCTGTAGTTCTGCTAGAATGGTCACTTTCCACCACATGAATACTACCACTAATACTACACCGCAAATCTGTTGCAAATCCAATAATTATGCTTTTAATGTGCTGTTTTGATTAAACGTTTGGGGCCATATAATGTAGAGATGTGCTTGCTGAGCATAGAGCTGAGCACCTGTTTTTGTGCATTTGAGGTGTCTGAAGTTTATACACATACCTTGGAATTTCTTAATTTATGTTTCAAATGCAGTCAGTACACGCCAGAAATAGTGAGCAGATTACCACTCCCTTCAGCACTATCGCCACCAAGACCACCACTTTTTCCACCATCACGACTGCTAATACTATGCTATCCATCAACACTTGTATGGCTACCAGTATTACTGTCGTAACTATCACCATCCATACCGCTATCACCATTATGACCACTGCCACCAGTAGTAGTATTACTTTTACTTCCACTATCACCAGAACCTGTATTACAACCACATAAACACCATCAAGACTGCTAATAATCACCATCAACAGTATTATCACATCTGCTTTAACCATCACCACCGTCAATACTATAACCATCAATGCTTCTGCCTCCATCACAACCAGTACAATCACAACAACTGTTAATGTCACCACTCTGGCACTATCACCAGCTTGCCACAATCACCACTGATATCACTATGACAAGCACCACTGCCCTCTCCAATATCAAATCACTTCATCACTACACCAAATATGATCACCACCACCACCACAATTACTGCCACTAATACGATCCCCTAACCTTGACCACCATACTATACAAATCGCACCAGTACACCTGCTAATACCATCAACACATCACTAACTGCTAACACTATTGTCACCAATACTACTAGCACCATTGCTGTCACCATCAATAAAACAACCCCACCACCACTGATACTATCACTGTTAGATATTGGGCCTCTAGTTGGCAGAGGTATGTACCCTGTCCAAGTAGGGACCGCAATTCCAGTCACGGTAAGTCAGTTACCCACCATAAATTAACCTCTGCTCACCCTGTGGTAGCTTGTCACAGAACAGGCTTGGTTAACAGGCAATGTGGAAAGTATTTAAACAACACTTAAAATAGTAAAACCGTGAAAATACCACACAAACAGATGTTAGAAAAATATAGTTTAATTTAGTGAACAAAACAAGACCACAACGACAATAGTACAATAAATAGAAGTCGACATATAATTTTTTAAATAATATCTGTAAATATAAAGCTTAGAAACATAAGGCACCAACTGGGGCTATATGGTCACGCTTGATCGGGTCAAATCTGGAAAGTCAGGCCGACCCCATTGGAGCGTGGATTGGGAACAGGGACCAGCCCTGGCCCGCTGAAATCAGTACCTTGGTTTGGGTGTGCATCAAGGCAGGATGCGAGGAGTGATGAGAGGAACAGCTGAGTTGATGTGTCGCCATTAATCCTGATGATGTAGGCGATACAGCGGTTCCGAACCATGCAATCAGGGATGTGTCACTGCTGAACTCCTTTGGTGTATGCAATGCCGGCAATACGATGTCCCCTGAAGAGGCTATGCTTTGCTGCCAAAGGAGATGCATCAGTTCCGATGGGCACAATGACAGCGTTGCATGGTTTTTGGTTGTTGCAACACTTTGGGCCTCATTCCGACCCTGGCGGTCATGGACCGCCAGGGCCGAGGACGGAGGAAGCACCGCCAACAGGCTGGCGGTGCTTCTGGGGCAATTCTGACTGCGGCAGTAAGGCCGCGGTCAGAAAAGGGGAACCAGCGGTTTCCCGCCGGTTTTCCCCTGCCCCAGGGAATCCTCCACGGCGGCGCTGCAAGCAGCGCCGCCATGGGGATTCCGACCCCCTTCCCGCCAGCCTGTTCCTGGCGGTTTACACCGCCAGGAAGAGGCTGGCGGGAACGGGTGTCGTGGGGCCCCTGGGGGCCCCTGCAGTGCCCATGCCACTGGCATGGGCACTGCAGGGGCCCCTAACAGGGCCCCCTTCTGATTTTCAGTGTCTGCAAAGCAGACACTGAAAATCGCGACGGGTGCCACTGCACCCGTCGCACACCAGCAACTCCGCCGGCTCCATTCGGAGCCGGCTTCATCGTTGCTGGGGCTTTCCCGCTGGGCGGGCGGCCTTTTGGCGGTCGCCCGCCCGCCCAGTGGGAAAGTCAGAATGACCGCCGCGGTCATTTGACCGCGGTGCGGACTTCTGGCGGTCTCCACCCGGCGGGCGGTGCCCGCCGCCCCCCGCCCGCCGGGGTCGGAATGACCCCCTTTATGCCCACATTTCATGGCCCAGGACTAATTTAATGCTATTTGGCTGGGCAAGACTTGCAGCAGGAAAGGTCCAGGTGCTGTTGTAGGCTGTGGTCTTTTGCGTCCCTGAGACTTCAGAAGATCCAGAGGTTTACTGATTTGGTAG
Source organism: Pleurodeles waltl (assembly GCF_031143425.1). NCBI lineage: Eukaryota > Metazoa > Chordata > Amphibia > Caudata > Salamandridae > Pleurodeles > Pleurodeles waltl. The sequence continues at coordinate 1,117,297,610 of NC_090440.1, forward strand.
GGTCAGATGTCCAGCTCTTATTCCCAGTGATGCCTTTGAAGTGGGGTGACTTCAAAGAAGGGTCTTTAAAGTGCACAACGGTCCTCCCTTACTGGCTTGGCTCAAGACTCACTACAGGGGGTTAAGCGGTCCATTGTGTGGGAACAGGACACTGCCTATTCAGGTGTAAGGGTCAGCTCCCCCTCTCATCCTCCCTAGGATGGCCTTCAACATTCAGATAGTCACTCAGTCACACCTATCATTCCTTTGTGCGAGGCTGTTGAGAGGGGAAATGCAGGAAACCGACTGCATCCCAGTCCAGATGTGTCATGGAGACAGGCTGCAGGCACACAGGACTAAGAACATGAAAATGCAACTTCCTAAAAGTTGCATTTTCAAAATTGTAATCGTAAATTTGACTTTACCATTAAAGAAGATTTATCATTATAATTTCATAGGTACTAAACATGAGGTGCACTTCATTAAATTTAATAATGCATCCTCACTGGTAACCTATGAGAGTGGTAGGCCTCACAGTAGTGTAAAACAAATTTGGGAGGTTTCACTACCAGGACATGTAAGACTTGAGGGTGTTTGTCCTGCCTTTGAATTACATAGTACCCTGCCCTGTGAGCTACCTAGGGCCTACCTTAGGGTTGACTTATATGTAATAGAAGGGAGTTTAAGGTTTGGTAAAGGGTTTTAAATGCCAACTTGACTTGGCAGTCAGACTGCACACACATACTCTACATTGGTAGGCCTGAGAATTGTTTATGAGCTACTTAAGTTGGTGGCACAATAAGTGTTTCAGGTTCTCTGGTAGTACTTACTTCACAGGCCTTGGGCACATCTATTGCACTTTACTAGGGGATATAAGTAAAATTAAACATGCCACTTGTGGATACGCCATCGTTACTGTGCTCTAGGGGAGTGAACACATGCACTTTAGCACTGAGTAGGAGTGGTAAAGGACCCAGAGTCCTAAGGCCAACAGAAGCAGATCACCAAATGTGAGGCAAAGCAGGCCACCCTAAGGCTGACAGGTCTAAGATGTGTCCCTCCAGTTGAAAGTTGGGAAAGCAATACAACCTCTTGGGAAATATTATCACTAAGGCAGAAGAACCTAGAGAGCCCATCAACATTGGTGTGGTCTGACCCAGGTCTTTGTTCTACCATAAAATCCATTCTCTATAGGGGGATGGAACACCTTATCAATTTTGAATTCTAACCCCTCATTTGCACTGGCCACCTGTGGGGCCTGTGGTCTGTCTGAATCCAGAAGTGAGTCCCAAACAGGTATCTTCTCAACTTCTTCAGTGCCTCAAAGGCACTCCACCTCTATTGCTGGGGTAGTAACCTCCTCGAGATAAAAGATACAGGTTGGTCTAGGCCCTCTTTATTCAGCTGAAATAGTACCCTCCTTACATTATGCTCTGAGACATCAGTTTGCCCTATGTATTTAGAAAAGTCAGAGGCCTTGAGCACAGGGGCTGTGCACATGGCCTGCTTCAGGGAGTCAGATACTTTTTGGCATGCCTCTGTTTAAATCACATTTCTGGGCTATTTATTTGATGCCAGTTCTGTCAAGAGGGGAACAATTGTGCCATACCCTTTGACAATTCTGTAACATCCGGTGATGCCTAAGAAGATTCCTACCTCTGACTGAGTCTTCAGGGTCTCCCAGGCCATGATGGTTTCTATCTTAGTCTGGAGGGGTTACACCTTACTCCTGCCCTTCAGGTGTCCCATGCACACCACAAACCTGTGCCTCATCTGGCAATTACTGGCCATGACAGTCAGACTTGCATTGTGCAGGGCCTGAAGCACTCCCTGGAGGTGAAAGGTGGACCTTCCAGCTGCTATTGAAGACAGCTATGCCACCCAAATAAGCAGTGCTGAAGGCCTGAATACCAATCTAATTGGAGTTCAGCAGCCTCTGGAAGGTGGCAGGGGTATTCTTGAGCCCAAAGGGTGTCACTCTAAATTGATAGTGGTACTTTTGAGTCAAGAAGGCTGACTATTCCTCGGCTCCTTCAGTGAGGGCAACATGCCAGTATCCTGAAGTAAGGTCAAAAGTACTCAGGAACTGAGCAGTCCCTGATCTGTCAATCAGCTCATCCACCCCAGGGATGTGGTGAGCATCTGCCTTGGTGACTGAATTGACCCCTTGCAATCTACACAGAAGTTGAACTTGAGTTAGGGGTTTAGTGCGTTTTGGGGCAGCTTTTGGTACCACTGTCACAGGGCTGGACCAGGGGCTACTTGGAGGTTCAATCACTCCTAATTCTAGCATTTGGAAACTTCCTCCTTAATGCTGGCCCTCACCTTGTCGGGCAGCCTATAGATTTTATTCTTGACAGGGAGGCTGCCCCTTGTATCAATGTCAAGGGTACACAAGTGTAGAACCCCTGGAGTGAGGGAAAACAGAGAGGAGAATTGTCCCAACAACTGGCAACAGTGCCTCTGCTGTTCAGAAGTTAGGGTAAGGGAAATGGTCACCCCTTCCACTGCCCCATCCTTCTGTTTGGAGACTAAGAAGTCAGGGAGGCCAGTAAAAGAGGTGGACAAGCCTGCAAAAGTCTTGTCCTGGCTCAGATGTCATGACAGGGAATTTCCATCAGCCAGCCCCAGTAGGAAGGCCTAGTAGCATTGGGGGTCACCAGGACCCTTGTTGCCTTGATGCACAGGTACCTTAGGATCACTATACAGGCAGCTGTCCTCCCAGTATATGCAGTGACTACCAGAGGCAACATCTGCTGCCTGGACTTTGGCCTGTTGCCTCATGATATGCAAGGCTGGACACTGCCTCTGCACCATGCAGAGTTCCTATCTGGTGAATCCTCCTTACAGGAAGTTCTTCTCCCAGTATATGCAGTGACTACCAGAGGCAAGATCTGTTGCCTGGGCTTTGGCCTGTTGCCTCATGCCTCATGCCATCCAAGGCTGGACAGTACCTCTGCACCTTGCAGAATTCCTATCTGGTGGATCCTCATTCTACTTGTCATCCAGCAAGCTTGGACAGGTCATCAAGGGAGGCTATGTCCTCTCCACTAGGCCCTGGGGCCAACTCCTTCAACACCCCATCTGCCTCAGCTGGGAGACATTCAGGGGCTGGTTTCCCGCACCCGTTGCCCTTTCTTATTTTGGCAGAAGTCTGGGCCATTCTTCCAGGCTCTAGACCTTCTTGACTCCCTTGCTCGACAGCCATGGACCTGGTGGTTGCACATGCCCACTCAAGTACCCTCAACATTTTCAGGTGTGACTTGAGCTCCACTTTTTTTTCCAGGTAGTGTGCACAAGATGATTCACTAGCAAACAATCTACAGGCATGGCAAGGCTCACAGCAACCTCCTTCAGACGTCCTGTGACACCTCCTCTCACATGGAACAATGGCCACTGGGTAGTGACCCTCACAGTTGTCTGCTACCACAACCTGGTGGAATACATTGGGTAAAATCTGCTTTTGGGTAATCAGCTGACTCCTTACCATAGTCATGTTGGCACCTGTGTCCCTCATAGCCTCAACATCTTGCCCATTGATGGTAAGTCACTGCCTATACTTCGCAGTATTAGAGGGCACATGGGTTTTCAGAACCATTTCCATTTCACCCAGGTACACTAGGGTGTCTTACCTCCAGTGAGAGGCTGTTCCCTCTTGGATCCTCCTTGTAGTGCTCATACCTGAAGCACTCATAGAACTTAGGGGCTTGTTCTGATACCTGTCAGGAAAGCTCTTTTTCTAGTGGCCAGATTGGGAATGGGGCCCTTTCACCTGTGAACAGTTTTGGGGGCCTTGTGAGATCTCTTTTTTATCTCCCCCTCCTCCTTCTGGTGGGAACCCTCACCACCTTATGGAAGTCCTCCCCAGATGCTTTTTTGGATACTGTGGTGCTGACCCAGAAGTCCGCTTCTCCAGAAAACCTCTTGGGGTCAGTCAGCTTGCTGTCAACCAGATATTGGAGCAGCTCTGGAAAACAAGTTTTAAACATGTGCTTCCTTATTATTAGGTTGTACAGCACAATAAAAGTTTCTACTTTGTTGCCCCTCACCCAGCCCTTCAGGGTCTTGCTGGAATATTCAAGGAAATCCATCCAGGTCTGTGAGGGAGATTTGTAGCAGTTCCTGAACCACTGTCGGTATCTCTCAGGAGTTAACCCAAACTCACTGCTAAGTATGGCATTCATGGAAGTGTATTGTCTGGTCACCCACCTCTAGTGCAGGAATGTGTACCTCCCCACTGTTGGCACATACCTGCACAAACCACCTCCCAACACTCCACATGAACCTTGTGCATCCTTAGAGCCACCTCATAGGTTGAGAACCACTTATCTATGTCATCTACTACCAAGTGACAGGGCACCAAATCCTTTGGGATACGGGCTGTTTCTTCACCAGTGGACACTGTAGGTATGCTGCCACCATTACAGCTGGACTTCTCTTCTGTGGCCTTGATGTCCAGGTATTTGGGACTTAGCTCATAGTCCATCTTCCTTTGCTCTTCCTCCATTGCCAGCCTCTTTTCCTCCAGGGCTTTCTCTCTCTCCATCAAAGCTTTTTCTTTTGCTAATTTGAGCCTGGCCAGCTCCAGTTTCAATATTCTGTTCTCAATCCTGTCCTCCAGCTCCTCTGGAACAGGCATCTGGATGACACGCTGCGCTCTACTCTGATGGGAACCACTACTTGTGGCAATATTTTGTCCCCCTGTCCCACAGGCAGTCCCAGATTCTCTAGTGAATCCTGGCAAAGCTCCTCATCCTCACCTAGTATCTCATCCTCCTCTTCCTCTGGGGTCACAGCTGCTGCATAACAAGCTTCTATCCAGGCCCTCGGGGCATTTTGCAACTCCACCTTCCTGGTGAAGCCTTTAACAGAAAGCTCAAACACTACCTTGAGCTGTAGCGCTCAAGTCTGGCCATCTCAAAATCTGTTTTTGCTGGTGCAGATGTAAAATGACCAGTCAGAGACATGATTATAGGAAATAGCAAAAATGCAAATTAGGAAGAATAGAAAAATTAAAAATGGAAATTTGGAAAGGTAGGGAAAAATGCCAATCTAGAAGAATTGATTCAAATTGGTCTTAGGTATGGATTGGCAGAGTACACCAAATTACTGTAAAGCACTGCACAAACACATTTCCTATCCCCACAACAATGTTAGAAATGGGGAAGGGGAGCTTATTTACAAGCCCCTTGCGCTGCTGGTACATCACTTTTTCCCATATAAAAAGCGAAACACTGGGGGCGGAAGAGGCTTGTAAATAAGCCCCTTGGTTTGTAGTTGGCAGAGGTATGCACCCTGTCCAAGCAGGGGCCACAGTCCTAGTTAGAGTAAGTCAGTTATACACCATCATAAATAAACCTGTGCTCCTCTCCTCCTGTTAGCTTGAACCTGGTACGATCTCCAATTCCCCCACCCAAGCATGTACCTTATCTTCTGCAACCCATTGCTTATTAAATCACATAGTCGCTCCTCAATCTCACACACCTTAGATTAAGTATTTGCTCTAAGTGTGGTATCACTGTTGCCTATACCAAACCTTAAAAAAAATTATCTTTGTGTTTGCACTGTTCCATGTGCTTGTAATTGTCCCTAGGTTTGGTTAAAAGGCCTCATGTTTTTGTTCCACATGTTTGTACAAGTCTTGCTTCAATTATGACAGTTTTTCTGTTATTGTAATTATTCCTGTGCTTGATGATTCTCCATGTGCCTGCAGACAGGGACTTTCCAGTCAGGTACTTTCCAGAGTGATTCATAATTATCCATGTGCCTGCAGACAAGCATATTCCAGTTAGGGATTATCCAGAGTGCCTGCAGACATGGACTTTCCAATCAGGTTCTTTCTAGAGTGATTCATATGCCACAAATACAGGACTTTACAGTCAGGGACTTTCCAGAGTGATTTGCGTTCCCTTCTAGAAAGTACTATCTACCTGTACATACTCAGTCAAACCCCAGTCGGTGCTTGGCTTTATTTCCTAATTAACCCTTATCCTCCCTCCCACTTTCCTGGATCATCACACTCTCTACTCCCTGATCCAAGCTTCCTGGCCTGACCTGGAGACATCTGCAGACATCTCTGAGCTGCTCATTGGATTCTCCGAATCTCGCATTCCAGAAAAGGCCAACCATGAGCGACGGCGGGGAATCCTCTTCACAACTCACATAACAAGAGCATATGATGTAATATGCTGCCAGGGAAAAAAACTGTGAACTGTTATCTGAAGCTCACAAAGGGAATGGGAATTTCTATCCCACAAGAACTAAAGGAGTATATATTTTGACATAAACATCTCTGAGTGTATGTACTTTCATTGGCCCAATGTTATTTGAACTAACTATGTTAACGCATTCCAATGCTAATATAGTGTGTGTGTTCCTTCTCTTTAGTTGACTCTCCTGCACACCCCGAAAGAGGAAGATGCTTGGGGCATTCCTGAACAGGATAGTGAGTTAGACACCACTCAGAGGGTGCAAGTCTTTGTCTCTTTTATTATTTTGTCCCAACCCACTTCCCTCTTAGGACAGCGCCTTATTTGAGGTTATTATTCCTTGGTCCGGCGTTGTGTTGGGAGAGGGTCCGCAATATAATATTGTGTCTGCGGACAAGTTCTCCACGTAGGTGGCCTGACAGACATAGAGCAGGCAGGCTTAACTTAGGAAGGAAAGTGTAAAGTATTTGTGCAAAACTGAAAATGGGAAAACAGTGCAAACAGTGCACAACATGATACTGAACCTGGTTAGAAGAATAGAGATTAATTTAATGAACAAAATGACCAAAATAACTAAAATCCAATTAGTAGAAGTTGACATGAATTTTTAAAGAATATCTGCAAATATAGTGGTTAGAAAACAAAGTGCCAAAATGGGCCGTTGGTCGCTCTTGACTGAGTCAAATCAGGAAAATCAGGCCGACTGCCATGGAATGCGGGTCTGGTACAGGGACCAGCCACAGCCCGTTCAGATCAGTACCTTGGTTTGGGGTTGCGTTGGCGTTGAGGGAGGATGCGAGGAGCAATGCAAGGAGCAGCTAAGTTGATGCGTCGTCAATCCTGGCAATGCAGGCAATATGTTGGTTCTGACCCTGGTAATCAGGGTTGCGTCGCTGCCAAACCCCTACGGCATACATGATGCGTCGTCATCAAGCTGCGCAGCTGATGATGCAATGTCTCCTGAAGCAGCTACGCATCAGCGTTGAAGGAGATGGATTGGTTCTGACCGGTGCAATAATGGGGATGTGTGGAATTTGCTAGTTGCAGCACTTTATACCCAATTCCAAGTTCTTAGGACTGGATTGTCACCACTTGGCAGGGCAAGACATGCAGCAAGAAAGTCCAGGTGCTTTTGCAGATTGTGGTGAAAGTCTTTTGTGTCCCTGACACTTCAGAAGAACAGCAGGCAAGCCAGCAAGCCCTTGGAGTCACTCTGGGTTCAAGTGAGATGGGTCCAGTCCTTCCTCAGCAGGGCAAAGGACTGTTACGATTTGCTCCCTGCACTCTTGTGCCGACCACCAGGGGGCTGAATTGTTGGACTTTCCCATGCTCTAATGAGCTTCCGGGCATTCTCCTGCATGCATATCCTGACTTCCATCCATTTGGATGCTATTTGGAAAATACCATCTATTACCAATCCTTGCCGGGTTTTGTGGAAGCCAATCTGCTCATGCTTGGAACTTCAATACCTACATTCCCTGCTCATTGCTTTGTCTCCATCCCTGCAGGCCAAGGATGGGTGGAGGAAATCAGCACACCTGTGGCTGGTAGTTGCCTGCTCACACCTGATGCATGTGATTACTGTGAACTCTTGATCCTCAGCTCCTTTCAGTCCAGGGTTTGTCATTGTTGCTGTGTTCGGTGAGACCAATGCTTGTTTCCTGACGTTTCTGAGCCATAGTTATTCCTTGTTCTGGTTCCAGAGCCTTAGTTACTCCTCCCTTGTTTCCTGAGCTTTTAATATTCTCATTTTCTGAGTTCTTGAGCCATAGTTATTTTTTGATCCTGTTCCTGAGCTGTAGCTATCCTTGTTCCTGAAATAGCACTCCCTGCAATGCTACCACGACTCCTGAGCCTTAGCAAATTGTTGTTCCCCAACAAGCATCCCCTGCAGTGCTACTTGACCCCCGAGCCTCAGTTGGTCCTTGAACTAGTTCTGCCTGCAGTGTTTCCTTGATTCTTAAACCAGCACTTCTTATGCTTCCTTGAAGCCTCTCCTTCTGTATTCACCTTTTTACAGTCCTTGCCTTTTTTCAATTTCCTTGTTCCATTTCCTAATTTGCTGTCTTTCTACTGTCTTGCTTCTGGTTGCCTTGCATGTTTGTTACTTGCTTTCTGCCATGTGTGCCCCTTGTTTTCCCTTCTTTCCTGTTAAACACTCCTCCTTGCTAGCTACTTTTCCATCAAGGTTGTGTATTTAGTTCTACACCCTAGCTGTTACCATCTTGCATGTTCCTGTTTGATCGGCAGGATTCTTGGGCTCAGCTAACAACCTAGGTGGTGTTTCTTGTCCACTGTGGGTATTGTCTTTGAGTTATTTTTATAACATCACCGTAGTTGTCAGCTCCACAGACCGTACCTTTGCATGTAAATCCAATATATAGACAACATTAAGAATCTGTAACAGCAATTGTGGTGAGGCTCTTACTGAGCTTCAGTCCTACCGTGAGGAGCACCTGAGCGCTTTACCCCACATTCCCTTTATTGTTAATGTATATATATATATATATATATATATATATATATATATATAAAAAATATATATATATGTGGATGAAGAACTTTTTGTACATTTATAGTGGACTAACCATATTAACAATGAACAGTTGAAGTGGTTAGTACTACATTGAATTAAATGACTATTAAAACAACAGGGTCATTTGTTGACAAATGTAAAGTCTCCTACTAATTGGCAAAATAATCATCATGAAATAAGATTATTGTTTGAATATGGAGGATATGGATAACATAACATCTAATCTAACATGTGGGAATAGATATGATTCATATAAAATATTATTGATGTATTATCAGATTTCTGATGTAGCATTGAAGGATATGGTTGTGGATTTTATTTCTAAGTAATCAGTTTAATTGTTGAGGTAATATTTACATTTATTTGCAAAGGCACTTGGCCGATAATTAGAGAACAAGTGTTGAAATATGTGATAAGCAGCAATGAAAGATCTGAATTGGTTAAAATTCCCTTGTTAATAAGAGAAAACACTAAATTATAAGGAATTATTAGAAATATAAGTCCATTTCCGCTCAGAAATAAATTGGTTGATAATAGAGCATGATGAGGCCCATGATAATCCTATCCTCCAAAAAATGAAAAGAATGTAAAAAAAATGCAAGCAGTTCATCATCAACACAAGCTTTATTCGTTCAACATAACCATCAAAGCATCGTCATATACAATCAAAATACAATAAAAATTCCAAGAAAATATAACAATAATATAGCATTATGTAACCATCTTATAATATATAATCACAAATTAAAAAATACTGTATGCTAAAAGTAATTCATAGAAACTACTATTTTAAAAAACGACTACGTATGTGCCATGCAGCCGCAAGAAACTTGCTAACTGCCTCAATCAAGGGCTTAGAAGTATCGCTCCTTAAAATCCTCATTGCTATGCAACACTGATTCAGGCCCAAAGCTTGACAGACAGTACGAATCCACTTTGAGCGTGAAATGGAATAAGCAGGGCAGAAAAACATAAAATGTTTCATCGTTTCTGAGTTACCATAACATACAGGACATAAATCGGATAATGGAGTAGACCCCCAACATCTTGATAATGATAACAGTGGAAGATTCCCAAACTAAAAACATGCATACAACCCCTTCCCCCACAGATCAGGTATAAAATCAAAATATGGTTCAAACTGGGGAACCCACTTGAAGTCCATAAAAGAGTTAGTGAGACTTCCATTGGAGTTACTACGAATTAACTCCGCTCTTACATAGGACCAATAAGTTATTTTCAAAACAGAACTGTGAGTTTTTTCCAAGCTTTGGGATTTTCCCAAAAACTAGTGAATCCCAGTATATGAAACCATTTAGACACATGTTTGACCCATGGGATGGAAGTCACATTTGGTCTCTTTAAAAAATCACAAAAGGAATCCCTGTATGTAGCAAGCTCGGGAACAATCTAGATTCTTATCCAATAGAGTAGTGGTCTTAAAATTATCACATCCGTTATACGTTTAAACCCAAGATCCAGAAACAATGGTATTATAGGGGTACTACGCGGGCAAGAAGTTACAGCCCTAGCAAAATTATTTTCTCCCACTGATAGTTTTTTACAAACAAAAACACCCCATATTTCAACACCATAGCCAGCCGCTCCCTGCGCCTTGGCCAAATAGATTTTAATGGCAGGAGAAACAGCTTTCGAGACCGAACTTTTATAAAGAACACAAGATAGCGGCTGCTCTATGCTGAAGAAGCCCTCTACTCTTGCCGATTTGGTCCTGCCAATGCAAATTAATTGATATCCTCACACCTAAGTAATCTAGTGAGTGAACCCGAGTCAATAAAGACCCATCCAAGTAAATGGTGCATCTCCCATGGGAACCCAGGCCAAGCACCATTAACTTAGTTTTGTTAGCATTCAACTCCAAACCATAATCCAAACAAAAGGATTTACATTTATCAACTAGAATTTGAAGACCCATCGTAGTCTTAGAGATTAGGAGTGAATCATCGGCGAAGAGTAAAATGGGGATCTTGTGAGCATTCAATATAGGGGCATCATCATGACAAGCGAGCAATATTGATACCACCTCATTGATAAATAAAGTAAATAAAAACGGGGCCATAACACAACCCTGGCGCACATCCCTCTGAATAGGATTTTTTTCTGTCAACTCTCCTTGGTCTCCCCACCTCACCTGTGCATAAGTATTCTCATGTAATCGCCGTAGAAGATCAACTATGTCAAATGGAACTTTTAACCTAAGTAGTACTTCCCATAGCTTCTCTCTCAGAACGAGATCAAAGGCTGTTGTGTGAACAATATCTCTATGATGAAAATGTAATGGTTGTAAAAATGGGGTAAATATGCTAAAATGCAGAGAAAAGTATTGGATATAAGTTTCAGCTGTATAGAAGTAATCATTATTAACTTAATATTACTCGTTGGGCATTCTTTCAATTTTATGATTTCAATAAGAGCTGCACTAAATTTCTATTCTGATAAATTGAACATACAGTTGGAGTTTCTTAAGACCTTTGCTCTTTATGGTGCAAGGATAGACTCCAAACTACATAAACTGACAGACTTAGAGCCTGATTTAGCTGTTGGCGGAAACAGTCCTGCTGTCAGTTTTCTGAATGAAAACCCGCTCACCAACCTGTCGGTCTGCCAGCCAGATGTACAGTTTTTTTTAATTTGCCCCACTGGTCTTGACTGCCACATCACGTCTTGTGCCTTTTTTGCAGTGGCTTTTTTACCCCCCTTAGCTCCACATACTTTTCCATTTCCCTTTTGGTTGAGACCCTTTATTCTAAACCTTCTTTTATTGTACACTTGGAGCTTCAATTACTGATGCAGAGATTCCGCTCTTTTCCCCTATCTCTCCTGTGCGACCGCTCATGTCTGGGCAGTCTGCGCATCCTAGGGTTAGTGGGCCTATTCTGTCTGTTGGTGTTCTTGGCACTATTTCTTTGGGCTCAGGGTCAAACGTGGGTAAATTTTTAAGGCTAAGTCTACAGTCTTCAATTATATTGTTAATAACCTTCGGGACCTCCAGTAATTTTTCCAACAGTGGACCACATGTTTGCCTATCTGCAATATCGGCAACTGACTCTTGCTGCAGATTTTCCCTTACAGCACCCTCTACCAGGGTCATCCTGCAGTCTATGGTCTTTATCGTAGCTGTAAATTGTCTGGTCAGCTCAAGTTGATTGTTAAGTTTAAGAGACTGGGCTATGATCGCACTTGCAATTGAGTCCAATGTTATGCATATGTTTTCATAATGCTAAGAATGAATATGTGACAGAATAACTAGGTCCTAAACAACTATAGCCTAAACCACTACTGCTAAACAACTAAAAAGTCTCTACAACTAAGTACTGAATAACTACTGTCCAAACAACAATTGTGCCTGAATAACAATTGCCTGAACAACTAATTTATATATATATATATATATATATATATATATATATATATATATATATATTTATATATATATATATATATTCTAAAAAACTAATAAACCATAAAAACCCAAAAGAAAACCTTACCTTAAAATTAGTTGTTCAGGCAATTGTTATTCAGGCACAGTTGTTGTTTAGACAGTAGTTGTTCAGTACTTAGTTGTAGAGACTTTTTAGTTGTTTAGTAGTAGTGTTCAGGCAAGTAGTGGTTTAGACCTAGTTGTTCAGGATGTTTCCTGTTTGGTCATGTATATCCACACAGTGAGTATGTGTCAAAATGGAAGGGACTCCAAATACTCTTCAAAGCTCCCACCTTCACTTCTAATGATCCCACTGTGGATACTTTTACACGTTAGTAAGGCCTACCTGACCAGAATAGTATTTTTGGCATCATGTATTTGCGTTTTTAAAACAATAACAGAACTTAATTGCAATGTTTAAATAAGTGTAGACATATTTAAACAGTTCCAATTTAATAGAATAATTGTGGAAAATTCAGACGGGGGTCTGACGATTGTTTTTCCACGGGTGGGGGAGGCTGGCATTAAAATGCTTTAGGGGCTTGTTTTATGGTTGCATCTAATGTGCCGTGAAGATGTATAAAGAAAGTACATGGTGTGCAGCATTCTCTAGAGCGTGAATTTATGTTTGCATTTTATATGATCAGAAAGTGATGCCCTCTAGGTGTTGATTGTATGATTGCACATTTTGTGGCTTTATAGTGTGCACACAGAACTGTTTTGTTCATTTTAAATATGCCTTACTGACATAATAATGTTGACAGTACTTATTGATCAAGATGGATGTGCTTTATTGACGTAATGAGGTGACAGTAATTATTGATCAGGATGTGCTTTATGAAGTGCATTTATACTTGTTTTTTTTTATTATTGCATTTACACACAAAACCATGGTGTTTTTAACATGTGGTCTGTTTATCTTGTTTCTCAAGTGAGTAGACTTACCTTATAGGTTTGTATGACCCTCTAGGGGATCAAAAGTTATTATTTAATGTCATCTATGGCACTTTCCATTTACCTAATGTCTGTATTTGTAAATTAATGCATAGTATTTAGTAATGTGCGAGTTATCAATCTACTTTCCTTTTTCTACAGAAACAGCACTGACTGGACAATTGTTTATTGAGTGTTATGATTGTGTGCCAGAGAATGGTGATTACTAGCCCAAGCCACCTCCCCTGAGTAGGCCTTGGACGGCTCTCCTTCGCTACCGAGATAGTGTCAAGCTGTACAATGGGATGCTTGGTTCCCAGTATGGTAAAATTGTGGACCTATTATTTGTACAAGACGCATAACTTATAACCCATTTTCCTACAATGACCTTCAGTCATGCCCTCTAAGTTGTTCTTTCAGTATCCAGAGGCCTTGCCTTTTGTGGTCAGATCCCTGTTGTGATTTTGCACATTGTTGCCTTTGACCATGCCCTGTGACTACTACAATGCCTCCAATTCCAGAATTTTGTGGCCTTTAATTTTGCACTCTGACCTGCTCCTAATACCACTGTACCAGCAAAGAATGGTGTTTCACTGTTTACTGTAGCTGCAGGCCACAAGGCTTTATCATTGATGATGCATTGTGTGTAGTAATCATGTTTGCAGTACCTGATAAATCTGGAGGTATTTGGCCAAGTGCATATTTTCCCTGCTATTACCTACAACAACAACTGGACACATGTCAGAATTCCATTATGTCCGGTGCCTATGTCCTTAAGATAATGGGTTTAGGGCATGTTGTTCAGCGGCTATGCGGACTGTATCTATAGGGTATGGCCTGTGGCATGGCCTGCAGATTCTGGGTACAAGTAATACTTCAGACATTCCATACTAATACTGAGTACAGGACATTGCCTGTTTAGAACACCCATATTCTCAGGGCAAGCAGAGCTTGGACCATGGCCATATCCTTCGGCTACTGAGCGGGAGGTATGACAATAGACCATGCATGCAGACAAATGAGCAAGGCATGCATGTGTGGATAAATTAGATCTGGCTGGTAGCTAATTAGCCCGCTGCCATGTTAATTGCGAGGTTTCACTACTAAACAGCTGGCTAAACAGTATAAAGTAAGTACACTCCGGCAGGCAGCTGGGTAAATAGCTAAGACATTTCATTATATTATGGGAGAAGATATGTCTACGCTGTCAAACTATCTGAATCATAGTTTAACACAAAAGAGATACCCTAACCGTCAAAACTGCCTGAGACCATAGCAATTTATTTTGGTTAGAGATATCACAAGATTAACTGTTTTTATTTACAAAACCAGCACTGCAAAATTTAGTAACATCTGCATTAGGAAAATCATCAAACTTCAATCCTACTTACATGATGTTTACATGGACATCCTTGTTTAACATAGTCAGCTAGACATAGATTCACCTATTTCCGATTACCCCCTGTGCAGAACATTCTGAGGGCTCAAGATTTGCCCTTCTACAGGTCCCCTCGCACCCCTTGCATTTTTAGGGTGAGGAGACTTCTAAAGGGTCGGCCCCAGTTCTAAAAACCAGACTAGAGCTCTTATGTGAGAGTTTTTGCACTCTATTCTCGATTATGAACAATTTGCTCTTATGCAAATTTATTGATCTCCAACAAATCATCCAGGAGGCCTGCTCAACTCAGAGCAACCAAACCTGGTGCATCCCCAACACTGTTGTTGAGGCAGTCTGGGCAACCGGGTCATGTCTTGATCCCCTAGCGTAGGCTGCATCCTCTAACCCACATAGGGCTACTGTCCCACAGAACATAAATGCGGATGCATGAAGGGTAGTAAAGGGCCATGGAGAGCGACTGCCCTAATCTATGCTAAATTGCAGCTTCTATAATGATTGCTGCAAGCATCCCCTTTGAGATTCCAATGACACTAGTATTGTGTGACTAGTACTACTGTGAGATGCCAAGGGGAACCTGACGTGTCCCCATATCTGTGAACTCACCCTGCCCCAATATGACACAAGCTGTTTGATATATTTGACATCTGCAAACAGAAAAGAAAGTTAAACCCTGCATGCAATACTAAATACTCAATACTTCGCATTGCAGCAAAAAATAAACCCTATCAAACTGCACAAAATAACATCCACACTATTTCAAAGGGATGGGTGGGTTGGAGAGGCAAGCAACCCAGCCTGCAGCAGCTGCTGATTCTACCTTGCCCATCTTTTGATGACCACCAGCATGGCTATGCCGATCGCTGCCCTTCATCGTCCCAAGAGCACCACTGCGACCAAGGTGGGGGACAGGGCTTGCTCAATAGGCAGGCCACACCTCTCAAAAGGCATCACTTGGGTACAGACCCTGCCATTTTGTAACATTCTAGGTCCTGTCATGGCCCTCAGTAAATGTTGACTCCCCCCATTTGAGGGTGAATCTCAGGACAATTTGCAGACTAGATTAAAAGCAGATTATGGCCCTGATTTATGCCAAAGTGGAGCAGCGCTGTGCTACACCAAAAATAGCAGCATCACGCTGCACCAATTTTGAAACACAGGGATGCGCAGTACTTATAGGAATACGATGCATCTCTGCATTTCCCCCTGCGCTGAATTAAGCTGCCATTGCCAACACAGGTTTTATCGCATCACACCTTATTTGATTCATGTATAAGGGGACGCGTGTGGAGGTCGATGGACCTTTGGACTGCGCTTAGTGTAGTTACCACCATGAGACCCTGTACCAATACAAATCAATGACAGTAACAATCAGTAACATCAATAATCAATAGGCGTCAGTGATATCCATGCACCATGACCTTTCAGTAAGGAATAACCACACCTTTATGTAAAAGTTAGAATGATTATTTCCCTATGTTAACAACGCTAATGTCACATACCTTAATCTCAAAATCAAATGGTATGCATACAAAAACAATACTGGCTGCTCAAATCGCCTAAAGAATCGCAATTTAATCAAAGCTTGGACCACTACACATTCTAAGGTTACAGTACAAATCAATAGCAAGAATAATTGCGCCAACGAAATGGCATACATTTAGATTTCAGTAAAGAAAAGACATCAACTGTTATTACATCTAGCGAGCATCATCAGTGAGTACCCTAATAAACCTCAGATTAGAATAGCATGTTTGGACTTCATGCAAAACAATTTAGTCAACACAAATTTGGAAAAACATCTAACTATGGCTCTATCAAAATTAACGGTTGGTACCTCGGGACAAAAACAAATAGACATAACAATCAGTAACATCATCTTATACCTTTCCTCAGTATGGTTCAGCAAGCTGCGACAGTCTTCAGCAACTGGACATCGGTTTGGTCAACAAGGCATCAGATTTCAGCATTAAAGTACAGGAAAGAAATGTCTCAAGAATGGACAGACAGAATGTTGTTTCTAGGCAACAAGGTTATGGAAAGTTAAGCTCGTCTCCTCTCGGGACGGTCAGGAAAATAATGGCGCATCTCCTCTCAGTGCAGTCTGGCTAAGTTAGATTTCCTAAAACTACTTCCCACATCGTCATTGGTCAAGGAATCATACATTTATGGTTAGTCCAATGAGAATAGAACCCCATATCTAAGAATTTACTAGTACACTGTTCACATGTCGATGATTGGCTCCTCTTCTCCTGTTCCCATCATTGGGCTTGTCAGGTATCAATATTGTATCAACGTATACTCCAGTCAGTGCATCCATTGTCTTTTGGGAAGGTCACCTTTACAAACACTACGTTATACATTGTATCCCTAACTAGCACAGCATATTCTAGCAAGCAGTTCTCATGAGAAAGAATTTCAGCTATGAACATTTGGTCAGTACAGTGGAAAATCATAGTTTAGTTCTCTAAGCAGCCATTTTAAAATCACCTAAGCAATGCAACTTGACTTGAGGCCGTGCAACTAAGCTCAAGACCTCACTAAATAAAGGTCCACGATTAATAAAGCTAATACGTAATACATGATCCTTAATATGGCATACTACTATATTAATCAAAACATTAGCTCAACAGTTTGCATTAAGAAGCTGTTAATAAGTACACTTCGTTAACATTGATGGCCACTCAAGTAGGCGCAATTTCAAATGTGTGCATTATTTTTCTACATTAACTCATTTTCAATGCAAATTCAACACTCAGAATACATGAATATTCATTAGTAAAATTCAGCGTTAACAATCCCTCCTCTGATGACCAAATATGTCATCACACCTACATCTTCCCACACAAATTTTCTACTTCAGATAAAATTGGACATTTCTATCCCTCTTAATCTTCGTTCCCTCTTCGAATTTTCCCTAAACAAATTTTGCCTTTTCATTTCTTCCCTTCACTGGTCATTTTTCATCTTCTTTAATTTAATCATCCTACATAATTTACATATTCCCCATACTCCAATTATGCAAATCACAATAATCAATATCCCTTGTATTATTTTTAATATTATCCCTTTCCCAATCTTGCTGAGCCAATTTCTCTTTGAAACAAATCCTTTGCCAACTTTCTCTCAAAACCCTGGTTCTTTCAATTCTTTCAAATCAGTGCTTTCGTTAGCCAGATTAGTAAGGAAGCTTCTAGTTTCATTAATATTGTCAGGAATATACGAGCAGCAATGCTTCAAATTAAGCATTTTGCAAACTCTGCCATCTTTTGCTGTAAGAATGTCTAATGCAAGGCATTTCTGAAGAGTCATAGATCTTACCACAGCCATTTATGTATCTATTAGGATCATGACTCCTGAAAAATTTGACAACATGTTATCCACAATAGTAGACAAATTTCAAATCTTTATAGAATTCAGAACAGCTCCTACTGAAGGAATCAGTGCTCCAAATATATCTCTCACTATACCAGAAGGAGACTATCTCTTTTGTTTAATGTGATGTAACTCAGTCACTTTCGGTAGTCTTTTCAAGTCATCAAGTTGGAATATCTTTGGGAAAACTATCCCCAAATAACATATGCCGTACCATCCTCTTTGAAGATGGTAATAAGCATTTGGTCCACAGATGTAATATATAGCAGGAATCGCTCAATCCTATCCATTTAACATAAATGTCCATTTATTATGAAACAGAAACACATGTCTACATTCACCCGTTCCCACATACAAAGTGTCAGTACTAGATTTAGGCCTATACACACAAAGCTTTCCTAAATGTTGTAAATCTAAAGTTAATTTCCCTTGTGTTTTTATTTCACTAATTCCATAATCATTTCTAAAAGTCCTTTTCTCTAAACCATTTTCTAACTTCTCCTTTAATGCCTTTCTCCTATCATCTGTCTGATCTAGGAAGCTCTCTTCTAGTGGTGTAAGTAAGCATGTAAGGTTATTTTTATGCACATATGCTGTGCCAAAAGTTAATGTAGGCTCAAAGAATCCTCTCACTAATTCTATAATATTCTGCTTAGCTACTCTACTAAGGAACTTAATTATGGGGACAAGCGAAAACACAACATCATGATTGGAGTAGAAATACTGGATGTATTCCTGGTTAGAGAATCTTTTTAGTAACAGACAACAACTTATCCCATAAGTGAGGGACAAACGATGATAGGTAACTCCCTCTTTGACTGATGAAGGAATCTACGTGCATCAATACAAATAAGAAAGGGGGTTGGAGGGATCGGGAGATTATATGGTCCAGTGTACAGTCTCCCAACTATAATCCTATAAATTAGAGTACACTGTTCCAAACAACTCTGACCTCCTGGGGGACCTGGGGTCTCAGGAGCAAGAGCCCTCAAGCATCACAATGAATGACTAGCATCATCATCGGGAAATGCTCCTCACCAGGCCGGCACTGCAACGCCTAGCGGGCTCCCCGAGGGGGGTTCTTAAGACGTGCTGTTCTACTTAATTAAGTGTGATAACCTACAAACGGAGTAGATTAGGGTTGGAGAGAACAGAAAAAAGAGTTAAAATTGGTTATTCATCGCGCCAAAACATCATAATTTTAATCAGTATGGGGTGAATGAAGACCAAGACTAAAAACAATGTGTAGGTGAGAGTCACACAAGAGTACAATGATCAAGTGACTCTCACAGCCCACAGCATTATGACCCACGAATCACTGCGGCGACATTTGGCGGTACATACCGCCGCGCTCAAAATACACACACTCAAACAAAACAACACTACATTGGACAATTCAAACTACACAACCTGACACACATACATACACCACACCCACACACCCAGACCAATATAAAACACACACCCACATTACCACAACCCTTTACAACTCAAAAAAATTGACAACTGAGAGAGAAACACACCAAGAGCACCCACAAAACCAAAGCTACAGAACACCATCACCCATACACCATCCACGCACCTTACAGCACACTCCACAACACATCACCCCACACACCCTAACACACTACACCCATGGCACCACAAAGACACCCCAGATTCTCTGAGGAGGAGCTAAGGGTCATAGTGGAGGAAATCATCCGGGTAGAGCCACAGCTATTTGGATCACAGGTGCAGCAGACATCCATTGCTAGGAAGATGGAGCTATGGTGGAGAATCGTGGACAGGGTCAACACCGTGGGACAGCACCCCAGAACAAGGGATGACATCAGGAAGAGGTGGAACGACCTACGGGGGAAGGTGCGTTCTGTGGTTGCAAGACACCAGATAGCTGTACAGAATACTGCGGTGGACCCCCACCTCCTCCCCACCAACTAACAACATGGGAGGATCAAGGGGGTCATTCTGACCCCGGCGGTCTAAGACCGCCGGGGCCAGGGTCGGCGGGAGCACCGCCGACAGGCCGGCGGTGCCCCGCAGGGCATTCTGACCGCGGCGGTTCGGCCGCGGTCAGAAGAGGCAAACCGGCGGTCTCCCGCCGGTTTATCGCTGCCCTTAGAATCCCCCATGGCGGCGCAGCTTGCTGCGCCGCCATGGGGGATTCTGACACCCCCTACCGCCATCCTGTTCCTGGCGGTTCGCCCGCCAGGAACAGGATGGCGGTAGGGTGTGCCGCGGGGCCCCTGGGGGCCCCTGCTGTGCCCATGCCAACGGCATGGCAGGGGCCCCCGTAAGAGGGCCCCGCAAAGTATTTCAGTGTCTGCTAAGCAGACACTGAAATACGCAACGGGTGCAACTGCACCCGTCGCACCCCTGCAACTCCGCCGGCTCAATTCTGAGCCGGCGTCCTCGTTGCAGGGGCATTTCCTCTGGGCCGGCGGGCGCTCTTTTGGAGAGCGCCCGCCGGCCCAGAGGAAGTGTCTAAATGGCCGCCGCGGTCTTTTGACCGCGGTGCGGTCATTCAGCGGCGGTACCTTGGCGGACGGCCTCCGCCGTCCGCCAGGGTCATAATCAGGCCCCAAGTCTTGGCAATACTGCATCCTGAGGGCCTGGCAGGAGTAGCAGGAGGAATGGACTCTGGTAAGTCAAAACTGTATTACTATCACACCCCTACCTGCATGCCATCAGATACCCCCACCCCTGCCCTCACCCTCATCACCCACCACCTCACATACACCCCACCATCACAACCCACCCATTCCAATACAAGCCCTGCATGCAACAGCAATTCATGGACACCACTTATAGCCCTGCATGGACACCCATCACTAAAGCATGCACACTAGAGACAATCACCTAGCCCACAAAATCAGTACTCACACAAGGCAAAGCTAACAGGGCAATCACAACCATACACAGCAACACACCCATGACCAAGATGTCACACGCAGAAACAATAACACTGCATTTACATCCCCACAGGTCCCCCACACAACGTCACCTGAGAGGAGGTGACAGCAACATCCAGTCCCCCCACAGAAGAGGCCCACAGTGATGACAGCACCTCTGGTCGCCTGGATCTGGATGACCAACCTGGCCCATCAGGAATCTCCAGACAGTCGGTTACCCAGGCACAGTCCCATACCACCACAGAGCCTCCCTCCTCAGGAAACACCAGCACAGCACCCACCCAGCGTGCCCATGCCTCTGTCCCCAGGACACGTCAATCAGCAGTGTGTCTACCACTACAGGGACCCCAGGACACCCCACAAACACAGGACGATCAGGGATCTGGGGTCAGTGGCAGTGGGCACACGGTTCACGGAACAGCGGCACCGGAAAACAGGGAAACTGGGAGGACTGCTGTGCAACAGGGGGAGGGCAGGCCCAGGGAACAGACTCTCCACGAGGCAGTCACCAACATCCTGGGAGCATACCACCATTCCCAGGAGACGATGGGCCAGATCCTGGACAAGTTGCAGGAGACCCAGCAGCTGCAGGAGGGTCAGTACCTGGGGATCAGGGAGGACCTGAAGGACATCCACACCACCCTGGTCACCATTGCACTGGTGCTGGCAGACATGGCTAACACTATGAGGGAGGTAGTGGCACACCACCGGGCCCCTGACACTAGCCACACCGATGAATAGCCCTCCACCTCCGCTGCCGCTAGTGGACAGAAGGCCCGCCACAGGAACAACAGGCCACCAGCACCTCTCCCCCTGCAGAAGAAGAACCACCACGCAAACTGTCCCTGCGATCCAGGCAGAAGCCAGAGAACATTGCCAAGACCTCCGCCAGCAAATAAGACTCTCCTGATTGTCACCCTTGTGTCCCACTCTGTCACCCTGTCCACCTTGAACTGCCATTGCTCCCCTTCCTATGCCCCCTTGGACAATGCACCTGTGATACAAATAGACTGGACTCTATCCTGGAATTTCCTCCATCATCACCCCAGCCCATTGCACAAACCCTTCCACTTATTAGCACTTGAATAAACACCCTTTGAAAAAATACAAGCATGGAGTATGTCAAATGATTTAAGTTTGTATTTCTTTTACAAGTTTTGAACACTGCAATGCAACTGTACAGTAATGTATACATAGGAATGACCTGTAGCTGGCTGCAGTCATCACACCAGGTGCCAGAGTGGGGCACAGATATCTGAAAATAGAGATGCCAAAGAGTACAGTAAGTGGCCATAGAACTGGGAGAATCTGCCTGCTATGTACAGTCAAACACAAAACTGTCAATGCAAAGTGCAGTTACAGTGTATTACCTGTGTGTCACTGGAAGCACTGTCATTTAATAGCTGTTCAGTTGTCCTCATCCTCATCCTCTGCCTCCTCATCTTCACTGTCCACAGGGTCCACTACTGCCACACGCCCATCTCCAGCCTCACCCTCCTGCCGAAAAGGCACCTGGCATCTCAAGGCAAGGTTATGCAACATGCAGCATGCCACGATGATCTAGCAGACCTTCTTGGGTGAATAGTAAAGGGATCCTCTTGTTAGATGGAGGCAACGAAACCTGGCCTTCAGGTGCCGAATGTCCCCGTTATTCTTATTGTTCGCCCATGTGCCTCATTGTAACATTCCGCTGCCCTTGTCCTGGGATTCCTCACAGGGGTCAGTAGCCATGAGAGGTTGGGGTAACCAGAGTCACCTGCAAATATCGAGGGACAACTGTTAGCCACACACTAACACTTAGGGCCCACACCATACCCATACACTGGGTGGGAACCAGGGCTCACCTATGAGCCACACCCGGTGCCTCTGGAGTTGAGCCATCACATATGGGATGCTGCTATTACTCAGGATATAGGCATCATGCACAGAGCCAGGATACTTTGCATTGACATGGGAGATGTACTGGTCCGCCAGGCACACTATCTGCACATTCATCAAGTGAAAGCTCTTTCGATTTCTGAACACCTGTTCATTTCTCCGGAGGGGGGGACAAATGCAATATGTGTACCATCAATAACCCCAATAATGTTGGGGATATGTCCCATTGCATAGAAGTCAGCTTTCACTGTGGCCAAATCCTCCACCTGGGGGAAAACGATGTAGCTGCACATGTGTTTAATCAGGGCAGACAATACTCTGGTCCGCACTATTGAGAACATTGGCTGAGACATTCCTGCTGCCATGCCCACTGTCACTTGGAAGGAGCCACTTGCCAAGA
The DNA here is from genome assembly GCF_031143425.1 of Pleurodeles waltl. Lineage (NCBI taxonomy): Eukaryota > Metazoa > Chordata > Amphibia > Caudata > Salamandridae > Pleurodeles > Pleurodeles waltl. The sequence continues at coordinate 1,117,320,667 of NC_090440.1, forward strand.
AATGGAGCACAGATAGGACTTGCACAAGAGAGGGGATCCCAGTGGGCTGACGGATAGCAGATATCAGGTCAGGTTCCAATTGGGCACACAGCTCTGTGATTGTGGCGCTGTCCAGTCTTAAGGTGAGGATAATGTGCCTGTACTCCATAGTTGCCAAGTCCACCATGGGTGTGTACACATGGGGATGTCTCCATCTCCTATTCATCCGCAGCGGTTGTAATCTAGAGGGCAAAACGGTGAGCAGCATTGCATGTTGTGACTGTAACAGTATTTTGTGTGGATATGCCCAAATGGTGCCTATGTGTACTGTGACAGTTAGGTGCCATGGGCTGCCCCCCCCCCCGAAATGGCATCCGCCGTCCTGTGTGGATGGACATGTGGAAATGAGGTAATGCCGCTGATGTTGAGAGCCGCTGCGAGAGGTGGTCGAGTACCGCCGTGCAACTCCTCATTGGTTGTCATTGGGCCCTATGGGTTACAGTGGCCAATGGTGATGTACGCAGGTGGTGACGGTACGCAGCTCTGCGGACGTGACCGCCATTTTCTATCTGTTCACTCACTTGCTACCTGACCTTCAACAGGAGAGGACCTACACTCCAAGTGCTGCTGTGACCTATGTCTGTAACCAACCGTGACTCGTGTCACTGGGGAAAGGGCCCCTGCCTTCACCGCTGCAGAGTTGGAGAGACTGGTGGATGGGGTCCTACCCCAGTACTGAATGCTGTATGGGCCTCCAGACCAAAAGGTGAGGACACTGTGAGCATGATGCAAGGGGCATTGATGCATGGAGTGCTATGTGTGAGGGCCTCGTGTAGGGGTGGTTGGTGGAAGGGTTCTGGGCAGGTTGATGTATGTATGGTGGGCAATGTCTGTGCGTAAGGGGATGTGAGGGCTATGGTGGGCTATGAGTGTAACAGGCCGGACGGTATGACTGATACCGTTTTCTATTTTACCTTTCCTGCAGGTCAGAACCCATGAGAAAAAGGGTATACGGCATGCCATCACCAAAGACGTGCGGACACTGGGGATCTACGGCAGGTAGAGCACCCACTGTCACAAGCGGTGGGAGGACCTGAGGTGCTGGGCGAGAAAGACGGCAGAGGCCCAGCTGGGGATGGCCTCCCAACGAGGAAGGGGTGCCCGTCGAACCCTGACCCCACTGATTGCCCGCATACTGGCAGTGGCCTATCCGGAGCTAGATGGGCACTTGAGGGCATCACAGCAGCCACAAGGGGGTGAGTACAGTTTCCCAATATACTACTTGCTTGTGGTGGGGTTGTCTCCGGGTGGGGAATGTGGGCCTGTGGGTGCCGCTAGGCCAGGCCGGACATTGCAAGTAGGTCCCATGTTGGACAGGGGCTGAAGAACTCCACCTCCGACCAAGCTAGTATGAATCCACTTCTGGGCAGGGGTCTGTGGGTGTCAGGTATGCTGCAATATGTGTTAGCTATTCATGTCCATGGGCTGGTGACTAGCATTGTGACTGGTAGTGCTTTGCCTAGTGCGTAGGGCTGTTCCCTGTCTGTGTGTGTGTCGTGTACGCCAACAGTGGTGTTGGAGCAGCCATAGACCAAGTGTATGCTTTGTCTCCCCCCTTTTTGTTTTGTCACCCTGTCCTTATGTGCATTAGCATCATCTGGCGGAGGAGCAGAGGCACCGGCGACGCAAGGGGCTGTATCCCACAGGGCCCATGGGGCCGAATCCACCGACGGTGAGGACACCAGTGGGACAGAGGGTGAGGGGAGCAAGACGGTGGGGACAGGAAGGGACGGTTCTACCAGTGATACCTCCTCCGATGGAAGCTCCCTGGTGGTGGCGGACACCTCTGTGCCCACCCCAAATACAGGTACAGCTGCCACCGCCGTACCAGCACCGCCCTCCCAGCAGCCCCTCAGTGAGTTTCCTGTGCCCGCTCACACAGGAGGGTGGGCATCTCCTTCACCCCAAGTACCTCAGGCCTTGCTGCCCTGAGTGAGGAGGCTATTGACCTCCTGCGATCCATCTCTGTTGGGCAGCCAACCATAGTGAATGCCACCCAGGGGCTGGCAGCCCATTTGTAACAAACAAATGCATTCCTGGAGGGCATTCACTCTGGAATGGCAGCCCAACAGAGATCATCCAGGCTCTGGCTTCCTCCCTGATGGCAGCCATTGTCCCTGTCTCTAGCCTCCCCCCTCCAACTTCCTCTACCCAGTCCCATTCCCCTCAACCCCAACCTATCCCAAGCACACATTCAGACCAGCATGCACCCAAGACAACACACAGGAGTGGCTCAGGCAAACAGAAGCACCACACATCATCCCACAGGCACTCACACAAATACCATCCACATGCAGACATACCAACATCCACTGCCTCCTGTGTGTCCCCCTCCTCCCCTTCATCCACTACCCTCCCAGTAGTGTCTCCACTCACACCTGCATGCACTACATCCTCATCCACTACCACCATCACCATCACACCTACCACTACACACCCCTCACTGGCAGTCACCACCCCCACATCCATGCACACGTCCCCTGTGTCCTCTCCCACTGTGTCTGTGCCCCCTTCTCCCAAAGTACCCAAATGCAAGCACTCAGACACTCAACAGCCATCCACCTTACAACAGCATCCAGCCCATGTACCTGCACCCAAACACAGCAGACAGACACCTCCTACAACCACTCCCTCTTCCTCCACTCCCAAACCTTCACCCTCTTCCCGCCCCAGTGTCCCTAAGAAGCTTTTCCTCTCCGTCGGTGACCTCTTTCTCACCCCTCCCCACCCCCCGACCTTCAGGCCGGGTCAGGGTGGTCAGAACCCAGGCGAGCACCTCAGCCACCCAGTCCACGGCCACAGCAGTGTCGGCAGCTACTGCAGGTGGGAGAGGCTCCAGGGAGACAGCCATCAGCACTGACAGTGTGCCTGCACCAGCTGCCAAAGGTAAGGGCTAGGAGGCACCACCAGCTGCCAATGGGAAGGGCAAGGAGGCACCACCAGCTGCCAAGGGGAAAGGCAAGGATTCACCACCAGCTGCCAAGGGGAAGGGCACGGAGGCACCATCAGCTGCCAAGAGGAAGAGCAAGGAGGCACCACCAGCTGCCAAGGGGAAGGGCAAGGAGGTACCACCAGCTGACAAGGAGAAGCACAAGGCGCCTGCACCTGCAGGCAGGAAGGACAGGAGGCCTGGTGCTGGGACTGATTCTGAGCCCCTACCACCAACCATGGCGGTTCAGCCGTCCGAGGCTGCAGGGGACGGGCTGGAGCCTCCCCCCAACACTGGCATCCCGACACTAGCACCACCACCAGCACTGCCACCAGCACCACTGCCAGCAGCAGCATCCCCAGTGGGCAGCCATCCGAGGCTGCAGGGGAAGGGCTGGAGCCTTCCCCCATCGCCAGCTGCACCAGCACCACTGACAGCAGCAGCAGCCCCAGTGGGCAGCCATCCGAGGCTGCAGGGGAAGGGTTGGAGTCTCCCCCTACCACTGCCAGCACCACCACCTGCAGCGCAACCACTGAGCAGCTGCCACCGCCGGCGGGCAGTCCTGCCTCCATGGGCTGTAGTGTGTCCTGGCCCCTGAAAATCCTATAGGTGTGACACCCAGGTGAGAGACTGTGACCTTGCACTCCGCAAGTGCTGCATCACAGGGCACAAGGCCCCCTCCAGAACCAGTGGAGAAGCCATCCACTAGAGAGACTGTGGTCTTGCACTCCCAGGACCAAGCAGTGGGCAAACCACCCACCTGAGAGAATGTGGCTTTGCACTCCCCAGGACCAAGCAGTGGTTAAACCACCCACTTCGGAGACTGTGGCCTTGCACTCCCCAGGACCAAGCAGTGGGCAAACCACCCATTTGAGAGACTGTGGCCTTGCATCCCCCAGGTCATCGCACAGGGATGTAGCCCCGTCCAGGACTAGTGGTGTTGTACCATCTTCCGGCTGAGGTGCCCCCTGATCCCCGTCCCCCTGAGGTGTCTATGTATTTTAGACCTGATGCCCCTGCAGTGTTCTCTCCGTGTTGTTGCAGGAGTCAAGTGGGGCCATGGCCTATGTGATGTGGCCCCGTGGCCCACGGACATTGAGGACTGGGCAGTGTCCCTCCATTTGTATATACGTATATACTGTTTTGATTTTGAAGCACGGCTTTCTACTATTTTGTCTTATTACACTCACTTTAATCAATTCCTTTTGTCCTTGCATTATTCCTGAAGGGTACGGGGTGAATATGTGTTGTTATTGCATCTGGTTGTGTGTAGTCCTGCCTCCATGGGCTGTAGTGCATCCTGGCCCCTGCAAATCCTGTAGGTGTGACACCCAGGTGAGAGACTGTGACCTTGCACTCCCCAAGTGCTGCATCACAGGGCACAAGACCCCCTCCAGAACCAGTGAAGAAGCCATCCACTGGAGAGATTGTGGCCTTGCACTTCCCAGGACCAAGCAGTGGGAAAACCACCCACTTGAGAGACTGTGGATTTGCACTCCCCAGGACCAAGCAGTGGGCAAACCACCCATTTGAGAGACTGTGGCCTTGCACTCCTCAGGACCAAGCAATGAGACTGTGGCCTTGCACTCCCCAGGACCAAGCAGTGGTCAAACCACTCATTTGAGAGACTGTGGCTTTGCACTCCCCAGGACCAAGTAGTGGGCAAACCACCCACTTGAGAGACTGTGGCCTTGCACTCCCCGGGACCAAGCAGTGGCAAACCACCCACTTGAGAGACTGTGGGTTTGCACGTCCCGAGACCAAGCAGTGGGCAAACCACCCACTTGAGAGACAGTGGCCTTGCACTCCCTGGGACAAAGCACTGGGCAAACCACCCACTTGAGAGACTGTGGCTTTGCACTCCTGAGGACCACGCAGTGGGCAATCCACCCACTTGAGAGACTGTGGCCTTGCACTCCCCAGGACCAAGCAGTGGGCAAACCACTCACTTGAGAGACTGTGGCCTTGCACTTCCCAGGACATCACCTGTAGCCCCTTCCAGGACCAGTGGTGATGAACCATCTTCCGGCTGAGGTGCCCTCCGTTCCCCGTCCCCCTGGGGCGCCTATGTATTTTTGACCTGATGCCCCTACAGTGTTCTCTCCGTGTTGTTGCAGGAGTCAAGTGTGGCCTTGGCCTATGTGAAGTGGCCCTGTGGCCCACGGACATTGAGGACTTGGCAGTGTCCCTCCATTTGTACATATGTATATACTGTTTTGATTTTGAAGCACAACTTTCTATTATTTTTTCTTATTACACTCACTTTAATCAATTCCTTTTGTCCTTGCATTATTCCTGAGGGGTACGGGGTGAATATGTGATGTTATTGCATCTGATTGTGTGTATGGTGCTGGGGGTGGGGGTGTTGCGTGTGTGTGTCACTTTCTTCCCCCCCCCTCACTTGTGTGCTAGGCGGCAGTACTCACCGTGGTCATCATTGCCGGCGTTGCATGAGGAGGTATACAAGCATGGGGAAGATGTGCAACTCGGGCTCCATGGCGTCGTGGTTCTTCCTTAAGTCTCCCGAGGTGAGTTCTTTGCCTTCTGTGTACTGTTTCCGCCGTGCTTTTGATGTCGTTGGTACCGCCCTGGAAAAGGTAGCAGGTAGGCCGGTGGTAATAGTGTGGGCGGTACATTGTCTTTCGCCTTGGTGTTCGCGGTTACCGACACCGTGGAGGTCGGTGTGTTAAAGTGGCTGTCTGTGTGGGCGGTTTCCGCCGTGGTCATAATTCCATTTTTGTTACACCGGCCTGTTGTCGGCATTACCGCCGCTTTATCACTGATCGCCAGGGTTGTAATGAGGGCCTAAATCTTCAATCTTCTTTCAGCAGTATTTACAGCATTCAGTTTAACTTTCAGGATCCTTTGTCAAAATTGGTAAGATTGTCAAAAATCGGTTTAGCAGTTTGTCAAATCAGGTTATCAAAGTCTTTCTTGGTTACTTTCAACAGCCTCTTTTCTTTGTACTTTACTCAATTTGTGGTCACAACTGTTCAGTCCATTGATTCCCTTCAAGTGTCAAAATATTGACCTGGACTGTCTCGATCAAAACAAAGAGACAAAGATTCTCTTTGCCATTCACTTGTTGTGCATAGGCCCATTCAGGACGAGCGTAGCTTTGACTTGCTGTTCTCTTTCTTTTCAACTTTCAATCTCCATCCAATTCTCCTTCACTCAGGGCTTCTCTCCTTGTCATATCTACTTTTTCCTCAATACTTGTCACAACAATTGCTTCCCTTCTCTTTGAGTGCGAGTCTGGCTACTTATCTTTTTTCAGTGGACCCTTGGTTAGTGCTCTTTTCAGTTTTGAACTTGAAACTTCTTCTTGCTCTGCAGGATTTTCTCTTGACGGACCTCTGACTGGGTCAGGAGGAGTCAGACTACATTGGCTTTGATCCGCCTCAACTCCTTCCCCCTCAGGGTCTGGCATTTGCTCTGTTTGTCTCACAAAAATCGTCTGCTTCTGGGAGAGCCCCCTTTTGACTAGACTCACCTGCTGTCTCAATTGAGATTGTCTCACTGTCACTCTCCTGAGGTCTTCTCTTTCGTCTCCCACAGGAGTGACTGAACCATTCTCAACCTGCTCAGATCCGGTCTCAGTTCCTCTTTCTTTTCTTTCCGGCTCTGACGTTGGTCTGGTCGGTGTTGATACTCTCAGCAACTCCTCTTCATTTTCCATAGGACATGCCACTTTTCTTGTATGGCTTGCGTGGATCTAGTTCGGAACTCCAGCGCGCTTCACAGCTACCCGGAAAGGTCCTTTCCACCGAGGTTCCAAGCACGTCTTCCTCACGTATTTTTGGATCACAACCCAGTCACCAGCTCTCAGGTTGTATCTTTGATCTTGGGACGGTTGCAGTGTGGTAGCTTCCACCTGATGAGAGAAAGAGCGAGCCACATCAGCCAGAACTTTGCAGTAGCCCAACACCATATCGTCTGTTATGTTCACAAGAGCATTTGCAGCAACCACTGGCAACCTCATTACTCTGTCCATGAGGATCTCTTGTGGTGAAAGTCCTGCCTTTTTGTCAGGTGTGTTGCTCTTTGTCATCAGAATTAACAGTAGTATGTCGGCCCATTTCAGATTCATGGATGCACACATTTTTGCCATTCTTCATTTCAAGGTACCATTCATCTGTTCCACAAGTACTGAGGCTTCAGGGCGGTAACTACAATGCAACTTCTGCTCAATGTTTAAAGATGCACATAGTAATTTAACTACTTCATTGTTGAAGTGACTTCATCTTATTCTAAAGAGATCAGATACCCAAAACGTAGCATTAGTTCCCTAAGCAGTAATTTCGCTACTGTGAGGCTGTCATTTCTTTGTGTAGGGTAAGCTTCAATCCAATGACTAAAGATGCAGACAATCACCAATATATATCTCAATCCTCCACACACAGGCATCTCAATAAAATCCATCCGCATTCTGCTGAGTGGATCTCCTGCTCTTCCAATGTAGCTCAAATTGACCACTGCCCCTTTTCCCGCGTTCATTTGTTGACAAATGACTCAACAATGGTAAACTGCTTCAGCAACTTGTCTAAATTTCGGATTGAACCAGTTTTGTTTGAACAGTCAAATCATGGCATCCCTCCTAACATGTACTTGACCATAATAATACCTAGCATTTGAGTCAACAAACTGTTCGGTAAAACCAATTGACCCTCTTCTGAAACCCACAGTTCCTTCTGTTGCTGAACACATTTCAATTTGACCCATGACTGTTTTTCCTCCCTGTCAACAATATTTTGCAGTGTTCTTAGTTCTTCCAACGAATCTATAACATGCAATGCATTACTTGGTCAGGTCTCATCTTCTTCAGGTAACAATTCCCACTTATCGCTTATCACTTATTCCCACTGAATGATATACAGTTCAACGCGCAAAACCTTGTAACTTGATCCGCATATATATTTCCAATTGGCACACAATCTTGCAATTTCAGATGTGGACTGCATTTCACCATGGCAATTTTTTCAGGCATTTTGATAGCTTGCAACAACTCTTGAATTCTCTCACCCTTTCTTACTGGTGAACCAGAAGAGGTCAGGAAACCTCTCAGTGACCACAACTGGACAAAATCATGGACTATTCTGAATCCATACTGGCTATCGGTATAGATTTTAACTTTCAGCTGAGCAGAAACATTGCACGCTGTAATAAGGGCTACCAGTGCCGCTACGTGTGCAGAATATACTTCTCAAAGTCAGGCCGCTTCAAGTATACCAGAGATTGTGCACACAGCATATCCTGCTCTCAGTACTCCTGTATTGTCCCTTAGGCAGGAACCATCATCAAAGATAATTGGGTAATTTTCTTCCAATCGGGTGTCTCTAATATCAGGTCTTGGTTTTGTGCATAGATCAGTTACTTCAAGACAATCATGCTCAATGTCTTCCAGTTTTTCAATTTTAACATTTTCAGTTAGGAGTAAAGTTTCCTGGTTAAGCATTGTATATCTTTTCAATGACACATTAGGTGACCCGAAGATGCTTGTTTCGTAGTGAGTAAATGTGGCACCTGTCAAGTACTGCGTTTTGGTCCTTGTAAGTAAAACTTCAATGGAGTGAGGGACCATAATAGTAAGGGGATTTCCCATCACAATGCTTTCGCACTGTGCAAGGCTCTGTCCAACCACTGCAAATGCACACAATCAGCCTAGTAAAGTGGCTGCAACTGGGTCCAAAGTAGCTGAAAAATATGCTACTGAGTGATTTACACCTCCATGGACCTGAGTCAAGACAGACAAAGAACATGCATCACGCTCATGACAAAACAATGTGAAGGGCTTAGTGTAGTCAGGCATTCCCAAAGCCAGAGTTTTGCACAAACTCTCTCTCAATTCAGAAAATGCTTTCATTCAAGCCTGGTCTAAAACTAGGGTATCAGTGACATCTTTGTGAGTCAGCTTCTGCAATGGCTTCGAAATGACTGAAACATTGGAAACTCACTGGCGACAGCAACCTACCATCCCTAAAAACATCCTGACATCTCTCTTTGTGCCTGGGGGATTCATCTGCAATATAGCTCTAACCCTTTCTCTGGATATCCTCCTTATTCCCTTCTCAATCTGGTGACCAAATACTTCACTTCTTTCTGACAGTATTGCAATTTAATTGGGGACACTTTATGACCATTCTTTCCCACATGGTTCAGCAAGGTAATCGTGTCATACTTGCACTCGTTCTTCATTTTGGATGCAATCAATAAATCATCAATGTATTGTACCAATGTCGATTGGAATAGCATTTCCAGTGACTCCAGGTTCTTCTTCAAGATCCGATTGAATGTGGAAGGTGACTCTGAAAACCTTTGACGAATTCTACACCAACAATAAACTCAATCCAAAAATTTGAAACAAAACAGAAATTGAATATCTTCATGAAAAGGCACAGAAAAGACGGCTTATGACAAGTCTATGACAGTGAACCATTCAGCATCACATGGAGTCTGAAACAATATCACAGATGGATTTGGCACTACAGGTCAACATTTGATCACAATGTAATTTATTTTTGTCAGGTCCTGAACAATCGGCATATTCCCACAGGGCCTTTTCAATCCCATTATCAGTAAATTACAAGGGCTGCTCAACACTTCTTTCAACACCCCTTGGTTTACAAATTCTGCAATTATGCAAGCAACTTTCTCAATGATATCATGTGGCATGTGGTACTGGGGGATCTGGGGAAAATTATGTTTGTATTTATTGGGACTTTAACTGTCTCAACTCCTTTTATCAGGCCAATCTCTTTCCCTGTCAAATCCCACAATCTCTTTTTAAGTGTTCCTTGCAAGTCAGGAGGAAGATCATTTACTGTGAACACTGGAAAGAAACTAATCAGGGGGTATTCCTCATTTATTGTCTCACACACTGTCTCTGGAGCTGGGTCATCCTCATCATCACTGTTCATCTGCATCTCGATTCCATCATTTGAGCAAGTATTCGAGCATCTTGTTTTACCCAGCAGGTCTCTACTCAGTAGGGATACTGGACTTGAGTCACAGATGGCAATTTTGTGTAATCCTTTAAAGTTGCCAATTTTAACCTGAACCAGTTCTGTGATCGGATTGGTCAAATACTGATTCGCTACTCCTATAATCTGGACGGTTTTTCCTGAAAGAGGCAGGCTTGGAACTTCTGTAGTTCTCACTGTAGAGCGTGTAGCTCCTGTGTCAACCAAGAATGAAACCTTGTGACCCATTACCTTTCACTTCACATATAGACCCTTCTGATCTACTTCTAAGGAAGCTGCAAGCACACATTCATCTTCATCCGAACTCTTGCTCCCCCAATCATCATTTATTCCATTCTCACTGTGTAAGGGAATTGGTGTACTGTGTTATTACTCTGGTTAAACTTCTGACCCGTGACCTGTTGAGGAAGCATCACCTGCTGCTGTTCCATTGGGGCTTGAGGTATTTGGATGTGCTGTCTAGGTACCATTTGAACCTGCTCTTGCATCGGCTGCAACTGTGTCATCTGCACATGTGGCAGTTGCACCTGCTGCATGGATTGAAAATTTTGCATTTGATTCACATTGTTATGGAAATTTGGATTATGACCTGTCATTCTCGGTCCTCTCACATTTTGGAACAAATTAATGTCACTTGTTTGCTGAACAACACCTTCCTGTACCATCATCGGACACTCCCACTTCCAATGACCGACCGCTCTGCAAGCTTGACAAGGCAACAATCTCTTAATTCCCTGCACATCATTCTGAACCACTACAGTACCCAAATCGGGACTACGGTTTCCATTTCCAATTCCTCCGTGACCTCTACCTCTCATCTGATTTTGAAATACCACATTTCCCTGATGCTGCTGTTGTGGAAAATTTCCCTTCATCCCTGTTTGTGCCACTTTAATCTGCATCACCATTGCCTTCTCTTTCAGCTTTCTCTGCTTCAACTCAATCCCGTCACTATAGTATTTTCCATGCTGCAATACCTCATCAATCAGATTTGCTTGCCATCAAATCAAATGACTCTTAATCAACTGGCCAATTTCAGGTCTCAATCCTTCCACAAATCTAAACACAAAATTAATCATGTCTTTCTGCTTGATTGTCTCTGTACCACTGTAATGCTTAAACGCCTGCAACAATCTCTCATAATACGCATGTATTGACTCTTTTGCTCCCTGAGCTGCCCTGTCTATTCTCTGCCAGTCAATGTTTTTGAGTGAAATTCTCGTTTTAAAAAATTCAATCACTTTGTAATAATATTTCATTATCTCGGAAGAAGGTGCACATGTAGTAGGATCTCTCTCTGGTTCTTTTTTCAGCCAATCTATGCTCCTCTTGCACTCCATCCACAAATCAGCTGGAACTACTATCTCTAACAGAGTGTTCAAGTCTACCCACAGGCATTTTGCAAGTTTCATGAACCTGTCTGTCTGCTGGTACCATTCTACTGGCTTCTCCCTCAACCTGGGATAATCAATTGTAAAGGATAGAATGTCACTTCTGCTCCAAGGGACATGGACAAAATTCCCCTCCTGGAATCTTTCTCATTAGTCAAATTTTCACTGGATCATTACGCTGCTGCACATTTGCAGTGAGATCCGTGGAATCCCGTTTCCTTTTATCTCTCTTCTTTACCCATCTGCCTTGCCACTTGTCTAATGCTCCCCATGTCTGGACACTTTGGAGTAACTCCCTAAGGTGTGCCTTCATTCCTGCAGATCTAATGTGCTCAAAATCTTTGGTGTCAAAATCTAACTTGTAACTCCTCTTCAAGTGTTTTGTTTTCTCTATTTCTATTCCGTACTTCTCTGCAAGGTCTGCCAACTTTTGATGCACATTGCTCACTTCTCTCATGATTTTAGGGCACAGATATCTCAGTTCTGCCTCTGTGTAAGATACTAGTCTGTTCACACTCATAGTTCCTTCAATGAGCTCATCCGCTTCCATCCCTAGTCTTGCATATTTCAAGTACTCCTCTCCCCTATGAGCACTCTGTGGGGTATTCAGCTTGCCTAACCATTTAGTCAATTGTTCGGCAGTCAAACCTTGCAGCGAAATGTTGTTAGACTGGGTATTTGGCAACTACACTTGGAGACTGCGGTGCCAGTCGTTTCAGGCTTTGACTAAGATTCAACCCTATTACAGTATCTGGAGGAACTCCTAATGGACTAAGGTCTAGCAGTGATCTTATTCCGTCAAAGGTCTGTCCCACAGGAGAGACTATTCGTGTTTTCTCATTGAGTCCTTCCCTCATTGAATTCTGACTCAGAACTCCCTGTCCACTTGTACTGTTATTCTCCTGTGCAAACAGCACTGTTCCGTCAAAGGTCTGTCCCACAAGAGAGACTATTCGAGTTTTCTCATTGAGTCCTCCCCTCATTGAATTCTGACTCAGAACTCCCTGTCCACTTGTACTGTTATTCTCCTGTGCAAACAAAGGTACGATTGGACCAGTGGTGACAGGTACAGATACAGCGTCTGGGCTTGGTCTAACGTTTGGTTTCTGTGGGTGCCAAATTCCCGTATTCTATCTCATCAGTATGGACGTATCTGTCTTGGTCCCCGTTATCGGAGTGTACTTTGACATTACTTGTGGCTGCACTTGAGGCAGTAAAAGTGGAGATGGACCTGTCTAAACCAATGTCGGTTTTGGGAAACCTGTCCTGTTGGCACTATTAGGTTTGTGGCAGTTTCCACAATGGGTACATCAGGGTAAATTCTCTGGAAATTCGGCTGTGGCATCTGGTTTTGTGCTACCCGTGTGGTAGGTACATTTAGACTTCTCTGCATTGGGCTCTGTGTCGTTCTAGGATTAATCTGTACTGGACTCGTTGTCATGTTAACCGGTGTTGGTGCTGAAGGGTTTACACTGGTGTTCGGACCGCTCTCTTGTGCTGCATATGGTGGGGGACGATTTCTCAATAACTGTAAAATGAACTCATTATCATCTGACTCTTCCTCAAGTGTACAAGATCTCCTAAACTCCTTTGATCTCTACTCCCTACTCTTGTAAGGGCTTTGGTTTGTCTTTCTAGTTGCTTTCCTTCCTTCTCTCTAACCGTCTTATGTAATTGCAGGAAACAATTTAATCCCCTGTAAAGTCTTGGTTCTCCAAAATTTCTGATCACTGTCCCATCAAGCCTCTGCTAGTGTCTTTTCTGCCTTTCTCATCCTCCTCACAAATTTCTGTTGCTGTTGCTGTCTGGCTACTAATTCCCAAATTGCTAATGCTTCGAGCTGAGCTGGTCTTGGAGGGGGTTTCAAGTCTTATAGCACACTCCTCATATTCTCTAAGCTCCTCAAATTAAATGTTCTGTAGGCAGGAAATGCTAAGCTCCCATCTGTCTCTGTCACTTTGCACCATTGTTTTAGCCAAAGACATGTCACAGCATCCTTTTTCTTGATTACAATGTAAGCTGGTGTACCTTCTGGTGGTGCAATTTCCCCTATACTCGTTGTAATATACACATCTCCCCTTAAGGCACTATTTAAAGCTTTGAAAAATGTCATTTCTGCAACTTTTATGTTATTCTAAATCAAATCAAGAAGTGACTTTCAATGCCAGAATCCTCTTCACAAACCTTCTCAACCGATTGTGCTTCACAGCTGTCTGCCAATTCATGCGCAACCCTTCTCACTAACAAACCTATCCCACTGTGGCTCCAATGACATCACACTCACACGTACTGCGCCTGACAAAGTCTTGCAGCTTGTCCTCCCAAACTCAAATTCACACTAGACTAAGGCAAATTATTGTGAACACTAAACAAAATCAAAACCCAATTTGTCTGTTTACTACAGGTGGGGTAATACAATCGCTTCAGAAACCTAATGGATTTTTAACTGAGTACGTTTTGCTCTAGCAGCTACTCCTTCTTTTTTAGTTTCCCTGATTCACAAGCAGAATTCGACCTGTAAATTGCACTGTCAACTGATCAGTGGGTCTGTCCTGGTGCACATAGGACTTGCCAGATCTCAATCGAACATTTATTTCACTAACTTTGACTGACACTTTGACTTGTCGACCACGCCCGATCAACCTATTAAACCAGACAAATTACAACAAAAACCAAAGGGCATATTTATGAGCCCCTACCATCACTGGAGTGTCACTTTGCGTGATGCTCCAGTGGCCTTAACCTCTATTCCATATTTACAAGGAGGCGTAATGCCACTTTTTGTGGCGTTACACCTCCTTGTAAATATGGGCCCCTCTGATGCCGTTTTCTGCGATAGGGGGGCATGCAATTGGTGCTGTGGTGGGCATTCCACACCAACACCCATAGCATTTTGACGCTGCCTCATATTTACAAGATTTTGTAAACCTGAGGCAGCACCAAAATCTAACGCCACTCCCAGGGGTGTCATTAACAAGGCACAACGAGGAGGAATACTTTTATTCCTCCTCGTTTTGCAGCAGGCATTGAAAGAGCAAAATGCCAGAAATTATTGTTTATGTGCAGAAAGCTGTCCCTTCCCGCACATAAACAATCATTTGAAAATGACACTTTGTCAGTTTTGTGTGTGATGCACACCCGTCAATGCAGACATCCTTGTACAATGGTGCAAGGATACCTGTGTTGGCAGCTAAATACAGCACCAGCACAGGGGACAACACACTTAAATACGGTGCACCCCTGCAATGTAAAAATGACAGAGCGCAGCGCTGCCAATTTTGATGCAGTGTTGCGCTCCCTCAATTTCCCATAAATATGGGCCCAAGTGTCTCATACACTTTTCAATATATTCCGGAGTCTTAGACCTCGCAGGGTCCGCATACCAACAACCACATGGACAATTGTTGAGCACAAAGCGCCACACACATGACTTCCCTACTCTCACACTCCTTCTACAACTTCATTTGGAGTATGCAAACTCCCTAAACCCTCACAAACCTCACAATTCACCTGCGATTTGCATTAGTTGTGCAAGCACAAAACCTCTTTCATTCATATTGCCTCTAGAACACTGGGAACATCCTCAAACAATCATTGGCAAGCTTCAAGTTTCTGGGAAAGTCCTTCTAATTAATTAGGGGCACATTTTCTCTCCGCTTTGTATTATCGAATCTGAAAAATCCAAACTTTCGCCAATTGCTCTCACCAAATCTGTGGATTACTCTGCTCTTTGTAGGAGACTAACCCTTAACCCACTACCATCTTTGGGAAGACTGTTATTCCTCGCTTAATATCTCTGGGGGCAAATAGTCTTCTGATGGGCTCTTAAGGAGACAAACCATCAAACTCTGCTACCATCTCTGTTAGCGCATCGGATCTTATTTGGTTAATTTATAAGGGGATGCGTTTGGAGGTTGATGGACCTTTGGACTGCACTTATAGTAGTTCCGACCATGAGACCCCGTACCAATACAAATCAATGACAGTAACAATCAATAACATCAACAATCAAAAGGAGTTAGTAATTTCCATCCACCATGACCTTTCAGTCATGAATAACCATACCTTTATGTAAAAGTTACAATGTTTATTTCCATATATTAACAATGCTAATGTCACGTAACTTAATCTCAAAATTAAATGGTAAGCATACAGAAACAATACTGGCTGCCCAAATCGCTTAAAGAATCACAATTTCATCAAAGCTTTGACCACTACACATTCTAAGGTTACAGTACAAATCAATAGCAAGAATAATTGCACCAACAAAATGGCACACATTTAGATTTCAGCAAAGAAAAGACATCAACTGTTATTGCATCTAGTGAGCATCATCAGTGAGGACCCTAGCTAACCTCAGTTTAGGATAGCATGTTTGGACTTCATGGAAACCAATTTAGTTAACACAAATTTGGAAAAACATCTAACTATGACTCTGCCAATATCAGTGGTTGGTACTAGGGACAAAAACAAATAGACATAAGAATCAGTAACATCGTCTTACACCTTGCCTCAGTATGGTTCAGCAAGCTGCAACAATCTTCGTCAATTGGACATCGGTTTGGTCAACAAGGCATCGGATTTCAGAAGTTCAGGAAAGAAATGTCTCTTCTAGGCAGCAAGGTTAAGGTTAGTTAAACTCGTCTCCTCTTGAGACAGTCAGGAAAATAATGGCGTATCTCGTCCCGGTGCAGTCTGGCTAAGTTAGATTTCCTAAAACTACTTCCCACATCATCATTGGTCAAAGAATCATACATTTATGTTTAATCCAATGAACCCCAAATCTAAGAATTTACTAGAATGTGATTCACATGTCGATGATTGGATTCTCTTCTCCTGTTCTCGTCGTTGGGGTTGTCACGTATCAATATTGTATCAACTTATACTCCAGTCAGTGCATCCATTGTCTTCTGGGAAGGTCACCTTTACACACACTACGTTATACATTGTATCCCTAACTAGTACTGCATATTCTAGCAAGCAGTTCTTATGAGAAAGAATTTCAGCTACGAGCATTTGGTCAGTACAGTGGAAAATCACAAAAGCAGCCATTTTAAAATCGCCTAAGCAATGCAACTTGACATGAGGCCATGCAACTAGGCACAAGACTGCGCTAAATTAAGGCCTACAATCAATAAAGCTAATACATAAGACAGGGCCCTTAATATGACATATTACTACATTGATCAAAACATTAGCTCAACATTTTACTATAATAATCTGGTAGAAGGACACTACGTGAACATTGGCGGCCAGTCAAGTAGGAGACATTTCAATTGCGTGCATTATTTTTCTACATGAACTCATTTTCTATACAAATACATGAATATTCATTAGTAAAATTCAGCGTTAACACAGGCATCCTTGCACCATAGTGCAAGG